>NC_135489.1:86219066-86827709 GCF_052094955.1 Ictidomys tridecemlineatus | reverse complement strand
CCTTTTCTGGGATTGTCCCTGTTGCTTGTGTTAGTCAACTTTTCAATGCTGTGACCAAAATACCTGACAAGAACCACTTAGAGAAGGAAAATTTATTTTGGATTTATGGTTTCAGAGGTTCAGTCTATAGATGGCTGATGCCATTGCTCTGGGCTTGAGGTGAGGCAGACAGAAGGGTGTGGTGGAGGAAAACCACTTAGGAAGTAGAGAAGGGGGAGGATGGGACCAGGGACAGATATGGTCCAAGGGCACTTCCCCAGTGACATTCTTCCTCTAGTCACATCCCATTTGCCTACAGTTGCCGCCCAGTAGTCCATTTAGATCATTAATTCATGAAGTGGATTAATCCACTGATAAGGTTACAGCTTTCACAATCTAATCATTTCACCTCTGAACATTACGTTGTTGCCTAACATATGAGCTTTGGGGACCATTAAAGATCAAATCATAACATCACTCTATGAAACTGTTGCCACCTCAAATTTTTGCAAAGGAGTCCCTGGGTATCTCCCCACCACCAGGCAAGGTTGGTCTCTAGTTTTCCTCTCTCATCCATTCAGACCTCAGGTTCAGGCCCCAGAACATCTCCTCAGACCCACACAGCCTTGGCTGGGCCACACGCCCAGCTCTAAGGTAGGTGGGACGCTGCCTGGTGTTCTCTGTTCTTCCAGAAATGTGGGTTGGTCTCCAGATCTTACAGTTTAAGCACATTTTTTGCTTCTCTGCAGCCCCAACCCTCTCTAGAAATCAAACTGGGGCCCTAGGGACAGCTTAGGCAAGGATGGTCTGAAAAGTAGACCTTGTACAGAATCACCACTTGGACAGACCTGGACCTACACACACTCTTGCCCTGGGAAGGGCTTCATCCCAGGAGGTCCCTCAGTGCCCTGTGTGGGCACTCTAAGGATAAGCTGCCTCGCCAAGCATGCACTAGCAGGCCTGAGCTCTTACTGCAGACACGGGTGCAACTGTCAGCTGTGATCAGAACAGTCAGTTACAACAGCTAATATACCTAGAGCACATTCCACGCACTGCCCAATGTTATAACTGCTGGGGCCATTTTAACTCAGTTAATCTTCACAACACCTCTGGGTAGCAGATGCTACCATCTCCCCATTTTATAAATAAGAAAAATTAGTTATGGAATCATTCAGAAACTTACCCAAGGTACCAACAAGCAAGTGGTAACGAGTAGAGCATGGTCACCTACGCATCTGTTAGTTCTAACAGGAGACCAAGGCAGACTGTGTGCCTACTTCTAATAGAGAGTATCTTCTATGGTTTCGTAGACTCTGCATCATGCCATGTTATCAAAGCCCAGCTCCTCTTTGTCTTGCAGGGAGACTTGCTGTCTTACAAAAACCTAGATTCTGTAAAGACATCAGAAGGCCCAAGTTGGCATCAGCATTTCGGTTTGCCCTACCCAGACCACGTGACCTCTCTCGGGTCCTGTTGACCACCCTCCTCTTCCTGTAGGCCAGCCCAGGAGCACCTCCAAGAGAAGGCAGGTGACCTCAGAGCATCAGGTTGGTCAAAGAGAAGAAAAGGCCACCTGTTCTGTCTGGCATGATTAGTGTCTTCTTTTGGCTGCATGTTCATCGGCTTGATAGGAGACAGCAAGAATAAAATCACACATCTTCACTGCAAAGAGTGTCAAACTACACAAAAGCACAGGAAGGAAAGTCCTCCCCCTGAGTTTAGAAAGGGGTGAGGAAGATGACTAGGGGCCATGGACCTGGTCGAAGTCAGGAGGCAGGGAGTCTCAGATGGAGGGCAGAACAGGGAGGTCGGAGCACTGTAGGTGAATGGCAGCCTCAGACTTGAGCTAAGGTCTGGTCCTTGGAGGGAGGGAGGGAAGGAAGGAAGCCTGCTGGAAATCCAGGTATGGATGGAGCCAGAAGGAAACTCAGAGTGCACACAGGGGGCTACAACCCAGCAACTGGCAGCCCCAACATACCATGAGCACCCACAACAGCAACACAACACACTGAGATTTTCAGCACGCTTTCTCTCTCTCTCTTTCCCTGTGTCTCTATCTATCTCTCTTTCTCCCCCTTCTCTCTTTTCTCCTTTTTTCCCCTCTCTCTTTCCCTCCATTTCTCTAATGCTGGTGAGTCCCTGCTATTAAACCGAGAGGGATGAGATCTGAAACCCATCCTGTCTCCGGGTTAACAATTCAGCTGGGGCAGTGGAACTGACGCTGCCCAATTCTCTATTAGCTCACCCAGGGAATCACTATATATAATAGCCTCCCCACCCTCTGCCTCCCCCAAACAAACAAAAAAACCCAACCTCGTCATTTTCTCTCCCCTGGGGTCCACTGTGTTTCCCTTCAGAATTAAGAGTAAATTATCTCCAAATAAGGGTTCATTAAGAATAAATAATAATTTGCACTTTTAGTGCACCTTTCATCTAAGCATCTCACCTTAGTTAATTAATTAATTAAGAGAATTAATTAATTTGGAAAAAACTCATGGAGGGAGGGAAAGTATGCTTAATGATACCTGTTTTCCAGATGAGCAAACTGAGGTCCAGAGCAATGGGCTCAAGATCCCTACAGGAAAAGTGGCTACATGAGATTGGGTTGGAGGTAAAACTAATGTCACCCCAAGGTGTGAAGACTTTCACAATACAAGGGCAGGCAGGGCTGTGCAAGCCCAGAAGGAAGGAGCCAGGAGATTACTGAGACAAGTTTAAGTCAGGGGAGACGAGGCCAAGGGCAAAGGTTCAACTCAGGCTGTGGGCACAAGCCCAGTTGGGCCTGAGGAGCTACACCAAGAGATCAAGTACCCTAGTCCCAACCTGGGCCAGGTAGGCTACTGGCAAAGGGTCTGACAGGCCAGGTGCCCATATTAGAATCAGCTGGGTTTCAGTGACAGACACATGACTCCACTGGAAAGTGGGTGGTCATCAGCATGCAATGCAAAGCTTTGGAACTTCCTGCTGGGATGAGAGCTCATGGGAGAGTGGGGCTTTTTTTGTCTGCAAGGGGGCATGTGGGCTCTCCTGGGTAGATGGAGAAATGAGAGGCAGAGATCTGGGCATTTCTTGAACATGGTCTGAGCTTAACCCCAGGAAGGCTTCAGCTCCTCTTCCACATCCTGGTCACCTCCTCCACATCTAGGACTCAATTTCCTACATTGCCTGGCTGACCTGTGGCCCCACAGGAGATAGGACTACAGGCACTTCCCACCATCTCCAAATCCTCTCCGTGTCCCCTTTGGCCCAATCCAATCCATTGCCTCAAACCTGCTGGCCCTCCACCACCGGCTGCTCCAGCCAGAGTTAATGAAGCCACATGTGTGCTCTCATACCCACACGTGTACGTACATACAGACCCCCCCCACGCACACACAGCACTACAAATTAACAACCCAAGCTTGTCTTTTTCATTGTGTTTTTATTATGATGCTCCTCAATGATGTTTTTAAATGAATTTTGAATAGTCCCCGTAATTTGGTTTGTTCTATGCTGCAATGCAAGTGTGAGGGCCCCTCAGGAATTGCTGCTAGGAATACAATATTACCTGAGTACGGCTTCTGCTTGTCTTCCTGCTTTCTCATAATTAAGCTTTATTGAGTTATAAAATGAATAACAATTAAAAAACTGTTTATTGATCCAGGTGCGATATACAGATAAAAGAAAAACCTACAATCTCTGACCTCACCATGTAGAACTGGCCCTACATGTCCTGGCTCTCTCTCTTTTCTGCTTTGGTCATGAGACACAGGCCACTGAGCTAGAGATAGAGCTCTCTTAGATGCTACAGAGGCGACTACTGGTTTCTGTGCTGGGAAGGAACTAGGGTCTAACTAGGGACTGTCGGAAGGGCATAAGTCTGCTAAGGGACTTCTCATTTCCTCTTGATGTCTGAAAATCTGTTACTTATTATGTCTCCCATTTTAGATAAGGCACTGCCCTATCAACTATAATTAACCTCAGGAAGGAATCACCATTACAGCCTCATGAAAGTGGACAACCTCACAGGACTTCTGAATTTTCCAGGGAGAGATCCAGATGGAAACTCTCTACAGAAACTTACCTCCGTCAATTTGGACACTGCAGCTAAAGGCTGATTCAGGGCAGAGGACTGTTTGGAAGTGGCCAGGAGGAGGTGATGCCAGGTGGTTTGGGAAGCAAGGGTAGGAGCAGACCCTCTGAAAGGCTGCCAGGAAGATAAGAAGGAGGCTCTTTTCCAGCCTTCAGTCTTGTAGATGAGTTCCAGAAATCAACCAGCTTAGTCAGCTGGGGAATCCAGAGATTTCTATTACTCCAGGTCTGGAAACCAGTTATCCCAATCTTCAGGTCCAGATTAAATTCACAAACTGGACCCAGCACAACCAGCACCTTGTTTAGTGAACAGTCACCCACACCAGAGAAACCACATGGAAGAAAGAGTTCTAGCTGATCAGGGAAGGAAGTACCATGCAGACCTCACACCTACATTAGGAAGAACATGGCTCTGCAGAGTCAAGGGCTCAGGTTACTACCATGTCACAAATCCTGGCCAAGAAGCCAAAGTATCTTCCATTTCATGTGGCTCTGGGGAGTCCCCACCACCCTCCCCACCCATCCCCACTGAAGACAGGAATCTGAATCTTTTCCCTCCCCACCACAAGAGGAAGAACTGCTGAGACTGAGGCCTTTGTACCAGCATCTATTCAGATGCAGGTGCCTTGAGCTTTGGGAAGCTCTCTGCTCAGAGCAATGCTTTGGGACAAAGCTCTGGCCCCGCCCTGTGGGACTCCTGGTGGGAAAAAAGATAAGGGTCTGGCTGGTGCCCAAGGAGGAGGCTAGTGCTGAATGTGGTTGACACGGGCACACACCTTCCTTGGGCAGTGCTGGCTGCTGTGACAGAACATTTATTGACAGCTTGGCCTCAATAAAAGGCATCCGTCACTCAGAGTCTGGAGGCTGGAAGTTCAAGATCAGGCTGCCCATAGGGTCAGGCCCTGGAAAGGGCCCTCTTCCTGGCTTGCAGACAGTGCCTCCTCTCCATGTCTTCACTTGGCAGAGAGAGAAGTGCTGGCCCCTTCTCCTAATAAGGGCATGAATCCCATCATGGGGACACAGGCTAATCACCTCATCTAATCTCATTTCCTCCTAAAGGCCCGACCTCTTAGTACCACATATTTGGAGTTAGAACTTCAACATAAGGTTATTTGGAGGGGGGGGATACAAACATTCAGGCCACAGCCACACCCAGCATCAGCAGCCCAAGAACACAGGCCCTAGTTCTCTGCCCTGTCATTTCTCATTTTTCAAGACAAGTTGTTGGGGTGAGGGTGTTGCTCCTCTCCCTCCCCCTCTAAATCCTTCAGAGTAGCCCTTGTCACCTTTTGTGCCATTTCAAGGCTAGTAGCAATGCTTATTTTGCCTTAAGTGGCAACACTGAGGAGTGCAGAGAGGTTCACGTGGTGAATTTAGAGACCCAAACATTCCCACCCCCAGGGTGGCTCAGGTGCCACCTTTTGGGAACACCTAGGTTGACCTCATGGCATGGACGGCCTATGCCACCACCTTTCCATCTTGCTTTTGGCTGGTTGGTTGGTCAGTCTGTTGAGTGTCTGGCTTGACTTTTAGTCAAGTTCAAGTGTGCTCACCCTGGTGTTACCAGTGTCCTGCCATCATCCAAAGCTGGTCTACGTCTCCCTTGGCAATTTACATCACATTCTCCCAGAGAGAAGAAATTAAGGCAAATTGCAGTCCCCAAGAGGACAAATGATGGCAAAAGAGACCTGGTTACCTGTCCTAACACATGTGGCTTTCCTAAGACCAGCAACTTGCCTGCTCATCTGTGTAGAGAAGAGGCCTTTGGGGGAAGCCCTAGAAATCACCATCATTTCCAGCAATGACATCCCTCTCTACTGGGGCTCTCCAGCCCAAAGAAATACCCTGAGAACTTAGGCATTTCCACAATAAGGACCTTGTAACTTCACCAAAAGGGGTGGCCCCTCCAGAACCCACTGGCCCATATTAGCATGAGTAAGAGCAGCGGAGACAGAAGGGCAAAGAAGCTAAAGCAACTCCTGTTTCTGTGGGCTCCTCCCAGCCCTGGAAGGAGCTGAGCCCCCCTGTGCAGACAGCAAATTTTTTTTTAAAGAGAGAGTGAGAGAGGGAGATAAAGAGAATTTTAATATTTATTATTTTTTTAGTTATCGGCGGACACAACATCTTTGTTGTTATGTGGTGCTGAGGATCGAACCCGGGCCGCTCGCATGCCAGGCAAGCCCACTACCGCTTGAGCCACATCCCCAGCCCAGACAGCATATTTTTGAACAATATCACATCAAGTAATGATAGCTACCAGTCACAGGGCACTGGCAGTGACAGGCTGTCTGCTAATTGCAACCTTCAAAACAACCCTATGAGGAAAGTTCATCTCGCCCCCATTTCATATACAAGGACACTGAGGCTTAGAGAGGTTGATTAGAACTTGCCCCAGTCAGTCACCTTGCTAATAACTAGAACTGACCCTACACCTGGCTATTTACAATCCTGGTGCTTTTCTCTTGGATGCGCTGGTCACTCCAGGGGCACAAGCTGTTGCTGCCTCCTCCCATGTGTCCTCCTCTGCTAGGCAAGCCCAGTGCCCCACTAAGCAGTCATGAAAGGACCAGAGCCATTATCACTAGCACAAAGTCCTGCAAGGCTGACATCCTGGATGCAGGGACAGGATACCAGTCAATGGCATTCTGTTTTAGCAGACTTATCCAACCAACACAAATGTGTACATATATCAGGCACATTAAGCACATTTATTTTGGCACAAAATTCTGTGCTGAATTCCAGGGGCTTCATCTCTGAATGCATGCGACAAAACTGAATTCCTACAAGCAGCCACTTGCTGTGCCACAAGTCAAGGAAGGAAGGAATGTGCAAGAAAATGAGAAAGGTGGAGTCCAGCCCTGAGTTTAGGTTGTGCATCTGTACTCTGTAGCCACATAGCATGCAGTCAAGTACCTCACATGGAGGCCAGCAGATGTCTGCAAACGGGGTGTGCATCTGTCTTCCATGATGTTGAGACAGGAGGTGCACGTGCTCATGTATGGGCATATATGTGTATAAAATGTTTGTACACATAAGGTTTATAAGCATGCAGACAAGGAAAGGGCCTCCATTATGGACAATATTAGTAAACACTATGCCTGTATTAATGTCTGTCTGTTGCTGATACATGTATGCATGCAGGTTCCCACGCATCCTTCTGAGTGTGTGTGTGAAGAGTGACCATGCTGCTGGCAGTTGGGTGAATGTCTGAAGGGCTAGCAGAGCACGAAGCCCTGTGTGCCCTGTCAGGATCACTGCTGCAAAGGGAGGGGGTGCTGGAGGCAGCTAGAACTAGAGTAAAAGCTCCAAGGGCACCACAGTGGGGCAGGGGGCTGATGTCAAGGCCATTGGAGTCCATAACCCTGGAGGCTGGGGCAGCTCCCTAGAGGAGGAGAGTTCACCAGCATTAGACACAACCAGAAAAGAGGGTGGAGCTGGGGCAGGAGGGAAAGACGATGCACAAATAGACTTGAGGGTGTGAAGTCCCCAGAGGCCCTTTCCCTCCTCAGTCACCAGATTTATCCCCTGGGAGCTTGACAGCACTAGATACGTGGATTTATGTCAGCTGTGTCGATGAGAGAGACCATGGATGATGTTTCTGAAACATAACATTCAGTTTATCGTGGTTCCGAGGACACTGAGGCCTCAGAAGGGTGTTGTCTAGGTTAAACCGTGAGCAGGCTTTACCCAGCTTCTAGTATTCAGTGAATGAAGAAATAAAGGAGCAGATGAATGGAAGGGAAGAAATAGAAAGGATTGATTGAGTGGATAACAAGGACCATCCTGATTTTTTACTGTCTATTTCTTTATTCCAAAAAGGTGATAGTTGAAAGAAGGCTAGTAGAGATAAAGTCACAAAACTGTGGAATACTATTTGCTGAAGTCAAAGATCTTCTGATAATAGGAAAGATGTAACATAATCACAATCACTACCATCAGCCAGAGGCAGTGGTTTACACCTGTAATCCCGGCAACTTGGGATAATGGGGCAGAAGAACTGCAAGTTCAACCAGCCTCAACAATTGGGCAAGACCCTTAACAACTTAGTGAGGCCCTATCTCAAAGTAGAAAATGAAAAAAAGAGAAGGTAGCTCAGTGGTAAAGTAACCCTGGATTTAATTCCCAGTAACAAAAATAAATAAATAAACAAAAATAAAAAGATAAACTAACTCATTCATTCCACACACATACTCAACATGGAGCTGGGGACCATGGTGGATGCCACAGTAGATCAGACCCAGATTAGACCCTGAAGGAGCCCATGATGATCAGGCACACTTGTTGACATCAGAATCAACAGTGAGATGGCAGGTATCTAAGAGGGATGTGCAGGTGAAGAGCAAGATGTTCCTAGAAGCCAAGAGGGGAGATTTTGCATGGTATAGTTTGGTGCTTAAGGGGCCCCTAAAGGTTCCTGTGGTAGAGGTGTGGTCTCCAGCCTGGTATATTGGGAGGTAGTGGAGTCTTTGGGAGGTGGAGCCTGGTAGGAGGTCTTCAGGTCATTGGGGGTATGTCCTCGAAGGGATTCCAGCTCCTTCCTCTTCCTCCATTTTTACTTCCCAGCCATGAGGTGAGTGGTTTGCTCTGCCATGTGCTGCCATCATAAGGTGCTGCCACTGGCCCAAAGCAATAGGGCCAACCCATCATGGACAGAAACCTTCAAAACTCAGAGTCAGAATAGACCTTTTCTCTTTATTATTATTATTGCAATGCTGGGGATTGAACCCAGAGTCTCATGCATGATAGGCAAGTCTTCTAACACTGAGCTACATCCCCAGCCCACAATCGTTTCTCTTTAAAAGCTGATCATCTTGCCAGGCATGGGGACGCATGCCTGGAATAACAGCAGCTCAGGAATCTGAGGCAGGAGGATTATGAGTTCAAAGCCAGCCTCAGCAAAAGTGAGGTGCTAAGCAACTCAGTGAGATCCTGTCTCTAAATAAAAAATACAAAATATGGCTGGGGATGTGGCTCGGTGGTCGAGTACCCCTGAGTTCAATCTCTGGTACCCTCTCCCCCAAAAGTTGATTATTTCAGGTACCTGTTAGAGTGACAGGAAGGTAACTAACACACTGTGTATGTGCATATGCACATCTGTGCATGTGTTTGTGTGGGGGGGGTGAGGGGCTTCTGCATTAGGATTTTCCCCCCAATACTAGGGATTGAATACAGGAGTCCTTTACTACTAAGCTACTTCCCCCAATTCCTTTTATTTTATTTGGAGACAGGGTCTCACTAAATTGCCGAAGCTGGGCTGAAATTGTGATCCTCCTGCCTCAGCCTCCCAAGTTGCTGGGATTTACAGACATGAGACCCAGCACCCAGCTCTGTAGTAGAATTTTAAAATCCCTACCTATGACTGTGTCTGAAGTCTATTATGTGAGGAGAGTTGCTACTGTAATTTCCTGTCTCCCATGCAATTTCGCCCTCATTCAGAAGAATTTTATTCAAACTTCATGGGTGGGATGACCATACAATTTTTTGTCTAAACTGAAAGTCACTTTAATAGTGACACTTGAAAGTCACTGTTAATCATGCTGGACAAATAGCAGAACCTGGAACTGTTCTGTGCAAACTGGGGCTTGTGGCTAACCTGGCCATAGAGGTGAGCAATGGACTATTCTGGAGTCCCCTGCAGCTGCAGGATGGACATGCTAGTTCTCTTCACCAAGGGAGCTTTGCTCCCCACCATCCCCCATCTAGAATGTGGGCCCAGACCCCTTGTACTCAGCAGTGGGCTGACCCATGGGGCAGGGGCAAGCACTCAGGGAGGGCCAAGAGGGACAGCAGACTCCCTGGGCCTCAAATGTCCCGCCTCCCCACAGTGGGGCTTGGCACTGAGGGCCCACTGTGGTCAGTGAGCCTGCTGCTCAGCCTGGGATTTTAGCACTTACTCCATCCACTTTAGCACCACTGATGTCCCTAGAGCCAGCCCAGGCAGGCGGCCCTAATGGATCCCTTGCATTATCTCCCTCATCACTGCTTAAATATTTATCAGACCATTATGTATTTAGTGGCCATGAGCAGGGAGGGTCAGGGCCAGAAGGCACTGTGGCTCTGGCCAGATGTAAGGGTTAATTACAGATTGGATAAATCCCCCGATTTAAAAATTAAATAAATAAGCAGGGTTGGGAGATTAAAAGGGAACTGTTACTTACATGTGAAGAAGCACAGAGCAGCTCCACCCAGGCTTGAGTGTCTTCTGGCGCTTCGTTTCATGATGTTTCTGTTCCCTTCTCCTACCTGCAAACGGAGGGGGGGGGGCTGCCTGAGCCTTCAACCAGCTTCTAATTAAAAACCATACTTAGGTTTTGCTCCTGAAGCAACCAGTGTGCGGGAGGACTCCCGTCTCCTGCCACGGGAGTCAACATGAGCCTCATAAAGAAGTTCCGAAGGTAACTCCAGGGCTGGCGCTGTGAAATATTGTTCATTATAACGAAGCAGCTGAGATAATGCTGTTTTCTAATTTCCCTTTCTCAGTCAGAAATTAAATAAAAAGTTATGTCTAAATTACAACATTGGATTGAGATCAGACGAGGGCCCCATGCAGAGAGCTCATGATCTATCCTTCCCACATCTTACAGCCATTAAAAGATTATCCTCGTTTTTTTTTTCTCCTCCCTTTTCTTGGAGGCCATTTACATTTGTTCTGTACTCTCACTGTGTTTTATTTGAATCTCTTAAAAGTGCCAGTACGCATCACAAGTCAATCACAAACTTACATTAAGAAAAAAAAAAAAAAAAACAAAAAAAAAAAACAGGCGCCCAAGCAAACTGGGTCTCTGAACTTCAGGCTGAGGTACTGAGAGCCCTAACTTGGCTGCTAACAGTCTCCTTCCTGGCCCTGTCACAGTGTCCACTCCCTGGTCAGCAAAGTCTTTTCCAGGGAGAGTGAGGGTAGGGAGGGCTCACTCTGAGCAAAAATAGATCATGCTTTTAGAAACCTCCCTTTAAAGAGAAACACCTGTGGACCAACTATCAATGCTGGATGGGCTAGTAAAGGTTTTTTTTTAATACTAATGAGACTTTAATACTATATTTATTGAGCATTTAATACTATATTTAATTATTAAGTACTAGATATTTAACTGACTACTCAATTAACTAGGGGAAGAGGACATATGCACATTTTTTCAGTCATAATTCAAGCATTCTCTTTTCTGAGAAGTTGTTGGTATTCCCAGAAGGCAGCATGGAAAATTGGTACTGAATGTCATTATTTTTGATGGATTTTATGAGACAGCATCATTATGAATTGTTTACTATGTGCATGCTGGTGCCTATCAGTCATTCACATAGTACAAATTGAGCACCTACTATATGCAAGGCAGTGTGCAGGAATGAACAAGAGATGGTCTCTTCCAGTGACATGAGCTATATATTTCAGTGCTCACTCTCCAGCCAGGACAAGAAAACATTTAGATTTTCAAATGCTGCTCAAATCACTGTGAATTCTGGGCTGCCCGAGGGCCCAGACACTCAGAGCTCAAGGCAAGCAGGTCTCTGTGGGTCGCATTAGTCAGCTGGGATTAGGCAGGAGATGGGCTGAAGCTGGGCTTTGCATACAGCTAGAACTTAACTATGAGGACACATGTTGGAAAATACGCCAGAAAGTAGCCAAGTGTGAGCCTAGAGGTGGGATGCGCAGGGTGGTTAAGGGCTGTTGTGAGATCATGGGCTGTGCAGAGGGGTGAGGGAAGAGGCAGCCACCCACCCAGCCAGCCAGCCAGCCAGCCAGCCATTCACTGAACAAATATCAGATGAGCATCTTCTGCGTGCTAGATTCTCTTCCAGGCTTCGGTCTAGAGCCAGCTGACAGTGACCCTGGATGTTTAACCATATTTTAGCCTTTATAAACAGGATGGTGGTGAGAGAGGAGGCAGAAGAGTGAGGAAAAAATCTTGTAAAGGAACAGTTAGCGAGTCCGGGCTACTGTGACTCCTTCACGAGGTCTCTTTAGATCTTACATCTCTAGTTTGAGTGTGTTGAAGTCAAGGACATATCCTCATATAAATACACGACCAATGTAACTCCACATCATGTACAACCACAATAATGGGATCCTAATTGGAACAAGTTATACTTATTCTATGTCATGTGAAAAACTAAAATAAATAAAAATCTTAAAAAATAAAGTTAAAAAAGGTCAAGGACAATATCTTCTCCTCTTAAATACCCATGAAGAACACAGCACACAGAATGAAGTAAGGCCTCCAAGGAGCGAGGATATGGCGACTACAGGAACTGCTTTCATCCTTCCCTTGGGGAGTCTTGTCCACAGCCTGGAGTCTTGGCTTTGCCATCTAACAGCCCTATGACCTTGGGCAGTTTAAATAACCTTTCTAAGCCTCATCATTCACATCTCTAAAGTGGGACTATGGTTCTCAGCTTATTGGGGTTGTCACAATTACATTAGTTAATAAACATAAACACATATCCCACCACCTGGCACCTGTCAATAAACAGGACATACGATGATGGGCAACTGACTTCCCACATCATCCCCTGAACCCTCTGTTTCTATGCTTTCAGGGATATCATAGCCTGCTTTCTGGAATCTCCAGACACAACTCCCCTGCTTGCTGGGTGCTATGTTTTGTGTATCTCGGAAAGGGGCCAAGGGATATGATGCCCTTAACTTTCTTTCTTTTAACACAACTCAACATAGATTCCTCCCTGCCCAGCATCCTCCAGTCAAGAATCAAGAGCACTTTCAACCATGTCTGATTTTCTGCTTCATGAATAGCTTCCTCATGTGGAAGTAACCAGTGAAATCGTTGCTGAGAAAATGAAGTGCAGAAAGAAGGAACTTGTCTATCTGTGCTTCTCAACCAGTGTGCCACAAGTAAATTACAGTGATGTGGTCTCTGACCTTTTCAGTTTTAGGACACTGGGACAGGGCCTGGGGCAGGCAGAATACCTGGAGATGGATTCCTGTGGCCTCAAGAAATCTTGTCTGTGGCTCTTCAAAAAGCCACTCATGGCTGGGCGTGGTGGCTCATGCCTATCATCCCAGCGACTCAGGAGGCTGAGACAGGAGGATCGTGAGTTCCAAGCCAGCCTCAGCTATGCAACTCAGTGAGACCCTCCCTGTCTCTAAATAAAATACAAAATAGGGCTGGAGATGTGGCTCCGTGGTCCAGTGCCCCTGAGTTCAATTCCTGGTACTAAACCCCTGCAAAAGGCCACTCAAAGTGGATAAGGTCCAATGACATATTCTATGGTCCCCTCTACAGTGAGCCTGACAAGTGGTACCTGACCTGTGCTGTTCTCCAGAGCTTCAATGAGCAGGAGATACTCAATCACCAGACACCTGTGAGCCAGCTTCGAGCCCCACTGGTCACCATCACCATCATAGAGACAGGGAATCTGAGGAGCTGTTGGAGCAGCTCAAATACCAAGGAGTGCCATGGGAACCCCCAAGCACAACAATCAAAGGAGAAAAGGTGCAGAAAGGGCAAGTGAGGTTCAATGGCAAGCAGAGTAGCAATGACCCTGACTGAGCTTCATCTGTCATATGCTTTCTTCTGTTCAAAGTGGTTGTACCCTTGCAGCGTTACCCAAGCCAGTCACTGGAAAAATACTCCAATAACACAAACACCATATTCCCCAAATTAGAGTGCCTTCGTTATTCTGACTTCTTAACATGAATAAGTTCAGTTGGGCTGGAAACCTGACTGTGTCATTCACAAAAACTTTCAGTATTACATTTATCAATGAAAGAAAAGGGAGAGCTATTAAATTCTTTAAATATAATTTCAACTGCCATGAATATTTAATGGTTATAAAAAATGGCTTTAAATTTTTTATCACTTGTGCAAAGTTTCTTATCAAGGGTGACTACCAAGAATTTGTAGAGATCATCCTTTAAAAAGTCTTAATCCGGTACTGTGCAAAACCATTTCAATCATCCACCCTGGTTTGAAACATTTCATTCATGGAAGGAAACAAGCTCAGGTTTCTCATTAAAACTAGGAAATGTTTTATACTAATTCAATATATGTCTTTCTTTATATATAGTATTTAATTTTTCATTTTGCATTTCATAATAGAGAAAATGAAACAGCTCTTCCCTCCACCAAGTCCCCACAGATGCCCCTCAGTCCCCTGCAGCGTACTCCAGTGTGCAGACCAAATATTCTCATTTTCTTGTGCGTTTTGATCTTGAAGGTTTAGGGATCCTTTCTCTCTTAGATATGATACTTGATCTTCATGGATCCGAGGAAACATCTGAGTCTGGCTGGCATCCAGCTGTCCCTTTGCCATTCTATGAGATCAGTGTCACCACAAACCTTCCCTAGCACCAATGTAATGGCTTTCACAGTCAAAGGTGACACTTTGTGACCTGAAGAAATTCCCCTTGAAGTTGTTCTCTGGTAACCTCTTCCTGTGGGTGCTTCCAGAACTGAACTCCCATTGGTAGCAAGACTCAGCTTAGTTAAGAAGAGGGAAATGTGTGCAGGCTGGGGAGGTACAGTTCCCAGATAGCACAACCATGCTGGCTGCCTGCCCCCATCCAATCCTTCTTCTGTACATCTTCTAGGAGGCTCTCTTCTCCACCTCTTGATTTTAAATAACTTCCTGAACTATAAATGCAAAGAGTTCCAAATGAAAACTGATTGATAGCCTCGTATAATTATATAATAAAAACACAGTGATATGCATATACATTATGTGTGGGCTCGTATGTCTATATGCATCTGTATCTATTCCAGAGGGAGGAATATGCAATAACGTCTTCTGAAACAAATTGTCAAGGTGTCAATAAGGAATCTCATAATGAATGTGTGGGTGTGATATGGGGTAATTTCATTGCAATTATCTTGCTCAGGCTGATTTCCCAAGAGAGGTCTTAAAGGCACAAGTTCCATTCCCAAGCCAAAAACAGGAGGTTTTGCTTCCTATGGAGTCTTCAAGGCAAAAATGCCTTCCAGGCCAAAAATGCCTTCCCTGGAGCAGGCAGACCCATCTGAGTAAATCATTAAGAGCTTTAGGCCACAGCTTCAGGCCACTGCTACAAGCTTTTAAAAGTGGGGGGAACTTTTTGTACCTGACGCCCTCCCAATCAGAACCATCAATCGTCACTAAAAAATAAACAAGAGAATTGTTCCATAAAGGAGTTACAAATCCCAGGAATGAGGACTAACTGTTCACAATGGTAGGGAATGGTGAAATGCAAAGATGGGAACTGGGCAGGCACATACTGCAGCGGCGAGGGAATCTATGCAGCTCCTAGCCCCCAAGGAAGTCCCAGCCTTCCCCAAAGGATAGATGCACAAAGAAACACTGAGAGCTTGAGGAGAAATGGAAGGCAATAGAGATCTAAGCCACAGGCACCTGGATCTAGGAGGTAGAATAAAAATTTCAATCATTTTTGTACACAAAAAAGTCCCTCTCTCAACAAAATTTTGTTGAATAAAGTACAAACTCCATTTAGGAATATTCTAAACAGCAAGGACAAATAACCCCAATCACCCATGCCTGAGGCCAGGCTACAGAATTTGCTGTTAGTAAAGCCAATTGTTGTCCAGAAAATTTGTGCCGATGCTGGGCCCCAGCCACAGGGCCACACCTGAGCCATGCTTGTAGCCACTTCCACAAAGCTCCAGGGGACAGGCTGGAAGAGGAAAGGAAAGGGGAGGGCTGCGTGGTGAGCTTCCAGAGGAAATGTGCAAGAGCAGAAATCCTTTTCTCTGCCTTCCCCACAATCTCTAAATCTAAACCAGCCAGCCCACACCAGAGACCAGTGACATTCAGGGATACCTCGTGGCTCCTCATCTCTGCGGTGACCCATTCCCCACACAGCTGACCAGTGAGTGGTACCTTCAACATGGCCTTGGTGACATCTCTTAACTCTATTTCCTCCTTCTTCCCCCCATGTCTTGTTCAGTTCCTCCTTGGATAACTGTAATTTCTCATCTGGACCCCTGTAGCTATGTCTTGACTGACCTTGAGCATCCAATCCATCCACACACTGCTACCGGCCTGATTTTTCAAAAATACTTAAAACTCTCCTCACTCTCCTCCCTTAAACCTTTCAAGTGCCCCCTTCACCTCTCAGATAAAGCTCAGATCCATCGGGCCTAACCAGTGACCTACAAATCCTTCCTCTCCCTCTGCCCTTCCAAATGTCCCTTTCTTCTCTATTACTAGGTTAATTTGTAGGTCATTTTGAAGACTCCACTCGGGCTTTTCTGCTGGGATCCACCATCTGAGGGCAATACACTCCTTCTTCCCTGCCCTTATCCCTACCCCATGCTCCAGAGCTCTTTGTGTGTGTTGACCTCTAGAGGAAACAGTTGATTATACCTTTGTTAGTCCATCAAGCCCCTGAGCTATGATAACTTGCTACCAAGGACCATGCCTATTTCCTGTGAAAACTTCGTACTCAACACCCAACACAGCTCCTGGCCCATAGCATGTGCTGAATCAATATTGGGAAAGAAAGAATGAGAAATGTTTGAACAGATACATAGATGGATGAATGATGGATAGATATGGATGGATGGATGGATAGATGGATTGACAGTTTAATAGATAGTGGATGGAAAGATGAATTAATCAACTGATGGTGCTTAAGTAACCTGAGGAGTAAAAAAAAAATAAGACTCCTTCTTGTTTGCACCCCACCAACTAGTTCAGTCTCTAGTATAGTACATCTGATCCCCCAAAGAACTTCAAGGCCTGAGAGGTGAGCAGAAAAATAACAGGAGTTTCCATATGGCATGGTAGACAGGGATGTCCTAAAGCAGAAGCTTAACACAAAAGATCCCAGGAAGGAGAGGAGAGCATCCCCCACCAATGAGAATGAAGTGGCTTACAGTGTTGCCACAGGCATCCAACCAATTGTGAAGGCTTTTCTTACCTATAAGTCAGACAAATGGCAAGGAACTATATGAATCCACTTCTCTTTCTGGGGTTTCTACTGGACACAGAATAAGTGAGAATAAGCCAGGTTATTTCCCATCACACTAAGATATGCATTCTTATATATAATCTGTTATATATATGCATTCTTATATATATAACACAATGCTGTTGCCTCTGAGTACACTCTTAGGATAACAATCTAGAAGCAAAATTACCGATTTTAAAAGCATGGAGATTTTGAAGGCTGTTAATAAAAATGACCATATTTGTCTTTAGGAAAGCTGTACTCATGTGCAATCTCATCTATATTATATGAATAGTTATTTCTCCATGCTCCTACTAGCACTACAGAATCTATTTTTAAACCTCCACCAGTTTGATAAGCAAAACTAGGATTCCCATTGTTTTATTTTGCATCTCTTCAATAACTACTGGAGTTGATACTTTTCATAAGGAGGACCATTCTGTGAACCTCATATTAATTTGCTTTGCCTGCCTCCCTATTGGTTTTCTCATCCTATATTACTGATTTGTAAAGGTATTTTAATCTATCGACATCATTAACCTCTTACCATACAGTGCAAATACTTTTTTTCTGTCTCGTAAGAAATAACTACTCTGCTCACTCCAAGTTTGGAAGTGGATTAATAAAACTTTGTTAAGAACTTAGTTCAAGGTCCTATGCCATGTGCTCCTGGGTGGGCAGGGATGAATACGACATGTCACTTGACCACAAGAAGCCTGCAATGAGAAAGCCCAATGAGTTCAGGGCAAGCGTACAGAGCTCTGTGATGTGAGCCATGGGAAGTAAGGCCAGCCAGGGAGGGTTTCGATGCCCAGACTTCCTCACAATGCTGTTGTTCCTCTCTCCTGGCTAGGGCCATGCAAGAGCCTTTGTCTCTTTGCCATCCTGATATGTGTGCCTGCTCTGTATGTCCCATTCTTTTATGATGGCTGTTTTTTGTCTGAATTGATTAGCCTTTCTGGGTGGGAGCCATCTGCTGTGGAACCTTATCTCACCAGCATGTTGATTTCAATAAAATGTTATGGCACTTCGAGTCTGCTGGGGAGTTCAATGCAATGAGTCTCACGTGTCTAAATCAGATCTGAATTGAAAGCCAGTTAATGCTGTTCCCCTGCTGTCTTCTCTCTTGGTCAACAGCGAGGTGAACCATGGTAGGTATTATCTTGAGCTTCCCAGAACTCTCTGTGTCAGCTTCTTTCTTCTTGGCCATGGGACAGAGCACTTGACTCCATTTCTATCCATAACTTTATATTGTGCATATGAATCTGTTTACCCCCTCACCTTCTCACCATGACCCTCAAGGTGAGCTTTTTGTAGGACAGGGTCTAAGTGTTGTGTGTTACTCTGCCCTGTACCAATGAAATCTAGCACTCACAGTATAGGGATTGACACAGGATAAGCTTATGACTCAAGAGGGCTTATGAATGAGAGACGCTGTCTTTCTACTGCAGAGACTGGGGATGCATATTTGAAGCTATTGGTGGACATCTTTCCTGGCACATAGAAAAAGCCAAGCAGAGACCAGCAAAGATGAAAGAGAGTTTTCTAGAGGTGTGGAGCCCTCTACATCTCTTCCTTCAGACCTAGAAGCTACTCAATTCCTTCTCAGGTACGCATGTCTTTATGTTTCTTTTTGCTTAAGCTAATGTGAGTGGAGTTTCTGTCTCCTGCATTACAGTGACTCCTGAGTATAAAACATCATAACCATTCTGGTTGCCCAAACCAGGAATGTAGAAATCATCCTCACTTTTTCCCCCCTCTCTAACCTCCACATCTAATCAATCACCAAAACCTCTTGATTTTACCTTTAAAATCTCTTTTCCGTTATTTGACTCTCCTCTCTAGATATCTTCTGGATCATACAACAGCTTCCTCACCAGTTGAGGATCTTGACTCCTCCCAAGTCTATCTTCCAAAATGCTACCAAGGTGGTCTTTCTAAAATCCACCTTTACTTCTAAAATTTCAGAAGCTGTCCACTTTGCTTATGAGACAAATCCAAACTCGGAAGCATAAGATACTGGTCAAAGCGACCTCTTCAGTCCCAACTCCCAGTGAACCCCCTCTTCTACCTCATACCTGTTCTTTCCCTTGGCTAGAAGGCCTGCCCACCTTGCTCACCTGGTTACTGTCCTGTCTTCCAAGAGGGAGTCATATAACACTTCCTTTGCAAAGTGTTCCCAGCCTAGCCCCTGACAACATGTCATGACCTTCCTTTGGGAATTCATGACACATTGGTATTTGAGTTAATGACAGAGAGAACATGTCATAGTGCAGTGAAGAGGAGGGGCCCTGACCTCAGTCCGAGTCCTGGCTCATGCTTACCAGCTAGGAGAACCTGAACAGGCAGCCAGTCCTTCTTGGTGGTAAACGGGGGAAAGAAATGAGGATAGCTGTAAAAATCAAATGCAAAGACTAGGTAAAAGTTTTAGGTAGAATATAGCATATTCTTAATACAGCTCTAATTGTCCTATTTATAATTTTATATTGTGTATAGGAATCTGTTTACCCTCTGAGTTGCTTTCTCACCCAGCCCTCAGTGGAAGCTCTTTGAGGGACTGAGTGTTCTATCTTACTCTGCCCTATATCCATGAAACCTAGCATGGTGTCTGGCACACAGTAGGCACACAATGAAAATTTGTTTAATTGTTCTGCTCATCTCTCTGCAGCCACTTCCTCACTGTGGGTCTTTCTGGAGCAGGAGGGCCCTGCTATGATTCCCCCGTTACTACTGGATCCTAGTGGCTAAAAGTGACTCGTGATGGAGTCTCCACAGGAAATAGTTCAGCAGTAACAGCCATGAGTCAACGAGACTCACAGAGGATACACTATCACTATGGGTGCCCTGATACAGCAATACCATTAATTGTCCAAAATCTCTTTGCCAGATCTTCTTTGATAATTACACTGTATCTTATCAGTTCCAACTCTCAGGGAAGTTGAGATTCCTCATCTGTAACTTCATCCTAAGACACCTGCACCAGCTGGTAATGCCATTGCCCTTGCCAGAACTTGGTTTGGGGATAGGCAAATCATCCTAAATGCCAGGGAGAAGAAAGCCCTCTGTGGAGATTTTGGGAAGGATTTCTTTGTCCTTAAAAAAATATACAAGGCTGGGTGCCGTGGCACATGCCTATAATCCTAGCGGTTCGGGAGGCTGAGGCAGGAAGATCACGAATTCAAAACTGGTCTCAGCAACTTAGTGAGGCCCCGAGGAACTCAGCAAGACCTTGTCTCTAAGAAAATATTTAAAAAGCACTGGGATGTGGCTCAGTGGTTAAGCACCCCTGATTCAATCTCCAGTACCAAAAATAAATAAATTTTTAAAAATAAAAATGAACAAGGGAAAAGGCAATCCCTTTCCTTCTACTCAACATTATTACGTCTACAAAAGATACCTTGAATGGAGACACCACTAGCTCATAAGCACAAGGGAAGCCTAGTAAGAGGACAAGAGAGAAAGGGAAGAATATGAGTCCCCAATGGCATTGTCAAGCCACAGAGCTGGCAGACCCTGGAGCAGCCCTGCTGCTGAGCTTCTTACAAACTAAGAGAACAAATTTATCTTATTGTCTAAGTCAGTCAAGGCAGAGATCTCTGCTCTTTAGAGCCAGACACATCTGAAAAGATTTGCCTAGTTTTACAGCCCTTCTCTCAAGAAGCCCTCGCCCATCCCCTTGAGGTCCCCTCACACTCTCACTGCACACCCCTTTCACTCACAGTGCACGATTCACCTTTCACTTCTTTCTGGATAGCTTTTCCTAACCTTCTGAATTTCGATTCATCCTCCCTGAGGCCTGCATCTGACCACGAGCAAGGTTTCTCTTAGAAGTCTTACCTGATTCTTCTGAGAACAACTTGAATAAACCCACCACCCTGACGTTTCTCTTCTGAACTCCACTGGCACTTTGTGCACATTTTAATTCACTTTTAGTTGTAATTATTGACTTTGTTGCTAGTGACAATGACAGTCCCTCAAGGAAGAGCACTGAGTCTTGTTCTCTGGTGTTCCTCGATCTTAGCACAGTGCCTGGACAGGAACCTAATAAGTGTTCAATTCATGAAGGACAGATGGTGGATACATGGTAGATGCAAGGATAGTGGATGCACAGTCTCTACCAGTAGTAGGCTTACAAACTCATCAGTGAAACTAGAAGATGAACAGACTATGGAATGAAAATGAATGATGTCACACTGTATAGTGCAGATTTCCTAATAGTTAAAGAAATAGATACTCATATAATGTTAAGGTATCATTACATGATATTAAATTGATCCAAATAAATAAAATGTAGAAAATCTGACTAGGTGGACCATGGAGAAATAGCACCCCTATAACTGTCAGTAGCATTGTAAATTGGTTCAATCTGTCTGGAGAGCAATAGGGAAATATGGAACAAAAACTATAAAACCGTTCATATCTTTTGACACTGTAATTCTTTAAAAGGAATATACCCTGAAGAAATAACCCAAGTCTCCCCTCCACACACACACAGAAGCAATTAAATGAAGACATTTATAGCTACATAGAGGAAAAACAGCAACAATCTAACCTCTAATGGACAGCAAAGTTAAGCAGATTATGGTATTTTAGGTAGGAGTGAAAACTCACAATGTCCACATATAATGGCATAAATAAAATTGGGATAAATAAAAATACATAAAATAGCAACTGCAGACATGAACACTACATAAAATTTCATTTAGAAATCTTTGCCTGAATATTACAATAGATATTAAACAGAAATAAGAAATTGTATAATGTTCACTTGTTTCTTGTATTCTCATAGAATTCATCCTCCAACATCTGGCATTCATATCTTACTTAGATGTCCACAGTACATATATCTCTGCTCTCCAAGTCCTATCAGCATAATGTTGTCAGTATGCTGAATCAGCCTGATTTCTTGTAGGAGGAAGAGATAATCAAATTTCTTTGTGAACTAAATTGTGACACAGAGATGGAGAACTAGAACAATAAAGTATACTGCAATACTTACCAGGTGAAAGAAAATTGTGCCTTTTTATTGGAACTAAATATTTGAAAAGTGCCAGCCATATAGATAGCTGCAGATCAAGTGTCAAACACTAGGTTATTTGCTCCAGAGAGGTGGCTGTATCTAGAATCACATTTGTAATAATCTATAGCCATTCACCAAAATAGCTCCACTTTCCACTCTGAACAAATAAGTGATTAAAATGACATGGTGATAGTACACCTGCATCTTTCAAGACTTCTATGGCTTTAATGATTCCCACCATGAAATGGGTTTGGGGTTCATGAGCCAACTCTAATGTCAAAAAATATGTCATTTGATCTTTGAAAGATGCCCTGACCAGTGGCTCACAGTTGGATATTGGATCCCCAAGAATTATCTCAGAATCCATTAAAAAAATATTGAAAGTATAGAAGTCTCCTTTTCCCCAAGCAATCCTTACTAGATCTCTTAGAAGACAGCCAGGAGGAGAATTTGTAATATATGCATGTGATATAATTTCAGGGTCCTTCCTCAAAGGTATCTGGTATCTTCCATGAGCTCTGGGCCTGTGGCTCAAGTTTAGAAATTGAACGCGGACCGAAGGAGTCTTCTCTGTTCCCCAGGCTAGTGTATAATGTTTGTTTGTTTTGATTTTATGGGCCAAGAAGTTTCTTAGAAAACTGTTCATATATTTCAGTGCTAAAGACTTCATGATCAATTAGCCTTTCTTAAGATTCAACAGGTTCAGACCATTCCCATCAACACACTGGTTCTGCTGCCTCTTGTGGGGACCATGCAGTGTGGGGCACCTCCAGCTGCTTGCAATGTCACTTGCTCCCAGAAACACAATTTGTTGCAGTGTTGTAATGTGCCCAGGTTCCCCTGCAGTCAGGATGAAGGTACATGCAAATTTGCGTCCTGACAAATCAGACAGGCCTGCGGGAAAATTGGATTCAGAAGTGTACAAAATGAAGAGGAGGCTAAGTGCAGAGCTGACATCTGGTGAGCAGAGGGGCAGAGGAAGCCAGCTCTGTAATGGTGAGAGGGCAGAGCATCTGGCAGCCAGTCCTGAGCACTACCAGAGCCAAAGAGCAATGGCATTTTACTACCGCTGCCCACAGCCCCAGGATACGCTCTCCATCCATCCCCTGTCCAAAGGTATCATGTATGGGTCCTGACATCCTTTTATACAGTCTCTTTTTTTGCTTAAGCCATCCAGCATGGCTTCTGATGCAATTAAGAACATTAAATAGTACAAGGGCCACCTTGTCCCTAGAGATTTCTTAAAGTGTCATTCCTTGGGCTCTTTCCTCGAGGATTCTAGTATCCCCCATGAACTCAGGGATCCCATTTCAACTACAGGACTTTCTGGTAAAAAGATAACAGCATTGACAGCACTCACCCAAGATGTGGGCACCCCCCTTTGCCATATTTCTCAATGCCTTGATAAAAGATGCATCTTCTTAGGGGATAGAGTTAAGGATGGGTGAGCAGGTTACACATGATAAATCCATGTCAACCTCTGTATCTACTTATTTTTCTTCTTTACATTATTTTCAGGCATCTTCATTTCTAATGGGCCTCTATGGAACATACTTATCAATCCCAATTTCTTGAGCAAATACTTTGAATCAAACATCTCTAAGTGCTCCCACACCTATAAATTGAGTCTGATCTAAAATTATGCTCCCTCAAAATTAAAAAAAAAAAGCAGCTGGTTTAAAAACAGGTCACCCGAATGAGTTACACTTGTTTCCTACAGTCACCACTGTGGGTTCTAAACATGTTCCCAAAAAGCTCTAGCAAGTTCTCAATGTTCTACTAGCTAAGAATACAAGGCTCTGGGCTGGGGTTGCAGCTCAGTGGTAGAGCACTTGCCTTGCACGAATGAGGCCCTGGATTCAATTCCAAGCACCACATAAAAATAAATAAATAAAAATAAAGATATTGTGTCTGCCTACAACTAAAATACATACATAAATACATACATACATACATACATACATACATACAAGGCTCTGGGCATCGAACTCCACTTTAAAATCAGAGAAACTCCAAAAATCCAACTTATGTACTTTCATTGGAGCAAGAGGTCTAAAACTGAAAAATAATGGTCATAAAACCACTGAAACAGATCATCTTTGAAGTCCACCTGGAGGACTCCATGGTCTTCAGTGACTAGGAGCTAGTTTGATGCCCCTCATTCAAATTCCAAGGGGAGCTTCCAGAAATGATTACATTTCTGTTTCAGAGCTGTTTTTCCCCAAAATCCACTGGGCCTGTCTAGAGGCTACAACTTCCCCTTCCACAAGTGTAGGGTGGCATTTACTTCTCTTGGCAAATGGCACAAGCTATCAACCCCACAAACTTCTCAAAGACCTATAAGGACCTATGTGGCACCTTCCATGTTTTCTGGGAACAAGAGGTTAATAAACTCCTAATAAAAAATTAATCTGAGAAGGGTCCTTAGGATCAATGAACATCACCATGTATCCACAGTGTCCCCACCATGTGCTCTGTCCTGTGCTGGTCTCAATGGGGAATCCTTAAGTCTCCCACCATCCAGCCATTCCTTCAACCAGCTGCAGCTTACTCTCTGAGTGATTACTGTGCTCCAGACACTATGCGGGCAAACACAACCCCATCTGTCAATGCTCTCACAATCCTAGATACTGGGGGGGTAACAAACAAAACTCTTACACATGAGACTATTGGAGAAGATCAACAGAGTACAACCATGTGGGAATATGCAGATTATAAGCTCCCCACATATATCAAAGGAAAAGGAGACAAGTGAGGGCTGAAATAGACAAATAGAACAGAATGAGGCTGATAAAGTAAAAGGAAGATTTTCCAAGCAAGAGTCGAATGAGCAGTGGGCTGCAGGGATGCCTGTGTAGTGGGTTCTTCCTTCCTCGGCTTGGTCTGGTCCACTCAGTTACTTAAAATGCTTATAAGATGAAAGACTCTGACAGCTCCACAGTTCTGTGATCTTATAATCCTCAGGGAACTGCTGTTGCACCCAGAAGTCCGCTAGTTGCATATAAAGAGAGGAACCCTCTGATCCCTGGCTCCAAACCGGATTTCCAGTCCTGAGCACCCACTCTTTGAAAGCAAGCAAACCCAGACGGGGTTGAGAGGATGGATGTCCTAAATCAAACCTAACCTGGGCCCAGTGATGGGTCAATAGCATCTTTTCCAACAACAGACTCCATTAGCACCTGGCAGACAACTAGGTACTGAGTATTTTTTTAATAAGTGCAGAGCACAGGGATCACATGAATTCTACAGCTGCAAAGTGAAGTTGGGGCCAGGGCCAGGGCCAGGCTGAAAGCATCGAGAGCTCAGAAACATTTGTGAAGGAGGTCTAAGGCAGGCACAGCCCTAGACTCTGATGGTCTGGGTTCAGGTGTGGTCCTCTTGCTCCCTAGCTGTGTGGCCTGGAGACTTGGTTTCTCCAATTGCAAAATGTGGATGAACACTGAATGACAAAGTATGGAGCACCTGCCTAACAAATGTTAACGATAATGTTGAGAGGTTGATTGATGGTATTTGCAAATCACATTATCCAGGAGCAAATCAGCTTTGCTCACTCTTGCCTCAAACAGCTAAGGAAAACAGTCCAAAGGAACCACTATGCAAAGAATCAGGCAGATCTGGAAATCTAGGAGAACACAGCCCCCCTAAAGATCATCCTCTCCTTGCCCTAGGTGTCCTTTCTTCTCTTGACACCTTCCTCCTATGCCTCCAGGTGCTCGCTTCATCTGTGCCCTTTTACAAGATGCCCATCACTCTAAATATGTAACAGAATCAGAAAATCTCAGTGTTGACAAGGACCATGGAGAGGTCTGGTTCACGCTACATAATATTAGCATTGTAGCACCATTGGCACAAAAAGGTTTAATGCAGGGTTTTTATTCCCATCCAAATGTCTGAGTTTTAAGCTTTGGGTGGGATGATTCTCTGGTAAGGAATCTCAGACCTATAATGGAAATGATGATAATTGCTATTTAGTACCCACAGTTATCTGTTCCACATACTAAGCAATTTAAAGGCATTCTCTTGATGAATCCTCACTGTGTTCATCTGTTTTGCATTACTATAACAAAATACCTGAGAGAATGAATTTATAAAAAAAGGTATATTTTGGCTCACAGTTCTGGAGACTGTAGTCCATGGTCAGTTGGCCATTCGTTTGGGGCCTGAGACAAAGTAGTACATTATGACAGGAGCACTTGATGAAGAAAGCTGCTCACCTTGTAGCAGCCAGGAAGCGATGAGAGAGAAAGAGGCTGGGGTCCCGACAGTCCCTTCAAGGGCACACACTCATGACCCAATATCCTCCCACTAGATCTCACCTCTGAATGAATGGTCCCATCACCTCTCAATAGAACCACAGGCTGAGCAACAAGCCCTTATCCCATGGGCCTTTGGGGATCATTTAAGTCCTAAACTATAATACTCATATTAACCCAAAGAGACAGGTTCTCTTATTCCGACCTCCAGCTGGATTTCCATAAGAAAACTGAGGTTAAGAAAAGATAAATAAGTCATACAAGACCTGAACCCAGTTGGTTGACTAAATGCTCTTAGGGCTTGATTCATTTAGATTTATTTAAGTGATAATTAGTGCCTCATAGATTCTTATGTGATTAATCCAGGCTAAAAGTATACATAAAGGCTGGCAGTCGTGTTGGAAAAAAAGACAGAAAATTCTTCTTGAGAAAATGACACTCTTGTGTGCACACCTGAACCCTGAGAAAGAGAGAAAGAGATGGTGGCAAGATCCTGGTGTCCCTGAGCCCTAAGAGTCCAGTCAACTAGAGAGAATAGAGAATAATTCTTCCCTCTCGGAGCAGTTGTGTGGCTCCTCCATGAATGTGAGTAAACCTTATCAAAACTTTAAAAATAAGGCAATCAAGGTTTTTTTTTTTTTTGCCTATGAGCTTCTGAGGAATGAAAACCCTGTTTATTCATAGTCTCACCTGCACTGTTGACACCATCAGCATGGGATGCACCAGGTCCACCTGGACAAGGGCCCATCCCACCTGAAAGCATGGCACATCCTGTGGTCAGGTTTACCTTGCCGGAAACCTGTATAGGTCATCTGTCTGTCCCTCGTGCTTGGTCCCTGCCCTGAGCCTAAGGCCTGAAGCTGTGGGTGTGGAGCCCCCTGCATTCCTCTGCCACCCCAACATTCCTGTGCAGAGAGGGGACCTCTTGGGCATCCTCAGAGGATCCTTGTGGGCAAAATTGCCTATTCTGCCATTTTGTAGGCTGCCACCCCTGCCCCCAGAGTTGCTCTAATCCTAAAAAGAGGCAGCCAGGTGTGCGCACAGATAGGACCCCTTCCTCTCCCATTTTATCCAGAAGGATGGAATGAAATTAGATAGAAAAATGTTCAGGGGGTACAGCAAAGCCACCAGCAAACAGAAGTAAAACAAGACAGAGAATACCAATGTCACATTGTATAGTCCTCTGGTTCCCAGGCTGGCACACACTGTAGATATTCATGGCCAGACTGGCCAACGATATCAATCCCATTTGACAGACAGGAAAAGGAGCAGAATGGAAGACCCTGGGCTGAGCCGGGGCCAGAGCCCCCCACCTCCGAGTTCTCACCCAATCTCCTCTCCTGTGAGCCTTGGGATCTCTCTAGCAACTCATGAGAGCCTACACCACACCTTGTTCCAAAGCAAAGGACACACCAGGCCTGATGCTGGACAGGAGCCACTGGACTTGAGTTCTGAGTGCAACTCTTCCTTCATTGGAGTAGCCCTTTCCTTTCTTCATCCAAGGGACTTCATTCACCCCTGGCAAGAACCTGGCACTATTTGTGTCCTGTGAGAAAACAGCTTAACAGGACCACAAACGCACCTCTGAGAAATCTCTGCCTGGAGAGCCCAGAGGTCTCATGTCTTCTGTTCTGCAAGGACTTTGTGTGGCCTGCACTTGAATGAAAGAGGTGACCATTCACTCTGTCTCTTCTGTGTTAGAATGGTCAGGAACACCGTCAATCTTCTAAATCTCTGGGGAGTTAGGGAAATGGGTTCACTGTCACTGGAGGGTCCCTGTCACTGGGGGGGGGTTACTGTCACTGTCACCCATTAGAGTCATTCAAGTCTTTAACTAAATCCTCTTCCAGGAGGACACAATGCAGAATCATCAGGCTGGTCTGGGCTGAGCACGGCCGCTGCAAGCACGCCAGCCCCGGTTCATCTGGCTTCAATCTGCCACGGATGCAGCTCTGCCTTCTTAAGTGGACGCAACCGTACTACAGGTTTCTGTGGTGATGTGGGATGGCAACGAAGCTCCATTTTACATTCTTAAATATTCATAAGGAGCTTTGCAGCATTAATATCTTAGATGGCTTACAAGAACACTTAAATACCGGGTCTTCGCTCCCCTCTCCTTGCCCCAAAAGTCCCAATCTGTTCTAATTTGTGTAATGCATTGGGCCATTTTAATAATTGTCCAGGGATTTATTTAGTGGTTCTGCTGCCCTGTTGCATAGGGTGTAATTATGACCCGGCTTCTCTTATCATGCGCTAATCCTGCTTGTTTCACCAGCAGAGAAGCCAAGATTGGAATGGGCAAGCGCAGGCAGGGCTAATGCGGAAGAGCTAAGTCATGGCCCAGCCGCCCTCTGCCCCTTCCCTCTCTCCTCTGCTGCTACAGAATGGGGAATGAGCAGCCATGTCCATGTCTGGAGGATGTTTTTAATTAAGAGTGTGTTTTAGCAGATTCAAAGATTGGGAGACCAGGAGCATCAGTGAGTATCCAAACAATAAACTTTTGGCACACACCACTTGGAGACGGCGGCTTCAAGATGTGTGTTACCCTAAGGTGGTCTGAAACTCTTCTTGGTGTGATTTTGCATAAAATCAAAATGGACTAAAAGCTGCCAGTTGTGACTGAGAAGGGAGGGGGATTCTTGATATTGTAGAACTTGTGGAAATTTTCTGATGGTTCAAACATCAAGGAACTTGGGAAATGGTGAAATGAAACTGCTGTATAATCAGGTATTCTAAAGAAACACAATTATGGAAGGTCACATGGGAGCAGGAATGACATTATTTTGTGAGAGTCAACAATTTACCTAATTACCTCTTGATTCCAGACCTAAACTAGGAGTCTTAAGCTTGGGGAAAGCAAGAGGGGTGGGGGGACTGGGTTGTTGTTGAAGAGCACGACATGTAGAAGCCAGTTCCATGCACCGAAGAATCTGAGCAGCAACATGCTGGGCCAGAGCTGTGAAGCTTACAGAACTCCAACCCTGAATCATTTCAGCAGGGAGATAAGCCAAATACACACAAAAGAGCATGAGACCCTTTAGAGGTGGATGTATAAACACATGCAAATAAATATAAAGCTGATTACAAATATCTCTACTCTTCCTGGACATCATTGTCTCCAACTGCCAGCCTTTCAAGGCAACACTCCTATAGTCTAATTCAAGTTCAAAGCTCTGAAACTGGCAAAATTATGAGCAATCCTGGAGCTGCCATCAATCCTGTCCTGTCTCTCCAACCAGGACTGCTTCCTTGACCTGGAATAGTGCTGGCCTTTCATGGAGGCAATAAGGTCAGCCCCAGTTGATGCCTGGGGTAGTGAAGTCCTGTCCCCAGAAGCACTGGTCAGAGGAGGCTGCTGGCAGGGGTGAGATCTGAATGGATCTGATCTGGGTTAGTGAGAAGGGGCATTTGGAGATAGAATCAGGATAGGATTAGGGGAGAAAAAAGACAATCTGTTTTTAGGATGACTCACTGGTTTGCCTGTTGGGGATAATTTTTCCCAAGAACATGTAGGAGATATGGCTGGAAAGAAAGACTAAGGCCAGTCTCCATCTTCTCATCTCCTAAGACCTCAGGGGTCTCCCGCTGCAGTTGGGACGTGGCCTCACCTTGTAGACAGATGCCTCAAGCAGACTGCGGAGATGGCTTTCCCACGCAGCCCTGCTAGCACTTAATTAATCTCAGCATCCATCTCCATCTCATTCACACAAGATTCTGTGACCGTGAGGAGGCCAGTGGCTTCCACAACAGGCTCCCGCAGGCTTCTTGATATCCCAACACCAGGCTCCCAGACGCTCCTAATCAGGACATGATTTACAACTCTTGGAACAGTTACGTAAATTTCCATAAACATCAGCAAATGCCTCAACATCACATTCCGGGAATGCAAGAGGGGGAGCAAAGTGGGGTGCTGGGGGTGGGGGGCGATGAGGTAGTTCCATGCACTGGCGCTACCCCAGCTTCCCCAACTTCAGGGCACAGAAGCTAAATTGGACTAATCGTGAGCAGCTCTTCCTCTGCTGAGCACCTGAGCGCTAATTACATGCCTGGTTAATTCGGTAATGTACATACATGGCTGAGCTTCGCGGGCTCTCTTCCTCCACTGGGTGGCCACCAGCCATAGATTGCATCTGTAAGTCTTGGAGTTCATTATCCCGCTAATGCTGCCTTCTTTGTTAGATCATTAGAAAGAAACTTGACCTGACCTGTGAACTCTGAAATTGATTGTTGCCTTGAAACAGTCAATAGCCCATTTTCTAATCGATGCATAGAATAATTTTATACAAATTTAAATTATATATTAACTTTAATGCTTGTTAAATTTATCTCCCACTCTCCTCCTGTGCTTCTTTTACATTCTCTCAAACTCGGGCAGGTATATTTACCATTGGGTGGGAGGAAAAGGGGGGACCTAGGCCAAGATCAAGTAAAGGAGGAAAGGGAGTCCCAGGGCAGAGCCTGAGGGAGCAGAGGACCAGGTCCTGAGTGTGTGTGTCTCTCTCTCTGTGTGTGTGTGTGTGTGAGAGAGAGAGAGAGAGAAAGAGAGAGAGAGAGAGAGAGAGAGAGAGAGAGAGAGAGAGAGAGAGAGAGAGAATGTGCATATGTATTTGCCATGTGCATGAAAGCATATGTGCATCTGTGAATATGCACATGCGTTGTATGTCATAAAATATTCACATATCATGTATATGAGAGTATGTGTAGATATGAATGATGTGCATGGATGTATGATGAGTGTGTGTGTGTGTGTGTGTGTGTGTGTGTGTATGTCGTAGCTGGGAATATATGTATGAATCTGTGTGTTTTCTCTCCCATGAATTCTCTCTCCCAACTTGTCAGTCTGTCCAGACACCTTGCCTGACCTCTGATATTGAGAATTAGACCTTGTTTCTCCCCCTAGTGCACATTAAATGAATGTTGATGCAGCACTTTTGCCTGAAAAGGCAGGATTCAGAACATTATGGTTATCCTGAGTGTGGCTTGAAATTTCCAGCACGGAAAAGGGTCTCCAAAGCGCTAACTATCTGAAAAGAAAACCAGAACTGCTAATGGTCTCTAAAGCAGAGGTTCTTAACCTAGTGTTCATAAACCCCAAGACCCCTGTGGATCAATGAATCCCTTGAAATTGAAAACTCTGTGTGCGTGCGTGTGTGTGTGTGCGCGTGCGTGCGTGCGTGTGTGTGTGTGTGTGTGTGTGTGGTGTACAGGGAGAATCTTCCTTGAATTCATTAGATTTTCAAAAGGTTTGACTGTGGATGACAGAGTCAATGCAAAATAGATGGTGGTGTGTCAGGGCAAGGGTGACCTTCTGTTCCCTCAGTATCTAGGACTTTCCAACACAAACAGCCCCAGCTCCCCTCCCTTTGCTTCCATCTGGGGCAGTGTTCAACCTTGTGCCAGGAACAAGAGCTTAAGAGAGTCACTCACACTCAGAGAAGAGCAGCCTCAAGCAACCTTTCCACAGGCTCCAAGTTTAGAATCAGCATGCAGATGCCACATCTTCTGGCCCAGACCTTCAAGAGTGCGGGCACTCCCCAGACTGACATTAGCTGCTCATCCCTGTGGGTGGGATGTAAATGACTGTAACCAAACCTGATGGAAAGCAATACCTTCTACCCCAGTTGTTTTACTTCCAAGAATCTATCCTAAGGAAGTAATCATATACAAAGATGTGTGCTCAAAGATGTTCGTCAGAGCATTCACACCAAAGCAAATGACTGAAAATAAGCTGCTAGAAGCAGCATTAGCGAAATAGCTAAAGAAAAGCCCTGAACCACTGCTGGCTCTTCCCCTGGAACTTATTTGCTTGCTCACCAGTCATTAAACTGCATGTTACATTTAGGAACTATGTAATTAGATGAACTCTCACTAATTTTAATTGCTCAACTTCTACTTACAAAATATGTTTAAAAGAAATTTTTTTAATGACATGGGGAAAATGCTCAAAGTACAATTATACTGGATATGGTGGGATTTAAAGTTTTTAATGCATCTAGAAACAATTAAAATCAAAGTACAAAATAATAATAATAATTATCTAAGGTGAAGTGATTTTTGTGGACTTTTCATACATTTTCATACATTTTTGTACTTCCCCAATTCTTGTTATCAGCATACACTAACTTGACTTTTTAACATTCAGTTAAAAAAAAAAATCTCTGCTTTTCAATTCATCAACCAATGTCTTCCCTACTCCCAGACCCCAAATGCATGGATTCTGTATTTCTGTCTCCCTCCTTCTCGGGAGCAGTATGAAGAAACTAAAATGCCTCACCAAGACTGGATTCGACCTCAGTGGTCCTTGTAATAAAAGCAAAACTGTACTCACCTCTCCTATTCTTTCCCATTTCCACATTCATTGCTGACTCTCAGAATCCTGTCAGGCCATCTGCTTTAACTTATTCTCCTCTCCTCTGTTCAAGAACATCCCAGTCCCTCATTTACAAATAAACATCCGGTTTGTATGAAAGAGCATCCCCTGGGTTGCATCTTCCATGGGAAAGCAAGAGGAGGAGGTTGGGCAGGAGGGAGAACAGAGGACGTGGGTGAGGAGGAGGCCGGCTTCCTTGGGTGTGCTGCCGGCCACTTCCCACTTTCCTGGGAAGATCAAGGTCATCTCACATGCACTGCCCTGACTTCCTTCCTTCTGCCTCAGACACTCCCTGCATCGTTATCTTCCATCCTTTCATCCTTCCTCCCATCTCAAGGAAGACGTATCCTTCTACTTTGCTAAGGTGCACCTTCCACCTGGACTATTGATCCCATTCCTTTCCATCTCCTTCCAGGCCTTGCTAGATCAATCATCCCCAAGCTCTCTGGTATCTGCCATCTCCCCCTCCCTGGAAGCTCTTTCCCCTTCTGTAGAGTCCAACTGTGCAGATTTCAATCCCTTCTCTGCTCCTTGGGAGCTGGGCAGGCTGCCGACCCTCCCTCTGCCTCAATCTCCATGTCTGGAAACTGGAATTATTAAGGCACTTACCACACAGATACCTGGATGAAATGAGATACCCCCATAAAACCCTCAGCACAGGGATGTCACAGCAAACCCTAGCTACTTTTGTTATGTTTATGGTCCTAAAGTGGGCTCAACTTGCTCCATCTTGAAAATGCCTTTCCTGGCCCACTTCCCCACTCTTCTAACACCCTCAATCACTCCTGCCTGTCAGGGGAAACTTTTTCATTGCCTGGAACGTTTCAGCTTCAATCAGATCTCAATACCTTGTCATCTGGGTGCCACCTCTCCACTAATCAGACTGCTCTCTCTGACATTGCCAATGGCGCCCCCCCTGCCATGATGAGCACCTCCTCCCAAACTGTGGTCTCCTGGGTTTCCTGACGCTGTCCAGCCCTTCCCATGAGTGACCCTGCTCAGGCCACAGCTCCAGCCATTGTCCACACAATGATCACTTCCACTGAGCACTGCATTAGAAAGGGACTTTTTCTTTTTAAGCAGGAAAGAAGAGGGTGCAAATAAACAGCTGCTGAAAGGGAAACAGACAGTGTCCACCAGAAGAAGGGAAGGAGAAGGGGGAAGGGAGGGGCGCTCAGGGCTGGCTTCACATACAGACTGGCACTGGAGTGATTTCCCAGGGCTCTTGATTGGCTATGGGTGCTGCCCTTGGAGAGTCCCCGCTCTAGCTTAGGGCTTGAATTCCTGTTTGGTTTTTCTCTGTTTCTCTTCTTCTTTTTTGATGTAATTTACATGTGTGGCTCCCAAGGGGCTGTGGAAATGAACAGGAACAAGCTAAGCCTTCGGGGGGCTGCCAAGACCCCAGCTCCACCAATGACTGTAAGATACTCTTCCTCTCCGTGCACTGCACCCGTGAGTCCAGGCCATGATTCCAGTCCTGAAGGGCTGTGGGAAGTACTGTGGCCAGTGGTTAGTTTTCCACTCTTTTCCTTATTTGGACTCAGTTTCTTCATCTATGAAATGGGGGTGACCGCGTAGATGAGCTCTGCATGTAAATTCCCTTTGGCATTTACTCTGCTTTTGAAGAGTTGGATGCTGTTCTCTGACTGACTGAGGAACTGACTCCTGATGAGACTTTAGAGGTCAATAAATAATCCTCCTCTTCTGATGACTCAGAAGAGCTGAGCCCAGCAGAGAAAGAACTGGCTTCAGTGTTGTCAGACTGCAAGACGCAGGCTCAGATCCACCACAAAAGTGGACTTGCTAACTTGTCATCACAGAAACACAGCTTCCCTCCTCTTTGGGACACCAGCCTCTCTTCCTACATACTGCATGCAGGAGGCTGCACTCCTGCTTCTTTCCCAAGCAATGACAGTAGGATGGGGGCTCAGGACAGTCCTGAAGATTCCCAGCTGGGGAGGAAGGAGTCAGAGCTGAGGACCACATTTCTTGCCACTGCACTGAGACAACCACATGTGTAACAGGGAGCAATGCCTATGATCCAAGCAGTGACAGAGGGCAAATTACCTAGGGCCTGTTTCTGCATGGGGTACACATTGAAAGACTCGACCCAGAAACTCTTGGGTCAAGCAGATTGCCTTCCCTACTAAGAGTGGCCTTACCTGATCAACAAGACTTGACAGAACAAAACGGCTGACCATGGAGCTGGGATCTTGGTCTTTCCTGATTCCAATATAGAACAAAACAGGGGCTCTCCTGTGTCTCAGGCCTGTTGACTCTCCACCTGGAATTTACACTATCCACTCTCCTGGGTCTCCATCCTGCCAACTGCATGCAGACCTTGAGACTTTTCAGCTTTTACACTTGCACGCCAATTTCTGGTAAGAACACACACACACACACACACACACACACACACACACACACACACACACACACACACCTGATTCTGCATTGGTTCTATTTCTCTGAAGGACCCTGACTAATATACTCACTTCAGCTAACATTTTAATGGTTTGCAGTTTCCATTCAGATGAGGTTAAATGGAGGTTCTGGCCAGCTTCCCTGCAATTGAGAGTACTGAAATTTTGACAGGATGGCAATGAACCACTGGCTACCAGGAGGTTAGAGGAGGCCACCAAAACGAGATTCCAGGGAGAAAGAGGGATGACAGTCATGGGATTGTCAGGGAGGGACACAGAGAGGGTACACTCAGCCCTGTAGTCTGGAAGCATCCATGGGTTGGCAGACCTTCTAAGAAGAAAAGAGGGTAGTGACTAGAAGGGAAGAAAGGGTTTGAGGAGTCCCCTGTCCTGTACAGCCTCCTGTAAAAGATGTCACTTCCTCTCCTGGGTCCCGTATGCTCCCACAGTATGTCACAGCTGCCTCTTGGCTCCGGAGTTTGCTGGTTCACAGAATCCCCGGAGAAGAAACCAGTCCCCCTTACAGCAGCACACCTAGCACCTGGCACAAGTAGGTGCCCAACAACGGTGGAAGTGGGTGTTGCTGGTCAGATGCCCCAGGAGTGGGCTACTCAGTTCACTGTGCATTGTAGGTCTGCTGACAAATAAAGAGAAAGTCACCAAGGATGAGCAGGAGTGAGAGGTGGGAAGTGGTTCCTGATGGCAGCAACAGGAATCCTTGCAAGACAGTAGAGCATCATGGGAGACAGTGCTCAGACTCAGATCCAACTGGGTGGCTGACTAGCTCTGTGGACTTGGGCAAGAGTCTTAACCTCCCTGGTCCCCAGTTTTATCCTCTGCAAAATAAGGGTGAAAGCAGCACTCACTTCAGAGGACTGTGGGGAAGAGTAAGTGAAGTGCTCAGGACCACGCCTGGAGCATGGTAAGCACTGGACGTGGGATCTGTCCTTGCCACCATCAGCACTTTGCCCAGGTCCATCAGGCATCTCCAGTTAGCCTTTCCAAGTGAGCAGTGTGAGTTTTTCTGCAAGTTTGAGCCTCCAGAAAGTCTCTCTTATGGAGACTACAAATGTGTCACTGATTCTGACCCATGGTCCCCCCTCAAAGGAAAGACCAGACCCAAATGAAGACAGTAACCATAGCATGTAACCTCAGATGTCCCCAAATAAAGCTTCATGTATCAAGAAACTAGAAAGAGAAATACTAAGTCATCAGAAACATTCAGCTTCATTCAAGGGGGAAGGGAGTGCTGCTATTTGTTTGTTTTAGCAAATATTAAACTTTCCAATTTTCTTATAACAGTGGTGGCTCCATCAGAAAGCTGGAATTGGATACCCAGATTATTATGAGACAGGCTGTGGCTTAATCTTCTCAATGTTTTTATATTTGAGAATAAAGAGGCATTTCGCACTTGTCTAAAATTACAACGGCAGAGAGGGAGAAAAGCCCTTGCAGGTACACAGCTGTGATCTGCATATGGACATGCTTTTGAGTTCATGATGGAATCACAGAATCAAGACGTGTCAGAGTTAGAAGCAGCATCCCTCTCTTCTAACCCTTTCCTCTTACAGATGGGGAAACTGAGGCTGGAGGAAGGATATGAATATTAATTTCCCAATATCACTCAGTAACAGGCTGACTCTACTGTCTGTGGGGAGGTCTGTGAAATAAAATGGGTGGGCAGAGAGAAGGTCCACCTTCTGTTTTAACAATAAGGTGCCCTCTACCTACCTTCTAAAAATTCAGGAATGTTCTAGAATATTCCTGCTGGGCAGGGAGAGGGCCCACTTTCTGTTTTAATAATAACAAGCCCTCCGTTACCTTCCTTTTTGGGACAGGAATGTTGTCCAGCCTTAATTTTGAGGCCTGCCATGACCTGGCACAATCCAACCTGAGTCTCCCACCTTGGCCCTCCCTCCCCAGGACCCAGCTTGTCCCTGCTCCCTGGGGCTCACTCCCCTCCTACTCCCACACTCTCCCAAGCCAAGTGAGAGGCAGCTTCACCTTTGAAGCTTCTTCTTACCAAGGCAGGCACTGTAAGCACTATGGACCTGTGAATTCATGCGGGAGCTCAGTCTTCAGAACAAGGCTGAGAGGTACAGGGTAGAGGTGAAAGGGCCCCAAGAGAGTCTGAGAGTCCCATGACTCTGTCCCATCTCTACTTCTTGACTCTAAATTTCCCTCTCTGAACCTCAGTTTCCCCTGCCATAAAATATGCTTAGCATATATAGTTGTTTTGAAAACTAAATGCAACCACACATAGCATAGTAGGTATGCAGGTACTGGGAATTTACATTTCAGGATTCATTATTTAGTTATCAATATATGATACCCCCCTTTGTCCTATATTTTGTTCTTATGTGCGTTGATTTTGTCATCACAGCTTAGATTATAAGGAATTTCAATGAAATTCCATGGGGTCAGAAGTTTTCTCTTTTTATTCCTTAAACTAACCCCTCTGCTTTGTGCCATAGCTGGCACATAGTAGGTGCACTCAGTATACATTTGTTGAATGACATTTTTTTTCTTTCATCCCCTAAAATAAAAGAATTTAAATCCACCATCATAAGAGCAAGTCTTGAATTGGCATCGTTATTTACATTTTTTGAAGCATTTTCACATGCAAAAAATTTGTTTGCTACTCAGATACCCCTATGAAGGAGGAAGGTTGACTGATATCATCTGCCCCCACTTGATAGTGGAAGAAACTTAGCTGCAAAACTGAGAGCTTGGGGGACCCCCCCTGTTTCATAAATCCAGCTTCTGTCCACCTCATGTCTGCCATACCCAATCAGTGCTCACAGAAGGACTGATTAATTTGGATTCTGATTTTGATCAACCTGGTGAAGCATTTGATGACTGTATGAAGAGCCCAGAAGAAAAATCTCTCTGGGAGTGGTGGCAGGGTAAAGGGATGCCAAGGCAGGGAAGCTGGGGCATTGGGAAGGAAGTGAATGAGAGAAACTCTTCCTTCAGCAAGACAAATTTGTGCAGGGAAATCATGCTTGGCTGGGGAAGCCAATTGGAAAAGAATGATAGCGGACCAGCTCTGGAGGTTCATCAAAGTCATTTGTTGCAGGTAAACTCATTTTTCACAGGCCAAGGGGATATTTACCTGGAGTACACCTTTAAGGAATAGCCGACAGATTGAATGGTACAATGCTTTATTATATGTCACGCCCTGGTGATTCAATATGATGGAGGCAGAAGGAGGGGGATGGAGCTGGGGAGGGAAAGCCACAGAGAAAGGCAGAAGAAAGAGACATTATAATGGCCAGCCATGGTGTGTCCTTCTTCCCAGGTTCCCTGGGACCCTCCTCAACCACAGTGGAAGGTACTGGAAGGTGTACAAACAGTGGTACCCTGGTGGAGGATGCTGACCAGGGAGTAGAGAGGGGACATAAACTGACCTCAACTCTTCTTCCTAACCACTTGGCCTATTCTGTCTCTCCACCATTTTCAGAAACATGTTCGTATAATTTGTGTAAACCCAAAGACCCGGGTTCTAGTCCTGGTTCACCACTACTCTGGCTGGGTGAGTTGAAGCACCCATTTCACTCTGGGCTCCAGCTTCCTCATCTGTAAAAGAAAGAACTCTCTACTTGTTTTTAGGTTCCGTTCTAGCCCTTATATTCCATGATTCCCCATCAGCTCCAGAGACCCACCTTCATCAGGGAATAGCTGGCCTTCCCAGCAGCCCCCTCACCCCCTGCCACGGCCACCTGTCTCCAGTCTGCTCTGGTCATCACGGGAGAGGACGTCCTCCATCCACACATTGCCTTTGTTCCCATTTCCAAAGGAAGAAATGATGGTCTCTTTGCCAACCGGCATCCCTCAGTAACTCTCTGTAGTTCTGTCACCCAAATATTCATCTCAACCCTCTGGGAAGCTCTTTAGCCCTTCCCACCACTTACCACCTTGTCACATCTCCAGTCTCTCCATGGAGACTTCTTCATCAGCTCTCATCTCCTCACTCAAGATCTTCCATTACTCTCCTCTTGTCCCTTCAGAAACAGCCCCCTCCCCCCAAGTGTCTTTCCCTTTACTCAAATCAACCTGGTTCACAACCTCAGCCAGGAAGTACACTCTTTTTCCCTTTCTCCTTCCTGCTGTCTAGAATGTATATGTGATGGCTGGAGCTGTGGTGGTCATCTTGTGACAAGGTCACCTTGAGGATATAACCCTGATAGTGGATCAGGAATCATAAAGGTCTGAATTCTTGACTAGGGAAGCAGAGCCATTTGAGCAACCTGACCTTGCCCACCTCTGGACTTCTTCCAAATGAAAAATGAATAAACTTCTCCCTTGTTTATGCTGTTTTTTTGTTCTTGGACTTTCTGTTGTGTGTAGCTCAGCCCAGTTCTTAATGGCTCTAACATTCTTCTTTAAGGATCTCTCTACTGCTTCACAATCACACATCCATGAAGATGAATCTTCATAAAAGAAGGCAAGAGGGGCTTAATGTCTCCCCACTGGTTCTTTCTCCATCCTTCCTTCTCCCTGGCCATGGCCAGATGCTGAGCAAGAATACCCCGGGGCTGGATACCTCCACAGGCACATTCATAGCATGGCAGGCGTGTGTTTCCCAAGCTCCGACGAGGGGAACCCGCGGCCACTTCTATGTAACTATCACCCCTGACCCATAGGTGTTTATGGTCTAGGGCACACAAATATCTAGAATGCAACATGATTTCAAGAGACCAAAAGATGAATAAATGAAGGGATATGGGAGCACCTAGGAATGAAACCAATGAATTCTGCCAGAGAGTGGAAAAGGCTTCCCAGGGGAAGTGGCTTTCAGACAGCATTTGGCAGTCTGCAGAGAGCCTGGCAGGCAAGGATGTGGGGGTGTTCCAGAGAGTGGGGGGCAACCGAGCAAAAGGAGCAGGGTGGGGTGGGCACAACTGGGAGAGTCAATGGGGGAAGCTGTCTCAGACTTCTAAATTGTGTCCCTGGGATGGGGGGATATTATCTGGACACAGCCTCCCACAAAGGACCGCAGTTTTACCATCAAGGAAACGTTACTTTTCTTATTGCCCACAAAGATGGTACATGGCATTTCCTGGGAGTGGGTCTATTTATGGAAAGGGCTTTGTGAAACACAGGTGGCTAGTGAGGTCAGCAGGTCACATGCCAATGCACTCCTGCCTGCCCCCTGAATGCTACACCTGTGGCGTCTGGCCTGCTTGTACCTTCTGGAAACACAGGCTAGATAACTAAATGCTTGAGTGACATTAGAACTCAAGCCTGTGCCTGGTAAAGAACCCTGGGATGCTAGAACCAGCACACATTTTCCTTCCCCTCTTTCTTTTTTCCTTCCTTCCTTCCTTCCTTCCTTCCTTCCTTCCTTCCTTCCTTCCTTCCTTCCTTCCTTCCTTCCTTCCTTCTTTCCTTCCATCTTTCTTAGAGGAAGTAGCATACACTTTTCTTTAGGCATTGGGTGGCTCTGAGATCTTTCTACATGCCCAGCTCCTACTATGACAAAAGGCCTGTTAACCCTGGTTCAGGCCTCTGCAAGCTCCCAGCAGAACTGCCAAGGCAGGCAGCCCACATGGGATACGGCAAAAGAGCACACCCATAGCACAGCAAAGGTGAGTCGATGAGAGCTAGTGTGGCCCAGAGGGGATGAGCAAAGGGATCTAGGTATGGTCAATCTCACAGTCACTCTTCCTGAAAGAAGCATCTACAGACCCTAAAGTAAGGAGAAAATGGGACTCCTGCCTCAGCAGCTGTGTCAGCCACCTGTGACCACTAACTCTGTGTGACGAACCATCCCACAACTCAGTGGTTTACAGTAGTCATCATTCATTCTCACTCAGTGGCCACAGGACACTGGTTTGGGCTGGGCTTGGTTCCAAGCTGGAGGTGGAGTCCAGGTGAGCACAGTTTGCTCAGCCTCTTGCCCCAGCAGGCGGATTGGAAGTGTTCTTCTCATGTCCATAGAAAAAGCAAGACACATTAAACATTCTATCTGCCAGCATCCTGTGGGTCAAAGCAGGTCACACCAAGCTCTTTCTCAAGGGAAGTGAAGTAGACACTCATCTACCATGACATCAAAGCCAGTCATATAGCCACACCCAATATCAACAGGGTGAGGAAGTATGAGAGGAAATTTTTAAAAAATCTATTATAGTGATGAAGAAGAAAAGAAAACTTCCACCTGAAAGAGCAGAATAAGCCAGGGCGCTGAGATGCATCTGAGCCTGCTATGAGAGGCAATCCAGGAGATACCCGAACCAAGATGGCGGGATGGTCAATAAAGAGAGGGGAGACTGGGTGTGTGAATGGGTGGCCAACCAGCCAACATTCTCCTCCTGGGCCCTTGTCTCTTCTGCATGAATTAAGAAATTGTGAACTGGAAGCAGGAGAGCTCACTCTGTGGGATCTTCTCTCTAGAAAATATTACAACCCACAGAGCTCCCACCTCTCCCGTGAGGACTTCCAAGGTATACCCAGCCCCAGGCCCTCTCCCTCTCTGAGCAATGGGCACACACACAGGCAGTGCCATGCAGGCACCCACAAGGCACTCCCTTACCTGGAAGATCATTGTGGTATGAGCCCCTGTCTTGACTTCCCAACTGGGCTCAAAGCTCCAGGGACCTAGGTCTGTGTTTCCCTTGTTTTCCGTGGTCTCTGAGCAGTAGGAGCTCCTAACCACATGCGGAACAAATGACTGAAGAATAGACGATGCTAAGAGAATCCAGCAGCGCCATGTCTGCAATAAAAAACTGGAGGAAGTAGGTCAGATGGACCAGCACCATCAAGGCAGTCCTATTAATAGAAAATGCAAGCATTATTTAGGGACAGGAGCGTGAAATGGGAAAGGGGAAGGACACTTGAAGGTGGATGGAAACTCAGTCTTGTGTGAAAACACAAACTTGAGCAGAAATGAAATTGCTGGGCAAGTTGTCTATTCCTAAAGAAATAACATCTCAGGTAATGGCCCTGGGGAAGGCTTCCATGACAGATCAGTCTATCAGCCGCCTCCTGCAGAACCCACTTGGGAAACACTTGCTGAAATCTTACCAGCCACACAAGAGGGGCTGCCCGACAGCCACCCTGCCCTGTGCCAGGATTTGCTCTGCCCAGCTTGAGATAAATGCCTTCTATCTTGCCTCCTCCAGGAAGCCTTCCAGGGTCCATGCCACCATGACACGGACTCAACTCTAAGTAAATAAACAGAGGAATTCTCCACTAGTAATCCACTTACTGTATTTTATGTATTTATGGCCACAGTGTTTTAATTATGTCTCATAAATTTGCCTTCTACCTAAGTGAAGCGAGGAGTCCTGGTGTTTCTTTCCTACATGTGCGTCCCTCCTCCAGGTTGGGCACATGCCTAGTTCTTGTTCAATCCCCTTCATCGAAATGTGGGATAAATGTGTGATGAGACTGATGAAGATCAAAGGCACACATCAGAAATGCAAGTGGAAGCAAGAGAGCTGACGTGGAAAACATTGTCTGAGCAAGGAAAACGTGAGGGAGGAGACTGTGTGGTTGGTGTCACGGAGTTGGCCAAGCCAGGGCCCGGAGTCTCTGGCCTGTGTGCTACCATTTCAGGACTCTGCAAGGTCCCATTCAGACACAATGTTCTCCAGAAAGCATTTCCTGGCTACCAGGCCCCATGCCAGTGTCACCAGATCATCACCTGGCATAGGCTTTACCCGGTAGAAGATTCTAGAATGTAACTCTGGATGGTCAGTTCCTCTTCCCAGACCCAGGTCCAGCCCTCCATGCAGGAGGTGGACTCATTTGACCTGATGTCCTTGCCTAGAGATGTCCTTGCCTGCCACAGCATGGTCTAAATCCAACCAAAGCCTGGGCAGGGACGCCCCTCCGGGAGCCTCAGGACTGGCTGGCCCCACCGTATAAGGGCAGGGGAGGATGGGACACCAGACACATCTCTAGCTGGTGCCAAATGTCCCCTGGGGATGGCGGCATAGCCTGTTCTATGTCATGTTCTGCAGCACAAGTGCCCCAGTTGGTGGACTGACTGGTTATTGGTTTTCCTGACAAGCTGACCTCATTCTGGGGTTGAGAAGTCAGAGGCTGGTGGAGGGCAGTATATGTGGGGTCCCAATGGAGGAGAAGCTTCTGAGTGGCTGACCTTCATTCCCAGCACACTTGAGGCTCTGTCTCCTTTTTAAAGACGGATCCTTAGGCTGTAAATCATTTCCCTGGGGATCAATCTAGAGGGGTTCCAAACCAGCCCCCACCTCTGCCCACACGTCCTCACCTACCATGTGCAGTTTCCCAATGACTGTCACTTTGGCAGAGGGTTTTGGATTCCTTAGGGAGAAGTGGTTGCTCTTACAGTGACATTACTGCACACACGTTCCCAGCCATGTTTTCTGACGGGAAGTGGAATGGAGGATTGCTACTTTTGGCTTTGCAAGGATTCCCATAGCTAGTATTTTTTAAACCTTTTATTTTTGTGACTACCTTCCTGAGGTAGGCAGGCAGCGGTAGTTACCGCCAATTGAAGAAACAGAGGCCCTAAGACCTTAAGCAGTTCACTGCTGCCTTCAATAAATACTCTACCATGTGCGGGCTGACCCTGTGGGAAACCCAACCCCACATGTCCATGGTGCCAAGGCTGAGCTCCCTGCAGTAAGTGCAAGGAGTGTGGAAGCCAAGTATTCAGCCCAAGGCTCCATTAACTTGCTGATGGGCATAGGCCAAGTACCCTGACCTCTCTGGAGTTTGGAGTCCATGCTTTCTGGGGCCTCTTGAGAGCCAGGTGCAGAGACAGCCATCTCTGTCCACTCACCCTCTTTCTTATCCTGAATGTTGCTCTTCTACCCACTTCCCACCTTAGGGCCCCAGTTTCATGACCCCACCACCTAGACCACAGGTGCACTGCTCCCTGGCCAGGCTGAACGGCCCAAGAGCAGGGGTTTAACCCAGATCAAGCCAGAGAGTTTCTCTGAGATTTTTTCAGCCTGGGATTAGAGACAAAGCCCTCTCTATGGAGGCCAAGTCATAAGGCATAGATTCAGGAACTGGGGGGATTCCTTGGCTAAAAGGAGGGAAAGACTGCCCAAGAGACAAGAGAGATGGAAAGTGGAGCCCTGTCTCATGCTAGAAGCAGCTCCCAAGGGCCCAGCCACACTCTGACCTTCCTGATCTTTGGCTATGGAAGCTGACTGACTCCCCCTTTGGCCTGTCCCAGTGTGGACGGGGTTTCATGACTTGCAGTCAACAGGTCCTGATGACGCTCCACACTGTTCCCTCCCCACTATCAACTCCAGCAACACCACTCTCTGGCCTCCTTTGAGGCCACCACTCCAAGACACATTCTAGACAATGAGCTGGAAGCAGACACCTGCTGTGACTTCTTTTTCTTCACATCCTTGAATGGTGCCACTAGGGTCTAGAGTCTCTAATTCTGGCTGGTCACTATGTCTCTTATTTGCACAGGATGGTGGGAGAGGGGGTGGGCAAATGTTTCTTGTTCAATCCCAGCTACTCAGGAGGCTGAGGCAGGAGGATCACAAGTTTGAGGTCAGCCTTAGCAACTTAGGGAGCAAGGGCCAAAGCAAATTAGTGAGATCCTATCTCAAAAAATAAAAAGGTCTGGGGGTATAGTTCAGGGGTAGAACACTTGTCTAGCACATGCAAGACCTAGTTCTGAAGGTGGGGGGAGAACACTGTCATCCCTTGCGTGCAGCCCAGACCCCCATAGGCCTCACAGGCAGCCTGAGGGGGAAGCAGGCAGGAGGATTGTTCTGAACACATCTCATCAGAGAATTTAGTAGCCTCCAGTCTGCAAACTATGGGTCTACTGGGAAGTGGTTTTACAAACCTTGACCAAGTGTTAAAGTTAGACATCCTCTTCAAGATTGTCTAGTGCAACACCTCATCCCCAAATGAAGCACCTGAGGTCCCAAAAAGGACCTGGAAATGCAGGACCAGGTCAGGAACCTCTTGGCTCCTCCTCTTAGGCATTCATCTTCCTCTGGTTTATTGAATTATTTTTTGAATTTAAAAAATTGTACTAGAAGATACTCAAGTGATCATGAGCATCCCATATGCTTCTGTATAACAAATTTACCCACAATTTGTGGTAGAACGCAGCAAGCATTTGGTATCCAATGATCTACGCTCCAGGGATCTGGGAGCTATAGCACCAGGTGGCCCTGGCTCAGGGTCCTTCATGAAGTTGCAGGATGGAGAGTCAGGCAGGTTGGTTTTCCTGGCATGGAGAAAGCAGGGGAGAGCAGGGATCCAGTGAAAGAGGGGTGGTGAATCTGGGATGGAGAAGAGTTGGGTGAGGCCAAAGCAAAAGCAGGGTACAGGCAAGAAGTGGAGAGAGGTGAGGCCAGGCAATCTCCAACCTCTGTTTCCACATCACTTCTCTTGGAAGCTTCTGCAAACCCCTCAAATCTGCATGCACCCCGCTTGCTCCTCTCCTCCCCAAACTTGCCAATCCTGCTAACTGTGCAACTGTGATCTCCCTTGGCTTCTCTCTCTTGCTCAGCAATGAAAACGATGGTGGTGGTGGCTAGCCAAGGCTGGACTCTTACCAAACTAAAGCCAGGCCAACTCCTCAGCAACTGCCACAAGCAGAGGACAGTATTTTGAAATAAGAACCGCCTTTTGCTTCCCTCCTCACCTACTCATTTTGTCCTTCTTGCTCTGGGGTCCCCCTTCTCCTATGAATTAGGGACATAGGGCCAGGTTAGAACAAAGAGGTCAGAGAGTTGCAAATAGAATATTTGTTTTAACCCACTGAAGAATACTAGTCCTCAAAGTATTTTAGTTTGAGGAATTAGAAACTTGACAAAGACATGAGGGTTTTAAGGCCAAAAGCCTGACTTTGCAGCAGGCTGCTGACCATGGCTCTCACCCACAGGGACAGAGTTGAGCAGCAGCAGGGGGAGGAAGAGAGGACAGCTGAGCAGTGATTGCCAAGGTCTTTGAGAAGGGATGGGCAGGCTGCAGGGCAGGCTGGATAACAGAAAGCCAAATTCCTCAGGATGCTGAAGGTTTTAAGCTTGTCTCACCTGGACCTGCTCATCCAGGTAGTCAAGGTTGGAAGGGTATGGAGTGCCTGGGCCTGACCTCATATCAGTCAGTGTGTGTTGGGGGGAGAGGCTTGTGCACATGCACCCCCTGGATAAGGTAAACACACACACACACACACACACACACACACACACACACACACACATACACACACACACACACACACACACACTGCCACCCTTTCCCTCAGATGAAACTGACCCTTAGGAAAAGGGGAAGGAGGAAAAGCCAGAATTTACTGATATTGACCCCCAAAGTGGCTCTATTTCATACCAGTAAAGACAACCTAGAGTTAGCAGAATTGAATTTTCTGTTCCTATGTGGATAGAGCTCATGAGCTAGGTCCCATTGGGGAAAATGGAGTTAATTCTGCTTACCTTGCCACCTCCCTTCCTCATCTCCTCAAACAGTGGGCCCCCGAGTTTCCCTGAGTCCAACTCCACGTGTCTCTGGCCTCAGGCATTTGCTTTCTCCCAAGTGGGCATCCCCACCTTACCCCTATGGGTACCTGCAGATCACAGAGAGGTGGAGAACATGCCAAATGCAGAGGGAACAGCCTGGGTTCTGGAAGGCTCCAGTACTATGGGCCATGAGACCACAGGTCATTAGACTTCTCAAGCTCCATGTCATAAAGATGGGAACATGGGTGATAAACCCTATTCACACACAGTTTCTATGAGGCTCACAGAAAAACAAGAGCATACCACCATATGCTAGACACTCTTCTCAGACCTTCTATGAATTACCTCATTCCATCCACAAAACAACCCAATAGGGTGATTCTTCTGGTAACCTCAATTCACAGATGGGGAAACCAATGTACAGAGAGTGCTTGGTGACTTGCCTCAACAGCATCATTCTAGACTGCCAATTGCTGGCCCTGATTCATCTGCCATTCTCCAGGGAGAGGTAGTGTCCTCATTTCCCCGGGACTCACCCCAGCCAGCAGATCCATCGACCCAGCAGTTCATGATGGTAATTGACCACCTTGCATTTTACACCTCCAGGAACCCAGGAGAGCTCAATAGTGGAGATAATGTCCCCCCCCCCCAAGTCCTCAAGTCCTCCTGCACTGTAATGTAGACAAACCAGGGGCAAAGATCCACTAGGATCGAAGCTGGCTTAATACAGGGGGAGGGTCTCCAAGGCACCCAGGTGTACAGGTGTTAATGCTTTGGAGCTTAGACTGTAAAGAAGGGGGAAATGAAGAAGTTCAGACAAGAGAAGAGCTGTGGCCAAGGCATTCTGGGGTTTGGGCAGCTAACATGGAAGCACTGGGATTATAATATGTTGTCATCACAGGAGCCCATGAAACACACAGCTGGTTGTTGGTGCTGGACTTGCACTTGGTGAAGGATGAGCTGATGTAGAAGCTGGCCTGCTGGTGCCCAGCTCAGTTCCCCAATCAGTATTCCTCAATGGGAACCCTCTGAGAAAAGGTGATGGCAATGCAGATGGTGTTTTTCCTGAGCCGCTGGCTTTCCTGCCATTCCTCAGCTGCCTCCCCATCTTGTCCAACACCTCACAATCTGAGAGTAATTATCCAGCAGCCAGTTCAACCTCCAAGGTGCAGGCCAGCCCTAGACTTTCCCTTCCCTGGCTGGAGCCCAGATTTCCAGAACTCATCCGTCCTCCCCGTGCTGTGCTGGTACACAACTCCCCGGGGAGATATGCCAGATATGGAGCATTTGCTGATTCTGTGGTGAGAATACTCCAACCGTGGCCAACTCCAAAATACTAATGGTTAAACAACATTCCTGAATATTTAACAATCCACTGTTGCAGGTTTATAGGAGGAGATCCAGCACATCCTTGCCAACCTGCTCAGAAGCTCCAGGTCTCGATGGTGGGAGGCTTCTGGGAGAGGACAACTCACCCACCATTGGGTCAGAACAGGATCCACTCTCCTTAAGCCCCCACGACCACCACCTCCAGATCAGGATACCCTGAAGTTAAAGCAGTGAGTCTTTTCCCCCTATGCCCGAGGATGGAGAAAACAAGCTGCCACCAACCTCAATCAATATTACGTATAGATGCAGATAGAGAAATTTCCCCTGGGTCTCATGTATTGTGCAGCCTAATCAGAATAAAGAATGGGCACATGATAATTACAGTTACTACTTACTACCATATTTATTGTGTTCTATTATATTTAAGATTGTCCCTGGGAGAAGCATCTGGATTATACCCTCAACTGTGAAAAAGTTTCTAGAATCAATGCCATCATGAAGGGTGTCCCACTTCCCCTCCCTTGGTGGGGAACCCTTCCCCAAGCCCATTAGCAGGCATCCAGTGTAGCCACTGACACGTACAGATGGTGGCCACTGGGCCAACGGTGTGTTTGCTTTTGTCAGTGTGAAGGTTGACTTGAGTCATTTTGCACCCAATTACTTTGCAGTAAATTTGCCGGACGGTTCTTGTCCTGCCGTATTGATCCAGCATCTCACCTTGAGCTTGTTTATTGACACATCAAATTCAGAAGTCAGACTCCGCTCGATTGACCACTTCCCAATTAGGGCATTTATATGATGATGTCACCGAGCCTCCTTGTCATGTTCCAATGAGAGCCATTTGTCCCCCCAACCACCACTGCCACCCAATCGCCTGCAACCAAGTTGCCATTTTTCTTTGACCTTTCTGGAGACAGATGGCAGTCCATAAAATACATCATTAGCAACGTGTCATTTTATCTTGCCATAGTCTCCCCACGTGAAAGGTGCTTCATTCAACAAAAGATTCCACAGCCACGTTCTCCCCAGAGAGAAGCTCACTTCTTTGCTGGGGCAGGGGTGGGGGGGAATGGAAACCAGTGCTTCTTCTCTCATGGGGGACACCCCTCAGCCCTCCTTGGGAAGGAAGCTTTTGGGCAGTGACCCAGAGCAGGCTTCCAGGATGTGGAGAACTGAGATGATGATGTGGGTGTTAAAACACCCCAGATGTCAAAGACACAGTTCCCAGAGAGTGTGAGACCCATTCAGGCCCAACTCCTTGTGACGCTTCCTAAGTGGTTTCTAACCATGGGCGCCTAGTGTGACTGTGGGTGTGTGTGATAGTGGCATCAGGTGGGAACAAAAAGGCAGAATTCCATGCCATGGGTGCTCCTAGGATGGCACCCAGGTAGTGTTTGGGCTTTTCACACAGTGGGTAACATCATGGCACCATTTCAGGGGCTAGCTTACAAGGGGAGGAAGAGTTGGGATGAACAGAGGCCTCTGCTTCCTAATGTGAGGCTAGAAAGAATAAGACTGAGAATGGCATGGAATGGCATGGCATGGGATGGGATGGAATGGAATGGAATAAAATGGCATGGTATGGAATGGAATGGAATGGATTGGAATGGGATGGGATGGGATGGGATGGGATAGGATGGAATGGATCAGCTCAGAGTGCATGTGCCATAAAGTAAGAAGGACCATAATACAGCACTTGCTCACATGTGGAGTGGGTATACTAGGTCCCATAGTAAAATACCTTTTTTTTTTCTTTCAGGGTTGTGGCCAAAACAGTATGAAAGTAATCATTGTGAGAAATCGTTAATTTTTTTCATCCTCTTCTTTTGACAGAAAAGATCTCTGTCTGTCCAAATACTTGGCCAAGTTCCATGAAATTCAAGCCAAAAAACATCTTATTGAGTATCTACCATGGGCCTGTAAGGGATGCGGGGACGAATCAGACATCATGCCTGAACTTGACACAAGGGAATTAGTCCGTATTCAGCATTCAATGCTTGTTCTGTCTGCTCTGATGGTGAGCAGGGAACATAGCTGTAAACAGGAGAGCCTCAGGGCAGTGCCCAGAGCTTTGAGTTTATTAGGCAGCAGACGCATGGGCAGGCAAACTAGCACCCATGGGGATTGCAGGACTCGGGGTGGGGCACCTGGTGCAGCCTGGGGCAGGGGATAGTTGAGACAAACTTGTCTAAGACTTCGGGAGGCAAATAGGTAATGTCAGCAAGAGCAGGCAAACAGGTGATGACAGTGGCAATGGCAGGCTCATGTCCTATCCCCAGGGACAACTCCTACTCAGCCTGAGTTTGCTGTTGGCCAGAGGAAATGTTGCCAAATGTCTTGATATTCCAAAGTCCTACATTAGGACTTTTTAAGGAGCAGTCTCCTACTGTTAAAATATTGGCAACAGATTTAAGATTTTTTAAAAAATATATATAACATCAAACAAAAATACTCTATAGCTATTCATTTTCACCTCTCCCATTACCATTATAGCACCTGGTCAGTGAAACTATTGCCCCCTTATGGCAGCATGGCCAAATTGCAGGGTATTCTCTGAAGGAAACATAAACCTCTCCAAGTGCCCCAGGGTTGAACAGTCATGGCTTAACTGGGTGTCTTCCGTAAAAATGTTGCCTAGGGAGCAGAAGAAAGCAAGGCTGAGCAGAAGTTATCAAAGCTAAGCTTCGCCAGTGACCCAGGTTAGGACAGGATTAGGCCAGGATACATTACAGGGAACAAAAGTCAGCCAGCAATTGATCTTGGGTTGAGGCCTTGAATACTCATCTCAGCATGGAAGTGGCTGTCTGACTGACTAATTTCTAAAATCCCAACAATAGTCCTCAGGGCACCCATCACCAAGGCAGTCCGGCCCCGGGAGAGCAGCCATGCCGGTCTTTGCCTCTGCAGATCTGAGCCCATCCTGACTCTATTGCAAAGCTAAACTGCCCTGAGCTCTTTTCCCTGCTTCAAAGGCTGGATATTTATAATAGATCTGGAAGTCCTGTGTGTAGATTTCTTGAACCTCCCAGCTACAGGGTCCCTCCACAGCAGCCGTAGCTCCAGGTGTCTCCTTCCTCTTCTGTTAAGTTTTTGGACTCTCTGTCACTCTATCTATCTGTCCGTCTCCTTTTCCCTAATTGTCAAGAGACAAGTTCATCCCACTGTCTGGCTAGGCAGAGTAGGCATGTACCTGTATATTAGGATTTGGGGAATATTCTCTGCTTCCAATTTACTGCAGTGTCTACTCCTTTATAAGAGAGAAAGGCTGCACTTACACTGTGAAATGAGATTCCAAATGAAAACAGCAAATGCACATGTGCATAGTGTACACACACACACACACACACACACATATGCACACACATGCACACACATGCATATCTTGTGCGCATGTGCACACACACATCAAGCTAGGAGTCAGCGGTCCTGGCCCCCTTCCCTGTCTGTCACTGACTTTCTATACAAGCTGTGAGATATACTCTTCCTCTCTGGGCCTCAGTTTTCTTTGTGAAATGAGAGGGTGGGTGAGTTCCATGTCCTAGGTCCATGATTCTCTATAAAGTCACGCTAAGCTACAAGCTCACTTGTAGAGGGTATTTTCTTGAGATCAGGATTTCATAAAGCAGAGAAGGTGCACAGGGAAGGAGCAGCGATAAAGCAGGTGGGAGTCCACTGAAAAGGAAAATGGATCTGGGCAGGAGCAGGAGGCTGAAGGTGCTGGCGTCCACCACTGCCATCTTCCCTTCTGCCCCAGGCTAGTGCCGACTGCTAAGTACCTGTAATACTCATTTCCAAGTAGAATCCCACATCTGACCATTTTTTCTTGGAGATCATTTTCTGGGTCTTCTACTTCCCTCCCCTCACAGGGAGCATTCTATGAGGCCTCCCTGTGTGCAAAGCCATGTGTCAGGTGCCAGGTGTGGCCCTGTGTTTGGACATTTGCCTGCCTGATACAGCCTTGCCCCTGTCTTACACATGTGTCCTTCCTCCTGCAGGGGACACAGATGAAAGCTGGAGCTGCAGCCACCTTGCAGCCATGATGAAAAGGCCAAGAAAGTAATAGAGAGCTTAGCTCTAACTTGTACAACCACCTACCACAAGCAGACTTCCAGTTCACAACCACAGGTTCATTGCGGCTTCTCACCTGGCTACACACATTACTCAGATCATATGTATCTAAACTTAATTCCCAGCTGGCACAAATGTTTAGTGTGCTGCCGTGCACCCAGGAATCTCTGAGGAACTCTTTCCACTATATTGGAGAGGAGATCCCTGCCTGTGTGCTTTGCAGAGTGAGAAACACAGAGGACTTCAGCACCACATGGCAGCTCTGCGACTCTGTCAGGCTTTAACTGTGTGAGCTTCATGTATCTTTTGGTCTTGTTGGCCTTCTATTTGCTCATTTTGGGGTTGAACAGGAGGATCCAGGAAGTTCCTTCCAACTCTGACCATATATTGATCCATGAAAGTCCACAGGGACCCCCAGGTCTACCACATGGAACCTGGCAGCCCCAAGCCCTCTTGTAATGGCTCCATCCCCAACCGCCCAACAAATTTCCCTGAGATCCTGGGAACCCTTCAAAGAGGGAACTGCTTCAATCAAAGGTCTTAGTTAACTTTGCCACCTAAAGAACACCAACATTAACATAAAGCCTCATGGAATTAATAAGTCACTAAATAATTTTAGTTACCTTTCACTTTAAGGTAGCATGAATACTTAATTAAAAGCTGATATGTAAATTTTCCCATTTTCTTAAATTACACTGGAATGTAGAGAAGCACAAAGCATTGTGTGCGATACTGCTCTGGAGCACCTCCTCAGAAGTTGGGAGACCATTTATTAACCAGTTTGCAATCATTCTGACAGGTCCCTGTGCATCTTGGAATAATTTACTTTGCAGTGCGACTGTGATGAATCATTGATTCGTCATTATTAAAGTATTTATAAACTGTTTCCTCTGCTTCTTCATAGTATATTGACTCCAAATAGGAATGCTTAGGGAGGTACTTTTGTTTTACTTCATAGTTTTATTTTAACCAGGAGAGTGCAGTAGAGGCACGTGGCCTCTCAGCCCACATCACCAGCCTAGTCCTGGGTACAATGTTTTCATTACCTGCCCATCAGGCCTGGTGCTGTGTGTACATTGGCCAAGTGAAAGAAGTGCAGGGATTCCCTGTCCACACACCTAAACAGGGGAGAAAGAGAACTAACTAACACTCGTTGAAGTCCTCCCCTTTGTTCCAAGTGCCTTGGCAAATAGTTGTGAATGTTCAGTATGTGTCCAACATTGTCCAGGTGACTTTGCATGCAGCATCTCATTTAATTTTTGCAACGATAACTTCTAAAACTAACATTGCACTTTTGAGATGCCAGCGGTGCTCCAGGTGCATTGTCAATATTAATTCAATCCCCACCACAATCCTACACCTTGGTACCATTATGATCCCTGTTTTTAGAAGCAGAATGAAAGCCCAGAGAGATTGAGTGAAAGTCACAAAGCTAGAAAATGACAGAGCTGGGGTTCAGATCCTAGTGTGCATTGTGGTGAAGTCATGTATGGAGCGTTAGCAAAGCCAGCCCACTTAGTGGGGATCTTTATTGTAATATTCATTAGCTTTGGGGAAATCACCACAATGCACACAGTAGGTGCTACTGCTCCCATTTCAAGGTGAGGAGGTGGAGCATAAGAGCCGATGTCATTTGCTAAAGGATCACACAGTTGTAAGGGTCAAGGCTTGGAATCAGTCCATATCGATATATTGACTCTGTTCTTTCAATCACAGCATGATAGAGAGAGAGGAATTCCACTCATTTCAGCAAGACTTGGTAGAGGGCTGCCCTTCTTTTCCTCCATCCCTTTCATTCAAGGTTCAGATGACAGTCCAAGTGCTCAGATATCACTAAACCAATGGAGAGGGGCAAGAAAAAGGAGGCTTCCAAGACACTGTGGGGTGGGGCAGGGACTGGGGATGCTGAACTCGAGAATTTTTTCACATAACCTTCTTTATGCATTTACACTTCCCATCTCCCCATACCCAGGTCTCTATCTCCATCATCACTATCCTGCACATACCAGGCCAGAAAGGAAAACAAGTTACTTTGAAGTGCAGAGACAGCATTTTGACTGAATTTTTGGCTGAAAATCAAATGATTATAAAATTAGATGAACACTCGGACCAACAAAAGGTCTCAGGCCAAGGAATACAGACCCCAGAAGATGGGAGAATCATCTCAGGAAGGCTTGAGGCCTCTGAATGACTTAATAAAGTCCAACACAGAAGCAGGAGAATGCACTGAATGTCTTTTCAAAGTCCTTCCAGAACTTTCTCTTGATATTTCAAGGAAAATAACTTTAAGTTGCCCTGAAGACAACTGGATCCCCACAATCAACTTTGCTTCTCTCTTCTTTTTTCCCTCAAGTGCCCCCCAAATGCCAAAATAGCATAAATGCAACTAACCAATATCATATCTGATAGGTACCAATCAACCTTTACACAAGTTGGCTTCTTAACCATAAGCCCCAGTCTTATTCCTGGGGCTGGATTATTAATTATTAAAATTCAGACCTGAATAAAGCATGCTTCTCAAGAGCAAGAATGTATAACTGACACTTTCAAGACAGGCAGAGTTGACTTTTATAATATGACACTTACCTGAGAAATGGTTTTTTAGTCTATCCCATTGCACAGGAGAGGAGAGGAAAAGGAAACAAGAAAATCTTAGGAACTCTTCTTCAGAGATGAACTCTTCTTTAGAAGAATGTTGCTAAAGGCAACAACACCACCAAAAAACTCAGGCGTCATACAAAACTTCAAGCTGATTGATTGGCAGTCCTTTGACTTCAGAACAAGATGTTTTTGTTAATTATTGAAAAAGACATAAATGAAATGAGAAATTTTTTATATTTATGGGGTATCAAGCCAATATAGAAATACGTAGGTAATCCAGGAGGCCATAAATGAGGTGCTGGATTCAGAGCTCCACAAATTATAAACCCATCCCTGTCCTTAAATGGCTGCCTGATCTGGTACAGACTGAGGACATCGGCCCAGGGAGAGCTGGGGTGTGGGAATAGACACACACACCCCTCCATTTCATCCATTTCACAAACATGACCCAGGTGAACACCAAGTGCCTGGGGCTGTGGTCACACTGAAGAAAAAGACAGAAATAAGACATGATCCTATTCCCAAGGGACTTTATAAGTTAGAGGATCAGTTGATGACACTGAGAAACTACAAAGTTTTCTTACAGTTCACTGATACCCCCCACAATAAGGGTTATTCTGGGAGTTAAAGAGATACTCAGATGCTCAGCCAAAACCATAGAGATACTATGTGGACAGAGGAAACTGGACGTCCAAAAATCACATGTTGGTCTTCACTCCTGCACCCCTACTCCTTAAGGGCCCCTAGGTCCAGCCTTGGAGTCTTCAAGTAGCAGTACCTGCCACTTGAGCATCCCAGCATCATTTACTGCATCCACACAAATAAAAGTGGACAGCAGGGCTGTGCCATCTTGTTTGCTGCTATTGGATTTATGATATGTCAAGTTTAAACAGCATGTACAAGGCTTACAATGGAGGGGACACAGAATTTATTTTTCAAGCCTATAAATGCTCTGAGGCCAGTCTCTTCTCCATGCTGGGGCCAGGAGAGCAATCTCATGAAATCCTCATATCAAGAAAAAGCCTCCTGGATCTCCACAATCAACTCTGCTTCTCTCTTCTTTTTTCCCTCAAGTCCCCCCACAAATGCCAAAATAGCATAAATGCAACTAACCAATATCTGATAGGTACCAATTAACCTTTACACAAGCTGGCTTCTTAAACCATAAGCCCCAGCCTTATACCTGGGGCTGAATCATTAATTCCTGAGGAACAACCACAGCATGCCAAATGCTGCCCAGCCGGTTTAACTGTCTCTAATCCAGGCTCCCTCTGCCTATCTTTTGTGCTTTCCTTTATCGGGATGTGAGAATCCTTTCTCCTGTCTTCCCTTCCCCCTCACCAGCAAATTAAATTTCTCAGTTGCCCCTAGCTTTTCCCAATAATGGAGGCAACTTGGACTTGACCCATCAAAACAGAGAGCCCAGAAATAATTGCTGCAATACCCGGCCAGTCTCATTTTGATAATTGATTGGTAAGACAAGCATTTGGGTTGCAAAGCAACCTTGGTCAGGTTTCCATTTTGCAGCAAACCCCCAAATTAAAAATCACCTCCAGGGGATAATTCATTTGCAAATAACATGAGCTGGGCTATTTCTGTTTTTGTCAGGCACACTGTCACTCCGGGCTGGTGTCTCATATGTTATTCTGGCTGCACGAAAAAGGGCCAGAATAATAGCATTGGCAACAGAAATGGTGTCAAGAATGCGAATGTCAATTTACAATCGTGAAATAAGGTGAAAACCATACTTCTCAACAAGAAGTTGAAGCCCATTTTATCCAAGAGAAAATTACAATATAGAGCCCCTCCATCTGGATGGTTTAATCAATAGCAAAGCAGGTAGCATTTCGGGTGCTGCATTCATGGTCAAACTTGAGTTAGGCTAGACCCACCCAGGCGGCAGGGACCTTGAACTCTTAAAAATGAACAAATGTTCATCTGATGTTCCATTAGTTTGTGCTCAGGTTGTACTGAACTGTGACCAGATGCCTTATGTCTCTGCCTTTGCCCAGGAAGTCACTTTTGAACATTATGCACTTTCCACCATTGGCAGATGGATCACTCCATCTCATCCTGAGAGACTCACCTCAAGTGTCCCCACTTCCAGGAAGTCTTCCTAGGTTTGGGCCAGATTTTATCTCCCTCCTTTCTCTCATGACACAATAGTAAGGATTTCTGGTTAACTTTCAATCTCTCCTACAACACTTTGAGTTCTTTTACAGAATTGAACACATCCTCCTCTTTTTAATCTCCAACAGGTAGAATGGTGCATGGTACATGGTAGGTATTCAGTGAGTGCTTATTGAATGAATGGGTATGTCTACACCTAAAAATCTATATAAAATGAAACAAAGGGCTGAATTGGAAAGAACCAAGTATTCAGAAATCAATCTGTAGAATGCAGAAAATGCTTGGTCTTGTACTAAGTAAGCACTTAGTACAGGGGATATGATAGGAGGAAGAAATTTAAACCAGATCTGTCCATTTTTATATAATAATAGTGGAGAAGAGTCCAAGATGGAATTTTACAGCACAGTAGTATGATTGTGCTGGAACCCCGGGTTGAGGGTTTAAGAACTTTATCTCTGTCACAGTTCCACCCACTGAGTCATTCTATGACCTTGGGCAAGTCCCTCCACCTCTTTGGATCATGGGATTGTCATAGGTAATGTGGAGGAGCTGAAGCAAAACTGTAGAATTAGCCTCTTCCATGGAGAAACAAATCTCTCTGCCTCATGTCACATAGAAAATAAACTCCATATGGATTCAAGATCTAAATTTTAAAAATGGCAAAGCTCAAACTTTTCAAAAAAAAAGAAAAGAAAGAAAGAAAGAAAAAACTTTCAGGCCATATATCTTTATGGCATCAATTTAGGAAGAATTTTCTTAACAAAAATGTGAAAAGCAAAACCTAGAGAGGAAACATGACTAATCAGAGTACCTGAAAGCGAACACATGACCATCCAAATCAACAGGAAAGGTGAACCAAGCGGCAACCTGGAAGCAGAGATCGGTATCTCTTGTGATGAAGAGTGTAAGTGCAGCCAGAATACAGAAGGACCCAATCAAATAGGAAAGGATGACGACCCAGCATCAAGATGGTCAACGTATATGAAACACAATTCACACACACACCAAAGGAGAATGACTGATCCTCATTAGATGTCCACCCTCACTAATAACCAGGGAAATTTCGATAAAATGGACAGCAACATACCAGTTCGTGCCCATCAAACTAGGGGAAAATGAAGAACCTTAGTGTTGTCAAATACGTGTTGCCGTGAGGATGCTCATGAGCCCTGAAGGGGTGAGAGGGGTATGGATATTTTGATGATGATGCAGACGTTGCAGCTGGGGCTGAAGTGGGCAATCAGGAGAAACCACGGATTTCCAAAAGCAAATCTGCTCTTCCTGCAGGGGTTGAATGGTCTTTCCAGGCCACAGCCTGATCAATGCCCCTCGTTTCCTGCCTGCTCCTTATGAAGAACCCCTCTCTGAAGCTAGGGAGAAATTCCTATAATTACAGTAATGCCTCAAAGAGGCTAGGGGGCTGCCTCATATGAGCCTGATATGAGCTGACATCTAAAGAGATGAGCCCTCCTTACCCAGGGTCCCATGGTGGGTCCAAGGAAGAGCCTCAAACAGAGTAGTAAGAGTGATGGTAGCAGCTACCTCTCACCAAATCATTGCTAAGCCCACCCCCATGCTGTCCCCAACCCCTCGTAATGCCCTGTGAGGCAGGGACCAATAATATCCACCTTTCACAGATGAGGAAACTGAGGCACAGAGAAGGGAGGTTTCCCAGCACCTCATGGGTGGCGCCTGGACTGGAGCCCCAGCTTGGCTGCAGGGCTGCTGCGCACAGCCATCAGGAACCACAGCAGGGTCTCTGGATTCTCGGCCTCCTCGTGCCAGGTGCTGCTCCTCCACAAAGTTTGCTAAAGCTGATCCTGATCCCTGGTCCTAAATGTGGGCCTCCTCTCCAATCAACAACCTCGCTGGCCCTTCTTACCCTCCCCTCCTCCACCCTCCCCCTCCACTGAAAGTGGGAGGCTGTGGCAGACAAGGTGTCAGAGAAAGTGACAAATGAAGTCTGACCTCAGGTCAGAGGTCACATGACCTGACTCCCACCCCCATGGAACTGCCTTGCCTCCCTCATGCTGAGCTGACAGGCATGGGGCCCAGGGTGTGAGTGGGGATGAGAGCATATCCCCTGGGGCCACCTCCCATATTAGTAGGGCAACTGGGCATAGACTGCCCTGCCCCACCTACTCTGCCCCTGCTAAAGCCCCTTCAAGTCATCCTTCAGGACCAGAGGACAGGTGCTCTCCCTGTGCAGCTGACAAGTGCCAAGCTGAAAACATGAGGGACTGTGTGGTGAGAACAAAGTGCTGGTTTTCCTTCATCAAAAATGGCAGCTGTGGAGGCAGCAGGCGAGGGCCGGCATCCTCACAGAGACATGTGTGCCTTGTGACACCTGCTCTCTCTCTCTCTCTCTCTCTCTCTCTCTCTCTCTCTCTCTCTCACACACACACACACACACACACACACACACACACACACACACACAAGTGCTCACTCATGCTGCATGAATGGGACCCAAGAAGTAAGTCTTAGCTCATGGGTGGGGGTGGGGTATCAGCTCGACCACATCACTCTCTGGGATATGAATGATAACAGCAGCAAAGCCTGCGGCGCCACAAACAAGCTATTGTGCCTCTTTTTGTGCATCTATATAGTAGGACTAATAATAGCTCCCAATGAAAACCATAGCCATTGAGGAGTTAGGGCAGCGCCTTGGAAAGCCCAGAGGAGACCATCAGCCCTGCTCCTGTCCATTCCAGCTGCTGATGGCTGCAGCTTCCCAACTGCCCAGTGCTCTAAATTTACCACCCTCTACAGCAAGCACCCTCCCAAACCCCCTCAGTGAGCTCCTGGGCAGAGTGACACCAGCCTGGGAGGGAGATGAGGCCGAATCACTGGGGCATCCGCACATACCACACAGTGTGGCCACCACAGGCCCAGCCTGCTTATGCTGTTTGCTGGCTCAGCAGTGGGCTTGGTGCTGAGCAGAATCTCCATCCAACCTCCCATAAAGACTCCTGGGAGGCAACTGAGAAGAAGTAAGTCCACACTGAGGAACTGCCAAGAAACAAACCCACAAGGCAGGCAGGAAGTACAAAAGCGAGTGTGGCGTGGTCAACATATGCTCATTCAGTCCAAAGTCCATTCAGCAGGCTCAGTTAACACCCCCCAAATACCTGCTGCCTGCCCAGCTCTGGGAGGGATTTAACAGAATGGCAGCCCTAGACATAGACAAGGGAGATGAGATCCTCCCCAACCCTCCCCACGAGAGCCTGAGACTGCACCATCAGGAGCAATTGATGGCTGTCCACGCCCATGTCTGCATATGGTGGAGACGTCCATTCCTCCTAAGGAATTGCTCCCTTTTTTATTTGGTTATCCATATGGACAGATTCTTGGAATGTCAGAAATGCATGGGACTTTGGAGAGCTTCTTCTAGTCCTTCCATCTTCAAACAAATTCTAAGTCAACATGTAAAATACACAAAAGTAGCATGGCTACCATTGAATTGGGATGGCAGTAGCTAAGAGGGCTGGCCCTGCCCCCTTGGACTCCCTTTGCTCATGGAGGTTCCTGACATCCCTAGAAGAGTCAGGAAAGCACTTTTCAAGATGGAGGGTTAGTCTCAATTGCAAGCAACAAAGATTCCAAACCTAGAGGCCTAAACAGGATAGTTGCTGTTACTCTCTCACATGAACAAAAATGGGCAGGGTCAACAGATACCTGTTTACAGATGACTCCACATCTGCTCCGCATCCTCATGGTCCCAGATGTTGGCATTTGATTCCAGGCAGCTGGATGGAGAAAGGTACAGAGAAGAAAGTGCTGAGGACCCTTCATTCACATCCCATTGGTCACAATTTTGTCCCATGGCTACATGTAACTGCACAGGCTTCTGGAAAATGGATCTTGACCTCCAGGAGGCTGTGGGCTCCACTAAAAGTTTTTGACTATGAAATAAGCCCTGACCCCTTGGACTCCCTTTGTTCATGGAGGAGAATAAGCAATTGATGGACATTGACCTATTGTTCAATCTTCCGCTTTCAAAGTGACCAGCATGAGATGCCACAGTGATTACGAGATAATTGGTTAAGGCCCTAATGCCCAAGAAATTTTCCCCAATATCCACAATAAGGGATTTATGTTACATAAAAATGAAAACATAGGTCGCAGTGGGGAGGAAGATGTCAAGAAACACTTGTGACATGACAAATGATAAAAAGTTAAGCAAAAAATAGAGTAGAGTGAGAGCATAATGCGCCCACATTTGTTTGTAAGGGTCCAAGAAGGAGTCAGCAAGGAAGAGCTTCCCAGTGAAGCTGGTTTGGTGAGAAGGTGTCTGTGGGGTGGAAAGGATGGGAAAGAGTAAGTCAGGGGGAGGGAACGGCATGGGCAAAGACCCAGAGGCAGGACACTATGCCATTTGGGGAAGCCAAATAGAGATGTGATGCTGCCAGAGCATAAAGGGCAAAGGAGATAGGATGCTTAATTTCACATGCAACTTAGAAAATATTCTTGGATAATATTAACATTTAAATTGGTAAATGAGATAAACTGCCCTCCACATTGTAGACAGGCCTCATCTAATCATTTAAAGGCTTGAACAGAACAAAAATACCAGCCTTCCCAAGCAAGAGGGAATTCCATGCCCCCTCCCCAGATTGCCTTTAGACTTTATCTGCATCCTTGGTTTTCCTATGTCCCCTGCCTGCCGGCCCACATTGTGGATTTTGGACTCCCCCAGCCTCTATAATTGCATGAACCATTTCTTTATAATGAATCTCTCGATAGATTTGATAGATAGACAGACAGACAGACATCCTATTGGTTGTTTCTCTGGAGAAGCCTGACTAAAACACAGTGGAATTGCAAAAGATGAGGTTGGATGGATTGGCAAGGACAAACTCATGAATGTCCTGTGTGCTATTCAAAGCCATTTTCATTTTATTCTGTAGAAAACGGGGAGTCATTGGAAACCTCTGAGCAAGAGAGGGATCTGACTTATGTATTCAACCATGTTTCAGAAATGCATGGGGACGAAGCAGACCTACATATATTGAGGACCTATATATAATATATAATAAATGCTGTTTTAGTAGCTATAGATTAGATGGGCCAAGGCCAGCAGCAGGAAGACAGGACATGGTAACTGGATGTGCTGGTGTTGAGGAGTGTTGGTACAGGAGCAGAGGCAGGGAAGACTCCCAGCTCTCTGGTCTGGGCAACCCTGATTGCCCAGGGACTGATTCTTCTGTGCCTCCCTGCATCCCCAGCAAGAGTACAGTGTCTGGCACTGAGTCTGCATGCTTCTTTGTGTAATGAAGAAGAAACAAATAAAAAAATGTATACCTGACAAAGTAGGTTGTGGGCCCTAAGGATATTATTAAGAAAAAAAGGTCTTTAATTCAGTTCAAATGCTTGTTGAATCAATGAATGGATGGATGGATGGATGGATGGATGGATGGATGGATGGATGGATGGATGGATGGACGGACAGACGGACGGATGGCCCAGCTTCTTAGGTAAGGCTACCTGCATTGGCCCAACATGCCCTCCAACCAAATGAGACACTCTCAGTGACACCAGAGGTAGAGGGTCGCTTTCAGATTTCAGAAAATATCACCTTCTCTCCCTTTCTCCCAAATATCCTCTCAGCTATAGGCTGAATGACATTCCACTATTCAGAGCTTAACATCCTTGAGCCTTAAGTCCTAGGAAAGGCAAATCCCACAAATAAGGATCTCCCTTAAAGCCATTCTAAGTCATTGACACCCAAGTGTGGATGGCAACTCTGGGAACAGGAAGGGGTGAGAGGTGGAGAGGAGGGAATAGAACATATTGGAGAGCAAAACAGAGTCAAGGAAGGAAGGCTGAGGTCGCCAAGGCCAACATCATCCCTTGACAGTTTCATGAAAGATGAACAGTTCTCGCAGAGGGAGAGAGGAAGAAAGGGCTGGTGGGGTGGGGAGGGGCAGGCTGGAGTCCATCAGAATCTTTGTTGCCCCTTTGAAGGGGACCCAAGAGCTAAGGATGGAAAGATGAAATCCAGTGACTAAATCTGGTGGCAGGCTGTTACTGTTGACACATGGGGACCTTTCCATACCACGTTTTAAATATATTTCTGCCCAGAAGAGGCAGTTGACAGGCTTGGAAAGACCTAATGGAAAACAGCAGCTAATACTGCAAGTCAGCAGAGCCTGTCAACCCAGGCGCCATCATCCCTCACCTCCTTTCATTTTTATAGAAATGGCTCAGAAAGAGAGAAGAGAAATTTCAAAAGCCAAACAAAAAATCAATACTGTGGGAGATAACCCAGCATTAATATGAAAACCGGAGAGGGCTTCTTTGTCTCATGCCTCCGCAATGCCATCAATCACATTCCTTGGATGGATTTGGGAGGCCACCTTCACTGGGAAGCCAGCAGGATGTTTTAGTTAAAAGGCCCATGGAGTGCATGGTTCCTGTGGAGTGAGACTGGGGCAAGGGCGGGAGGGAGGACACATAGTCCCCTGCCGAGGTGGTCCTTCTGGGACTCATGGGTCATAATCCCCAGGCCAAGACCTAAAAGACAGTGCAGACAGAGGAAAAAATCTTTGAGTGAAAGAGTAGATTGATAGAAAAAAAAATTAAGAGGAATGTGTCTTTTAGACTTAAATGAACCACTACCTAAGTGCAGAAGCTTATATCAAGGCTTCATAAGTGCAGGACCATCTGGTCCAAAACCAGCCACCAACAAACTCTGACAGCTTGATGTAGGACAGAGGAGTCTGGACACAGAGGAATTTTCAGGAAACAGGTTTATTGACTGCAGGGTCCAGAGGGATTATTGCCTGAAAGATTCTCTGGACCTTGAGTCTGGAAATTCTTGGAACTTTATACTCAAGGAGGGGGTGGCTTGGAGGTTTACATTTTTATAGGAGTCTACATAAAAGTATTTTTTTTCCTTGAGTTCACAGAAAGTGCTTTTAATCCCATTTTTTAGATGAGTCAGAGGTTTTACAACAAAAGTAAAAGTGACATCAAGTCTGCAGCCAAACTTAGTTTTGCCAAGACAGTGTAACTTAGTCCTCACAAGAAATAGGAAGTCCTATCCCACATTGACTTTTTTTTTGTAGAAATTTTTGCTGATATTCTGTTATAAAGCTTTCTATGAAAAGAGGAACTTATATGCTACAAATATATAATTATGATAAGGGTCATCTGGTAGAGGGTCTCTGGTCTGCTTCAAGCTAATTCTAACCAGGTGTGATCATAGCATCCTAGAGCCTGCCATTCACAAGGGACACAGAGCAGGCACAGCCCTGGCCCATTCTTCCCTCCAATCCTCATCCCCTCTTCTCAGGACTCAACTGAGCTGGATCACGGGACTCCATAAAGCCTGGGCTAAAAACATCCAGGACATGAGGGACTCCTCTTTGCTCAGGTTTGTGGCCTCTTCTTCAGCCCCTCAATCTGAATGAGACCAAGAAAGCCCTTTCCATTCTACATGACTAAAGACTTGTGGCTATTGTTTTGTCTCTTCGCAGATCTATCCACAGAACCAGCCCAGATAGAAATATGTTACATGAACAAAGCCTTGGGAATGTGGATCCCTTCCTCTGCACCTGTGTGCACATAGCCACACCTAGAATGGCTTCACCCTCCAGGTCACTCCATATAAACCTGCTAACTTCCTCCAGGAAAGCCCAGACTCCTTGCTGGGCACTAATCCTTCCCTTCTTTGGTATGCTAGAGTCTAGCAATCTAAGGGTTCTGTGAGCATTCTAAGAGTCACAAAGACAATCACAGAACCTTGACCTGGGGTGCACTTTAAGAATCATCTCATCTCTGAGGATCATTAAAAAATAAGACAGGCCAGGCTCAGTGGCACACACCTGAAATCACAGTGGCTCATGAGACTGAGGCAGGAGGATCCCAAGTTCAAAGCCAGCCTCAGCACAAAGCAAGGTGCTAAGCAACTCAGGGAGACCCTGTCTCTAAATAAAATACAAAATTGGGTTAGGGATGTGGTCAAGTGCCCCTGAGTTCAATCCCAGGTACCCCATCCCCAAAAAGACAGATGCCCAGGACAGGGCTCAGCTATTAGCATTCTAAAATCTTAGCCGATGATGGTAGTGTGCAGCCAAGGTTAAGATCCACTGCCTGCTCCAGCCCCTTCAGGAGCTCAACATGTGTTGTGTCCTACATGAATCTGAAGGGAACTATTCACCTGTCCTCGGTGACAGAGGTGCCCTTGAGGGTCTGTGCAGCACACAACCTAACCAAAGAAACCTGATGATTTTATATGAAAAGAAACTGAGGCTCAGGGTGAAGTGACTTGGTCAAGGTTCCACAGCTAGTTAATGTCACAGCTTCATCGAGAGCCTGTGCTGCCCAGCTCTTCATTCAGGGCAATCTGTTGTTGTCCACCAGAGGACTCAAAGCGCATACCCCCAGCTTGTTAGGAAGAGGCTCTCACGCACGACCTCAGATCTATCCTGAACCAGAATCTGCTTTTTACCAAGATCTTCAGGCTCTCCAAATTCATGTAATAGTGAGGGAAGCCCTGCTGGTCACACTGCCACCGCAGAAAGCTTTGTGGAAGCTGAGCCGACTTCACATCTGCTGCTCCTCGTGAATCTTCCTTGCACGTAGTAGGCGATCAATACATATATGCCGATTGATTGATTGAAAAATCTGTGGTTTGCATTAGATACAGCTCCCCTGAGAGTGGCTATATTGGAAATGACCAACTTCTCAAGTTCCTGTAATCAGTGATTATTGAACCGAGGGACTCCCTCCTCACCACACCGGAGGTGGCCTCTTGCAACTGTAGAATGAGTGACATTGATAACCAAAGGAATATCTTGCTGAGTACACGCAAGGTCCAGTGGAGGATTCTGTCTGCCCCCGGCCCTTTCTGTAAATAACATCTAATCACCTTACCAAGCCTCATTTGGATAATGGCTCCTATTTCATCTCTACTCAAGAAAAAAATATAAAACTAATCAAAACATAAATAAAAAAGGAAAGAGAGAGCATGAGGGTTCTTCAGGGATTAGAGACTCTTTTGATTAGAGATTATTTACTGGCTCCCATTAATCCACCTGATCAGAGGCACTTTGTGTCCATCTTTCTCCCCCACTGCTGGCTCCAGTTCTTCATTGGGTGGCAACTGAGTCCATAGCACTTCATGGTCAACCACCTGAATGACAGATTGAAGGGCTGCCTCTTCTGTTTATTTCTTAGACAAACAGTGAGCCTTCCACATAAACATGCAAACCCACTGGGCATCTCGGCACTGGGAGACATAAACTCCAGCCGATTCAACAGGCTGCCTGGATCTGCAGCATCATATAACTGATTCCATGGACTTGTTAGAGAGTATCACTCCAAACTCCTGGACAAAAACATTCAGAGACAAATACTGATAGTTAAGAGGTGATCTATGGAGGTTGGTCTAGCTATTTCTGTAACTGAGTGGTTCTGAACTTTTCTCACTCCAGAAAAAAATGTGCATAAACATCTGTTCAAAAATTTACATGCAGTTTTCAGGGTCCATAGGCCTCAGAAAGGCCAGTTTAAGACCCCTGTTCCAAATGTTCTGAAATGTTTTCCTGGACTGAGCTGAATCGTCAGAGATCCGGGTGCATGGACCACTTGTTTTGGTGACATTGAGGAAACATTCTAACTACAATGAACTGAGGTGTTGGCCACCAGCTACCATTTCAGGACAATTCCAATATGTGTCCCATTGTTCTACTGAGAAGACGTAGCTTAGATTATCATCTACTACGTTTTTTGAAAGAATCCACAGGAGAAGTTTATTTCCAGTCTCAGTGCCAGGAAACCTTGAAGCTTGATTTTCATGGATGCACATCATAAAACCCAGAGCACATTATCTTGACTTCTCAGTGTGGCCTGCCAGGGATTTCAGAGTCAATTCATGGCCCCAGTGCACACATATTTGAGCGGAGGTGGTAGGTAATTAACCTCATTTGGAATATTCTCCTCATCCAAAAGTCAAATTTTCTCATTTACTGATTTTTTTTTTTGAGATTTTGTGCCATCTATTTTTTTCATACACTCATTTTAGAACATGGTGGTGTAGAAATAAGACAAACATGAATATTTTAATGTTACTACTTTCGCCCTCTAGGATAAATGGGAAGACAAGCCAACAGACAAAGTTCACCAAAGTTTTTATAAGAATAACCAATGCCCACCAATAGCTAAAAGAGCTCTCCAGCTGGTGAGCCAGAGATAGAGTGGAATGGGATGGAGGGGAGGATGGGGTGATCCAGACTTGGGAACCATCCAGCAACTCCTCCCTTCTCACCAGCTCAACAAAGGGTTTGTCAGGCAGCTTCGTGCCTGACTTCTGATGATCAGCCAGGCTCCCTCTGACCTGGTCAAGGTATCTTAATTCTCCTAGTTGATGCACATCTTCCCTAGGACCTTGTCAGTCACGGATGGCCATGTGACCCAGTGGCCACTGAGGAGGTGTAAGGGAAAGTCATGAGGGAGCTTCAGGAATGTTCTTCCTCCCTACTAAGCCTACTACCCACCCATGGCTGCCATCTTGGGGAGGGGTGTTGTTGTAAGAATGTGGATCCCAAAGCACAGGGCTGTCCTCTGGCCACTGGGCAGCAAACATGAAGACCAAAGGGCACCACATAGAGGATGGAAAGGGCCAGGCATGAGGAGCCTAGAACTGCCACCCTCCAGGTCTCTAGGCCATTTACCAGTGCTCAATAAAAGACTGTGCTTTGAGTTACTGGGGGAAGAGTCTGTTTCCTGCTGCTAGAGACATTCCTAACAGATACACATGGGGACTTGGATGGAAAACTCGTTCTTTGTTTCATTATAAGAAGTAGTATGAGGTAGGAAATGGAAAATGGAGCCCAAACCACAAAGGCTCAGAGATGATACAGAGGAAAACTGTGAAATGAGCAAAATCTATTTTTAATATCTTCCCAATTCTGCTTTTAGATATTCTCTCCTCCCCTACCCCATCAGCAAACAAAGCCCCTCTCCCACCAAAAGCCTGACTTGCTGGGCAAAGTCCAGGACTTTGGACATAGGACTTTCCCCTTTAAATTCTGGTTTCAAATAAGGGTCAGGAGGAGAGAGATCTGAAAAATTAATGCCAGTTGTGAGGCTAAGTCCAATGATAAACTGTAGCTCCACCCAGCCATATTCAGTTTTAACCAGGACCAAACATCTTGGCTCAGCTGAGTCTCTGGAAAAGAAACTTCATTCATATCCATCTTCTGCTACAGCAAACTAGAAGACTTGGAATGCTCTTCCAAGATTCTCATTGGCACCTTGGAAGCAACAAACTCTCAACAGGATTATTGTCCTTTTAAAGTGTCTCAGAATTGCTGAGTGACATGGATATTGCTCATTTGGGTGTGGAGCAAGGAATGGATGGGGGAGACAAGACTTGCTACTGGGAAAGCCGGTAAGAGGTGGCTGTAGTAACCCACCTTAGTTAGGTAACAAACTAAGATCAAGGCAGGTGAGGACAAATAAGGTATCTATCCAAAAGATATTAGAAGATCTGCATTAACTGGCAGGAGTATCTCATCGGGGGAGACACAGGAGTGAAGAATGGAACCAAGGCGTCTAGCTTAGAGAAATCCCTAACCATCTCACCCACCACATATCCAGTAAACACTAGCTCCCCTTGTGTGTTAGAGTGAAATTTGCCAAAACCTGGTAAAGACATGACTTGCCTAAGTGTACTCCTTTGACAACAGACTTCAAGGAGCCTGCCTTACACAAAATCAGGGAGGAATTTCCCATGAGCAGGCTGAGACCTTCACCTAAGGAAAGTCTGTGCTAAGGAGGGAATTGGCCTTGGTCAGTCCCCAGTGGCTGCAGGGCTAATGGGAGAAGTTTGGGGTTGCTGAGGACTGATCAATGCTATGAACAGGCAGTGAAGAAGGATCCTGGGGCTAGTTAGGGTCTGGGGCTAGGATTGAGTATAATTTTCCTTGAACCCATAGAAATGTACAATCATGAGCCTTCTACCTAAGACTAAGAAGAAGTCCCCCGTTGTTACGTTGCCCCTGCCTAAAAGCTTTCCCTGGGCACCCTGCCCCTCAGGTCCAAGTCTAATTATCAGATCCCACCCATCTCTCTAGCTTCCTAGGTATCCCTGCTGAGCACTTTCATTCCCATCAGGCCTATCTTCTTGTAGCCTCAGACATGTGCCATGTGTGTCCTGCCTCACTATGACCCTGTGAGTCAGGAATTATTCCTGTCTCTATTTTTAAGATAAGTAAATAGAAACTCCAGAAAGTCTGAATAATTTTCTCATGGTCACACAGCTCTGGGGCAGAGTTGAGACTCAAAACAGATGGTATAGGTGTCAATCCCTTAAAGCACATGGGTTTCCTGAGTTAATTGTGTCTATTTCACTGCTGTGTGATAAGAAATGATCTCTCCAAAGGCTTAAAAGAGGAGAGAGCCCTGGTTTATTTCATTTGGTATGTGGATTCTGAAGAAGGTAAATATGCAAAAAATTCCTGTATTGAAGAGTTTCTCTCAGTCACAGCATACTGCTATATCTGCCTCCCTCTCTCACCTGTGATGTTTGAAAGAAAGACCTGTGTCCCTTTTCTCTTTGCATTCCTAGTACAAAGAATTGTGCTTGGGAAGCAGAGGGCTCACTAAGGACTTGTGAATGAATGAGTGGATGAATGAATGAGTGAATGAATGAATTAATGCAGATTCAAGGGGTAGTTTTGTCCTTCTGACTAGTTTAACTCACGAGAGTTATTTCTTAACAACACCTAGCTCAGAGCCCAAACCTACTCATCTCAAGCTTAGAAGCTGTGACCCACCCCCCCTTCACATGTTAATGCCAGAGATTTTCAGGGTGCTGCAGATACGCATGCACAAAAGACAAAAGCCGAATCAAGCTGAAATTGCCATTGACGGGAGCAGGATGTAGACCATTCAGGCAGGGCCATAAAGCCATGTTCCCATAGTTAACGCTGGAGGCATCTGCAAGAGCTGTTACCGGATTGCAATGAGCCCCTTCAGGTGCAGGCAGGAAAGCCATTATGCCTGTTAGGGTGGTTTATAGCCTGTGGGCCGTGTGCAATGTTAACCACCCCAGAACCTGAATTACCCTGAAGGCTGGGTGGAAGTTCCCTCACCCTGTTAGATTTCAATTCCCCTGCCCTGGTACACACCAGCACTTGGAGCTTTGGTGAGTTTTTATATGGCTGGCCTACTGTGAGAAGGGCTATGGCTTATACATTTATTTTTTTATCTTTTTCTAGAACCTAGGAGAGACCTTGGAACACAAATGATATTAAATATACATTGAATAGATAAACAAATGAAATGTGTGAAGGTATCCTTCCCAAGATTTATTACATCCCTGAATTCTGAAAGGTGTTGCAAATGTAATCAGAAAATGATTGATCAACTTTTGAAGGGATCAATGGTGAGTGACACATGAGTCACAAAACTGCACCTGCTCAAACATCCCGCTTTTCAGGCACAAGGAAGGTAGATTCTGAAAAGCACGAGCCAGGACACTGTTGTGCTGCTCCTAGGCAAATTTCAGAATAGGTTAAGAGTGACTTGTGTGTGGAGGAAACTGGCAAAGACTGCCTTGGCCTGGTGCTCAAGGTCAACATCATCAGTGCCAAGCAAGTTGATGGCACCATGTGATGAGAAAGGTCCTTCACCTCTGTGGCCTTCTCCAAACTCCAAAAACCCATAAACCTGGTGTAACCATGGGATGTTGAGGGTCATCCTACAACATCCCAGACTGGTACTCTTTAAAATCATCAAGGTCATCAAAGTAAAAAGGAACCCCAACAAACAGTGACAGACCAGAGGAGCCTAAGAGGACAACTAAATGTAAGGTGACATTCTTGGTGAGATTCTGATACAGAAAGAGGACACTAGGAGAAAACTTAGGATTCTGAGGAAATGCTGTGTTTGGTTAATAGAAATACATTCTTGCTATAGTGATGTTGGTTCCTTACTTGTGACAATGTACTGTCATGTTGAAAGATGTTAATAGGGGAATTTGGGTGTGGGATACAAATTTTCTCTGTACTACTACCTTTACAACATCTCTGTAAAACTGAAACTGTACAAAATTAAAAGTTCATTTTTTTAAAGTTGTACACATTGAAGAGAGAAAGCAGTAATTTTAAGAATTTGTCATGAGCTCAATGATTATAACCAGCTGTTTAGCTCATCTGCTCCCATGACAGGATGAAGATGGAACAGGTCCCTTGAAAAATGCCCCTTGTAAGCCTGGACAGCTGTGGCCTGGGCAGCCCTGCACTGCTGCTCTCTGGGCTCCAGGAACACTGCCTCAGGAAGAGTGTTTACCTGGTCTGCATCACCTGAAAGATCCATCTGGATATAGTGTTAGGTCACAGAATTCTTTCCTTCATCCTGTCCTTTGAGACTCTCTTGCCAACAGAGGCAAATGATTATATTAAATTTAATTTAAAGAGGTAACTTTAAATGATTTTAAGTGGGTACCAAAAATATATAAACAACTAACAAAATGAAAATTAACATCTGTAATGAAGATACTTATTTACTATGCAAATGAAGGAACAGGAGACCTGGTTAAACAGCCATTTCATGGAGAGGGGGGAACATTCCTTGGATTTGATTGGCATGAAGAAGATAGTAGACTGACAATGTAGTAATTATAAAGTTAGTCTCTATTAAATATACACTCTACATTTTAAGAGAGACATTAACATGCTCCCTGGGGTAGAGTGACCAAGACAGGGATGGTTTTGAAGACCATAGATGAAGAAATTTGCTTGGATTTGACACTTCAGCTGCTTTCAACACTTGGGGGACTGCCAAGGAGTCAGCCCTGCCTACCAAACCCTTGTTCCTGGCCACCCCTGGCTGCACCAGTTCTTTTCCAAGTGGATCATCCGCCCAGCGGCAGGTATATGGAATTGGTCTTGTTGTCTTAACTCTGGAATCCTCTAGACCAGTTCTCTACTTTTGATTTATATATGAATCACCTTAGGGTTTTTATTAAAATGCAGATTCTGATACAGCAGATCTGAGATGGAGCCTGAGAAGCTGCATCTCTAACAAGTTCCGAGATGATATCAATGCTTCTCACAGAGAAACCAGCCAGAGCAGAGTGCTTTGCCAGTCACTCAACAAATATTAGTATTTATTATTATTATCATCATCACAAGTCATTGCCAGGGTCTATTCCAATCTGGAAAAAGACCCCTAATTCCTGATACCACCTGCCTGACTCTAAACACTGCACTACTTTCATTTCCCTCCTGCTGTGCCCCACCTGGAAGCTGAGGAGTGGAGCCCCTCTTGGAGAGTGACATAATCAAGGACAATCTCTCTGGCTACTTCTAGTTTGTGTACATGCCAACCCTTGAGCGTCATTATACCCACCGCACCGTGAGCCTAAATCTTACTGATAAATTGATGCCAAGTTCAAAAGGGCAGAACTATGATCCATGGAAGTTGAAGGTAAAATATGACAGCGTTTCCATAAAAATATGAGTTCACCAATAAAAGGTGTTGAGGTCATGACCTCCCATCATTGCAGGGTTCCAGTGGAGGTTGGACCACCTGTCAGGGGTGTTGTGCAGGTGACACCTGTCCAGCAGGGAAAGGGGAAATTTACTGAGAATATTTGAAACCTACTATCTGTAATTTTCAAATATTCCATACATTATTATCAACTACAGTCATCACACTCTAAACAGATCTCCAGAACTTATTCACCCTAATTGAAAACTTTCCACTCTTTGACCAACATTTCTCCATTTCCCCTACCCTATCTTCCCAGACCCTGGCAATCACCTCTGCTTCTACAAGTTTGATTATTTTAGATTCTGCATAAAAGTGAGCTCATGCAGTATTTATCTTTGTGTGCCTGGCTTATTACACTTTGCATAATGTTTTCTAGGTTCATCCATGGTTTTGCAGATGCCCCTCTAAGTCATCCTTAGCCAGGCACAATGGTATGTGCATGTCACAACTACTCAGAAGGATGAGGCAGGAGGATCACTTGAGCCCAGAAATTTGAGACTAGCCTGAGCAACATAGCAAGATCCCTCACTCCCCCCAACTCCAAAACAAAAACCCAGAGTGGGCATCCTTGCCTTAATCTTAAAGAATACGTTTTCACTATGATGATAGATGAGGGCTTGTAATTCATGGCCTCTATTATGTTGAGATACATCCCTTCTATATATAATTTATTCAGTTTTTATCATGAAAGGATGTTGATTTTTATATTATGAGTATAAATCCCATTTATGATCATGGTTCTGTTTAATTGCGTTCCCTAATATTTTGGTATGGACTTTTTTGCATCAATATTCATCAGGGATAATGGCCACTATTTTTCTTTTCTTATTGTGTTCTTTCTTTAAATTTTTTAAATTTGTTTTAATTAGTTATACATGACATAGAATGCACTTTGATGCATCATTTCTAATGAATTATAATTTCTCATTTTGGTTGTACATGATGCAGAATCACACTGGTTTGTATGTTATATATGTACATAGGGTAGTAATGTCTGATTCATTCTATGGTGCTTCCTATCCCCCATGCCCCCTCCCCTCCCTTCACTCCCCTCTATCTAATCTAAAGTAACTCTATTCTTCCCTATCAGCCAGCCCACCCCATCGTGAATTAGCATCTGCATATCAGAGAAAACATTCAGCTTTTAGGTTTTTTGGATTGGCTTATTTCACTTAGTACAATATTCTCCAGCTCCATACATTTACCAGAAAATGCCATAATTCTATTCTTCTTTAAGGTTGAGTAATATTTCATCATTCATATATACATATATATATATATATTCATATACACATTACATTTTTTTCATCCATTCACCTGTTAAAGGGCACCTAGGCTTGTTCCATAGTTTAGCTATTGTGAATTGAGCTGCTATAAACATTAATGAGGCTGCACCACTATAATGTGCCAATTTTAAATTCTTTGGGTATAAATCAAGAAGAAGAATAGCTGGGTCAATTAGCTGTGGTTCCATTCCAAGTTTTCTGAGGAATCTCCATACCACTTTCCATAATAGTTGCACAGTTTACATTCCCCACCAGCAATGTATGAGTGTACCTTTTCCCCCACATCCTCACCAACATTTATTGTTGTTTTGGATTCTTGATAATTGCCATTCTGACTGGGGTGGATGGAATCTTAGAGTAGTTTTGATTTGAATTTCTCTAAGTTCTAAAGATGTTGAACATTTTTTCATATATCTGTTGATTGATTGTACTTCTTTTTTTCCAATAATAAGGTAATTTATTTATTTTTTAATTCCTTGGTTTTGATTTTTTAAAAAATAATGATCAATTGTACTTCTATATCAAGGAAATAATGGCCTCATAAAATGGGTTTGGAAGTCTTTTCTCCGCTTTAATTTTTTAGAAGAGATTAAGAAGGATAAAAGTATTAATTCCTCTTTAAAATATTCGGTAGAAGCCACCAGGAAAACTTCCAGGTCCCGTGCGTCTTTGGTGGGAATGAGTTAAATACTGATTCAGTTTCCTTAGTTGTTATTGATCTGTTCAGATTTTCTATTTCCTTATGATTCAGACAAGTTACTTGATGACATGGTAGAAGAGGAGGAGGGAGTCAAGAATGGTTTCCAGGTTTGGGTGGTGTCTTATTAGAAAACAGACTTCGGGATAGGGATTTGTGGGGGGGATTCCCAGTGGAGAAAGGGACAGCCCTGCTGGGCAGAGCAAGGAGCTGACCTGTGAAGCAGTCTTCCTAAAGGCTCCTGTCCATCACATGGAGAGCTCTGACTCCAGGAAGGCCCTTACACCCCCACACAGACCCACCATCAGCTGTCCCCAGCATTGGCCATGACCTAGATTGTTCTAGGTGTATCCACAGGCATGTATCCACAAGGTGGATAAGGTCCTTTTCAGCTGAGGGCAAATTCTGCAGAGGGATTCAGTAGAGCACCATCCATGGGCAACACTCCAGCTGCTGGGGAAGAGAGTACTTCGGTACTGACAGGGGCAAATGGGGCCTCACCACAGCATCCACTACACACAGCCACTCTGGAAGAGAGGGAGGGAGAAGCCACTTGGAAAAGAAAGGGGTCAAGTCAGCTAAAAGGAGCCATCTAAAGGAAAGGAAAGCACATTAGGCAGTTAGAAATTGAACATCAACACTTTTATACTCTGCAACAACTTTTAGAAAATATTTTTAATCTTCACATTCAAATTAATATGGTTTTGGCTGCCTGGTATGGATCAATAGTGTACTAAATATGGATTTACACACAAATAGCTCTACAAGCCTATGTGGTCAATAATATGCGTTATTAAAGCTCCCTAAATACGTATTTACAGAGCTGAACCAAGAGTGAGGCCTTTCAGGGGTCCCCCAATGCCTGCTGGATCTAAGAAGCCCAGCAACAACCCCACGCAGGAGGAAAACAAGTGGAACTTGGATGGCTATGGGACCCAGACGTCCATGAGAAGAGGATTACCAAGTCATTCTTCCCAGGTCAGCTGAGGAGGACTTTACAGCTTCACCTCCTGAACATTAATAGAATTAGCACACCAATAGGGTTTACCCTTAGCACAGCACTGTACAGGTGAGGAACTGGAGGACCTGTATCACAAAATAGGTGGAGGATCTCAGACCAAAGCCCGGCTCCCATCTCCCTGTTCAGTACAGTGTCATGAAATCAGAAAGAACAGAATTTGAATCATCTTGTGTCCCTACTATCTGTATAAACTCAGGCAAGTTGCTTTCTTTGTGCCTCGATGTTCTCTTCTGCAAAATGGAAGCCATGAATAGTGCCTATTGGGTGGAGTTGTAAAGACTCAGTAAGAGAGTTCTCTGAAAGGATTCAGTCCAATGCCAGCCTAGAGTAGCCAATCAAGAGAAGCCATCAGTATTACTAGCATGCTCCTTTAGCAGTAGTTTTGTGCTGTGGTCTGAATGTTTGTCGCCCCCCCCCTTCTTATGTCAGAGCCTAATCCCCAAGATGATGGTAATAGGAAATGGGCACATTAGCCAGTAATTAGGTCACCAGAGTGGAGCCCTCCTGAATGGGATTAGTGCCCTTAGGAGACATGAGAGAGATGATATCTCTGCATAAAGGCAGCCGTCTGCCAAAAGAAAGCATTCACTAAGCACTGGATCCACCAGTGCCCTGACCTTGGATTCTCTAGCTCCCAGAAGTATAAGAAATAAATGTTTATTATTTAAGCCACTCATTTATGCTATTCTGTTATACTAGCATGAACAAACTAAGACAGCTTGATGAAGTTCTTCTGTTACTCCATTTATTATTTCAAACAAGAAGATATCTTGACTGTTCACAGACCATCAAGGAGGACAGGACATACCTCTCTGTCCCACCTCTGCAAAAGGAAGCAGATATGTCACTCTGTCTCCTCTTTGGAAGCAACCTAAGATTCTGTTCCTGCCCTCTGTTGATGACAGAATGGGACTCTATGCTGGTGGGGGAGGGAAGACTTTTTGTCCTTTCTCTGTGAGTCATGACAAGGCTGGCACTTCTTGGGAGACCCTCATAAGTCTTAGAGTATCACTGGAGGAGATGTAAAGGCCCCAAAGCCTCCCGCTAACCAGAATCCAAATGTCTTCATTTGAGATTCATACCTTTGAGTAGCCTCCAATTTTCTTCTCCATTTATCTAGAACTACTTTACATTAATTATATTATCAGCTTAAAATTAAATGGGTGGTTTTGTCAGTTTTTGCATTGCTGAAACCAACAAGAATAACCTAGAGGAGAGAAAGTTTATCTAGGGCTCACAATTTCACAGGTCTCAGTCCCTAAATGGCAGACTCCATTTCTCTGGGCCCATGTTAAGGCAGAACATCCCAGGGGAAGAACCCATCAAAGGAAAGTTTCTCAGCTTGTGGAAGGGTCAGAAAATGGAGGTGAGTTGGCCACAAAGGGATCACCAGGAAGATGTACCTTTCCAGGACACATCCCCAGTGACCCACCTCCTCCAGCTGCCCACAGTAACCACCCAGTCTGTTCAAACTAGGATGGACTGATTAGGTTGCAGCTCTCATAATGACTCATCTCACCTCTGAACATTCCTGCATGAACAGGAGCTTCCGGGATGGGGGTTGGGGCACTTCATACTCAAACCATAACAGTGGGGTCCTAAAATTGTGAGGCCTTACTAGGCGTGAAGGAAATTCCTCACAGATTCAGAATCCATTCATGTTTATTCTTTTGAGATTTTTTAACTGATAAAAAAGAATTAGGATTTTTCAATTCCCCTAGCAATTTTATAAAACCACAGGTTAAGACATTATTGCCTCTTCAAATGAGACCAGAGGTCCTGAGAAACTCAAGACCAGCAGTAGTGGCTTAACAGAAGCAGGACTTTTCTGGGGAAAGATAGAAAGACTTTTGCTGCATCCACACTGGCCTGGGTGGAGCTCAGAGTCTCAGGATAGGAGTGGGATGAGAATAACTTAGGGAAGCAGGCTGGGAGAGAACAAAGCTGACCTGTTTCCCCAGGAACCTTTCACCACCAAGCCTGCCAGGCCAAAGGTATGCCATCGCACACCACTGTGGAAATGGCCCTCTCTGAATGTTATCACTGGTATCAAGGTGGAGCTGGGGAGGTGAATCCTGCAAAGAATCTGTCTTGATCTCATCCCAGCCTCACCAGCCAGTGACAACCAGGTACCCATTTCTCTCTCCTAAAGGTCAATCAATAGAACAAATGTTTGTGCTGAGGTCATCTCGTGACTGGTCCATCACCTCCCACAGCTCTATGCCCTGTCAGAAGCTCCTTAATGGCTTCTTCCACTCTTGGAGGCACCCCTCAATCGAGGTGGCAAAGTATGGCAGAATCATCACAAATGATAAGGAGTGTCAGATGCAATTAGTATGCTCAGCAGCCCCTCCGTGTCTTCCTAGGGCCCAGATCTGATCACGCAATGAAAACCTTCCCATATCACCTGTCCATGCCCAGGTGAGGAGGTGGCCTGGCTGGTGGCATTTGGTCCATATCTCACATGAGCTGATGTGGCCACTCCACCACACATGTGCTATCAGTTCAGATTGCCACTTTGCACCCACACTCCTTGCCAGTGTGTGCCCTGGGTCTGTTTTTGCCCAGCCTAGAACTATGGGACCAGCTCCTTCCCTTCCTAGGCCACTGAAAGCCCCACACCCCTCCAGTATCTTACACCTGACCTACAGGTGTCCTTTTCATTTTCGAAGACTCTCTCTCCATCTTGCACATTCCAGTCTTGTCACCAAACTGGACTTAACTTTCCTTGCTGCTCCGTGGATCTTTCTGTCCTGCATGTGGGTGTGTGAGCTCCTTCAGGACAGAGTTCAAGGCTGTTTTATTCCCCACTGCAACCCTAGCTCATGGTCAGTACCACTCACCTGGTGGACATTCTTTAACTATTCACATATTGAATGAATAAATGAATGCACGAATTAACATATAACTTGAACTCAGAGGTTTCCAAATTATAACCTCAACCTATTTTTGTTTAAATAATCAGTTTTCACTGTAAGACATTTGAGGGAGAAGATACACATTACCAACTCATATACATTCTACCTTTCTGACCAACAGAACCCAGTTCCAGATTCTCTTGCTACTCTGAGTGGCCATGTGACTCACTTTTGGCCAATGGGTTGCAAGAAGACTAGTGGATGGGGCAGCCAGGAAACCTGTTGTTTTCCTGATAAAAAGGCGAACACTCTGCTAACACACAGTGCCTTTTGCCATTTGCAAATACCCCTGCCTGGAACTGGAACCTAATCTCTTGATGTGGAGCAGCCATCTTGAGACAATGGGGGCAAAGGCCACATGTTAAAGATGACAGGGAGAAGAGAGTCTGGCCCCTGATGACTCACTTGAATAGCTAGCTACCTTAGCTTTGCACAACCTGTTTCTGCTCTACCATTCATGAGGGAAACTAAAGTCCCTCATTGTTTAAGCTGCTCAGGTCAGGTTCTGCCACAGACTGCCACATGAAATTCTGAGCCAACAGCTAATGAGAGCTGAACATGGCTCTTCATATGTTCAAGTAGGTGCACTGAGCACCAACCGTGTGTCAAGTACCAGGATAAATGCTTTTAATATACTGGAGAAGAAATCTGAACACAGCTCTGCCGTTTCACTCAAAGTAAGAAATTTTCTAAATGATAAATGCCTTATGGCAGCTTTTCAATAATCCTTTTGAATTGTTCTTTAACTGTTTTTATTGCTTAACTTCTGGGTGGTGTCTTCACATATGTCTTGCCTCCCCAACTAACAGGTTGAACCGTATGAAACTGCTATTGCTGTAAGTCAAAAGTTTATGTTCATTTGCTGCCACTTAACTGAAATGACACACCTGACTCCTGAACGTGAACCATCAACTCTGTGATCTTGAATGGCTCCTGCAGTACATGCAGCCCATGAGGGAACACCCTCCTTAGAAAAGGAAAGGGAAGTCACTTCATATCCTCAGAAACTCTGTTTTCTCACCTGTACAGTGGGAATTTGGACTAGAATCTCTCTGGGGTTCCTGCTGACATGCACAGCCCAGAAAGTGAAAACCATGTTCTGTCTCTCCCAACACCCACCCCCCAGGGCTGCAGTACCCAGTGAAGACATTACCCAGGCTCTGAGCACTGTTGCCAAACATGGTCTCATATAAATCACAATCAGAACTGGCTTATGACCCAGCAGTCTCTCAGAAGCACTCTTGCCATACCGGTACCCTAACACCAGCCACACTTGCCCTGCCATCAAGTGTCCCCAGGAAATGTAGCAGAACAGGGCAAGTCAGGAGGCATAGCCCTGGACCAGTCTCTATAGCTTCATAGCCCTAGCACCTGATTCCCCATAATAAGAGAAAGAAAGAAAGAGGGGGAGAGAGGGAGGAAGAAGTAAAGAAAGAAAGGGAGGGAGGGAAAGGAGAAATAAAGAAAGAAAGAAAGAAAGAAAGAAAGAAAGAAAGAAAGGAAGGAAGGAAGGAAGGAAGGAAGGAAGGAAGGAAGGAAGGAAGGAAGGAGAGAGGGGAGAAAGAGAAAGAAAGAAAGAAAGAAAGAAAGAAAGAAAGAAAGAAAGAAAGAAAGAAAGAAAGAAAGAAAGAAGCATGCTGAAAGATTACAAAATGACAAATTTGATAATTGGTTATCAATTACAAAAACAAAAGGTGTACAAACTAGAGCTTTGTGGTATCATGCAAAGGTAAAATCCTTTGTGATGGTGGCATCCAGGGTCATTTAAAATGTTTTTCCTTATCCTAATATTTTACATTAATAATCCAAAAAGTTATTGTGAGATAAAATCAGGGGAGGAGGAGTATGGAAGAAATAGTTCAAAGTTCCAAAGATGTGCATTGCCAATTCAATTCCAACATCCCCCTTTAAGTGAGGATACATAGAGACTAAGCCAGTTCCCAGCATCTCTCACTCCCATCCATGACAACAGCTGCTCCCTCCTCAGCCTGTCAACCACCCTTCCCTGATTAATACATCCTCCCTGGTGAGGGTGGCCAGGCCAGCAGCCTCCCTGCCCCCTGCCACTGGGGCCATCTTGAAGCCAAGATTCTCTGGGTGAACTCCAGGGTGAGGTGCATCAAGGGGGTTAATTACACAAGCCCTGTGCTACCCCCAGCCCAGCACAATGACAATTTGGCAACTGCATCACTGGTACAAGAACAATATGCCAAGCAGCTGGTGGCAGAGAACTCTGATTTATGAACAGGAATCCTGGGATGGCAGCCAATGTGCCCCTCTTTCCAGAGGAGCAGCAGGGCCCAGCAGTCAGCTGATGTGCACCCTCAGTCAGGGCCTAGCTCCCAAGCATGGGGGCTGAAATTCCACAATTACAACTGCACACTTCATTCCTTTTAGGGCTAATTGTACCTGCAAGACAGGCAGTCCTGCTGGGAGGGGTCACGTGTTAACCCAGAGGGGTCAGTCATGCCCACCTCTGATGAATACCTTTCCCTACTCAGCCAGCACAGGGATCTCTGGGTGGTATTTCCAGTGTAGGAATGGTGGACCACCCCAGTGGAATGGAAGAAAGGACCCTGAGAGGCGAGGGAGCTGGGTCCTCGAACAGCACCATCATCATGGCTTTGTTCAGGGCAGAAATGAAGCCCCCCACGCTCCCCCATCACCTCTCCTATACATCTATTGGCATCTCCCACACACCCACTACCCAAAGCCTCCTGACATCCAGTGGCCATTGTACTGCTGGTCACCCAATGGATGAGAGGCCAGACTGAGGGAAACACCATCTGTTCATCCATCCTTCCATCCATATTTTATTCAGACAGGAGAGTGGGAGTTGCATCATCATGTCCCTGAGATGGGAACTGAGATCCAGTGAGGGTGAGCGCCATCCCCAAAGGAAGCGAGGCACAGTGGTTGCCAGGGCCCATCCCCTGCCTTCTCCAGGAAGGCAGCACCCTGTCGAGGAGGGGGATAGAATACAATTGTTCACCACTGCTAACCTTCCACTGATCTTCAGTCAGAACCCTGCCACTTCGAGCTCGGTGCATGCTCCGCTATGGGCAGGCTCCAAGAAGCGGTCTCCTTGGGTTCCCCAGCCCTGGGCCAGAGCAGCTCCGGGAGCCAGAACCCGGCCGCTCAGAGCTCGGTGCACGCTCTGCTAGGAGCAGGCTCCAAGGAGTAGTCTCCGCGGGATCTCTAGCCCTGAGCCTGAGCAATCTGTCTGCGAGATGCAGGCAAACACCAGCCTGAAATCACCTGTTCTGTAGCTGAATGAGCTGAGATCAGTAGAAAACAGGGATGATTATGTCAGCTCTTCAAGATGGCGGCCGCTGGCCTCCTCCGTGGTCCAACCAGTGTGGAGAACGAAACTGGACCGCTTCCCTCCTCTGTCTCAAACCCAGAACTCAGCACTGAGCATGGCCATTGTACTGCTGGCAGGAGCCCACAGAATCAGCGGCACTGCACCCCCGTGCCAACACCTCGCCGCTTCCCAGTGTGCGCCAAAGACTTCAGCCACGGGGCGATCCGCTGAACAAGCAATGCGACCCTCTGTGCAGAGAAATCGCCCGCCACCGAGCACCCGCAGCCGATCCTCCTGGGATGAAAATCCCTCCACTAGATTCTGGAGCACCTCAATTTCGCTGGAAATTCCCAACAAGACCGTCTTCAGCTGTTTCAACTCGTCATTCTCCCGCACAGTGACGCGGCACACGGGGGTGATGTACTCCCTTTGCTGCCATCTTCCTTCAAGATGTTTTTTATTTTTTTGTTTTTTGTTAATTTTCTCAGCTTCTCCCTCTAATAGTTAAATTCTCTTGTTCTCTCTCAACCTGTCAATTTACATTGTTGCATTTTTAAAATTTTGTTATTTTCTCCCTTCATTATGGCCTTCACTTTCTTCTACCTCTCTTCTACTTTATCTTCTTCACCTTTGGAATATTTTAACCATTCTTTTGACTTCCTTTCTCATTTTCTTCCTTCTTAATGAACTGTATTTTTGCCATCTTTTAAAACTAGTTTATATAATTCTTGCTCCCACCATTCATGTTTTTGAATTAATTAGTACTGTGGATGTTGTAGCTAACATTCAGTGTTTACTTTAATTCTAAATTTAGTTTACTGCTGCTTATGTTGCTGTTTTAATTTCTGATTATTAGTATTGTAAATATCATATTGTAAATATCACCTGATATTTACTTGAATATTGTAGATTCTTCCCTGTTATTGTTGCTGTTCTTCATTTACCCTTTTCCATAATGGCTGGGCATCAAATATGACACTTTAAATTGTTGGGGAATATGCTGTGCCCCTGAGTTACACCCCAATCCAGCTAAGAGATTGTGTACCTAATTCCACACATAACAACTATTCTGAACCTTCAGCAATAATTTAACACAAAGAATATTGGGGACCTCAAACTGGCAACCATGGCCTAAGTAGAAGTTGGAGAGAATGCTCAACTTACCCATGGACATATGCTCCTACAGCAACAGCAGAGAGAAATAACACAATGACCTCAACATAGGTTACTCTTATACACTCTTAGAATGTACAGAGTTGCCATATCTAGAAGATCAATCATGGGTGGTATGTATATACAGTGATATAGGCAACACAACTGTTGATCTACTAGAAAGATCCTGTGAAATCTACAGAGAAAGTGGAATCCTCAAGCTCTGATATACTACAAAACTTGGAATGATCACTTTGATCCCTAATCACAACCAAAAATATTAGTATATTAAATATACTACAAAAAACACTGGGAAATATATTCAACAATTCACAACAACATGATATACCAAAACACTTTGCCAAGAAAAGGCTATTCCCTAAGAATATCCTCACATAAAAGTGAAAAAGAGGTGGCTGGAGTTGTGGATCAGTATTAGAGGACTTGCCTAGCATGTGTGAGGTCCTGGGTTTGATTCTCAGCACCAATATAGAGTGAAGGTACATCTACAGCTAAAAAAAAAAAAATAATAATAAAAATTGGAAAAGAAACCCATCTCAACAGATATGTAAATCTCAACATAAGAATATAAGTGATACAAAAAAATAACGTAATAAGACACCTCTTAAGGTCTGTAATTCATCAACAACAGACTTTAAAAATATCTAAATACTGGATACAAAATTTTTTAAAAAATCATCATTTAAAAATTATAGGATTCTCAGATAATAAAAAAATAAATAAATTAAGAAAGTCAGTACAGGATATAAATGCTAAATTCAATGAAGAGATAGAGATATTGAAAAATAACTACACAGAAATCTTGGAAATGATAATCAAATCAAAAATCAAATCGGATATGTTTCCAATACAATAGCTTAAGTAGAGGACAGAATTTTAAAGATTGAAGATAAGGTGGACATCCTTGAACATTCAGACAGTATTAAAGAAAAAAAGTAAGAAACTACAAATCTAATAAGAACTGAGAAAACATTAAGAGACCAAACTTAATGCTCACAGACATTACAGAAGGATCAGGGATACAGGATCATGGCAGTGACATAATGGCAGAAAAATTCCTTTAGACTTAGGAATAAGATGAACATCCTGACACTGGAAGCATTTAGAACCTCAAATAGACCAGACAAGAAAAAAAAAAAAACTTCTTCACATCTTATCGTAATTACAAAGCCAAAATTTCAGCTCAAAGAAATAATTTTAAAAGCTACTAAAATTTTAAAAGCCAGGTCACATTTAAAGAAAAACCAATCAGATTAACATCCAATTTCTTGACAGAAACCCTAATGTCCAAGAGGGCTTGGAACAATGTATTTCAAATCCTGAAAGAAAATAACAGCCAACCAAGATCATTCTATCGAATAAACCATCAGAATTGTACTATCAGAATAAAATAAAAAATAAACCTATCAAGATGAGCATAAATGAAAGAAATTCATTATTACTATTCCAGCATTGCAGCAAACACTCAGAAGAATTCTACACATAGAAAAAGATTATACACCACCAAGAGATCTTAAAAAAAATGAAATACATTACAACTGGGGGTGAACATATGCCAATCAGGATATAAGCAAACATTAAATGTAAAAAAAAATAGATGAGAAGTAACACATTCCTCTCTAATGACACTGAATATAAATGGTCTCATTTTTCTAAATAATAAACATAGATCATAACATGGGACAAAAAAAATAAGACCCAATTAATTGTTGCCTGAAAGAAATATATCTATGGTCAAAGATAGTCACAGGCTAAAAGAATTTAAAAAATGACATTTCATGTAAATGAAACTTGAAAGCATGCAGGAATACCTATTAATACCCAACAAAGCAGATTCAAGCAAAATTAGAAGACAAGTACAGATCACCATATCTTGGTAAGGGGAATAATCCAAAAAGAAAATATAAAGATAGTAAACATTTATGCCCCAAACATTGGTGCACCTGATTACATAAAACACAATGCAACATAAAGGTTCATATAGGAACCAATATAATAATAGTAAGTGATTGCAATATACCTTGGAGAGATCATCCACACACAAAATCAACCAAGATACTACAGAGTTAAATCAAATAGTAAATCAAATGGATTTAACAGATATTACAGAGTATTTCATCCAACACAGCTGAATCCCCTTTTTTCAGTTTTCTCCAAAATAGATAATATTTTAGTCAACAAAGTAATCATTAGCAAATATGAAAAAGTTGAAATAATGCCACATATCCTGTTTCAATGAAATGGAATAAAATTAAAAATCAAGAAGAAAACCACATATTCAAAGACATGGAGATTAAACAATACACATTGTAATGATGAGTGGATCATCAAAGAAATCTGACAAGAAACTAAAAAATTTTAAGAATCAACAAGATTAGAAATACAACATATAAGGGCCAAGAAGCTGCTGCAGCAGCCACTGTTTAAAATCTGGTGTCTCTGGGGGCCGAGGGATCTACTGGAGGATGGAAACCAGAGAAAGCCTCGTGGCCTCAGCATATCCCAGTGCTCAATCCCTCTCTTCAGATGCACAACATCCTCCATGGGAGTGCATTTAGCTGATACTGTGGTTTCCAGATGCGGAGGTCCTGGGTTCCAGGTAGCGATGAAGGAATAGCAGTGCCCTGCTGCTGAGCTCCTTCCTGCCCCCTGTCTGCCTAGGCACAAAGGAGTGTCAGAGGAAGGCCTTTCAGTGTGCCTGCCTCTATGCCTCACAGCCTCCCACCCCAGGGTCACTGCCTAGGGGTACCTGCTACCCAAGCTTTTGCACTACTAGCTGTGCAGGGGTGCCTGCAGGTGCTACCTGCCACCCTGAGGCAACCACCCTCCACTCAAGCTGACACTGCTGGTGTTCCTGGCCATGCTGCTGATTGTCCTGTTGCTGCTGATGTGCAGAACTAGCCTTAAGGCCATAAGCAACAAAGCCCGTGTCAACATTGTACAGAATAGGGAAAGCCTGAAAGCATTTCCTCTAAAATCAAGATCAAGTCAAGGATGTTCACTCTTACCACTCCTTTTCAATATAGTTTTTGAAACTCTAGCCACAGAAATTAGATAAGAAAGGGAAACAAAGGGGATTTAAATAGAAAAGTCAAATTGTCTCTGTTTGCAGATGATATTATCCTGAACTTAGATGATCCAAAAAGCTCCACCAGTACACTTCTAAAAAAGTAAGCAATGTAGCAGAATACAAAATCAACATATAGAAATCAATAACTTTCCTATACACTACTGACGTATCTGTTGAGAAAGAAATTAGGGGAAAAAATTATTAACAATAGCTTCCAATAACATAAAACAGCAACAAATTTAACCAAAAAGATGAAAGACTTCTACAAGGAAAATTTACAAAACATGGAAAAAATAAGATGGAAAGACCACAAATGTTCATAGTAGGGAGATTTAATATTGTTAAAATGACCATACAACCAAAATCAATCTGCAGATCCAATGTAATTTCCATGAAAATACCAAAGATATTCTTTTCAAAACCAGAAAAACAAATCCAAAGATTTATACAGAAGAACAAAAGACCCTGGATTGTCAAAACAAATCTGAGTAAAAAGATTAAAGCTGGAGGTATCACAATGCCTGACTTTAAATTATACTACAGAGTCACAGTAATGAAATCAGCTTATTACTAGCATACATATAGATATGTTGATCAATGGAACAGAATGAAGACATGGAAACAAAACCACAAAGGTGCCAAAAAGTTACACTGGAAACAAGACAGCCTCCTTAACAAGTGATGCTGGAAAAACAGGATACCATAAGATTAAAAATAGATACCTATCTATCACTCTGTAACAAAAGTCAATTCAATTGGACCAAAGACCTAGGAAAAGACCTTAAACTTTGCAACTGATAGAAGAGAAAAAAGGAATAGCCCCAACATATAGGTACACATAATGACTTACTTAATAGGACATCTCCAACTCAGTAAATATTAAGGACTTCTCCAAAAAACGCATGCCATAAATGGGCAAAGAAGTTAAACACACATTTCTTAAAAGAAGAAGTACAAACAGCCAAAAATTATTTTAAAAATGTTTGACAACTAGAGTCATCAGGATAATGGAAATCAAAACTACACTGAGATTTCATTTAACTCCACTTAAACTGACAGCCATTAAAAATACAAATAACAATAAATGCTGGCAGAATGGGGTGGGGGAGAGAATCATCCAAATCATTTGTAGGTATCTATATTAGTACAGCTAATATGGAAATCATTATGGAGATTCCCCCCAAGACTAGGATTGGATCCTGTAAAGGAACACCTATGTGGGGAGAATTGTGGAAGAGGCGCACAAAAGACAGACACAGACACACAGGGAAGGGTACAAACAGAAGGATGGCAAGAAAAGGAATGCCTACCCCGCTCTGCAATCATCTTTAATAACCCAAAAAGTTACATATTACCCACTACCAGTAATTACACTTTTTTTTAAAGAGAGAGAGAGAGAGAGAGAGAGAGAGAGAGAGAGAGAGAGAGAGAGAGAAATTTTAATATTTATTTTTTAGTTCTCGGCGGACACAACATCTTTGTTGGTATGTGGTGCTGAGGATCGAACCCGGGCCGCACGCATGCCAGGCGAGCGAGCTACCGCTTGAGCCACATCCCCAGCCCCCCAGTAATTACACTTTGACCAGTATTCCTTTAACCCTGAGTGCTATCTAACTAAGATAAGGTCCAGGTTAATGCAAACACATAGCCTCTCTCCTTCAAAGGTTGTCACTATGTAAACCAGGTAGTGTATCCACATAGTTATCTTAATAACCTCAGCAGGGAATAGCTGGGCATTCCAATCATGGGAATCAGTTACCTCCTGAGAATTTGCTCACTGGGAGAACGCTTCCCTATTTCCACTGTCAGAAATACCTACAGGAACCACCATGATCGAATATAACCATTTACTCCTCATTATCTATCCAAAGAACTAAAATCAGCATACAACTGTGACACATGCCTCTCCATGTTCATAGTAGCACTATTCACTATTGTGAATTATTGATTGAATTACCAATTTATGGAACCAGTCTAGGTATCAGTCTATAGATGAATGGATAAAGGAAATGTGATATACAGACACAATGGAATTTAATTCAGGCATAAAGAATCACAAAATTATGTCATTTGCAGGGAAATGGATGTAACTGGAGAACACTGTGTTAGAAAAAATAAGGTAGACTCAGGAAATCAAGAACCATGTTTTTTCTCAAATGTGGAATTTAGCAAGATAAATTGGATCTCCTGAAAATAGAAGGAAGAGCAGTAAGGAAGAGCAGTAAGGTAGAGCAGTAAGGTAGAGAAAGGGAATGAGGAAATGGAGGAAGGAAGGGCAAGGGGGGTACTAAGTATTTAAATTTTGCAAGGTACATGGGCTTGGGTTGTAGCTCAGGGGTGGAGTTCTTGCCTTGCATATATGAGGCACTAGGTTTGAACCTCAGTACCACATAAAAATAAATAAAATAAAGGTGTTGTGTTCATCTACAACTGAAAAAAATTACAAGGTATATATACAAATATACCACCATAAACCCCACTATTCAGTGTAATTTTTTCTCTTTTTTAAAATTTCTTAATTGAGTTTTAAAAAACAAATGACAGAAGAATGCATCACAATTCTTATTTCACATATACAGAACAAGTTTTCATATCTCTGTTTGTATATAAAGTATGTTCACACCAATTTGTATCTCCATACATGTACTTTGGATAATGATGCCCACCACATTCCACCATCCTTGTTAACCCCCTGCCTCTCTCTTCCCCTCCCACCCCTGTGCTCTATCTAGAGTTTCCCTAGCAACACAGAGACCTCACACAATTTTCAAGAGATCCCACTCAAGTACTTCATAGATTTCCCAAAAACCTGACATATGAGACCTTTCACAGAGATGACAAATCCATTCTTCCTTCCAAGTGGCCCTGAAACCACTTAGCCAACTGAAGGATACCACCAGCCTGGTTCTGCCCTCAGAACCCAGAGACACTGAGACACTGTCAACATGGTCTCCCAAATGGTGTTCTCCGCTTAGAAAAATCCTTGGGAATTTCTATTCCTTTGTAATGCCACTGGCTCTGAACAAAAGAAATGCAGATTCCAAATACAGACCGGCAAAATTCCTTCTTCTCCAAGTTTCCACTTCCTTAGCTCTAACCCACAGTTTAGAGAATCACGAATTTTAATCGTGAATAAAATGCGGCCAACCTTCAGTGAGAGAACTCATTTCTTTAGCTTTACTTATTTACAAGTCAAATGTATTAATATATTATTTTACTCCACTGAAGATAAGAACTGAATCCAAGATGGTTGACCACTTTGGAAACACAATAAGACCTGTAACAAATGGACTCTAGGAATGAAATAAACAAGCAAAGAGGCATCTGGACTCACTCTACCTCCCAGGGGGCTGTCCAACCAGCATATTATTCTGCACACAGCAGGTAGTAACAAGTTTGCAGAATCTGCTTTATTTTCAAATGAAAGAAGATAAAAATCAAGGAAAGAATTTTGCAATAAGATTTCTGGAAATACTCTTATTTTATCATCTAGGAAGATTATATTTAATCCTATAATGTTTTGTTCCTTAAAATATGATAAAGCCCTCAAATAATATTACACATTTCCAAAACATGAAAGTGTTACTGTTCAGTTAACATAGCTTAAACTGATGGACTAAGTATAAGATTTCTTTTGAAAAGAATTCCAACAAATGCACATTTTTTTTTAAGACTCAGGCAGACAAGTTGTTATATGTTCATTATAGAGCAAAAAAAGGACATAGCTTCAAACAGTTTAAAATCCTTCAAAATATATCAATCCATGTTTGAGATACACATAGAGCCTAATGAAACTACTAAGTAATATTTAAACACTGGAATTGAGAAAACTGTACATTTAGTCATATTTATATTAGAATAGTCCATAGTGAAAAGTCTCATTTATCATACCTCAGCATTTTCCAAAGGATGCAATTGGTAAGACTATCCATTACTTATCACTCATAAGCAACCCATTGGTTCTATCTTATTTACTTTAAAATAAATAAGAATGTGTCACTGGTTGTGTCTCTCAGATTATTCATCATGATAACAGCATCACAGTCTTTTCATTAAAAGTAGTGGAGCTGACATAAGAGCTCTTTAAGTCTATTTGTTTAAAGAAGTCCCCTTCTCCATAATTACAAACTTATACTTATTATTTTTCCTAATATATTACCCTATAAAGCTATCAAATCATAAAAAGAAACAATGTGATCATGGATGTCCTCTTATATAATTGGACTATTTGGTTTTTGATAGTTGAACTTATACAAGGTAAGTTACAGGAAACAAATTAGGAAAAATTCTATACAGAAAATATTTTATAAAGAATAGTGAATCCTTTTCAAATTGATTTTTTTTGAGGGAAGGGTAATCTGGGATTGAACTCAGGGGCACTCATCCACTAAGCCACATCCCCAGCCCTATTTTGTATTTTATTTAGACACAGGGTCTCACTGAGGTGCTTAGCACTTCGCTGTTACTGAGGCTGGCTTTAAACTCTTGATCCTCCTGCCTCATTCTCCTCAGGTGCTAGGATTATAGGTATGCACCACCATGCCCAGCTCAATTTGATTTTTAACATGGTTAAATTAAGTGATTAATTCTGGATCTTTAGAGGTGGCTGTAAAGTCTAAAAATACACAAACATTCATAAAAAATAATCACTGACATGCTGAATATATTGTCCATCAGTAGCAATTTGTAGTTCATTAAGCTATGCAAAACAGCAATAAACAATTTGCATTAAAGCAACATTCCCATCAGTCACTGCACATGCATCTGTCACATATCATCTCAATGATTTCTGTGTCCAATTTTAGTGACATAAATCAGAACTTTACCAGGGCCTTCAATCTATTATCCAGATACCTCTAATAACCCAGGGGCTTCAATCTATTAGAAAGCTATTTACATTACAGACTTTGTAGCCACTGGTATTTTAAGATTTACCCACTATACATCTTATTAATATTTCAGCATTTTTATACATACAAAGAAATAGATAACCAAAGCAGTAAGATATTGGAGAAAATAAAAAATTATATCATCTTTGTCTTCAAAAATTTTCACATCAAAACATTTTGTTGCAAATAAAAATAATTTGTTTTGTTTTGCTACACAGTATAGAGATTGAATTTGGGGCCTAGCACAAACACATCCTCTACTGCTGAGCTACACCCCAAATCCCCTTTTTATTTCACTTTGAAACATAGTCTTTCTAAATTGGGGAGGCTGGCTTTGGACTTGCAATCATCTTTCCTGAGACTCCTGAGTAGCTGGGATTACAAGGGTGTACCACCATGCCCAGCTTGAAGTGGCTTTTTAAGTCTACAGATGAAAGACTTTAAACGACATTTAGAATTTACTGCAAATTCGGTTTTGAAATAAACTTTTCTTAAACAGATGGTTCACATTGACTTCCACAAATCAGGCACTCCAGAATACAATGTAGAGTAGTGAAATATGTGATGCCTTCTACATACTCCAAGGAAAAAAGGTCTTTTGCAAATAAGCAAAACTAGAATTGCAGTTGTCTCTAAGAACAATTCCCTCCCATTCATAGACTATAATGCTGTTGACAATTTCAAGCACTTTCACTTCTAAAGAACTCCCACAGGAAGAAATTCCTCCAAGCTTTCCAGACACAGCTGCACTTTCTGTCCTTCTCACTACCTTAACAGTGTGACACATCCAGCTCCAGACAGTCCCAATAGTTTCCCCCTGTGTTCTCTAAGGTCAGTCACTTTCATAACCATTCTTGTAACACAATAAATTGCTATAATTATTTCCAGGGCCTACGTGTATTGCTGCATTTTTCAAACAGGTACAGGTCTCTGTGGTTACTCAGAGGTTTGCTAGGGCACCCTTCCCTGGGCTGAGCTGTCAAGACCAGAAAAGCCCATCTACCCATAAAAATGTGTCCCATCCCACTACCCTTTTATATTCCTGTCATAATTTAATGCTAGGAAAACTTTACATACCTATTTCCAACAAGAAAACTTCATAAGGTATACAAATTTCTTTTGTACACTGTGATCCCTGGAGTGAGAGAAACTTTCCATATTCCAGCTCTATGACTTAGGCAAGTCTCTCAGGGTCTTTGGACATCACTTTCTAAAATGAAAATGAAAGTCAATAGTATTGTAGTGAAGTTACAACATTAAAACACTTTGCATAATTCCTATTAGATTATTTTGATGTTATCTTTATTTTCATTATTATTACCAATGAAACTGGATGATTTTGATATTATCATTGTTTTTATTTTCACTGCATGATTATCAATTTAACTTTTACTTGCTAAATCAAATATACACACTTGTGGTATACTGTTTCCACAATTAAACAACTGATTTTCTAGCACAAAAGCTAATGTTTAATACATACTAGACATTTATAGTTCTAAGAAAAAAATGGATATTCTTTCAAGTCATTTTTCAAATAGCTTTTTTGAACACGAATAAGCTCCAGGTGGGCCTAAGAAGAGTGAAAAGGCAGAGGAGCAGCAGAAGCCTGTCTGTCATCCTCCTGTGTGGTTAGATAGGGATGAGAAGACCCTGCCTGCCAAGGGAGCAGTCCACAGAGTCTGAACTGGAACTCACAGGGAGGGGGGCCTCTTGGATCCTGGAGGTAGCTCCAAGGACTGAGTATGTGGCGGTGCCTGAGGGAGTCTTTATGTCCCCAAACTGAACCTCTTCCATTGCCACAGCAGGGTAGGACCCTTTTGGAAACCCCTTTCAACATCACCCCCGCAACAGGCCTGCCTGTCCTCAGGAGCTTGTCTCTCTTTTAAGATCCCCTCACTGAGACCCACACACCTGTTCCTCCACTCAGACACTTTAAGGTATGCCCTCCACCTAAATGATCCTCACAGTGCACCTGCCCCTTAACACAGCTTACCGACACCAGCGGTATCCCTTTGCCTCTACCCCACAACCCCCAAACTCGCAGGCCACACCTCCAACCCTGTAGAGGTAGAAGCCTCCAATAGATGAGCTGCCCTCTAAAGTGGCGGCTCCTGCTGCCAAGGAGCACCTCTAGAAAAGCCGCTGCACCTCACCCAAAGAGCCTGCACCCTCCCCGAGTGGGTCCCAGTACCTCCTTCTTCAAGGTGCTCCACATCTTCTGCTGGGTTTCTGCCCCTGGGGGAGCAGCCAGGAATGTGCGTGTGAACTCGCAGTGGGAGTGATGGAGGCTGTCCTTCCTGCCGCCTAAGGGCCATGCCCAAGCCTTGGGCAGCGTCCTTTTGGCTTGGGTCCTGTCCTGGGCAGCTCTGAACTCACCGAGGCCGGCTGTGGCTCCAGCGTTCAGTGGCTCCTGTACTCTGGCAGCAGCTCCTGTTCCTGGAGTCCAAGACGGTGGCGTCCTGGCTCCAGCGACTAGGTGATGCCGGTGGCGGCTCCCTAATCGCTGAGAAGGGCGATGGAGGCTTTGGCTCTTGTGCTCTGCACGTGGTGGCGGCGGCAGGTGGCTTTGGTGTCCAGAAGAGGGAGACAGTTAGCAGCGTTTCCTCCCGCGCTCTGGCCCTTCCTGTGCTCTGGTGGAGGTGTCAACATTGGCTCTGGGCAGGGGGGTTGGCTCCGGTAGCAGCTCCGTGTCCTGTCTGCAGTGGGGGCGGCAGTGACATTGTCTCCAGCTGGTGGGCGACTGCAGTGACAGCGGAGCGTGGGAAGCGGTTCCCATGATCTGGACAAGCTGAAGGCTCCAATGGTTCCTATGCTCTGGGAGCGGTGACTCCAGTGCTCCAGGCGCAGCGTTGTCTCCAGCAGTTGTTGGACCTGGGAGCGGCGGCTTGGTGTTCTGGCGGCAGTGGCTCCTACTCCCCAGCTGGCATTGTCTATCACGGGTCTTGTGCTCCAGCAGCGGCGGCGGAGGCTCCAAGGTCTTGCGGCTGCATTGGCAACAGTGTCAGCGGCAGCGGCAATGATGGTGGCAGCGGCTCCTATGTTTTAGACGCAGCGTTTAAGGTTGCTGTGATCTCAAGGCCACAATATTGGTTTAGGGCGGCGGTGGCGTTGGTTTCTGCATTGGCTCTGGCGGCGGCTTTGGCTCCTGAAGCAGCGTTGGCGGAGGCCTTGGGGGCTTCTGCAACAGCAGCTCTGGTCCTGCAGCTCCAGCGGCTCCCAAGCAACGAAGCTGGCTCCTGCTCCTGCTCCTGTGGTGGTTCCCCCGCTCTGGACGCTGCAAGGAAATGATGGCCTCTGAGCTAATGGTCCTTTGGCAATGGACACACGCTATTGGTCAAGTGCTCTCACTTCCGTTTTCCCCTCAGGAGGCCTGGTGTCACGGAACCTTCATAAATTTGGACCAATAGTGTTGCAACTTTTTCCAAACCCTTATTTGCATAAATGTGAACCAATGGCATTGACCCAAGAGGTATATATATATACCTCTACCTGCGCAAAGTTCTGTGGCTAGTTGCCATAGTGTCTTAGAGGCTGGACTTCCTCTCTTAGATTCCGAACACCCGTAACCTGGAGAAGATTGGTGGTGAGCTGCTGCAGTCTGCTGGAACATGGGTGGGCAGAGCCTGCTACCCAGAGCTGCTTGGCTGCAGAGGCTTGCTGCTTCTGAGGAACCCACCCACCAGTACAAGTATGAAACTCTACTTTCACTATGGGGACCTTTTAGTAAGGTATGTGTACTTATTCCTACATATTAAAACAAATTGATTACATTTTCTTTAAATGTATATATATATATATATAATATATATCTTCACACTTTATTCAAAATAAGAAATTAATTTAAAAATTAGACACAGGCAATACATGGTGACACATGATTTGTGATCACATAACTATAATCCCAATTATTAGGCCTAGGAAGAAGAATTGCCAGTTCAAGTTTCCATTTCATTTGAAATAACTAATAGAAAATCTATTTCCAGGAATTTATCTGTTTTACATAAATTGTCAAATTTGGGGATCAAGAGTTATGTAGTATTATATCATTTCCTTGTTAATATGTATGGGGGCATTGAAGGTGCCTCTTCTTTTATTCCTGATACTAACAATTGTTGCCCCCCCTCTTCAATCAGTATGGTTAGGAATTTAACAATTATTTTTTTTTAATATCCAGGTTCATATTGAATTTTTTAAATCCATTTTCTTTTATCTTATTTTACTGATTCCGAGTTTAATATTTGTTATATTTTGACACAGATTGAATTTTTTCTTTTTTTCAATGTCAATGCTCAGGTTAATTATTTTAAAACTCTTTTGTTTCTAATAGAAACATTCAACGGTACACATGTTCTTCTCAACAATATATGATTTTACTTATATCATCTATGTAGTCTAAGTTTTTAAAAATTCTATTTGTATCTTTGACTCATGGATTATTTAGAGTTATGCTATTTGATTGCCAAGTATTAGGGATGTTATACATTATCTGTCTCTTTCTGGTGTGTGTGTGTGTGTGTGTGTGTGTGTGTGTGTGTGTGTGTTGGAGTGTGTATGGATGTTGCCCAGGAATGGACCCAGTGCTTTAAGTATGCAACTGAGTACTGTACCACTGAGCTATTTACCCCAGCCCCATTGATATTGAACATATGCTTTGCACAATGTCAACAATGATACATTTTGATGTTTGTTTTACCTGTGGTCTAGATTGTTGAATATTCTGAGTGTATTTGAGAAGTCCTCTTTTTTTGGTGATGGGATTTTGTTCTGTAAATGTTAATTAGTTCAGGTTCTCTGATGATTTCGTAAAGATTATCATCTATGAATTGTTGAATTTCTGTGTAGCTTTTCTATTAATTATTGAACAAGTGCTATTGAAAACTTCATCTTTGTCATTGAGTTTAAGTATTTTGCTTATAGATCTAACATTTTATGAGTTCATGTACTTCAACTTTTGGGAGAACATAAAAATTTAGGATTTTTAAGACTTATGGAATTGTTCTCTTCCTCAGGTAATCTGCCTTCTATCTCACATAGTAGTTTTGGTTTTGAGGTTCATTTTCTTTCATATTACTAGACCAACTTGAGGTCTCTTTTGGTTTGTGATTTCATAATACAGATTTTCTTCCCATTGCTCAAAAGATAATAAATGATTTTAATTATATACCTATCAATAAAGAAATACTCTTAGTGTAATAAGTCTTATTTTGTCCTACAGTATCATTGAAAATATTTTATAGTTTTTAAATTTTGAATTCCATAAATAAAATATGAATATATCTGACTATGCTTATTAATACAGTGTAAATTGTCTATAGATGTAAAAAATTACAAATTTTATGTGAGTAAAATTTTCTCTCATGATGACCATCATGTTGACATTAAATTTGCCTTTCTATAGTTTGCCAACTGTTTGACATAATTGTTGAACTTTGTTTGGCTTGTTCAAGAAAGTCTTTATCTATCCGTTTCTAAAGAACATTTTTATTTGGCACTGTATTCTTGTTTGAGATTCTTTTTTCCCTTCAGTTCTTTGAATTCATCATTACTCTCTCCTGGCCTGTAAGGTCTGTGCTGAGAACTCTTACTGATAATCGTTGTGTGTTATTTGCTTCTTTTCTCTTTGAGAATCTTCCCTTTGTGCTTGTTTTTTTTTAATTTTTAAATTCTTTTTACAGTTTTCTAATAATGTCTTCGTGACCTATTTGAATTAAATGTGATTGACAACTTTGACCCTCCTGTGCCTAGATATTTTATCCATATTTGGAAAATACTCTCATGCTATTTCTTTAAATAACCACTCTGCCTTTTCTTTCTCTTCTGCTTCACAAACTCCTCTAATGTAAATATTCACTATTCACTTTTAATACTTTCCAATAACTTCCATAAACTTTCCTCTATTCATATCTCTCTCTCTCTCTCTCTCTTTCTCTCTCTCTCTCTCTCTCTCTCGGTATTGCTGCAGATTGAACCTAGGCCTTGTGCATGGCAAGTACTCTATTAAATGAGCTATATCCCCATCCCTAAATAACCTTTTAGTTCACAAATTCTTTTTCTTTATCAATTCTGGTATTGATTTTTCTACTATATTTTCATTGAATTCATTAAAAATTTGAGTATTTCTGTTAAAATTCTATTTTAATCATTTATCATTTCTGTAATTTCATTTAATTGTTATTGTATTCCAGTAATTTTTTGAAGTTCACTAAATTTCTTTAAAATGATTGTTTTTAATTCTTTGTTAGGTTGCATGTCTCTATTCCTTTTGAGTCAACTACTTTGAGACTTTTGTGTTTTGGGGTGGGAAAGTACTTTAATGTTTCATGTTTCTTATTTCATTAATAGAATGTCTGTGTATTTGAAGGAGAAGGTTATTTCAATCTTTGCAGACTGACTTTGCCTGAAAAAGACCTGTAGCATGTGCAGAGATTCTGGAAGGCTGTTGGTTGTCAGGGGAGTTGGTGGGAGATGCCTTGTTGCTGGAGTTCTTAAATAGGCTTCCCTCATCATTTGGTTAGCAAAGAGTAGGCCTAGACTGTAGGTCCTGGGGGGTGGACTTATTGCCTGGGTCTCCATAGAAGGATCTGGAGCCTGGGTCTATGAGAATTGGCTGGGAGGCTAGGTCCATAGAAATTGGTCTAGAATTTCATGTTAGAGTCTCAAGTCTGGATCCATAGAAGTTGACTTAGAACTGAGTTTTCCCAGGGCCTATACCACTGGGATAAGACTTGAGCCAGAATTTGGGAGTGTTCCAGGAGCCTGGATCTATAGGGGTGTTGTATGAGCCTCAGTCTATGTAGTTCAGCCTGACATTGAGGACTACTAAGATAAGTCTAGACCTGGGTACACTGAAGCATAACTCGACCCTGGTGCCATGGAACCATCCAAGATACTGGTACTGGATACACTTGGATGCTGTATCTACTAGGACTAACATACAGGATAGAGAAGAAAAATTATATATGATTTTTTTCAAGGAAAAAATGTTTGTTTGAGAAATGACTATATGGTAAGCATATACTCCTCTGATCCTAACAATCCTGTTATAGAAGTTGTACCATACACCTCTATTTAAACAAAATACACAAGGAAGTTGCTTTGTTTATCAGAAAATTCACAGAACAAATAAATTTTTTCCTTCTGCTTAAAGTCTAAATCTCTCATGAACACTTGCTTGTGGCATTTCATGATTTTGGCATATTACTGTGCTCTGAAAGCATGATAATATATGCCTGAGTGGTAGAGTTTATCCACTTCATTTTGTTGCTCTAATAAAAATGGGTGCACAGAATTCAGTAAATTTTAAGCTATTTCAGTGTGCTAACCTACCATTTGCTGAAAATGTTTTGTAGTACCTCTCCTCTTTGTTTTTGAACTGCCCTCTCCTGGCTTGTAAATTTCTTAGTAATAAGTGTTTAGAAAACCAAATGATTGAGACTCTGAGAGCTGCTATCATTTCTACTTTCCATTAGAAGATAATTTCAAATTTTATTATATGAAATGTGGTGTTGACATATAGTAATTGATTCAGATGCACATAGATACAAGATTGATGAAATGATATATCAGTCTGAGAATAATTTGGTAATTTATATGGACTTTCAATGCTTGTGAAAGAAATTCCTTTGCCATTCATTGCAATATTAGTCATATTTTCTGAATCACTGATGGGAAAATCTGGTGTCATTAGAAATAATCTGAGCTCTTCCATGTTTGTGTCTTACAATGGCCCCTAACTTACAGAAGATCATAAATGATTCCAAAGCAATAAAAACACTGACATTTAATTTAGTAAGTGGAAAGCTATAGCAAAAGGGTAATATTTTGCCATATTATTGACATCAACAAGTAAGAACATAGTTTATTAACCCCCTCTGTAATTTTAATGTTGTTCTGGGATTGATGTTTGCTTTCATGATTATTTCTCTGCAGTATTTGGGAATATTTTCTGATCATGAGTGAACATTTTCTATATCATGAATATCCTCATTCTTTCACCACCACATCTTTGACTAAAGAGTGGCCATTTAGGTCTGGGGCTGTAGCTCAGTGGCAGAGTGCTTGCCTAGCAAGTGTGAGGCACTGGGTTTGATCCTTAGCACCATGTACAAATAGAATAAAGGCATCATTTCCATATACAACTATAAAACAATTTTTTAAAAGAGTGGCCTTTTAGGAATATTTAAGCCTGTATTTTCCATTTTTCTTTCAGTTTGTGTGGCAACTTGACCATATAGATAGAATTAAAATCAGTTCAAAGCAACACTAATACTAAAGTTTTCCCTAGGTGAAAGCCAAGTGGTTCTAACTTTAAAAAATAGAGGCTGATTGTTATGCAAATGGTTCATAGAAATGATTGAAGAACAGCTCACCAAAGACTGGTGGATAAATATATCATACTTTACACTTACCTTTCAAATCATAGTACAGGTTTCTGTAGAGAGCAGAGATTCTAAGAGATTTTACATACTAATAGATTTTAATTTGAAAGTCTGTATGACCAAAGAGCTATAGAATCCTGGGGGAATTGTTAAGATAAGTTATGATGGTCATGGCTGGAAATGGAGAGAACATCAGATATTCAAAAATAACTCCTGAAAGTTTTAGCAAACAGTACATTAGGACTGAATAAGTGGCTCATTTTAAAATTATAAATTAATCTTATCATCAAGAACCAGTCAGAATGCCACAAACAATTTAGTGTTTGGATCACCAGCACTGTACTGTGCAAAACATATATTTATGAGCTGCCTTTTATGTCTCTTGTGAAAATTAAATAGAAAATGTGTGTGGCCAAAAATACTAAATTATCAGTTATAGTGAATGTGAGCTTAGTGCTAATTAACATTCTGTGTCTTGCTTCTCAACTAATTTCAGATAACTAGACTGCATAATAAAAGAAAAGCACAAAGATTTTCACAGGAAGAGTATATCTGGACACATTTTTTCCCTTTGGATAATAAAAGAACATTTTATTCAGACAGAGTGCTAGATTAACAAGTTGCAAAATCCATCTTCTGGTTTGGAACTATATTCTCACTTCTGCTGTGTTTCTAATTTACCTGGTGTAAACTTACACATCTATAACCATTATAATTTATTATTATATTATTTTGTATTTGTAGTATTAGAATCATTATTTCCTATAATTGAATAGTGTCAAATTACCTTTACAAATATATACATTTTATTTCTTGTCTTTGCTCTAGCCATGCTCTTGATAGGAGGTAGATTTCCCTAATCCTATCCAACCCTCAATAGACCACCTAGAAACTGATTAACTCCTATTTATCATTAGCTCCTAATTGTTCCTAGTCTTACCATTTTTTTCAATTCTTAAAGCCCCTAAGTGAATAATATCTACATAGCAAATTCTCAATGAATAGGTTCCAAATTGAACCCAATTATGAATGTTAGTGTGTCTTAAACTCATCCTAATAAAAGTATTTTATCAAAGACAGATTTTCAGAAATCTTTGAAATTTTACTCCATTTATATAATTATTTCAGATTCCCTATTTATTTTTATCAGATCTTGAAAATTTTTACTGAAATACAAAGGCAGACTCTATCAAGAGGATTACAGAAAACTGCATACAGGATGCCTGCCAAAGAGTTTCACTTTTCTGGTAGGCAATTAATAAACTAATGAACCCAAATGTAAAGTGAATTTTTATAATTGATTTAACAAAAGTGCTCAGAAGTAGAGGGTTGAATTGATGGAGAATCAGTTAAACAGTGCACTCCCGCCAGGTGGGCATTTGGTAAACAGAGAAACAATTTTAAGTCCATTATTTGGTTTTGTATTCCATACTACTCAGGTCTATTCAGTATAGGGTATTTCAATGTATGTAATATACATTCACATCAGATATGGATGAGCAAATAAATTTATTTAGAATCAAAGCTTGTTCATGAGTGATTCAGTGACCAAATAAGATACCAGTACAGTAATGGCAAGTAAGCTTCAATTTGAAAAAAAGTATGAGAATGTGGGTCAGAGTTACCTGCAGTGTTTTTCATGGAGTTTTCTCCTACAGAGAATCCTATGGGAGCAAATGAACTAAGCGGGGCCCAGCCTGATTCAATGCTGCTGACTCTCTTTCAGCTAAAAGCAGTATTTTGTATACTATTATGTTTCAAGTGTAGAGAGAGTTTTGCTCCACTTACAACATAGAAGCACTGAAAACCACAGCTTTTTGTTGAAATAGGCATTTTCTAAAATTATTTGGATTCACAAACTTATTTTCTTATACAATATAATCTCACAATGTTTCCAAAGAATTACAAAGCAATTTAATCATATTTATGCTATATATTTAAGAAAGTTTTGCTAATTATTTTAAATATGGGAAGATAATTATAATTTTAAATGTATATTATTATTTATTTTTAATGTTTAGAAACATTAAGAAAAATGTTTCTCTCTTTGCTTTACTTTCACTTTAACTCAGATTAATTATGTAAGAAAAGTGTGATTCATTTAAATATATATTTAAGTGTTACCAACTCTACTAATGTTTAATGTGTATGAGTTATTTTTATGAATGAGCCATTTAAATGGGCCATCATAGGATTATGCTAATATTTGCATAAATTTATCTAATATTAACTGAACATTATGTAAGGATTAAAAAACTACCAAGAAAGTTAATATAATTGAGGGTAGTTTTTTTGTGTGAATTTTCTAATCTCATTGAGATACATTTGGGAGTTTTCACACTGTGCTTTAGGAGAAATATTATTGATGACTTTAAAAAAAATACCCTGTCCTCTTTAATATAAAGAACAACAACTATGAATGCCAACTAGAAGTTAGAAGATGAAAAATCTATCCTTATACTGGTGAGTATGTTAACTGGACAGGGGTGCTCCATGGGTTAAATGGTGAGGAAAAATTAGCAAACATAATAAAAAGTGTAATCAGGGAGTTCTAATATGCCTTTAGTGAAACTGCTGATGACAATGTTTCTTAGAGAAGAGGTCACTCCTACAGAAAAACAAACTAAATTACACTGGACCCTACATAGAATCAAGCCACATTCCCTTCTTTCCTCAGTTGGGAAACCTGAGATTAAGCAAAAACTATATCCTTGTCTGATGTGGGGAAGAAAAAGTACTGTAATACCAGATATTATTTCATTCTGTAATAGGTAGCAGTTATGTTACAACTAGGTAGCTTATAACTAGAAAAATAGTTAGATGGCAGGAATATATAGGTTTTAAGTAAGGAATAAAACTTTTAAGGTAGCAGTGTGTTTACCCCATTAGGTAATAGTCTGCATTTGGATTTGGCCTAACCTTTATACAGGATGAGTTTGTTAGTTTGTTTTAGGTCACTTTTAAATCTTGCTAATATAGAGGAAATATAATGAGCTATTCAGAAATGAATAATTCTGTGACACAGTGGGGCAGATTACCTTGTAGCATGCAGCTGACTTGGCAGCTCCCCAACCTATGGTCTGATTTAAAACTTTGCTTAGTTGAGAAGAAATGTGAAGCCAAGGTGAGGAAAGACAGTGGCAGAGCCAGAAGCCCTGGGCAGAGAGGCACTGGCATCAGAGTGAACTAGCTCAATAGGGTTTTTGCTTTTTTCTTCCATGGGTGGTGTTGAATGGAGACAAGAATGTGGGCTTAAATATGAATTGTAAGTGGCTTTTCCATAGGTGACTTTAAGTTTGTTTTTATAAAGTTGTTCATAATTCTAACTTGGTGATAGAACATACTGTTGAAAATAGAATCATCTTACTATCAAAATTCTTTTGCCCATAAAATGCACATTTCCCACTCCCCAAAAAAACTCAAATAAAAATAAGAGAATACAGTCCAAAATAAAACCAATTAATATACATACTGGTTTTTAAAAATTATCGTCCTTTTGTCTTTTCCATTTTTGATACACCAACACCTTGTATGTCACAATTTATTTCATGATTGAAAAGAAAATAAAAGGGCTGACTTATGACCAGACCTAAGTATTAGCTGAATGTGTTATAGACTGAATAATGCCTTGGTTTCCTTGGTCGTTAGGGTAGTGTATTTTATTGAATTTTAAATGTCTGGCTTGTACATTTCACTAATGTGGATTTGATGATATTACTTTGTTCCTCATACAAATATTCAGAAGTCTTTCCCCATCTGCAAACTTACACATATGTTAGACTCTAAGATAAAATAGGATTTTTTTTATTTTCTATCAAGGAAAATTATAAAATATATTAAAATCCATGTATGCAAATGTATATATTCTGAGTTTGACTAGGCAATATTTTTGATGATTGATTAATCCAGTGAACTTGTGTACATAACTAAAAAAAGAAATTATGTATTTAAGCCACATAAAATTAAAGTCTAATATAAAGAAAATCATAAAAACCCTATTATATAGGGTTATTTTCATCTGTATTGGAAGATACAGTTCTTCTTCTACAATAGTAAGAAAACTGAAGGTATTATTTTATTTATATATAATTTAAAACACGTATTATGACAATTATATTGTTAAAAAGTGGATAATTATCTAAGTTATATTTGGAATATATAAGGCAGCATACCCATAAATTCATATACAGATCTTATGTAGAGCTTAAACAAATTCTATGCATTTACAAAATTTTTTCTTATGATACTAGATCATGATGCATTATCTAATTAATAGAAACTAATTAAACTGAGTTCTTCAAAAAAATAAAAATATCTCTAAGGCTTAAATCATGTCAGCCACCTCATTACTCTAAATGATGATCAGAAGCTATGAAGTGTTATTTCATATGCATGTACACTGAAAATACATTTTTATTTGCTGCTATTTCTTGTATCATTTCATTTATTTAAATTCTAGAGAGATTATTACATTTCACATATCTATTTCCATAAATATTTTTCTGAAATAGAGTTAGGTAGCATTATAATCAAGCTCCTAACAAAATGTACTAGCCCACTAGTTACAAATTGATTGTGACCAGCTAGGAAAACTTACAACAAAATTTGTCTTTTTATAGGCTTGAAATAAACTGCAACTTACTCTAGACAGGTGATATTTTCCAATATTGAACATTTAGTGTTTTCCATTTAGAAACACTTACAATGAAAACATGTTTGAAACAAGAAAATTAGGTCCACTAATTATACTCATTTTACTTGGGAATTAAAATCACCAAAAAAGACCCTAGGAGATTTAAGACTAATTTATTATTCCTAATGTATTCCTCCAAATTTGTTAGCAGTGTAGGAAAAAGAAATGAGACAGAATAGTATAATAAGTAACCAATCTATTGTTTTCATAGACTCAATATGATTTGAGTATCTATTAGATAAAATTGGATCTATCCATGTAGCGACTTAAATAACAAATTTGCTGTTTTATGATCTTATATAATAGCTCATGTGTCAAACAAAATAGAAAAATCCCTTTACCAATATAATTCTAACCTTGAATTCTCATGATATTCAATTGCTTGTTGGTTATTTATTTTTCTTGCAAATTAAGTATATTAAATATATGAAGTATAAATTATAATAGAGAAATAGGCTGCTACTTTAAATAGAATGCTAAATAGAATTAAAACACATTGGAATTTTATTTTTAGGTGCAAAATGCTGCACACTAATTTTGCTGTCCAAATAAATAGGATATACACATATATTTAAAATGGCATAAAATTAACATACAAAAATCCTGGTACTCAGAGATATGAAAACTTAAAAACCACAGTAAACTTTCACTTTCTTGATGAAGTTGAAAACATTCTTAAAATATGATTATAATCAATGAGTGAAACACTTTCTGTGTTATGGCTAGAAAAAGTGCATGGTGCCACATGTTTTTGAGCAAGTGTGATAAAATATATCAGTATTTTCAACAAAGCCACATGTATGACTGAAAAATTTTTATTTTGAATAATATAGTCTAAATTTAGTCTGAGGAGATAAAATTTTTTACAAAAATATAAAAAATATTGATTAATATTGGAAAAATGCATTCAATAAGCTAAATCTAACTAATTATTTTAATGCTGATTATGGAAACCATACTGTACACACAAGTCTAGTATATTAAGTTCCTATAATTCAGATATAAGTTAAAATGAAATTACAAAGGAGAAATATATCAATTTATCAATATATTTTATTTTATAGAAATTACCTTGAATAAATATACATTAGAAAATGGCCTAAATTTCATTATTACGTAATTAATGAAGGACTTAAAGAGAATACAAACCCACTTTGAGTGTGAGAGATTTTAAGGAAAAGGGGATCTTTTGCTCTTAAAAATTTCCCTGAGTATTTGACTCAGGAACAAGCCATAATTTCATTAAACAAAACAAAATGTGAAATATTTTTTTTAATATCCTAGGAAAATTTTGTTAGAGACAGACAGTATTCTATTAAAATGTAACAGGATTATCTGCATGTTGATATTGTAGCTATGCAAAGGCAAGCCTTGTAGTATATAACAACTATGGTGATAGACTAATATTTTTACTAATATACAAAATAATATTTTGAACTTAGGTGGTCCATTAACCCTGTATTAAATAGAACATATAATACAGAAAAATTATACCTCTGACATACTACCCACTATGAAATTTTTATGAAGACACTAATAGTGTCAAAAATGTCAAATTTGAAAAATATGATGTATAATATCCCTCAAAAATATTTAATGTATTTTTTAAAGAATCATGTTATTTATTTTCTGTCTATTTTATATTATAAATAATTATTAAATATATTCCAACAAATTTATTTATTAGTCTAAAAACTACTTCATAAGCAAATATTTATTGATATTTTATCATGTTCCTTTAAAAATTTCTACCATTCAGAAATGGAAGGAAGACTTTATTCCGAACATTCTGTACAATATTGAGTAACTGCATATTTAGCAGTTTATACAAAAATGGTCAAGATCCCCAATATTTAAACATATTGGCCTCAAAGACTTTATAGAACTGTATTATCCATATGAACTTCTTCTGAAAATCCCCTACATATTCAGAATGTTTTCTTCTTGTTATTCATCAAAATTATCCATTTTCTGCAAAATTGAATGTCATGGTAGTTAATTAAAAATGGAAACTCCTCATTTATATGTATATTTTCTCTATTTTTATATCTGCCCATTTGAAGAAATAGGAACTTATTTTAAGAATGACCTTGTCTTGGAAAGGTGCTCTCTAATTGACCCATTCAGAAGTTCTTGGTAAGATATCTAGCATGGTCAACTTTTGGCTTATGTCAGATTCCTATGGGATGCTGGCCTGGTGTCTGAATTGGTAGAATTGGGCCTGAAACCTGAACCACTAAATTAAAACTGTTGGCTGAATCTGTGGGGGGTGGGAATGAATGTGTATTTTCAGGACTGGCCTGTAAATTTGGTTCATGGGGATTGACCTGGTGCTAGTGTAGTCCTTGGGCCTTAATTTGAAGGGGCATGACATGGGAATGGACCTGTAGCCTAAGTCCATAGGCATGGGCCTAGGATTAGGATCCACAAGGACTGGCCTGGAATGTGAGTATGCAGAGGTGGTCCTGAGACCCAAGTATGAGGAGGTTTAACTGGTTGGTCCCTGGGGACTGATATGGATCCTGGGTCAACCTGGTGTTAGGTTTGGTGTGGAGTTTGAGACCATAGAATCAAATCTGTATATGAAGATGTGAAGTGTATCCTGATACATAGAGCTACAGGATCCTATTCTGGAGTCTAGGACTGTGGGGATTAGCTGGTGTGGGTACATTGGTGCTCACCTGCAGGCTAAGTGTATGGGATACATGGATACTGGCCTGCAGGTCAGTGAAAATTAGGTCAGTGAAGACTCAGGCTATTGAGTCTTGCCAGGACTTTGGTTCCATGGACATGTTCCTGGAGTCTATGTCTGCAGGGGCTAGTCAAGGGATAGGATCTACTGGTAAGGGCCTGGATTCTGGATCTACTTGAGCAGACATGTGCATAGGTCTGCTGGAAGTTGAGACCAAGGGGGCAGTCTTAGAGAATAGGTTCAAGGGACCAATGTGGAACTGTGTAGGCTTAAAGTTTGTATCCATGGGTGATGTCATGTTATCTGAGGTAAGGGTCACTAATTTGGACCCTAGAGGAGGTTTGAAAGCAGTATTATATACACCTAGCTGACTCTGGGCTAGTCTGTAATATGAATCTGGGCTGCAGTGGCTGGCCTGGGGCTTGGGTAAGCCTGGAGTTTGGAGATATGGAAGCCAGCCCAATGTATGGATCACTAGAGCTGTCTTGACCTTGCGACAAACCTATAGCCTAATTCAATGGAGTTGACCTGGCACTGGATGTCTGGCATTTGGGAAAGCTGGTAATCTGGGGATACTGGAGTCCATTCAGCACTGAATATCCCATACACCAAGTATACTAGGCTATGTGGAGCTATGGCCATGGGATCAAATGTGGCACCAAGTCAAGTCTGAAGGTTCATTATTCCAAAGCAGCCTGAAGTTCAGGGCCATGCAAGTCTTCCTGGACCTGCATTTTACTGGGAAGGATTGGTATTTGTCTCTGAAATGAAACCCGGGTCTCATTTCCTTCTCCTTCCATCACCTGGAGGGTGGGTATGTGTGTTTGTATTTCCCAGGGACACTTTTAACAATAAGATACATTTCCAGCCATTTTGTTTATTCATTTTATTTTGAGGCAAGGTCTTGCTAAGCAGCTCAGGTTGGCCTCAAACTTGTGATTATCCTGCCTCAGTCTTCCAAGTCACTGGAAATATAGATTCACTCCCCTGTGCCCATCCCTGCAGTGTATTTCTGTCAGTGCTGTGCTGCTTGTAGTTAGAGAGGTATAATGATGTAAAATAAATCTGTCCTTCCTATATTCAAAACCTCTTTCTTTACATTCTTGTATCACTTAACAGCAGGAATATATTCTAATAAATACATTGTTATATGATTTTATCACTATACATACATTATAATGTGTACTTACATAAACCTAGATAGCGTAGATCATTCACTTGATGTGGTCTTTGGATATAATTAACAGACATGATAAGCATGAAATGTATGAAATTGTTACAGACATAACATGGCATACTACTTTATGATAAACTTGTTTTTACAGGCACAAGGAGTATATTCTAATAATAAAAGTACAATATAGTAACTACATATACTAGTAGCATAGTCATTTGTTTTTAGTATTAAGTATTATGTACTATAGACAATCATGTGTGGTATACATTTATATGATTTATATGTGAGGTTTATTCGCACAAGCTTCGCACAAACATGTGAGAAACACATTGAGGTATAATGTTTTCAAGGCTATTGCTAAGCAACAGAAATTTTTTCAACTCCATTATTATCTATGGGAACACTGTTGTGTATGTAACCTGTCATTGACCAAAACATTGTCATCATGCAGCACATGATAGTATTTCTGTGCTATACCCCGGTGCTGTCATCTCTTCCTGGTCTCCTTACTTTTTGTACAGATTTTTTTGTACAGGGATAGTTGTTCAAGTGGATGTTTCTGTGCATTAAGTAGGAAATCCTATTTTCACTGTCTTGTTGAGTTTATAGAGAATGTCAGATATGTACCATTTTAATTTTATTTTAGAAATGAGGATCCTGAAACTCAAGAGAGGTTGAGTGGCTTCTGCCACATCATAAACACTCAAATTGAAATCCATGAAATTGAAATCCATAGTGTGTTTTCCTGTCTTAAATTTGGGAAACACCAAAATAAACTGGGTCAGAGTACAGAGCATACGTAGACTACTGAATATGTAGAATAATATAGAGTATTTAATGTATAGAACATAAATTTAGAATTAATACTATTAAAAACACCTCAAGTTAACTGCAAAGAAGAGGTGCTGAAGAAAGATTGCTTTGTCTTTATGTATCTTGTTAATGGTTTAGTTGCATAGTATTTTAAGTATGTATTACTACTCTTTAGGGCATTACTGATATAGATGACATTGTCCTATGTATCATTTAGCATGGATAGTTGACAGAGAGGCTCTATTGTGCAACTGACAAGAGCACTTCCCCTAAAGTCAAATGCCAGGTTGGGAATCCTCACTAACTGACTACCTTGAATATACTCTCTTGGAATCCTCACTAACTGACTACCTTGAATATACTCCTTTATTTATTTATTTAAGAAAAAAAATTTAGTTGTAGATGGACACAATGCTTTTATTTTATTTATTTACTATTTTATGTGGTGCTGAATATTGAACCCAGTGCCTCACACATGCTGGGAAAGTGCTCTACCACTGAGCTACAGCCTCAGCCCCCTTGATTTATTTTGTTTAGTTTCTACCTCACTAGGTAGTTGTGAGAATTGAATGAATTAATACATGTGAAGTCTGTCATTGATAGCTAGCATGTTTTAAGTGCTTAATAAAAGTTATCCATCATTGATATTATGGATGTTGTTTCCATGGATCTTGGCTTTATGCAAAATAAACAGCTTCTTAAGGGATTTGGTTCAGATTCAACACTCTATCCCTATGGATTAGCAGACACCACTAATTAAACATGGCAATTTCTCCTTAAATGTCCTAGAGTAGGCCTTGGGATCCACACATCTAAATGCATCAACTAATACCTAAGAAGAAGTTGTGTTTGGTATGTAGTAATAAATTTATTTTTCTAGTGGAGGTAACAGTTTTCGGTTTGGTTTTTGTGTACTTTAAGTGAATAACTTCATGAACTAAGAATAAAAAAATATATATATATATATCATTCTCTCTAGAAAATGCCAGTGCAGTATATTTGTTGACATTGTGAAAGTCCTTTTCTGTGTGTTTTCTTTTATTTTAAAAAAATATTTATTTATTTTAGTTTTAGGTGGACACAATATCTTTATTTTATTTTTATGTGGTGCTGAGAATTGAACCCAGTACCTCATGCATGCTAGGCAAGTGGGCTACCACTTGAGCCACATCCCCAGCCCCTTCCATGTGTTTTAAATGATACAATTCACACACACACATATACACTCTCACAAAAATGAAATATGGACTAATGATCTAAGATTTAAATACTCTAAATGCCATGTGGCTTTTCTTCTGGAAGATTCCCCCAAGAAATACGTCTCCATATCTTATATTCTTCAAAATTGCTAATGGTCAGTCTGATCTCCTGTATCAAAGCATCAGTACTTCTATTTTCTTTACTTAAGCTGCACCTCCAAATTACTTTCATCCTACAACCAAGTGCCCTTCTATGAAGTCTTGTTTCGCTCTCCATTTCTTTGTTAGTGCCCCTACCTCTGATTTTTTGGATTATCTCTGCCATAGTCCTTAACCACATAACCATGATTAGGCAAGTTCTCTTCCTAACTGTACTGCAGACTCTAAAATGAAGGAAATTCAATGTGAATCTGCAATATGTATACGGGGAAAAATGGGAGTTCATAATCTGCTTGAATCAAATGTATGAAATATGATATGTTAAGAGCTTTGTAATATTTTGAACAACTAATAATGAAAAATAAAGAAAGAAATTGCTTTCATATTTATATTTTAGAAGTCTGAATGGTCTCTTACATACAACAGAAACTCAATAGATGTTTGATTAAGTGAAGATCCAGTTACTTTACATAAGTTGGGTGATATGGATCCTTGAGGGTTTTTCCTCATACTTTACATCCCTAATTATTTCTTTTTCAGATTTTCTAAGTTATTTGAATAGGTAAACTCTATTGTTTTACATATAAATTTACCCTGAAAAACTTAACCTTAAAAATACAAAATCTTTGTAATGAGGTTAAAATTTTCACATCATTGCTTAAAATCTTTACCTGAGAATATTATAAATATTAAACTTTAATATTGCTCCCATCTTATGAGCGATAGTATTAACTTAATTCCAGACATAACATTGAGCATAGTTATGTACAAAGCTTTGTGTTATAGACCTAGGGTATCAGTTCCTTTTCTCATAAACTCCATAGAAACATTTTCTCTGTGCTACTATCTGCAGATGGTAATTAAATCATAGTTATAGTAAAAATAAAGTTCTTGAATTTAAGAAAACTCTTAGTCATCCTTCACAACCCATCACAGATATCATTTTACATCTCATTTATTGTCTGTTCCCTCCATGGGGATCCTTCCAATCTCTGGGCTGTTGCTAAATAGTATATACAGTGATGTTACTGCATGTGCCATTGTATAATATTGTAATTAATATTGTAATTATTAATGTCCATAAGATAGATACAAGATACATGATAACAGTTTTTTTTAATGATTCACACTTAGAACAGTGCCTAGCACAGGGTAAGAACTTGGGGAACTTTGTTGAACTGAAAGTGTGTGACTCAGTGAATGGAACAAAAAGACAGATATGCACTCCATCTCAGATCACTTGCTTGTTCTGAAAGAGACTACATAAAGGATTTCTAATTTAGGATGATCTATTTTAACCATTTCATGGAAGGCATTATTTTCAAAAAGCATGATGATAGCTTTGCTGTGTTGAAATAGATTATAATGGCTTTGGCTTGAAACTCTGCTACTTGAAACAATGAAAGCATGATCAAAAATTGATAAACTTGTAAGGAAACAAAAAGGAGACTCAGTACATTTTTCTTACTTTACAATGGATAGGGGATTTGTGCATTAACATTTTCTTCTCCTGAGTAAAAGGAAAAAAATAATACATAAATATATCAATAGATGGATATCCTTTTTAACCATTCACTGGGAATTGTTTCAGAGTTTTAGTAGTCATGATAAGGTTCTCTGATCTGTGTTTAGAAGCCCAAGCTAATTTATCTTTAAGCTTTTTACAAACACATATGCATACACATCTCCACACACACATACTGTCCAGTAAAAACTCCACAGAAATAAGAGATCATTACATAATTTTGTAATATGGAGTAAGTACAATATTATCCTAAATATTTGTACACATAGGCATATTTTTCTAAGAATTTCCCTTCTTCAAAACAATATTTCCGAGATACTTGAACTATAACTTTTAATGACAAGGTTTTTATAATCTTCCAAATTATTATAATCAGTTACCGAATCACATTGTATTTTCTGTTTGATATATCATTTACTTTTATGTTTTATTAGCAGATACATTATATGTAGACTATACAGTGATATCTAATGATACTGTATGGTTGCATCTTAGGACACAATTCAGTCAGTGTTTGAACATCACAGAGTGAGCATAATACAAACCTAAATGATATGAGTCAATTGTTCAATGTGGACTCTTCATGAAATCAAAAAATGTGGTTAACACAAGATGTATAAAGTTTCTACTAGTATAACATTCTGTTGTATAGTAAACATTTTTCTAAATAAAGGAGTACGCTCAAAAATAACATACAAAATACAGTAAATGTATAAATAATTTATTGTCATTTTAAATTATCAAGTACTAGGTACCACACATAATATATATGTGCTATCATTTTATATAGAGTTGTCAGCAGTGTGTTATTTACAGGAGCACCACCAAAAACATCTGGATAGTGCATGGTGCTACAAAGTTACAATAGCTATGACATCACTAAGACACAGGAAATTTTCAGCATTAATAAATCATTACTTTATGTACAAAATTTTGAAAACTGAAAAATGTCATGGGACCACAGTTGTATTATGTGTTACTAAAATGTTGTAATGTGAAATATGACTATATTAACAGGTAAATCTCAGCAATTCTTATGAGCGATGGTATTAACTTAATTCCAGACATAATACTGGGCATAGTTATTTACAAAGCTTTGTGTTATTGACTTAGGGTATCAATTACTTTTCTCCATAAACTCCAACTCTAGTGTGAGCAGATATTTGAGCACAAAATACCCCTTGCTATATTTTGGATCTTGAATGTCCACAGGTCTCCAGCCAGTGGTGCTATTGAGATATGGTGGAACCTTTAGAAGGTGGGGCCTAGTGGGAGAAAGTCAGGTTATTTGGAGCATACCCTTAAAGGAAATATCAGGAGTCTGACTTCTCCTCTTCCTCGGTCTGCTTCCCTAGCCACTATGAGGTGAACAGCTTTGCTTCCTCATGTCTTCCATATCATGGTGTTCTGCACGTAATTATAGATCCAAAAGCCACAGTGCCAAGAGACCCTGGTCTTTCAAACTATGTGCCACATTGAACCTTTACTTTTCTAAGTTTATTTATATCAGTTTTTTTCACAGTTATGAAAATCTGACTAACACACCTGTATCATACGATTTCCATTATGAAAAAAATGTTATTTGAATACGTATGTACCACACACTGTACTCACTATGGAGATAGCAAGAATGAATGAATAATCTTCATTATAGGATAGGTGTGATGCTAATGGCCACGTTTGCATGGGGAGATATGATACAAGAATAAATAATGAACCCAGCATGGAGGAGAAAACTTTCTGGAGTGATAGAAGGAATCAAATGAAATGTGGATGAGATGTGGCAGAATGGAATGTATGAGATAAACTCCAGGCAATAGGGAACTGCATAATGGCAAGAAGTACTGGAAAAATATAGGTATGATGCAATTTCATTTTATGTAAATCCAGATATGCAAATTTAAAGTAACTAAGTTTAAGAGGTATAAATAAATTATTGTTTGATGTACAAAATTTGAAAAGTGAAAAATTTCCTAAATGTAAGGGATTATTAACTTTAACCTTGATGAGTTAACAGTTTCTGCAATTTCATGTGGACACTTTAGCTGAGACAGAGAAATTCCTCCCTTCCTTTGTCTGAAGTTTATCTTCAAACTTCTGTGAGTGCATTTGGTGACTTCCATCCTGTAATTTTAGTGTGCACAATTGTCTTAGTTCATTTTCTGTTGCTATTACTAAATACCACAGACAAGGTAAATTATAAAGAGTATTTTTTTTTCAGCTCATGTTTCTGGGAATACAATGATGAGGTGCTGCAAATGGGAAAGTTCTTTTTTTTTTTTTTGAGCCTCTTTGTAGATTCTCAAAGTGGTGTAGGGCATCACAGGGTGAGACAGAATGTACTAGATCAGGTCTCTCTGCCCCTTTGTTTAAAAGCAGAGTCCCATTTGTTACAGTTCTACTCCTGTGATCTCATTTAACCTTAATTACCTCCATCCCATACTAAGATTAAATTTCCATCCTCTTAATAACTCACAATGGGGATTAAATTTCAATATGAGTTCTGGTGGGGCTTATGAACCATAACCACGACTGTACAAATTATTTCCCTGTACACTATAAAAACATAATTGAAATGCTCATTAAATAGTGCTCCTAGGGCTCAGGCTAATGCCTGAGGTAATGTTTCCAAATATGAATCTTTGGAACAGGATTTGAATGCAATAAAATGACAGAAAGAAGTTCACCAATCCCCTATCACGTGTTCTTCTGTAGATTTAAGGAAATGTCTCATGTGAACTAATAACAGAGCATCTGGGCAGAAGCATATGGAATGAAACGTGTTCTACCAAGGTGAATCCACTGTTCCAGAGTGTCTTGACATACTTGTTTAGATTTATTCAAATGGAAGAAATGTCATTAAATAATGCACCTTTTGAATGATGTAGGCCTTTAGGGCACTTGTGGAGAGGCAACTCCCCAAAATTGATGGGCCAGAAGCACATAAGTGGAAGCTGCAGATAATTGGCTAGAGAAGAAAGAGAAGATCATGAGGCCTTATAAATCACATGAAGCCTATGGAATTCAGCCTTTGAGTGAGTGAGCCAGACTTCTGTTTTAGAGAGTTCATTATGGCAACAGTGTAGAGGAGGAAAGACTTCAGGCCGTATGTCCTGCTGGGAACCTGGTTTGTGTTTAGGTAAGAAGATGGGACCTGTCAGCAGTGTCAGTTTTAGAGAAGAGAACACAATTTCAAAAGTATTAAATCAGTCAGTCAACAAATAGTATCTACTAGGAGCCAGCAATCATTCTGTGCCTTAAGAGGTAAAATCCAAAGCACTTGGTACTTGACTAGATATATTTGTTGAACAGAGTTAATAGCAATCTGCTAGGGGAAGAGGAGAAAGCAGGAAGCTCATTTTAGTTCAGCAGTTTTGCAGAGCCAATTTTGAGAGGCAGACATGGAAGAAAAAGGATGAAACTGGCTGGGCAGACCAAACAAAATGATCCAAGGCCTGGGTACTCCAGGTCAGAGCCTGTGAAGCGAAGCCAGCTTATCTAATTCAGCACTGGTGTCCACTTGTGGTAATGGAAGATTGAGCTCATGTCAAGGAATACACTGGGAAGAACTTTAAAGGACAAGATAAATTCTTTGGGTTTTATCCTGAATGCAATGAATGGTCACTGGAACATTTCACAGGAAAATTTAAAGTTGAGATGAAGAATATGTACTACAGGGAGAATCTAGTCTTAGAATATAGTTGGGTGCTTCATTTAAATATAAATATCATCCCATATCAGTTATCTATTGATCCCTCTCCACATTTAGGTTATTTTTGGTAGATTGCATCAAAATTTTTATGATTCACCCAGGGTATTATTATCTGGAATAGTGATTTTATATGGTTCTAGGATGCCAATTTTTCTTCTATGTTAAGGATTTCAAATGGATTTGTTAGTTCAAATGATAAGATAGTTTGATAGAAGTATACATTTAGTTGTTCTGAATTATCATATTATATTATTTTATGTCTCTCTGCAAATGTATATTCCACATCCAATGCTGGTTACACCCCAAATAAATCATTTGCATTAAATCAAACATTTCATTATTCTTCCTCTTTTAAAAACATAAAGAAGGTATTTAATTAAAAAAAGACATTGCCAATTTCAGATCTTTCTTGTCTTTTAATTTGCAATTTACACATTCCTACAAAAAGGTCAATTCATTTCTATGCTATTATAACTAATAATTTAAAAACATCTGCGAACCATTTTTTGAGACTAAGATTGAATAAAACTTGTTTATTTCTATTCAATTTCTATCTAATGCTGTTTGAATGTTCTCCTGAATGCTGTGGGGGCTCTTCCTTTAAGCAATAGCATAAATTGTCTTATACAGAACTACTGCCTCTAGAAAACCTTCAAGGATTAATTTTTTCACTCTTTCCCCCCTTATTTAGTGTCACTTCAGAATCTAATAATTTTGTGTTTTTCTAAGTTGCACATATTATTTAGAAACAAAAGCAGCAGTAGCACCTGTTCATCAGACTTTAAGACTAATCCTCCCTCTGCCACAGAACTGCAAATACACATAGGACTCAATCACTAATGACTGCAAATAGCTTAGATAAACATATGGCAATTTACTAGACTGGATGTTCTTTCTGGGTAAAAATATCCTGCCATTTATATTGAGTCCCTTATAAAATACAAAGAGAAACATTCTGTACACTTCTCATGCTCTCCACAAAGTTCAAAGCCAAACAAAGCCCAAAGGTCCAAATAGATTTTAGAAGAAAATTGAAAGAAGAGAAATACTTTGGTTACCAAGTATTTGGTTACCAAATACTTTGGTTACCAAGGAAAAACATTTGTACCCTGAATGGAGAGAAAAAACTCAAAGGGTGAAAAGATGGTCACTCCTTTGCATTCTCCCCAGGGCTGAATATTTGCTGTTCCTGAAGATGGTAGAAAAACAGGTACTTATTAAATAAGGCAGTTTCCTTTGTGTCCAAAGAAAGACAAAGTCAGAAATACTAAGTAGGCAGGGAGACATGGGGAAATGTCAGGTTTGCAGCTTACTTTTGTCCTCTATTGGCTTTGAGTGCCTCAGACATGTGGACAGGACTCAAATAGCTTATTTTAACAAACTTCTCATTTGTGGTGTTTGCCTTATTTTCTATATTTGTCAGAGGATAATTTTCTTCAGCCAAGTGTTCCCAGGTCAGTAACAACATAGTCTTATTGATCATTCTATTTTTCTATATGTGTGTGATGGAAAACTCCTGTCTGCAAGTGTTTCCTTTGATATTCCATGCACAAAATGTCAATTTTTCTGTGATCCATTTATATATAGTATTTGTAATTTTTCCATTTGTAATTATTTTCAGAAGATGTTGATACTTTTGTGATCCACATAGAGAAAGCTGTGCTTGATAAGTGATGGAAAAGAGAGTTCCAGTTGATAGAGTTAGAAATGGATGCATAATATTGCTCTTCTGAGTCACAGCATTGACAGAAAGTTCCTATATGACAATTGGGCACTTGAATGTATACCTGTAGTAATTGGAATCACAGTTGTTTCAACTGATGGCCCTTGTGACATTTTCAGAAAGAGAAAAAGACTGTCCTTAAAATAACACAAAAAAGTACCATCCTTTGGAAGAAGTATTTAGTTTAATATCATGACATGATAATCCTCCCTAGCAAGAATCAACCTGCAAACAAAATTACAAGTGTGAGCTTCAGTATCCTAGTATTAGAGGGATGGTGATTAGAAGACCTTCTTGCTACACTAGACCACCACTGAAAATTGGGGACCAAGAATCCATAGAGAGGAGACACAAAGGAGCAACAGTGAGAGGGAGTGAGTGTGAAGAGCAGGACTCTCACTTCATGAGCCTGCAGTCTCTGCAAAAATAGACCTGGAGACTTTACCAAGAGGAGAGACCAGAAAATCAGAGAAAATCAGCATAAAAGAGCTTCCAGTTAAGCTGGTAATTCAGGCGGCAACAGTTCATGAAACAGATTGAGGGTTACCTGTCAGTTTTTCCTGAAATAAGACCCAGCCAGATACTGAGCTGCATAAAATAGACCTATTCCTTAGGAATTACCAAAAGGAGAGGACAGGCAACTCCATTCTGTCCTCTTCTCCATAAATGACTCGTCTTACTTCCTTTTTCTGCACTCTTACTCCCAGACCCACTAAAAACACCAACATCCTAGATGACTGCTTGGGCATCCAAGGCAATGGCTATAGAAATACCTGATTCACAGCCCATCCACCCAGGATTACTACATAGGAAAGCCCTCTTACTGGGTCTCATCTCAGTGAAGTGGACTCAGAAAAGAGAGGTGTCCAGGTGAGGCCTGTCAAGTTCTCTAGAATTGCACAAGATCAGAGAATGGAACTTCAGGAGCATGAGAATATCCACTTGCACAGTAAAGCTGCTTGTTATAGGCAGGGAGAACAAGAAATGAAGAGTAGTACTGGGCTTAAAGGACAGGTGAACATCCCTAAGGGATTTCATGATGTCTACCTGGAAACCTAAGTGGAGAGAGAGAAGTGAATGAGGTAGTAGCAGAAAGGTGAGATTTGGACAAACAGCTCACAAACAAAATATTCATGGGCTCTTGGTTTTCAAACATAATACTTAAAGAAGAAATAAAAGGCATGGGAGAGATGAAAGGAGAATGCACCAGAGTGCACACACAGCCTTCTCTCTTGTTATCTCTACCAAATAAGCCAGAAGAGGACATAATTTAGTGCCTCCATTTAACCATCATGGGCAATGTTAATGTAAGCAGTCAGTGAGTACTATAAAATATGTTTCCAGTAACTGGAGTTGATATGACCTTGGCAGAGTTACTTAACAATTCTCTACCCTTTTTTACCCAAGAAACTGCATCCCCTTGATTCCTCAAATCCTTCTCAGAAGTTTTAAGAGATTTTTGAACATTAAAAAGATATTTTTAATTAAATATAGCAAACATATCAATGTTACAAAAAGGACTAAGAGTATGGAATAAATTTTGATGGGGAGTTTTGTTACCACCTACTCTGCTGGCCCTTCATATGAATTAGATAAACAGATAGACAGATGATAGACACTGTCATTATAGAAAAAAATTCTCAACTCTATGGATATATTTTAAAACAGTAATTCTATTTATTTATTTATTTGTTTGTTTGTTGTAATTGGACACAATAGCTTTATTCCATTTTTTTAAATTTTTATGTGGTGCGGAGGATTGAACCCAGGGCCTCGTGCATGCTAGGTGAGCGCTCTACCACTGAGCCACAATCCCAGCCCCTAAAATAGTAATTCTTTTTAAAACATTTCTTTAGCAATACATAGACACAATATAATTATTTTGTTAATTATTTTTTTAATGTGGTTTTGAAGATTGAACCCAATGCCTCACATGTGTAAGGCAAGCACTCTGCCACTGAGCCACAACCCCAGCCCCATAAATAGTAATTCTTATAATTTTTATAAAAAAATATAAAGCTATAGGTCAAAGGGCAGTAATTAATTTAAAACATACTTTTTAATATAAGAAAAGAATGGATAGCATAAAGGAGTTCATTCCCATACACTCTGCCATTATTCATTTCATAGCCTTTTGTAAAATTCCATACTCAATACAAGATTCAGTCTAATCTCATTTAGATCTATATGTATGGAAACTATAATCCAAAGGAAAGTATGAAAATTATCAGTTACAAGAGACAGAAAAATCTTCCCAGAGATTGTTTTTTGGCATTTTCTGATAAAACACTTGTACAAACAACTCCTCAGGAGTTTTAAGTTTTGTTGAAACAGCCTCAAATTCAGAATCTGCCAATCTGCAGGTAGTGAACTTTTTGGGAGAGCATGGGAGAATAGTTGGAGGGAGTTGGAATTACTCAGGAAAACACACTTGCTAATGGCAGGCTGGGGGCCGGTGTTCCTGAGAAATTAAACTCAAGAGTTTAATGCACTGTCTTCATTTATGTTACTGCCTCCAGGTTTTTGTAGCTTAACCAAAGCACATCTATGGGTCTGCCGGCCCCCCACATTGAGCACTTGCTGTGTGTGGTGTGTTCTTGAAGGGTTTGGGGAAATGAAGCAATATTTCCAACAGTGGTCAAAAACAGGTTAAGAAGGCCTGGGTAGTAAAAGAGAAAACTTTAATTTCTTTTTCTTGGGTCTTAGGCAATCTAAGATTGAGTTTCTTAGCTTGCTATGGTGAAGAAAGTTGGCATCTGTATTATGAAAGCAGGTTGAGAGAAAAACAGTAGGACTCTCAGAAAGTGTTCCCCAATCACGTTGTACTGTGTATCTAGCTATATATTTATCTCTGGGTTTCTTATTTACTATTTTCTTATTCCATGACTATGTCTTTAAATATCAAACATTTTTAATTTTGCTACCAAAACATGTAGTGGAAGGTCTTTTTATTTTTGCTATAAAAAGATACAGCAGGGACTTCGGTTGTGGCTCAGTTGTAGAGCACTTGCCTAGCATGTTCGATTTTCAGCACTGCATATAAATAAAGGTTCATTGACAACTAAAAAATAAATGTGTCCTCCTAAATTTATAAGCTAAAATGTATTTGCTCCTCTTTGGATCTATGACACAAAGCATGCTCTATAACTTGGATAAGCGTGCTTGACTTCCAACTGGATTATAAACAATTTCCCTTGCAGACCCTTTCAATTTAGTTAGAATTGATATCCCTGACAAATGCAACATTCTCCGAAACCTACAGAAAAACAGCTCTGAGTTTTTAGGAAAAAAAAACATTCACGATAAACAAGATTTACAGGTTTTATGACTGTGTCAAACTTTAAAGAATGTGCACTGGATTTATTTATTCATGGAGTTCTCAAAACCTCAAATAGGGAATGAGGGAAGTAAATGAGCTCTCTGATTCCTAGCTCACACTCTTAGTGACTTTGACCTGGAGCAAATTATTTAATCTTTCCAAAGATTAATTTACTTATCTGTAAAATGAAGATAAAAACACTTAAATCACAGAATTGGTCAGTGTATTAAATAAGATTAAAACATCTGAAACAGTAAGATTTTTTTTTCCATTTGTTTTGAGATGTATTTTGTATTACTATGCTGTCATATAATTTAGATTATGTCTTTGGCATACTGAAAATGTAGATGTAATTTTAATGTAGAAACAAAGCAGAAGTATTGCTGTTCATTTTGAATTATACATAATCACTCTCCTATTAGATGCCCCAGTTGAACTGCTCAGCAAATCTCTGGGAATTATCTGATCACTTTGTGCCCTTTTTCATGTGACCTCAGTATTATCCTCCAATGTTCATAGATTTTTCTATTGGAATTTTATAGATCATTAAATGGCCCTGCACTAATGATGCCAATGTGTTTTAAAATATTGAAAGGTAAACCAATGCTTCCTACATACAGTGCATGCCGTTCCTGAGAAATTAAATTCCTTTAGAGGCATTGTCCTTTGTTCTCATATTACAGTGAGTTGAGTTGCCTGACTTGCTACTCAAGAGCCATCAGTATATCTGAGCTCTGAGTTCCCAGTCATGTACTTTACATCTTGTCACATCACCCATTTTCTTTGGAGTGCAATAAAAATCTTCACAGAAGTCACTACCTTGGCGATAGTTCAAGTGTTAGTTTCAGCCCATGAAAAACTCAAAGGAAATCAAACCATTTTTGGCTATTCAGAACCTTTCCAGCCTATTTCATAAGAGATCAAATTTCAGAGAGATAGGGAGGATTTTAAATTCTTAATATAGGACTTTGTAAGCATGCCCTTTGGAAATAAGAGATAATCATGACTATAGGTAAGAAACTTACTGACAAACTGTGGGTTAACTCATTATTTTTTTCAAAAGTAGGTATGATGTTTTCAAAGTTACTCTAGGCAAATTCCAAAAGCTGACAACATGTAAGTCTGATTCTTATTTTGTGTGACAGACTTATTAGGTATGGAACCTAAGAGTTAAATAGTATTTGCTGTTTTCTTTTAGGTTCATATGATATCAAAGGTTTTCAGCCCCATTTCCATGTGGTATAAACAAGCTATGGTCAAAGTTTTCAGGGAAGGTATAGGGGTATACAAGAATAATTATCACTTTTAAATACTCTGCTTATGTAAGACACAATGCACTGAGTGTACACCATGTACCAAGCTCCAAAAAAACACAGAGGGCCTCCGTCCTCAAAAGTGTACTGTCTAATACTTGGAGGTGCAAATGATGAAAGACAAAATTTATGGCAATAGATAAAGCAAGATGTACACTGCAAATGCTAAAGAAGAGAAGCTAGTGGGTTGTGGACAGGTAAGATGGCTTTTTTGAAAGAAAAGAACTTGATCAGGAAATTTAAATAGAGTAGGATTGGCCAAGAAGATGATGAAAGGGACTTATGGAAGTAGGAAAGGAATGGCAAAGAGTAGAGTGAGTGAAGGACCTGTAAAATGATTGTTGTGAGTGAAGTGAATGAATTAAATAATCATTTTGGACAAGCAGTTTGGATCAAGTGTAAGTCAAAACTCTGAATCTCTAATTTGACCTTGATGGATGTAACATAGATTCTTTAGCTAAGAAGGGGCAGTAGGAAAACAGATCCACAGGAAAACAACATTTACTAGTTTTACTCAGGATGGGTTAGAAAGGAAGAACATAGGGGTTGATCATGGGATGATCTAAGATGGTTACTGAAGACATAAAAATCATAAAAATGGTGGAGAAGAGATGATCACAGAAATATTAAGAGGAAGAATGACAATACATGGTAGATATTCTCAATTATTAAGGTAATTAGTCAATGAGGGAAATGTTGCAATAATTATGGGCTTTATAATTTAGAGTTCGAATCCCCTCTGGATTCTTGCCAACAGTAACATCAGGAAAATTATTACATTATTTGTACTTAAGTTTCCCCAAACCTAAAATGAAAATAAAGTTGTTTATGTGAGGACTGAACAAGCTAACACATAAAATTCCCAACAAATGCATGGTATTTAATAGGTACTCAAAAATATTATCTCCTATACCACTAAGTTAAAAGTAAAACATCCTATAATAGGGAGCTTGAAAAAACAAAATGGAAATCAACTTCAATCTTAATGGCTAGAAATTCAATTGGCTAGTTACTATGGTAACTTGAACCATAGTAAGAACTTGATAAATACTAGTTGTTATCACTGTTGTTGTTACTGTTAGAGGTGTTGGAAAAAATGGTAGAATGAATTCTGGAGAGAAAAAAGTGATGGTCATGAAATGAACAAGAAAAGTTAAAGTACAAGTTTATCCCTGGTGTATTATGTTGCAATAAATTAAGATAAGAACTGCAAAATCATTCCAAAAAATAGATGTAGTCAGTAACCAAAGTGACTGGCTTTTTAAATTCTCATTTCTGGTCAGGGCTCACTCTTAATTTAGGAGGGAGTAGGTAAGTAATGCTAGGTAATGCTCAGTTAACCACTTGAACTGTTAAAAATGAATGACTTGTCCACTGTCACCAAAAATACTTCTTATGGAATACTAGTCCTTCCATGGAAGGAACAGAAAACCAAGGTACTTAAAATAAATGTAACTAGCAATCTATTTTAACATAGGGGAAAATAGGAAACTATAAATGAACAAAAAACACAGTTCCCTGTGATGATTTTTCATAAAGCCAAACACCAAATATTGGCTTTCTCTTGTATTAGAAAATTAATAAATAGTTTTGCAATGACCTGAAGTCTTGGATAAAGAGAATAAATAAATTATTGACACATGAGGAATAGACAATTCTCCATCCATTGTTGAGATTTTTATTCTTTGTGGAGCAGATTATCTAAATAATGCAGCCAAAAATAGCAGGTAGGTTTTATTGCATTAAGCCATTGAAAACATTAAGCATCTACAGTTTAAATCATGTTCAAGATAACAAGCCTTAAAATAACTTTGGATTTTTTTTACACTTGTTAAACACCTTTGTTCATTTTAAACAATATCAAAGCACAAAGACTAATGTGTAGATGAACATGTACTTAGAAACAACACAGAAGAGACAGATTGGAAGAAACAGCTGCTCTTTATGGAGATGGTTTAACATAGGGCTGTTAAATCATGTTGGTAGACTCAACTGATATGGATGACATCACCATTTCTGAGGCCAAACAAAGCTTGGGTCTAAGTCGTTGTTGCTTTAAATCTGATCTGATAACCTCACATGTCTACACATTTCCATTTACCAAATGGAAGTCAACTACAAAGAACTCAAATACATTACTCCTTCTATAATTTGTCATATGCATTAGTCCAATTATAATTCAAATTGAAGTCTAATAACACCGATTCAATATTTTATGCATTTATCATATAATAAATGTTTACATAGGTCAAGGAAGAGTCTGTGATTTAGGAAGGGATAAAGTAGAATATATTACCTGGGTTATCAATTGAGGAGATAATATAACTTTGTTCAACATTGTTATGTTTTAAAAATGTATTAGTGCATTATAGTTATACATAGTATTGGAGTTCATTTTTATATATTCTATATATATATATATATATATATATATATATATATATATATATATATATAATAGTTTGCTCCATTTCAATCCCCAGTACTTTTCATCCATCCCCTCCTCCTACCCTTGATCCTCCCCCTCTACTCTTTTGGTCTTCCTTCTATTTATTTACTTATTTTTAATAGATACATCATGTTTTCATACACAAGAGGACTGCATGGGATGACTTGTGGCATACAGGCACATAATTTAATGCAGGCACATAATTTACTCCCTAATTCTTCTCCTTTCCCCCCTTTCCTCCCTTCTAATTTTGAGATGTATGGTATTCAGTTATAAAAAGATGTGTTTTTTCACTTTAAAAACTTTAGATACCAAGTGAAAACTATATCTTTTTATCTGTCTTCCCCAATATCCTGCTTCCCTGGAATAACTACCATTAACATTTCAGAATCTGTGCATGTACCTTGACAGTTGAATAAATGCTCAAACCATTAAGTCTACAGTGCATTTTAAGAATCCCTTAAATTTATAAAATATCTTCATCCTTCTTGAATAATTTAAAATCACTTCAATCTAATGTATGAAATATGATATGTCAAGAGCTTTGTAATGTTGTGAACAACCAATAAAAAAAAATAATAAGGAAAAAAAATCATAGCCACTTTCCACTTTCCTGGATATGAAGCATGCATATATAAAAAGTGGGATTATGTCTTCACTTAATGTTTGTAACTTACTTTATTAAAATTCCACATTGTCCCATAGCCTTTCTTTATTATCATACATGGAGATTTACTTCATACTATTCAATATCCTCTCTTTAGATAAATCCTAGTTATTTTTCAAAAGATGGGTAGTTGTTTAATTTCCTTGCTTAAAGACACACTTTCTTATGCAATTGTATCACTATTTCTACAGGTAAAAGGAAGACATGATATATCAAAGACTTCATAGACTTTTATTTACATGCGTTTTGGAACATCCGTTTTAAAAAAATCTCAATGTCTTTTACTTTCAATTATTCATATTATTTTTAATATTATTTGCTTCTTTAGGGGGAACTACAATGTCTCTTGTTCTTGCATCTTAGCCTGGCTGCACTTGGGCATCAATGAAGAACTGTGTACTATTAATAGTTTGTAGGGCAAAAAAGAGGATATAGTAGAAGAGAAAAATGTTCAAACCTTGAGTCAAGAATACAGAGAACATTGGTACTGCCATTGAGTGTAATAATACAATTAATTAGTAATAAATAGTGTATTTTTGATAAATCACTACATAAATAAATATGCCTCTGGGGTTTTGATTGTCAAACAAAATCTATCTTATGTAATCTCAGTTCAAATTCAGATACTTGGAAAAGAAAATGTAGGGTATAAGTATGTGGTAGGAGTGTAATCGGCAAGAGATAATTTCAGAAAAAAGATATGGCATGGCAATATGCTATTATGGTAGTCAGAATGAGACTAGATAAATGAGAAGAAATGGAGAAATAAGAGAGAAAGAAAAAGGGGAATTTGATCCTTGAAGATACTGAAAGATTGAAAAGGAAAAAGGCATAATATATGTAGAATATAAAGGTATAATTTTAAGGTGCAACACCCAGCCTTGTCTCCCCAGAATCAAAAGACATGGTATGAAAACAGATATAGTGGGATTGGGGTAGGGGAAGAGTAGAACTAGTAAATCACAATGACTAAGGTCCAGGCAGGGCCAGGCACAAAACAAAGAAGACGGGGTACTCAGCAGATTCTTAAATTGACTGGTGCATATTTTGGCTCTACTAAACTATGATAAGCAGCTGCAATTTGATTATTTGTATATAGGTTTTGGACTCAATGAAGCAAACATATGTCCCCAAAGAATGAACTGAGTCCAAGAAAGATCAGTCGCTCAGCTAAGGAGGAAAAGCCAGACCTGGAGTACTCTCTTCTGACTCACTGAGCTGGATTTCCCTTAGCTGGGATCATACTGTCTAGACCCAAGAAAACCTCCTCTTTTTAAGTAATATTAGAATCAAGTCTAGATACAGAATAATAAGCATTTGTTGGTCTATTTTTTTCTTACTGTGTCCTGGATTATTTTATATTTTATTCCAAATTCATTTATAGATATATACTTTACATATGTGCCTCAATTTCATATTAAAAATAAAATTGAGAAAAGAACTAAGAAATTCTCCTTTCTCGTGAAACTTGCATTCTAGCAACCTCAGGCCTACTCTACCTAGCTATTTTTTGACCAGTAAAGATAACTGAATTCGGACTGGGGCTGCAGCTCAGTGGTAGGGTCCTTGCCTCGTATGTGGGAGGCACTAGGTTCAATCCTCAGCACCACATAAAAATAAAGATACTGTAAAAAACTAAATAGAGCTTTAAAAAAAGATAACTGAATTCTCAAGAGTTATTTTGGTCTATATGAGATTCAGTTGTATTCTCCCCATGTTTACACTTTCTTGAGATGTTCAAGAAAATGAGTAATCATACTTTACCTGCTTAGTTCATTTAGAACAATATCTTCCAAGTTCATCCACATTGTCACCTACTGCAGACTTTCCTGCTTTATTAAGGATGAATAAGGGCCCATTGCAGGCATATATCACATTTTACATGTGATATTTAAAATATTCCAATTCATATAAACAATGAGTAGAATGGTGTTTTCCAGAGGCTGTCAGGAAGGGAAGAAAGGGACTTGTTCAAGGACTCTAAAATTTCAGACAGTAAAGATGACTAAATTCCAGAAATAATCTGTAAATTATTGTATCTATACTTAACAATACAGCATGTCGAACTTAAAAATTTTGTTAAGGTGATAGATCTCATGTTTTGGTTCTAGTTACCACAGTGAAAAAAAATGTTCCAAAACAACAGAATAGGGGCATGAAAAACTTTTGGAGGTGATGGATATACTTGTTATCTTGATAGTGAGATAGAAATAGGTATGTATATATTCAAACTCACCAAAATGTATATATTAACTCACAATAGCTAAACTATAGAACCAATGTAGATGTCCTTCAACATATGAATGGATAAAGAAAACAGGGTATGTATGCACAATGGAATATTATTCAGCCTTAAAAAAGAATGAAATGATGGCTTTTGCCTCTAAATGGATAGAGCTGGAGAATATCTTGCTAAGGGAAATAAGTCAATTCCCCCAAAAAAACAACAGTCAAAGGTTTTCTCTGATATACAGATGCTAACTCACAATAAGGGGTGGGGTAGGGAAGAATAGAGTCACTTTGTATTAGGCATAGACAAGTGAAGGGAGGGGAGGAGAACAGGGGTAGTAAGATACAATGAATTGGACATTATTACCCTATGTGCATATATGACAATGTGACTGGTGTGATTCTACATCATGTACAACAAGAATGAGAAGTTATATACCATTTATGTATGATGTGTCAAAGTGCATTCTACTGTCATGTAAAAATAATTAGAACAAATAAAAAAGTATATACTAAATATATGCATTTTTGTATATCAGTTATATCTCAATAAAACTATTAATCAATCAAAATGTCCTTCCTTATTTACATGTTTTGCAAAAGGAAAGTGAAGGTAGTAGGATGGCAGGAATTAAAACTGCTAACCATTACAAAGGCAAATATGGTCTTACCCTCTTATTTTCTATTACATCCCAGCCAGCTGCCCATCCCTGGGGAAGGTAGCTTTTGGTTTCTAATCAATCTTAATTGGCATATGTACATGCTCCCTCCGTCTGAATTGCCAATCTCCATGGCAAATTCATGCTTCCCACTAACTACTCAAGGAAATTTCTAGGGTGCAGTGATGAGCATGTTTGCACAAACATTGGCTTCTCAAAGATTGTACCACATGATGCAATACTTCAAAATATTTGTTTTTGTCAAACAGGATTTCATTGTAGCCTCTTCTTTTTTTCCCTTCCTCTTTCTTTTCAAGGTGCTAAACACAGGTATTTTGTGTTAGGACAGCCTGAGTTCAGTCTTGCTTCCATCTACTGAATAAGTAGTAGTGTAATTTGTAGTATATTTTAAGTCTCAGTCTCCTTAAGAAGAAGGGTAAACTTAGTTATTTTGTGTGAAAATTAAATGTGATCACAAATGCAAAGTGATTGGCATACTATTTGACATGATGATACATTTAGGTCAAGTTGGTTGCACTGAAAACTGGCGAACCAGGCAGGTCAGGCTGAAAGTAGCGAGCACAGAGAGTGTCCCAAAGCAGTGGAGAACTGCAGGAACTGCTAGGTGCAGCTGTCAGATGATCTCCAGGGAACTGTTGGAAGCAGCTGGCTACTGATCCCAAGAAGGCAACATGAGAGTTGCTACCACTAGGACCTGAGGGTTCTTGACTTTCAATCTCAGGGCTATTAACACTAAGATCTGAGATCCATCAGTTAGTCCTCAGACCTCAGAGTTGGGAGATGTGCTTTGCCTCTTTGTGACTTCTCTTCACAACAGGCCCTCAGATGATTGGTAAGGGAGATGTTTAAGGGGCACAGATCATGGAGAGATGTACAGAGAAGATCCCCTAAACCAAGAGAGGCCTTTTCCATGGGGTGATGAGTTGGGTTTTGGGATATTGTCTATTTTCTCCCAGGATTAGGGGGAGGAGCAGTCAAAATTTGGAAACAAGACCCAATAGATGGATGCTTGTGAGTCCTGGCAACCCCAGTTCTCCCATCTTGGTTCTCACTGCATGGAGGTGCACAGACAACATGGCAGAAGGCAGCAGCTGGAGAAGATTTTTTTCCTACCAAACTGCCTTTATTCCCAGTGACAGTCAAACAAGGTACATCTTCCCACCCAGGATTGAACATTGTGAACCCTCCTCTCAGTACCTCCCACAACCCCTTTTTTCCTGACAACCCACAGGAACTGTCCTGTGTGAGGAAGAACCTTTGGCCTTTCCAGCACAGAATGAGGCAAAGGTGAGATCTTGCCTGAGGGGCAGCCACCCCAGAGGTCACCAGCCACCACGACTGTCCTCAAGGCCTCTTCTTCTTTTGGTTGCCCAATGACATGCCCTTCCTCTTTTGAGGCTGTGAGGTTCAAACCAGCTCCAGATCCACATCTTGCCCTCTGGTGGCCTGGAGGGGAGACCCAGAGCAGGGCATCTTTTCCACATTGAATGAGCATCCAGTGAGAGCACTCTTCATGGACATGGCACCTGAAGGAGGGTGGCAGCTGAGGCGTCTTCTCTGGGGAGGTGGGGCCTGGAGGGCTTGATCTTCTGAGCACAGGCTTTCCATTCTAGGAGTCTGGCTCTGCAACAGTCCCCAGGGCAGTAGGCACTACTTGGAGCTAAGGAGGAAAACCAGGCTTTGGAGGTCATTGTCCACACTGTAGCCATTGGCTGTCTTATGTAGCCACCCAAATGAAGTGGCTTTTCTGGGACCCACCATGCCTTTGTTTCCCAGGTTTAAGGAGGAGGATCTGTGGTTCTGGGGAGGATGGTTGGAGTGGATGTCCCCCAATGAGGAAGACCAGTGATTGCCTTGGAGGATAGCAGTGTCCTTCGAACCCAGTGGCCCTGCTCCTCTTCACAACCTGGAAAGCCACATCTGTGGACCAGTCCTCCATGGTTGTCCCTTGATCAGTGCAATGTTTCTGCTTCTCTGCACCTTTGTTGGTAGCTGCCTTAAAAGACTTTTTGTCCAGTTGGAACATACCATGAACTTGAGGCACCTGCAAAGGTGCTTCTTCACAAGATTCAGGAGGATATGGGCACTGGCCAACTCTTCTTCATGCATGAAATGGGCCATAGGGACTGGGACAATCATATTTCAGTGGGAAGTGGCGCTGTCACTCTTCTTATTCTCAGAGAGACATGCTGAGTGTCTGCCGGCCACCCTCCTGGGCTTCCTTTCTGCTTGATATTCTGAGCCCTTCCATGGCTCTTGTGTCTCCTTCCTTTTTTTTCCATCCTACATCCTGTGTCCTAGAACAGACGCACTCAGGGAGCCATCACAGACAGGATAATGACAACGTCCTGTGGGCCACATGAGTAAGGTCCTGTGCCTTCCTCATCTACCTGGTATCCCTTTCTTCCCTCTCCACCTGTGGTCACTCCCTTTCCTGTATACTTGTGTCCCTTTGTCTCCTAGTCTGCCATGTATTGCTCTGTGCCTTGGTGTCTGTTCTGAAACCCTGGCAAACCTGGTGTCCCTACCTCCTTTGTTCTACCTGGTGCCCCTTTCTCCTTGTCTACCTTTTGTTTCTTCCCAACCCCTGTTGTTCATGGTGTTCCTGCACTTCTTTATCAGGTGTCCCTGCCTCTCTTCTGTATCTCCTACCCCTGGTCTACTGGGAGACCTTCCTTCTGCTTTCTATCTGGTCAGTGGTGAGTCCTTCCTGCTGCTCCAGCTTTTTTGTTAGGGCCAAGATATTTATATATGGTTTGGAGGAAAGTACTTCTTCCAGGCAGCAGGAATGAATCATATTCTCTACCTGGGGATGAGAAGGAAGAGAGTGTGAGTGACCTTGGGAGGAAATGGCCCCAAGTCAGGAGTTCTTCTAGGAGAAAGAGGAAGCACTAATAATCCCATGCTCATCTGCACCATGGGGTTGTTATATCCCAACTACCAGCTATACCCATGTACGAGTCCACATGTGTGCATACACATTCTCTATCTCTCTTACACACACACACACACACACACACACACACACACACACACACACATATACACATAAAATGCTGAGATTCTAGGCCAGGAAGCTCAATTTGCAGGAGGATGTTGGCACTGGAAGACCCCTGGCAACTGCATCCTTGGATTCTCCATCTCCTCTGTAGCCTCAAACTCCATGAACCTTGGTGGGATTGGGGTAAGGGAGGCACTGGCTGAGCTGAGAATCTAGGTTAGCCATAGAGGGCAAGTGCTGGTGTGTGATTCTAGGCTATGGAGTATTCTAAGCTACCAGACAGGAGCTGGTGGCAGGGATATGGAGCTATGTTCTGGGGTGGGTCAGGCCAATCCCAGGAGGGAGCTGCTACACAGGAATAACAGCCATTCTCAGGAAACACTACATCAACTATTACCTGAAAGGAATCAGATATGAGGGACCCAGACAGGGCTCCTAGCTGTCCCTAGTTCCAGCTCTCTCCTGTTTCTTCCAGGAACCACACAATCATATTACTTCTAGAAACTGGTCAGGGATGTGATTTATTTCAGGGAATATCAGGTGTCCTGAGACAAATCAGGGGTATTGAGGCTGGGACCATGGGCCTTGAAAGGATCGCCTGGGAGATCAAGTTACAGGCATGGTTATGTAAAAGTGGAAGCTAAGCTGAGATCATTGGGTTGCTTCCAATGAGGGCAGGTTCTTCCTTTCCCTTGTTAGAATGGCATGGATTGCATAGAACAAAGGGAATAAAGACCAGACACATATCCTCGGGGCACCTGAGGTGCTGGCTGGCCCTGTCCATGCACTCCCCACCACCACTCTCTTCTGGAACATCAGGCTGAAGTAATGGCCACTTTCATGAGTTATAATTGACCCCACTCCATAAAGAGGTACCAGTGCCCAGGCAGGTGGTCTGAGTGAATCCAGTGCTACTTTTCCCCTCTACCGAGCCAGCAAAGCAGAATCAGACCCTCTGGCTGGGCTGTTTATTACCCAAATCCTGATCCTGAACCACAAGGCAGAGTTGGAATCAGGAGTATGGAGCCTGGAGTTTCTGGGATTGTTGCAGAGAAAATGTCCAGGCCTCCAGCTAGAGGGAGCTACTCTTTGGAGAGCTAGAGGCCTTGGAGCCAAACATAGGTAGGTAGGTGACAGGATGTACCATACCTTGCTGTGCAAACCATGGTCACCCACCAGTAGGCTGGTGTGCTGCCATTCCTGCAAATCCTTCCGCAGGCCCTCTCCATGGTCATGGTGGGCTCCAGTCAGGACAGAGTCCGAAGCACTAGGCTGGAATTCACCAGGATCAGTGTCCACGAGGTCACCCTTCTTTATCAGCAGACCAACAACATAATTTCCTACCTTTGTTACATTTGCCCCATCATGTTCAACTCAAAGTATCGATATTGTGACTCCAGGACACTTACACCAAACATGAACACCGAGAGCTGCATTGACCAGCATGATTGTGCTTGGATTCCTCAATGATATGGTGAACTATGTGCTGAAAGTTTTATCCTCCAACATTTACCTGTTGAAGCCTTTATCCCCACAGGGATGGTATCTGGTGATTGGCTTTAGTGCTTAGAGGGTTAGATGAGATCCTGAAAGTGAGGCTTCATGAGGATATTAGTGTTCTTCCTGGAGAAGGAGACACTGCAGAGATGTCAGTCATGAGAGGGTACAGGTAAGCCAGCTGTCTTCTCCAGCAAGGAGAAGAGAGAGAATTCATGGGACTTTAGGTTAAGTACCCTTTACCTTGGAATCCTGACTCTAGAACTGTGAGAAAGGAATGTCTGTGTTTGTGTCTACATGTTCCATAGAATTGTATGGTGGCCCAGGCTGACTAAGACAGTGCACAGACTGTCCTGGGAGCACAGTTATAAACTGGAGCAAAGATGAACATCCCCATCCAGTATCCAAAAACAGCTTCCCCATGAGTGCCACATCACCAGAGGGTCCCGATCAGGAATTCATGACAGTGTGTATGGGTATCTACAGAGTTCTGTGTTGTCGCCAACATCCCTAACTCCATTTGTGGTTGTGATGTCCCCTGTGCTGGGAACAATCAGATCTATGGTGGAAGGTGAAATGATTGGAAGAGGCAGGTACCCCCAGGAACCTCTGACCTCGAGTCCTCCATGTGATGGTGATGATCATTGGAAACAAAGATTGCCTGCACTCACAGGCCTGGATGGGCACCTGACATAAGGCACATTTTATTCCCTGGTGTGAGGGGAAAATATCTGAGAATATAAGTGTCTCAGCTTGTCCCCTCACCCTCAGGACCTTTCTTCCAGTTCCCCTACATCCCAGTCTCCTCTTTCCAACCCGTGTTTTTCCTCCTCAGAACTCAAGGAAGAGCCTGAGGAGAACACTCACTCAAGGAAGAAGGAAAGCACTTCCACATCAGGAGTCTGAGAAAGGTACCTGTGGACCAGGGTCTTGAAGCGCTGCCAGCGCTACAAGTTCTCATAGATGCTGTGAGGTCTGCTGGAGTCATCTGTTAGCACCACAGCCGGGAAGGTGCGCAGTGCGCCCTCCTCATATACTGTACTTGGCTATTGGTGCACTTCATTGGGAACATGATTTTAGGTGGGTCTGTTTTGTTAGTGCAAAGATAACTGGTTGTGCCTATAGGGTATTTATTGGGTATATATGAGCAGTGTGTTTTTTGTATAGGTATTTGCCTGGCCCATGCTGTATGTGTATGCTCAATTGTGGGAATACACATGAATATTTAGGATAAGTAGGGTATTTTTCTCCAAACATTTATGTAGTAACAGGTGGTTTCTCTGTATGTTTAGGTGGAGATATCAAATGTTCACCTGTTCAGAAGCCATGTAGTGCATTTTTGTGTGGAGATGTTAATGTGGTTTTGTTTGTGCATTAAGGTTGGAATTCAACTTAGTACCCTGGGAACAGGTGAATTTTGTACACATATTCTTTCTGTGCTTGAGCTGCCAGGAACCAGCTATGGTAGCTGACACTGTCTGACCTTTCAGTTTGATGTTCAGTGGCATCAGGTCTTAGGTTGAAATTAGTCTTGAGTTAGGTATATCTCATGAACTAAAAGTCAAAGCTTTCTTACTTACTCCTATATATTGTATCTTATTGTTTACTAAAAACCTCTTGTATGCATGTGTGCATGCACGTTTGTTGTGCATGTGTGCTCACATTTATTAATACTAGGCATTCATGTGAAGTAAATGTATTCAGATAACAATGTGTTCATATATTGGAGATTGTCCATGTATTGTGAATGGGGCATCAGGGACCCTTTTGGGAAAGTGTTGATCCTGATCATTCTGACCCACAGCATTGCTCCTAACAGGGATAGTTAATTCTTCAGGGGCAAAGAATCCACATGTCTATTGATTTTTGGCTCTTACTCATGCAGGTGGGTTCAGCAGTGTATGCTACTTAGGCAAGCAGGTTCCTCTGCAGCATATGTGTGGTCTAGGAGTCTCAGTTATAAGATAGCTGTGGAGAAAAGAAACTTTTAAATAGGCATCATGTTTGTGATGGGCAGCAAGCAAAAAAAATGTGAGGTTTTCAAGACAGGAGGTGAGTTGGGAAAAGTCCTTGTCCATGCCAACACACTGAGCATCATCTGGGCAGTGACAGATGCTGGTGGCTACTCTGAGGCTAAGCTGGTGGATGAAAACACTGTGCTCCACAGTGTGAGGCTGCTGAAGCCTGTAGAACCTCTCCCCCACTACCACAGGTGCCCTGGGTGGTGTTTGCTGGTGGAGATCAGATAACCCTTCCTGGAAAATCTGAGGCTTCAGGGCTAGTCAGGACCTCCAGAGCCCCCAAATCCCAGAGAAGATTTGAGTTTATGTTTTGGTAGCTATGTTCCATTGGGTCATGTATTGAATTAAAATTCTTTTTTCTATTCTGAAGGGTAAGGATTCTCTTTCTGTGGAAAGCAAATCCCTACTTCATGTTTGTCTCACAGTGTGGTGCCACCTTCATTTTCTCTATTCCCATTGAGTGGCTGACCTATCAGTTGCATGCTCAAGGTGGTAACCAGGGGACCCCATAATATGCCCTTCCTTACTGGGACTCACCAGAGGTTTTCTGTGCCTGGCTCCTTCGGCTGATTCTCCTTCTGGCTGTGACCCAGGGATGGTTCCTGAGCAGGATAGGATGGTACGTGTGTGTGTGTGTGTGTGTGTGTGTGTGTGTGTGTGTGTGTGTGTGAGAGAGAGAGAGAGAGAGAGAGAGAGAGAGAGAGAGAGAGAGAGAGAGAGAGAGAGAGATTTGGTAGAAGGAATAAGTGAGGGAATCTCAGTTCCCTCTGAGGGTTGGATAATCACCATCTGAGAAAGACTCATGAGTTAAAGTTTGGTCTCTAGTGGATAGTGCTATTGGGATGTAAGGGGAACTTTTAGAAGGTGGTATATATTTGATGTTACTCATGTCACTGGGTTGTTCTTCCGAATGGGATACTGGAACCTAAGCCTTTCCCTCTCCCTACAACCTTTCTTTTTCACTTTTCTTCCTGGCCATAGTTTTTCTCCAGCATATTATACTGCCCAGCTTCAGGTCCAAAAGCAACAGGGTCAAGTAGTCATGGATTGTAACCTCCAAACAATGAGTCCAAAATAATTATTCATTTATGTTGTTGATCTCAGATATGTTAATACTGTGACAGATGACTGACTAACCCAGAAAAAATGGTGTGAATAGTGTGCACATTTTTGTTCAGGTGACTCAAAAGTCTTTGGAACTGGTTTTCAGGATATATTGGCAAAGCTTGAAGAAACAGGCTAGAGAAAGCCTAGAGTGCTAAAAGAGAGCTTTGTAGGTGATGCTGATTTGAGGTTTAGAGGTGAAATGATTGGGTTTTGAGAGCTTAATCCTAATGAGTGCATTAAACCACTGGTATGGATTCACTGGATGGTAATTATAGGCAAGTAGGGTAGACCTAGAAGTATTCAATCTAAGGGGGCATGCCTTTGGGGTTCATAGTTTGTTCCTGGTGAACAGAGTTCTCTCTCTGCTTCCTCATTGCCATATCCTGAGCTGCTTTCCCACTCCCTACATTTTCACGACTATGTTCTGCCTCACCTTGGCCCCAGAGCTATGGAGTTGGTGGTCAGTGGAGTGAGACCTCTGAAACCATGAGCTAAATAAACTTTTCCTGCTCTAATTTTTGTTGTTAGATCTTTTAGTCACAGTGATGTACAATGCAACTAAAATACAGACTGATTAATCCAGCAGAGAATATTTCAAGGCAGTACAGCATCTGAGATGGCCTGGGTGTGTCTAGTGCTTTCAGCCTGATTTACAGTGGGGCTCAGGAGCAAAAGCCAGAGTAGAAAGACTTAAATTACTTGCAGGCTTTTCAAAAAAGAAAACCTTGTAATATTAGGGCCAAGGATGGTGCGGTTGTTAAAGATAGTTCTGATATACAGAAGCTACCTTTAGGCATCTCAGGAATGGGAAGGACCCTACCTTCAGAAGGCTCAAAAACTTGTGGAGAGGAGAGTGTCAGGGTGCCTTGCTTGCTTACAGCAGCCTTGGAATACTTACATCAATATTCATTTTTCTGTGTAACTAACACCATATGGGCTCCCTTAGGCCTTGGTCCAGGTGGGCCTGGCTAATGTTCTAGTTCATAGCTTACCTTGATATTATCCACGTGATGCTGGTTATCAGGCTTACAGAATGAATAGTTGTAGGGTTGTGAAGGTTTGCATCGATACTTCAGAGGAAAGGCTGGTGACCAGGAAGAGCATGTCACAGTCAGAGCGCAATCCAGTAGCCCCAGAAACAGTGATTTGTCAAACTGTGAGAGTGGAGCCAGTGTTGTGGTGGAGACCTGAGTAAGTTAGCACTGTCAAGCTTATGAAATGCCTGCTCAGGGAAGTGAAAGCCAGTGAGCACACCAGCTCTAGGGAGTGGTCCCACATCAGACCAGGCTGGAGGGGTGAGGATGCTCAAGCTCTCGGGGACCCATATCACACCATCAGGTGCCCTAGTTTCACACCTGGAGCACTAGACTTGACATGTTCCCTGCTGTGCTTTTTTACTCTCCTCCTTGCTGGTTTCCTGTTCTTCCCTTTGGGGCTAGTTGTGTTTCCCCTGTGCAGTTGTATCTTGGAAACATGTTAACTTTCTTTTTGATTATGAAAGAAGATTTTACCCGATGTAACTAACTTCAAAAGGTTTGATTATCCTGCTTTGTTTCCACCCTTGACAGCCAGTAACTCAAGAGGCAGAGAGGTGGGAGAGCAAAAGGCTTCATTTGCAACTGTGCAGTGTTTCAGAGATGAATGGCTGTCTCCTGGCTTCATCTTGCTTAGTGCTGCTGAGTGAAAGTGTATATAGTGTGTTATGTGGGATTTTTCTCTCAGTCTTGGGCAGTACGGCACAAGGGCAGTTCACTAGTCTTGACACAATGTCCTTTAGAGGGGGCTGGGGTCGTGGCTCAGTGGTAGAAACCTTACCTGACATGTGTGAGGCATAGGGATCAATTCTCAGCATTGCATATAAATCAATAAAGATCAATTGACAGCTAAAAACTTATATATTAAAAATAATTCCCTTTAGATGAGCTGGGGTTGTGTGGGTCCTATCTGGGTCCAGTGGACACTGACCCATCTTAGACCTGTGAGTCAAAGAAAATGAGATTGTTTAGATGCTTGCATTCTGAAGGTGTGTGTACTAGGTTTCCATGCTAGTCAGTGTCTTCTCTACGCTTCTGCCAATACCTTTTCATTTGGACATTTCCTGTGACATAGTAAGGAGGAGTGCCCAGTGCAAGGGTTAGTCATTAAGATCCTCATATGACTAATGACTAACCATAACTCTATGGTTAGTCATTAAGACAGAGGTGAGGGTGTAGGGAGAAAAGAAAGCTATGCTCATGAATGAAAAAAAAAGAGAGTGGCAGAAAATATCCTTTCAATTCAGGTTTTAGCATCACTGTGTTTCCCTTAAGTCTCAGAGGAGACTTTGGACAAGGACTATTGAGAAATGCACTGTTGATATTTGTGGACTCTTGGAGTCCAAATGCCTATCTATCTATCTATATCTATATCTATATATCTATATCTATATATATACAAATAGATAGATATAGATATTTAATTTATTTAATTTATTTATGCTGTGAGAGGGACATGAGCTTTTGGAGATAAGTGGTAAATGTTCTGGTGTTGGCATTTAGTGTCCCTCAAAGGCTCTCCTCAAAGTGTCCCAGAGGACCTTCATCTCCAGAGGCATTATCTGAGAGTGTTGTCTTTATATTTGAAGAGTTTTCCTCTGTATTGAACAGTTATTGAGTGGCTGGAAAGTACCTTTCAGTTTTGTAGGAGGAAATGTGCTCGCTCCTTTGTACTTTTATAACACCAAGGTATGTGCCTGAAGTCTGCTTCTTCACCCCTCCACCTCTGTGTGCAGGGCTCGCAAGATCAATATCATTGAACAAAAGGCTAACTGGATGTGTCAATGTTCAGATTATGTAAGTGGTGTCTGTGTGTTTGTGTGTGTGTGTGTGTGTGTGTGTGTATGTATGTGTATGAACTTGTGCCTCTAGCACCAGGACTTTGTATTCTCGTGTGTTTCATGTGTATAGGTATGGAAAGGATATGAAACAGGATACCATGAATTATCTTGTGTGTGAGTGTTTGACTGTTGTGTGTAAAGATTGCGTTTGAGTGATTTCTTTGGTCAATGTTGGCTGAGTACCTTTTGGCAGGACATGTGTTTAGGGTTTTAGTGCTGCTTCTGTAGGTGTTGTTGGCATTGTGGACTATTGTGAACATGAGTGCATGCATTTGAGAAGAGCTAGGATATTGTCTTACCATTCTGTGTTGGATCTGTGCATTTTCAGGTTTTAGAATGTATATGTATATTCATGGTGTCTAGGTGAGAATTTAGGAACATAGTCTTTGGTGTACAGAGATTTGAAGAGAATGGAATCATTGGGTATCTTGGGGTGTTAGGAGTTATGTATATGTGGCCCATGGATGTGTACAGATTCTGTTGATAATGTCTCAAGATGGACTGCCATGTATGCTCTTATTTAGGGCTTTGAGGTGATCCTGTTGTTCTTGGGAATGGAGGGATATTCTTTGTGAGTATATAGGAAGAGTTAGCAGTGTCTGTGTGTGTCTGAGATTTGCTGAACATCAAATTCTGATGAAAGTTTTCAACTTACAGGTGATTGTATATGTTTTTATTTGAGAATAGAAATTGATGTCATATATTAATAAGTATATTTGTTTGGTCCGAGTCTATTCATTTATTGAGGGAAGGTTTGTGTGATTGTATTTTGGATGATTCTCACTGCTGTGTGTTTTTCTGGGGTGTGAGAACATATGTATCTGAAGTACACCAAATGTTCCCACCCAAAAGACCATTGCCATAATTAAGCTTCTCCTCTTGTCAGATCAGCAGCATGTCTGCTGAGGTTATTGTGGTTGGTAGCTTCCTCATTCTTGTAAATGCCAGGTTTGCACACAAAAGGTATGACAAAGTTAAAGTCTGTAAACTTGCTGTATAAAAGACATCATCTCTCTCTCTCTCTCTCTCTCTCTCTCTCTCTCTCTCTCTCTCTCTCTCTCTTTTTGGTATAATTTTCTGAAACCTATGTCTGGCCTAGAGGATGGAATGAAAAGTACTTGTCAAGTGAATCTTCGAATCTTCAAGCCCCCTTTCCCCTCATGGGATGTAAAACTCAAAATATTTCCAAAATATCTGTGCAGAGAATGATTCAGGCACAAGCCACACTCTGGACCAGTCAAATGCAGCCAGTAAACATGCTTTCTGAAAATGCCTCTGGTGTCCAGCTTCTTCTGTCCTACTTCATATCTATTTCAAGTGTTTCTTGGAGGTGACTGGAATATAAGACTTTGTAAGGAAGGTTATTGATCATAATTGTTAGGATTTTGCTGTGTATTTGTTTTAATTTAGGCATGAGGAACTCTGGGTTTACAATCAGGCATTTGGATGATAGGAAGTTTATGCAATTGAGGGTTTTCAGAGTTCCACAGTGTTGTGTGCTGTTGACTGTATATCAGGATGTATGAGCAGTTCTGTACATACCCATTAATAGTGAGAGAGTGGCTACATGTACATTGGGTCTGTGGGAGTACTGTGGATTTGTAGATTCAGACAGACATTTGTGTTCTCAGACTGTCTAATCTAGGACTGTGGGTGTATTTAGGAAGTGTGATGGCTAAATATTCATTCTACAACTGTATATGAGTGGTGTGTGTTTCTGCTGAGGGAATGTAAGACTTATATTTATATGGGAATACAAGTTAGGAGGCTTGGGTACTGACAGTGTATATGGGTTATTAATGACATGGTGGGACTTGTGGTTAATCATTAAGAGGAGTATTTAAATGGAGTATTTTTGTGAATACTTTTTGGTATTCACAAAATTTTGAATACTTTCTTGGTTTGGGAAGGATGTGAGATTAGAGAGTGCAGGGATAAAATATGTGTATTAGGGCCACACATATGTTATGTATGTATTAGGGAAATGATGAGTAGATTGTAGTTGACATCTTTGTTATGTACATTTGGAGAGGGTTGTGAAAATTTATTTGTGTTTGGGACTTGGTGTTTGCACATGAAGTGATTCTGGGGATATAGAGTCATATTTGTGTGTGTATGTTGGTGGTTATGCCTGTGTCCTTTAGGGTTATGGTTGTCACATTTTTATAATAAGAATGTATCAAGTTGCATTCAATCTTGGGGAAGTTCTAAGAGCTTTTATGTTGGGAAAGAAGCAATGTTACTTACATTTATTGAGTGTGTATTTCTGTTGAGAGAATAGAGTCTGTGAGATTTTACAGAGGATTTAGGATTTTTTTATATGACTTCTGGTAACAAGTGGGGTTTTGTGTGTGTGTTTTTGTAAGTTGTGTTTCTGTATGTGTGCATACTCAGGGTTTGGTGATATCATGTGCATGTCTTCAGGAAGTTAGAGTATATAGGAAGGTATAAGCCTGCATTTGGAAAAGTATACATTGAAGTTGCATGCCTGTCAGTATGTGGGTAATAACAGGCATGTGCATTTCGGATTATGCATCAAGTATATTTTTTTTTGGAAAGGGAGGGGTGATTCATGTATTCAGAGAAGGCAGATAAGGGCTATTTATGCATCTGTGGTTGGTGAGATTGCAATGAGTTGTGGGTCATGCACCCATTTACAATATTTGCTTTGGGAGGGGTTGTAATGAGTGTGCATCCTCACGTGTATGTGCCTCAGCAAGGGGTGTGTGCCCAGGTGTTTGTGGTTGGGTGGCATGTGTGTGCATCTGTGGCTATAAGGGGTGGCAGGAGCACATTGGTGATGGCAAGCCTTTCCTATGTGCACTGACTCTTGTTCCTGTTGATCTGGAGCTCAAAAGTGATTTCTGCTTTCTCATCTTTATCTGATATCTATCTGCATTAGTTGTGGTGTTGGGTGGAGGTGGATGTGCTTCTTGTGCTTGAGTGGGGCTGGCTTCCATGATCCTTGGCTGGTGGGTGTAAGCTGTCATGGCATGGTGGATGGAAAGTGATCTGGGATGATCCCTCAGGAGTGGTGGGGGGAGCTTTTCTTCCAAGGTGTGAGATATGGCCATTCCTCTCCAGAATGGCTCAAAGGGACTGACTCTGGAAGGAAACTTCCAGGAGTTTCATAGATCCAAGGACAATTGCTGAGAGAGTTGTTTGTTTGTCCACCTGTTGCATCCTCCCTTGAAATTTTTCCTCTGCCAAGACAAAGACCAAGACCCTAAGCACAAGTCTCCACAGAACCCTCCAAGCCTGGCGGTGTCCTTAGCCCATGTGTGCACATGACTGACCTCATGGTGTGCATGCTCCGGCAACACCATGAGCTCTATCATTATTACATAGTCACACCTCAGTCACATAAGAGAGGAGTTAAAAACTGATTGTAAAATTATACTTGCTTTAAATTTTCCTGAGGAGCTACCCTCATTGTATTCTTCATTTCTTGGCATGACCAAGTGAATGATCCCTCCTTTCAACCCAAATGATCCTTTCACATTTCTACTCATGGAGAACTTCCTTCTGATCAGTTCTACAGTAGAGAACTTTCTTGGTTTTTATTTGTGCAGAAACAAATAAAAGGAGTTTAATTTTTTTCTAAGTTTCAAATATTCACAGCAAATTTTACCGTGTCAACTATTTGGGAAGGCATATTGGTGGTGTTCATTACACTAATTTTTCCATTCTTCTGAAACCAGCATGCAATCAGAGTACTTTTTTCATCTTGCAAAATTGAAGCTCATTTATTAGACAATAATTGTCAATTTCCTTCATGCTCTAAGAAATTACCATTTTCTTTTCTGTGTTATTTCAATTACTCTGTGTACTGTACTTCATATAAGTAGGATCATACAGTATGTGTTCTCAAGGTCCATCCCTGCTCTATTGTTGGCCAGGATTTTCTTCATTTTTCAGACCAAATCATATTTCATCATGTGCTACATGTAAAACATTCTTCCTTGGGATAGGCAAAGGGCACAATAGTGGAATGAAATTGACAAAACTGTCCTATATACATGTATGAAGAGACCACAGTGAATTTCATCTTCATGAATATCTGTGAAGCTCAAGTTAAGAAAACTCTAAATACATGGAAGGAAGACCAGTAGAGAAGAAAAAAGGAAACAGGGTCAGGGAGGAGGGGAGAGAATGGGCAAGTTCTCATTTTTCCAAGCATACATACCCCATTTGATTCAAATGTATGATATGTCAAGATGATTGTATTGTCATGAGCAACTAATAAAAAAAAGAATGGTCAAGTTCTGAAGCCTGAATTGGAACAAATTATATTCCATGCTTATGTATAATTATAATGCACAATGAAAAAAATAAAAATATTCCTCTTTAGTGGACCCTTGGTATAATAAATAATCCTGAAGCGATTAAAAGCATATAAATATCTCTTCAAAAGAAGTAGAATTGAAGGATCATTTGAATTACCTTTTGATAATTTGAGGAACCACCAATCAGTTTCCCATAGTTTCCCTGCACTACTTGGAATTCTAACCTACAGTGCACTAGGGTTCCAACTCCATCACATTCTCAGCAGCACTGTTTTCTTCTGTTTCTTTGATGGTATCCCTCATTATGTGGGAAGCTGGATCTCATTGTGATTTTGATTTTTCCACTGATTATTGAGGTTGAACATCTGCCATGTGCTTCTCAGCCATTTGTATATCTTCTTTGAAGAAACATCTGTGGAAGTCCTTTGCTCATGTTAATATTGGGTTGTTGCCTCTTTATATCATAACTTCTAATCACAAATATGATATTCAAATGTTTTTTTTTTTTTGCATTTAGTGGGTCATCTTTTTACTAAAGACTTGATGAATTAAGTTTTCAGGTTGATGTAGTTCAGTTTCTTTCTTTCATTTGATGCCTGCACTTTTGATTTTCTGTCTAAAAAGCCACTGTCAAATCCATTGTCATGGACTTTTTCTCTTGTGAGTTATGAATTTTATAGTTGCAGGTCTTACATTTAAGTCCCCTATCCATGTTGAGTTATTTTTGTCTATGCTGTCAGATAAGGGACCAACTTCCTTATTTGGTGTGTGGCTGTCTATTCAGTTTTCTCAACAGTATTTGTTGAAAAGACCATCCATTTCCATGGAAAGGTGTTGTCAGAAATCACTTAAGAACTTCTGTGAGAGTGGTTGATTTTTTTCTTTCTTTAATTTCTGGATTTTCTTCCCTGTTTTATTAATCAACATTTCTATCTTTTGTGTTTACTCTGTATGACTGGTAACTTTACAGCAGGGAGTTTTGAAATTATGATGTGATAGAATGCCAATGTTGTTCTTGTTCAGAATATTTCAGTAGTTGGTTGCTTTCATATTCCATATCATTTTACGATAGAATTTAAAATTTTCACAGCAAAGAATCTCTGCATCATGTACAAGACTGGGATCCTAATTAGAATAAGATGTATTCCATGTTTGTTGAAGCCACAGCTGCAGCTCCTTATACACAACATTTTAAAAATCATTCATGGGGGCTGGGGATGTGGCTCGAGTGGTAGCACGCTCGCCTAGCATGCGTGCGGCCCGGGTTCGATCCTCAGCAGCACCACATACCAACAAAGATATTGTGTCCGCCGAGAAAAAATAAATAAATGTTAAAAAAAATCATTCATATATTTTAGGGCACCTAGATTGGTTCCATAGTTTAGCTATTTGTGAATCAAGCTGCTATGAACATTGATGTGGCTGTGTCACTGTAGTATGCAGATTTTAAGTTCTTTGGGTATACACCAAGGACTGGGTTAGCTGAATCAAATGATGGTTTTATTCTAAGTTTTCGGGGGATTCTCCATACTGCTTTCCAGAGGGGCTTCACTAATTTGAAGTCCCACCAGGAATGTATCAGTGTACCTGTTGCCCTGCATCCTTGCCAACATTTATTGTTGCTTGTATTTGTGATAATTGCTGATTCTGATCAGAGTGAGATTAAATCTAAGTGTAGTTTACTTTTCATTTCTCTACTTGCTAGAGATGTTGAACAATTTTAATATATTTGTTGACAATTTGTATATATTTTTCTGTGAACTGTTCAGTTCCTTTGCCCATTTATAATTTGGGTTATTTGTTTATTGTGCTAAGTTTTTTAGTTCTTTATATATCCTGGAGATTAATGCACTATCTGAGATCTTTCCATTTTCTTCTAAGATCTTCTTTCTTTAATGTTCTGCAGATATCATTTGTTAGATTTATTCCCAAATATTTTTTCTTTGAGGCTATTGGGAAAGGGACAGTTTTCCTAATTTCTCTTTCAGTGGATTCATCACTGATGTATATAGGAACACAGTTGATTTATGGGTGTTAATTTTATACCATGCTACTTTGCTGAATCTATTTAGGATTTCTAGAAGTTTTCTGGTGGAGATTTTTGGATCCTCTAAATATAGAATCTTGTCATCAGGAAACAGGGATAGTTTGAGCTCTCCCCGCCCCATTCTTATCCCTTTAATGTCTTCCTTTTGTCTAATTGCTCTTGCTAGTTTTTCCAGGACTATGTTGAAGAGAAGTGGAGAAAAAGGGCATTCCTGCCTTGCTCCAGTTTTTAAAGGCAAGGCTTTCATTCTTTCTCCATTTTAGAATGATGTTGGCCTTTGGTTTAGCGTCTATAGCTTTTACAATGTTGAGCTATATTCCTACTATCCCTAGTTTTCCTAGATTAGTGGATACAGTATTTTGTCAAATGCTTTTTCTGCATCTGTTGAGATAATCACGAGATTCTTATCTTTAAGTCTATTGATGTGGTGAATTATATTTGTTGATTTGCATATGCTTGTCAACCTTACATCCCTGGGATAAACCCCACTTGATCATTGTGCACTATCTTTTAAATATGTTTTCTATGCAATTTGTCCATTTTTTGTTATTAGAGAATTTTTAATATTTGTTCTAATTACTAATACATGAAATTTTGATGCATCATATTTAAGTGGAGTATAACTTCTCATTCTTCTGGTTGTACATGAAGTAGGATTACACTGGTCATGTAATCATATATGCACATAGGATCATAATGTCATATTTATTGTATTATGCATCTGACTTCCATACCCCTCCTCTCCTTTCACTCTACTGTCTAATCTAATGTACCTCTATTAATACCTACTTCCACCACCTTTATTGTGAATTGCAATCTGCACAAGAGAGAAAACATTTGGCCTTTGGTTATTTGGAATTGGCTTATTTTATTTGGCATAATATACTCCAGCCACATCCATTTACTTACAAATGTCATAATTTCATTCTTCTTTAAGGCTGAGGAATATTCCATCGTGTGTGTATAACTATCACATTTTCTTCATGCATTCATCTGTTGAAGGGCACCTAATCTGATTCCATACTTTACCTATTGTGAATTGAGCTGCTATAAACATTAGTGTGGCTGTATCACTGTAGTAATACTGATATAAACCTAGGAGTTGTTGAGCTGTGTCATAAACCTTTGGATAAAAACCTAGTAGTGGATAGCTGGGTCAAATGGTGGTTCATTCAATTTTCTGAGGAATCTTCATACTGCTTTCCAGAGTGGTTGCACCAATTTTCAGTCCCACCAGCAATATGCAAATTCTCACCCATATTCTCACCAACATTTATTGTTGCTTATACTTTTGATAACTGGCATTCTGACTGGAGTGAGATTTTAATCTTAGAACTTACTCTAAGTTTTACTTATATTTCTCTAATTGTTAGAGGTATTCACTATATATGTATTTGTTGACTGATTGCATTTCTTCTGTGAAGTCTCTCTTCAGTTTCTTAGTCCATTATTGATAAGATTATTTGGGGTTTTGGTGTTGGAATTTTGGCATTCTTTATATATTCTGGAGGTTAATCATCTATCTGGGGTGCATGTAGTTAAAAAAATTCTCCCCATTGTGTCAGCTGTCTCTTCATGTTATTTTTTCCTTTCCTTTATTGTTTGTAAAGGAAAGTTTCCTTTCCTTTCCTTTTACCTTGATTCCATCCCATTTATTGATTATTTACTTAAATATATTTTTTAGTTGCAGATGGACATGATACATTATTTATTTATATTTTATATTGTGCTGAGGTTTGAACCCAGTGCCTCACATATGACAGATAATCACTCTAACACTGAGCCACAACCCCATCCCCCAATTACTGATTCTTGATTTTACTTCTTGTGCCTCAGGAGTCTTGTTAAGGAAATCAGTTCCTAAGGTGCAGACATAGTGCAGATTTGGGCCTACTTTTTCTTCTCTTATTTGCAGGATGTCTGTTCAATTATTCACTTTGAGTTGAGTTTCATGCAGGATAAGATATAGGGGTTTCATTTTATTTTGCTATATATATATTTCCAGTATTCTAAGCACCATTTATTGAAGAGGCTCTCTTTTCTTCAATGGATGTTTTTGACACTTTCTTCTAATGTGAGATAAATGTGGATTTCTCTCTGTATCCTCTATTCTGTACCATTGGTCTACAAGTCTACCATGTCATTTTTGTTACTATAGCCTTTTAGTATACTTTAAGGTCTGGTTTTGTGATGCCTCCTGCTTCACTTTTCTTGCTAAGAATTGCTTTAACTATTCTGGGTCTCTTATTTTTCCAAATAAATATGATTGCTTTTTTTTTCTTTCTGTGTAGAATGTCACTGGGATTTTAATAGGAATTGGATTAAATTTGTATAACATTTTTGGTAGCATAGCCATTTTGACAATACTAATTCTGCATTTGTTCTGTACCATTGGTCTAGGTGTCAAAACCTTGCCATTTTATTACTATGGCTGTGTAGTATAGTTTAAGATCTAGTATCATGATGCCTTCCGTTTCTCTCTTCTTGCTAAGGATTGCTTTGGCTACTCAGGGTCTCATTTTTCCAAGTGAATTTCATTATTGCTTTTTATAATTCTATTAAGAATATCATTGGGATTTTAATAGAATTGCATGAAATCTGTATAATACTTTTGGTAGTATGGTCATTTTGACAATATTACTTTTGCCTCTCCAGGAGCATGGAAGCCTTTCCATCTTCTAAGATCTGCTTCAATTTCTTTCATTAGTGTTTTTTACTTTTCATTATAAAGGTCTTTCACCTCTTTTTAAAAAACTTATTCTCAATTATTTTGTTTTTTGAAGCCTTTGTGAATGGAACTGTTTTCATAATTTCTCTTTCAGTGGATTCATTACTGATTTACAACAGCGGGTTTGATTTATGGGTGTCAATTTTATATTATACTACTTTGCTGAATTCATTTATGATTTCTAGAAATTTTCTGGCAGGAATTTTTGCATCTTCTAAAGATAGAATTATGTCATCAGCAAATACTGATAGAGTTCTTCTCCTATTCTTATTTCTTTAATTCATTTATTCTGTCACATGGCTCTGGCTGAAGTTTCCAGGACTATGTTGAATAGGAGTGGTGAAAGAAGGCATTCTTGTCTTGTTCTAGTTTTCAGAGGCAACACTTTCAATTTTGGCTCATTTGATGACATTGGCCTTGGCCTTATCTTATGTAGCTTGTACAATGTTGAGATATGTTCCTACTATACTGAGTTTTAGTAGTGTTTTGAACATGAATCATTGATGTATTTTGTCAAATGATTTTTCAGTGTCTATTGAGATGCCCATATATGATTCTTGTTTTTAAGTCTACTGATATCATGAATTACACTTATTGATTTCTCTGTGTCAAAACAATATTTCATCCATGGGATGAACATCATGGTGCACTACTTTTTAATGTTTTTGTATGCAATTTGCCAGTTTTTTATTTTGAGAATTTTTGCATCTATGTTCATCAAGAATATTTATCTGACGTTTTCTTTCCTTGATATATGTGTCTTTGGTTTTGGTATCAGGGCGATGGTAGCCTCATATTTCCTATGATGTCTACTCTGGAGAATGGATGAGTTATTGGCTGATCCTTTTGGGGTAGGTAAATGCCAAGCATGGGAAACATTACTTGCCAAAATGCAAGGATGTGAACCAACCCTTGACACTGGGCTCTGACACTAATAATTATCAGAACTTCCAGTATGATTGGTTTTCTTTTTTTTCTTTTTATTTTGATGAAAGATTTTGCATTTACTTAGTATTTAATGAGTTGAGAATTATCCTGGATTATGTCAAAACATGACAGCCTTTGAAAAGTAAGATGATGTTAGTCACATGTGGGACCCATCTGACAAGCACTCTTTCAGTTTTTTCTTCCCTAGTTTAATAGCTACTTAAAGCTAAGGCATCCTTCTCCTTATTATTCCTGTCTTAGGAAGGAGTGTGGCTCTTTCTAAATGTAAATTTTGACCCTCTTCCAAATCTTTTGAAAGCTTATTCTATTGATTCTTCCCCTCCCATAGTATTTCTCTCATGCTACTGCTTTCTCCTCCTAAAACAACTGCTGTCACAATCTATTTGTCACTTCTGTTAGTATAATTGATTTTCTAGAACCAGCAAGATAGTTGCAGGACTTACCTAACACTTACCTAACAGCAGGATAGTTACAAAAATGTTTTTAATTCTGTAAGTTTTTAGTGCACAAAGAAACTTCTTTTAAAAAAATTTTTACTTTATAAACTTTTAAAATTTGTTTTCATTAGTTATATATGACAGTAGAATGCTTTTATACCTTTTGATATACATAATTAGGGTATAATTTGTCATTTTTCTCATTGTACATGCTGTAGAATAACATCAGTCATACAGGCATATACGTACATAAGGTAATAATGTCTGTCTAGTATCATTCCTATCCCCCTATCTCCTCCCTTCACTCCACTGTCCTCTACCTAATCTAGAGTAACTATTTTTTTCCCAAGCATTCCCACCATTTTCTTGTGATTTAGCACCTAGTATTAGAGAAAACATTCAGACTTTGGTTTCGGGGGCATTGGCTTATTTCACATAGCATATTCTCCAATTTCATCCATTTACTGGCAAATGCCATAATTTCATTCTTTCTTAAAGCTGAGTAATAGTCTATTGAATATATATACCAGACAAAGACATCAAGGATAGAAAACTTCAGACTAATATCCTTGATGAACACAGATAGAAAAATCTAAATAAAATTCTGGTGAATTGCATTCAAAAACATTTAAAAAAGTACTTCAACATGATGAAGTGGGGTTCATCCCAAGAATGCATGTTTCGTTCAACCTATAGAAATCAATAAACATAATTCATCAAATCAGTAGACTTAATCATATGATCATCTCAATAGGTGTAGAAAAAGCATTTGACAAAATGCAGCAAAAATGGGAGTTCATAACCCACTTGAATCTAATGTATGAAATATGATATGTCAAGAGCTTTGTAATGTTTTAAACAACCAATAAAAAAATACAGCATCCATTTATGTTCAAAACGCTAGAAAGCCTAGGAACTTACCTCAACATCTTAGAAGCTATATATGCTAAGCCCAAGGCTAGAATATTTTTAAAATGAAATTATTTATCTATTTTGATTTGTTATACATGATGGCAGAATGCAATTCATTTCATATTACACATATACAGCACAATTTTTCAAGTCATTGATTGTGCACGAAGTATTTTCACACTATTTGTGTCTTCTTACATGTACTTAGGCCAATGATGCCTAATTTATTTCACCATCATTCCTCACCCCTTGCTCCCTCCCATCCCCTCTCTCCTCCTTGCCCTACCTAAAGTTCCTTCATTTCTTCCATGTTCCCTACCCATTTCCATTATGAGTCAGCATCCTTATATCAAAGAAAACATTCAGCCTTTGGTTTTTTGGGATTGGCTTGCTTCACTTAGCATTATATTCACCAGATCCACCCATTTACCTGAAAATGTCATGATTTTATTCTCTTTCAACGCTGAATAATGTTACATTGTGTGTGTAACACACACGTTTCCCTATCCATTCATATACCTAAGGGCATCTGTATTGGTTCCACAATTTAGCTATTGTGAATTTTGCTGCTATAAGCATTGATATGGCTGTGTCCTGTAGTATGCTCTTTTTAAGTCCTTTGTGTATAAACCAAGAAGTGGGATAGCTGGGTCCAATGCTATCATAATTTTACTCTACCAAGAAAATTTTTTAATATTTATTTTTCAATTGTATTTATACATAATACCTTTCTTTCTTTATTTATTTTTATGTGGTTTTGAGGATTAAACCCAGGACCTCACATGTGCTAGGCAAGTGCTCTAGGTGAGCGTACTAGCTGAGCCACAACCCCAGCCTTCAAGAAACTTATTAATACCTCACAAAGCTTGAACAATCTACAATGCCCCTATCATTAAACTTCCTAGTTATGAGGCCCAATATTATAAATTTGTAGAGCTAATTCTGGGTCAATATTCCATCAGAGGGAAGTGTCCCACCTGGCCCCAGCTTTGCTTAAAAACATCTCTGTGTCTCTTTTGTTTTTCTTAATCTCCCATTGCCCCTACTCAAGATCCTTTGTCATTGCCATGTTGCAGCAAGTGGCACCTGCCAAGGCACTCAATTTCAGGGGAACTTTAAAATAGAATAATCAGTTGATGCTCCTTGGAGATGTGTGTAGAAATTTTTGAGATCATGTCAAAAGAAGAGGTCATTATGTAGATTTTCATCCACATTGTCTCATCTAACAAGGGGGTACATGGAACAGGATAGAGGAGAGTATAGCTGCGAAGTCACAATTTAAGACCTCTAGAGACCAAGGTGGAAGCAGGTCTGATTTGATTATGTAGTTACCATTTATATATGTGGGCAGTAACTAAGCAGATTATAGATGGACACCAATACAATTATTTGCCAACTATTCTTGAGGCAACCAATCAAAGAGTGGGCCATGGAGCAAGTGCTGTGACTGCAACACATAGTCCTATACCCAAGGCTGCACTTACAGGGTGAATGATTTGCCACTCAGGGACCCCTAACATACACCACGTATGTAGTGCATGCAACTGTCTCCACATGGAATAGCAAAATTTTGAGGCAACCAAAGAAGATGTCTCAGGTAAAGAGTAAGATATCAGCTTACTCTTAGTGGAAATATGAGATTCTCAAGAGGACCCTTTATGTACAAATGCCCCAACAAAGTGCTAACACCTTAGATGGGAATACCCTGAAGGTAATATCAGATTGGTTAAGCCTTATGTTCTTGATCATCTTCCTGTTAATTTCTGGGATGAATGTCCTATTATTCAGTCCCACTTCAGTGGTAATATCTCAAGTGTTAAATCAAAGTTTTGATCTTACTAAAAGATTAGGTACAATACAACAAGGCAGACTGCTTCCAATCCTCACCTCTCACCAACATGGGTGAGTAGGGCTAGGCTATAATGATTCCTCAACTTTTCATTAGGGGCCTTCATCATTTCTCCGACCCCCCCTCAAGAAAATGGCTGCTGAAATTATCTGATAGCCCTGTTTGTGTTGATCAATGTCCCTTAATGGGAGGGAAACTTCAAGCAGCTCAAATATTAGTATAAGACTAGCTTTTTAAGCTATTTTTATGATTAAGGAAAAATTTGGAAGATGGAGGCAACTACAGGACATTAGGGTAGTCAACTAAATTATGTAGCTTATAGTCCCTCTCCAGTCTACCCATCACTACTGCTATTTCTTTATCCTATTTATTCTGGATCTGAAGAGTTGGTTTTTTTCCCACAATACCTTTGCACCCTGAGGATTGTAAATATTTTGTTTTTGTGTCTGTATGATAAATTTTAAAGAGCCAGCCAAACCTTATTGCTGGAAAATGTTGCCCTAGGGAACACAGAGCCCTACTTTATGCCAACACTTTGTTGAACTAGCTCTCTCCCCTATTCATATAAAATATCAATTATATGGATGGCATCTTAAGTGCTCATGCAGAATTGATAGGCACTTTGTATATATTCTAGGTGACATTAATTGGTTACATCCTTTAAAATTAACTACATCAGTGGCTGTGGTTGTGGCTCAGTGGTAAAACATTCACCTAGAGCATGTGAGGCCTTGGGTTTGACCCTCAGCACCACTTAAAAATAAATAAAGTGAAGGTATTTTATCCAAGTACAACTAAAAAATAAATATTAAAAAAAATTAACTACATCATATTTAGGACCTTTGTTCAAAATCCTCAAAAGATATCCTTCTCTCTCTCTCTTTCTTCTCCTCAACAACTTACTCCAGAAGCTGAAGCTATACTGACTTGGGTAGAGTCTGGCAGTATTCCACAAGTGAAGTAATACCATAGGCAGAACTCCTGGAGACACAGGTTTAGGAGAAGTTTATGCTTAGGTAGGCTGGAGATTTAAAGTCCACATATCTCCAGGGCCCAGAACTTGCTGGTCCACACTGGAAGACTGCACCTCAGAGATTTCCCCTGGATTCCACTTGTGTGGTGGAGCCAGTTCTTAATCTACTACATCACCTGGTACAAACTCAGTCTTTCAAATTCCTGGCCCGGTGCATCTATCAAGCAACCAGTTTGGACCAGGGAGAGTGGGTTAAGTTTCTCCTGTTCACTTAGGCACACTCAATGTCATGCAGTGTGGGTGTGTCAGGCCTGGATTTCATGCCATACATGGAATTAGGTCCCTTTGCTGTCTGCCCCTGAGCTGCTCCTGCAAAATGGTTCCTCCTCCTGTTCTCCATATGCCACTGGGAGAAATGCAGTTTCTTTCCTGTACAAGGATATTGTGCAGTGAGAGCACCTTTCAGTTCAGTTGGGCAGTGTCTGATTTCTAAACTCTCCATATCCATACAGGCCCCTTGTGTTACTTTAATTCCCTTATCCCTTCCCTCTACTGTGCTCATGGAGGGATTGCTCTGGCTGATGCCTCTGGCTGCAGCAGTAGCTGTGGCCCTAGGGATTTCTTACTTTTCCAAAATTATTTTCTTCATTGTAGATTTTTATGTGGTGCTGGGGATTGAACCCATTGCCTCACACATGTGAGGTGAGCACTCTACCCCTGAATCCCAGCCATCTTTCTTATTTCTTGTTTTACTATATCCAAACTCCTTTCTGAGTCTCTGATCAGTTTTGAGTGGCCATTATTAAACTGCAGTAAAGTCACCCCCCACCATTTTTTTTACTCACCTTGCTGCAAAGCTAATTTCTTTGTTTCACACCATGAAACAGATAGGAAACAGACCTCTTTTCCACCATCTTGAAATCATACTCAAACCAAACTCAGCCTTCTGCTTCTTTCTTGCAACTTTCAGACTAAATGGACCCTGTAGTGAAGTCAATTCATGTATCTTGGGATCATGAGAAAAGATCCAAGTTTTTTGGAAAATAGATGATGCACTGATCCCCAGAGAGAAATGCTGTTAGATAACCTAATTAGAATAACATGTACTCCATGTGTGTATGTATGTCAAAATATTCTCTACTTTCATGTAAACTCTATCGTTTTTGTCTCTCATACACCCACAAATGCTGCAAAAACCATGTAGGTACAGTTTTTTTTATATACAACTGAGTCCCATTGTTTTTTCATTAGAACCCATTATAAGGTTGTAAGGAATGTTCAAGTCCTTGAATGCCTTTTAGGGTCCAAACTCCATACTGTTTCTATGAGTGCCCATTCAGAAGGAAGGTCCCATTATCTGTTTACAAACCCTGCCAGTTTTAAAAAAATATACAACACTTATACATTGTTGATGAAACTGTATATTAGTACAAGCCCTATGGAAATCAGTGTGGATGTTCCTCAAAAGAGTAGAAAAGAAAGCACAATATGACCTAGAAATACCATTCCCAGGTATTTATCCTAAAGATTTTAAATCCTCAAACTATAGTGATACATGCACACTTGGATTTAGAGCAGCATGATTTACTATAGCCATATATGAAACCACCCTACAAGTCCATCAAAAGATGGATTAAGAAAATGTGATATGTATTCCTAATTAACCAAAAAGTAAAATAAAATTCTGTCATTTGAAGAAAAATGGATGGAACTGGGGATCATTAAGTCAATCAATATATTCTAAAATCAGAACATCATGGGTTGGATACATTCTCATATATAAAAGATATAGAAGAAAAAGGAAAAGAGTTGAAAACAAGGACCCATTTGGCACCTGCTCATGAAAATCAGAAGCAAATAAATCAGTTGGTGAAAGGTACTATGGGCAAGGAAAGGGGAAGGGGAATTCTATTGTTTAAATTACACTCCTAATTATATATATATATATCACAACCATTTCCTTAAGAAGACTTCAATTAAGCTACATCAGAAAACATCCAAAACCAACTGAATTTATAACCCTAGGCCTTAGGAGCATTAGAAAACTCTGTAGCTATATCCATATGTGATACTAGTAAATATAGTCCTAGATCCATTAGTGAAAGATTCTGCAGTACCTGGTTGACCTGGGATGAGTTCAGGCCAAACTCCAAGAGTGAGGAAATGCCTGTTGGCCATTCCCAGTAAATCCCATAGAGATCCAGAAGAAAGGAAAAGAGGAGGTCAAGTTCTACTTAAGACCTGGAAGGTGAGGGAGTTATCAAAAAAAACTACAACCTACATGGAAATTATCTGACACCCTCATTTTAGCTCCTACTATGGCTATAAAGGTTCAAGGCATTCCAAGTTAGATCAATCTCTACTGGGTAAAACCCTGCTACTTGGATCCTAAAGATATCATATACACCTTCAAAAAATTGATCATGCACCTCTAAACTTCCCAAAGATCTCTGCTTGCTGTTCTGGCATTATAATTACTCAAACTCTGATACATAATTCATAATTATTAAGTGTGATGCATAAAATCTTCTCTTAGATTTGGGGTCCCCAGAAGTCCTGGCTAGGAAGCCTCAGGTTTCCACAGGGAAGGGTTTCCTGTTCTCCACCAGCAAACACCACCCAGGGCAAATGTGGTAGTGAGGCACAGGATCTGCAGGCTTTCAGAAGCCTCACTTTGTGGAGGACAGTGATTTTGTCCACTGGCTTAGCCTCAGAGGAGCCACCAGTATCTGTCACTGCTCAGATCATGCTCAGGGTGTTGGCAAAGACAAGGACTTTTCCTATCCCACCTCCTGTCCTGGAAACCCCAAGGTTTTATGACTGCTGCCCATCACAAACATGATGCCTATTTAAAAATTTCTGTATCCCACAGCCTGGAACATACGCATGCTGAAGAGGAACCCACTTGCAAGAGGAAATCAATAGACATGTGCATTCTTTGCCCCTGAAGAATGCACTAACAATGTTAGGATAAATGCTGTGGATCAGAATTACCAGGATCAACACTTTCCCAAAAGGGTCACTGATGCTCCCCTCACAATACATGTACAATCTTCAAGATATGAACATATTGTTGCCTGAATACATTTACTTCACATGGATGCCTGGTATTAAAATATGAGAAAATACATGCATAAAACAAATACACACACACACACACACACACACACAAGGTTTGTCAGTAAACAATAACATAGAAGGGTAGGTAAGGAAGCCTTGACTTTTAGTGTATGAGGTATGTCTATCTCAAAACTAATTTCAACCTAATTACCTGATGCCACTGAACACTAAACTGAAAGGGACGGACAGCATCAGCTACTATAGCTGATTTCTGGCAGCTCCAGCACAGAAAGAATATGTGTACAAAATTCACCTGCCCCCAGGGTACTAAGTTGAATTCCAATCATAAATGTACAAACAGCACCTTCACATTAACATCTCCAGACCAAAATACACCTCATGGCTTCTGAGCAGATGAACATCTGATATGTCCACCCTAAACACACAGAAACACCATCTGTTACTACATGAATGTTTGGAGAAAAATACCCTATTCATCCTAAATGTTCAAGCACATTCCTTCACGTATTCATACAGGTACAACATCGGTTGGATACATATATGTACAACAAATACACTGCCCATATATACCCAATGAATATCTTACAGGCACAGACTCTGGCAAACCAAAAAGTATGCAACCAGTCATCTCTTACGCTACCCAAACAGACACATGTGAAATCTCACAGTTCTAAACTACACAACACCTGAAGACAATCTATTTGTAAGCACACAATAAACCTCTCACCTCTGCCAGAGTACACACCTCAAGAGCCCCATGAATTCAAGACATGCTCAGCCATCAACAAACTAGACTTCTCAAATGTATGAGACTAAAACATAATTATATACCAGAACAATACCATTCACTAACACAACCAAAATCCTGAAAAATATCATTCCACAATAAACACAAACGCAATTCCTGAGCATCTTATATCCACGCAGATTCTAAATACACAAATCTACAAATCTATGTACATACACCTAATCAATTGGGTGCCTACACACAAAACACAAAAATAGTAGTCTTGTAGGCATGAGTCAGAGAGTTTAATACCAGCACACACGAAAAACCATGCCCACATTAACCTCTATCTATGGATCAATATATACATAATTTCCACACAGGCAAGACAGACACAGAAATATATCCAAAACCTGAATATAGAGATTCCCTAAAACACTGCACATAATTCTACATATTCAGAAAGTACCCTGCTAACCTCACCAGCTAAACATTTCTATTCACACCTAGAAATGTCACGCAATCTCCAAAGAAATTTACTTTGAATACCCATAGCAACCTCATTCCCAATGAAGAAACTTATAGAATCCACAAACCAATCTGCATGCATAAGACACAAAAATAGCTCCACCAAATTATATAAAATACACATAAGCTCACTTACAAATCCCAAATTATCATGGGTGAGTAGAATACACTTTATCTCTACCCAAATTCTAAGAAATAACTGTATCATGTATCCCCAACACATGTAAACACAATTCTCACACTCCTTTGTGTAAATGCACAACGTCACCTCTCCATTACATACATATATCCTTACTTCCCAGTTACAAATAACTTTCTACTTAATACATATATGGCCCCAGAAAGCAGACAACAACTTTCATGTCCCTTAAATGCATCTACTAATGAATACCTAAATTTTCTTCTTCCTCACAAGTATTGCTACTACTGTAACACACACACACACACACACAAACACACACACACACGCACACACACACATACACCTGAGGTGAAGTAGTTAATACAAACTCAATATACAAGTAACTCTCCATAGACATGACATCTCTACACAGCTACTCACTACATGCAAATATACCCAAGTATACACAAAATATCATACTATCTTAATATATAAGCTGACACACTCCCAATATGTAAGCATGGTCAAATCCATTACCAACTTGAACATGATGCCAACAGATTGAGCTAATATGTGTAAAGCTGTGCTAAATGGAGGACAATACTGTTATGGAAGGTTGCCAATGAGGAATTTTGCAAGGAGACGGCTAGGCGAAATGCAGCAGCTGGTTATCCTCAGAGAAATCGAGATATGTTGTTAGGAAAGAGACTTTATGAGGATCTGCAGCAACAAATTGCATATGATCCTGGTGTATACTTACAAATTGCTGTTGATGTGGATAGGGTATGGAAGACTTTACAAGGACATGGAGGTTTACAAGGTCAATTATCTAAGGTAATAAAAGAAGCTAATGAACCTTATGCTGAATTTGTAGATAGGCTTATTCCCAGAGCTTTTGGGAATACAGAACAAGCAATGCCATTAATAAAACAACTGGCTTATGAGCAAGTGAATCGTTGGTGCAGAGAAGTCATTAGATGATGGAAACATGAAGATTTAAATACATATATTAAATTATATAGAGACATTAATGAACAAGGGTGAGTTGTGTCAGCTGCAGTACAACAGGTTTTAGATGCCAGGCCAAAACATGCTACAATTGTGAACAAACAGGACATTTTTAAAGGAATTGCCACATAGGAGGAGGGTTTAACAAAACTAGGTATCAAAGGAGCAGAATACTGGTTATTTACCCACGATGCCATAGAGGGAGACATTGGGCTTATGAATGCCATTCTCAAACCACCATAGAGGGTACTTCATTATCAAAAAATGAACAAGGACCAGGTATCTATCCACGATATCATGGAGAAAGGAATTGGGCTCCATTCCCAAAAAATGGACAGAGGGGCCCAATGCTCTGGGGCCCAAGACCACAAATATACGGAGCACTGGAGGAATGCAGCGACCCCATCAGGGTAGTGCCCAGGACACATTGTCCATTAAATACCTCACTAGACAAACCAGAGGAAGTGCAGGATTGGACGTCTGTGCCTCTGCCAGAACAGTACTAACTTCAGAGATGGGAGTTCAAATCATTCCCACAGGGGTAAAAGGACCTCTTCCCAAAGGAACAGTAGGCTTATTATTGGGACGTAGTTCTTCTACTCTAAAAGGACTTATGATCAGTCCTGGAGTAATTGATCCTGATTATGAAGGTGAAATAAAAATTACAGCCAGTTCTCCAAAGGGTATATCAGTAATTTCACCAGGTGATAGAATAGCACAGTTACTAATAATACCCAGCCTACATGATACATTCTCCTGTTGTACTATAGAAAGAGGTTCCAGGGGATTAGGCTCCACAGGTATAGATTGGGCTATGCTTTCTTTAAATTTAAATTCTTGCCCCATGCTAAAACTAAATATTCAAGGACATGAATTTAATGGGCTACAGGATACAGGTGCAGACCTTAGCATCATATCTCGTCAAGAATGGCCAATGTTTTACAACAAGGCACTCAAACGCTTCAAGGTCTAGGTGTAGCGACTAATCCCCATAGAAGTGCAATGGTATTAGATTGCCAAAAACTGGACAAGGGGAACAATTAGATTGGAAGGATCCTGAAGGATGTGAAGGAACTATACAGCCATATGTATTGGATCATCTTCCCATAAATTTATGGGGACGTGATGTCCTAGATCAATTAGGTTTGACATTAACAAATAACATCAATCCAAATGCACCCACTATTAGGGCTAGACAAGGTTTTAGGAAAGAAAAAAGATTAGGAGAACAAAAACAAGGTATAGCAGCATCAATTCAAATAGATCAAGGAATAAATAGACATGGATTGGGTTTTCCGAAGGGGTCACTGAGACAATAAAAATTACATGGAAATCAGAAAGACCAGTATGGGTTCCTTAGTGGCCCCTGACTAAAGAAAAGATACAAGCAGCCCATGACCTGGTCAAACAACAATTAGCAGAAAGACATATACAACCTTCTATATCTCCCCATAATACTCCCATTTTCATCGTCAAAAATAAATCTGGTAAATGCAGATTATTGCAAGATTTAAGAGCCATTAATAATGAAATGCTTATTATGGGACCTGCTCAATCGAGGATTCCTCAATTGTCTGCTTTGCCAGAAACCTAGTATATTTTAATTATAGATATTAAAGATTGTTTTTTTCAATTCCAATTCATCCTGAGGATAGTCCACGTTTTGCATTTACTATCCCTGCACTGAATCATGAAGGTCTTGATCAGAGATATAAATGGAAAGTACTCCCTCAAAAGATGGCTAACAGCCCAACTATGTGTCAAATTTATATTAACAAAGTAATCCAGCCAGTTAGAAATCAAAATCCTGAACTACAAATATTTCAGTATATGGAAATATTAGCACAAAAAGATAAAAACACATTGCTAGAATGTTATGCCACACTTACAAACTTATTAAAAAATTATAATCTAGAGATAGCAATAGATAAAGTACAATTAAATTTTCCAATTAATTATTTATGAGTTCTATTATCCTCAACCATGGTCCATCCACCAAAAATTCAAATATTAGTAGATCAACTCAAATCACTTAACTACTTTCAAAAGTTATTAGGAGACATAAATTGGATAAGGTCTTATCTAGGTATATCAACAGGAGAGTTGGGACCTTTATTTGATATCCTAAAAGGTCCATCAGATCCAAATTCACCCCAAATGTTAACGCCTGAAGCAAGACAGGCATTAAAAATCATTGGAACATATATGGAAAATATGCATTTGGATAGTTTGCCTTTATTATTTATTGTACTACCAACAAAAAAATATTCCTACAGGAGTATTTTGGCAAGAAGGTCCATTATTATGGATACATTTATCTTATTCTCCTAACACTATTCTTACTAGGTATCCTGAGGCTGTAGGACAATTAATACTCAAAGGAATAAAAGCAGCAAAGGGAGTGTTTGGAATTTCTCCCAATAAAATTATTACTCCATATACTATGGATCAAGTTGATTAGTTGGCTAATGAATTAAATACTTGGGTAATAATCATGTTCAAACTAATGTTTCATTTGATAACCACTTACCATCTAATCCTTTATTGTCTTTTTGGTCATTGCATCAATTCAATTAACCCAGATAGAAAAAAAATTGCATGTGTACAGAACATCTGTACTTTTTTTTTGGTCACTATTCCCTAAATAACATAGTATAATAACTATTTACATAATTTGCATTATATTAGGTACTATACATAATCTACAGATTATTTAAAGCATACGGGATGATATGCATAGGTTAAAGGCAAATACCAAACTATTTTATAAGGGACTCAAGCATCCTTAGATTTTGATATCAGCAAAGGATCATGGATAATGAACAATGATGATACATCCATTACCAATTTGGTGGCTTTAGTCAACACATATTAAAAACCTACTGTGTCCCAGGCATAGTTTAAGTGCTAGGAATATACTAATAAGCAAAGAACTTGCCTTATGAGTTGAGTTTTGGCAGGAGAGACAAACAGCTATGCATATCAATTTTGGGTAAACATTATAAATAAAATAAAGCAGAGTTAAGGGGGTAAGGTGATAGAATAGGGGATGCTATTTTACATAGGATAATTAGGAATTGACCTTAGAACCTGTCAACCTCTCTGTTGCTATCCCTCAATTTCTCCTGATGTCCCAAGTTCATTTGTACCTCAGGGATTTTGCAAATAATCTTTCCACTGTCTGGATCTCTTCCTCTTCCTATTAACTCTTTTTTCCCAGTTACCTCCCACAGTCCCTCTGATGTTAGCCCCAGAACCCTTCCTCCAGAAAGCCTTCTCTGGATGTCAAAACAAGTCAATTTCAGGTTCCCTCTGAATCGTGGCACTGACCTTCATTATGTTGAGCACAATAATAAGGACATGTGCATTTAATCATTTAATTCCTTTGTCTCCTCCAGACTATAAGCTCCATTAAAGCAAACACTGCATTTCTGTTTATTGTTGAATACTTAGAAGCATGGAGTTTGCACATAGGTATCCAACAAATAATTGTTGAATGTCCAAGAAATTTTCAACATGAAAGAATAATGTTAAGCATGGAAAGTGCCTTCTGGAGAGTGCCTTTTTAGAAAACACTGTGCTTGATCTTATAGGCCATATATATAATGTTGGGAAATATTTTGTGTAGCAAAAGTAATCAACAAAATTTAGTTTCATTTGGTTATGAATATCAATACTAACTTACGATGTCCCTATCCTTTTATTTTAACAATGTTCAATACTTTTGGACATGTGTGCAGACTGAACTACAACCTAAAACCAATAATTATTATTTGTAAAAGATCAAGTCATAAATAGGCAGAGTCAACCCATGCTTTTATTTTCATTGCATATAAAAATCTCATATAAAGATATTGATGTACAGTACTATCCCCATGGTCTGTAAGAGAGGCTAAGAAAACCACTAAAAGAATCATCATTTGTAATGCTCACACACAATTTACCACTCTGAAAACATATCCAAAGAAATAAAATTTAAAAACAACTAAAATAAGTAAGGATGTAGTTTGTAATTATAGTGTCCCCTTTGTACTGTTTAAAACAAAAGTAATTAAATTCCTTTGGGCCAGGGCTGCTAAAATCTACAGTTTGTGTCAAAAAATAAAATAAAATAATAGGAGGCTCATTTTTCCTAGAAAAACAATCTCTTCTTTCACTGATGAGTCACATGTTCCAAGGGGTGGGCAGCTGTGGGAGGTTTCCACATTATACACTGGGGAGTTTTCATAGCTTTCAGGAGATGGCCATTGCACAAAGTTAAATGTAATAATTCTAAGTGGATATAAGTTTTGCAGAAATAAATTTTAGATAACAGTGAATCATTTATGCTATATGAATTAGCACCACAAAAATGGTGTTTAAATTGATGTGGGTTTACATACATATAAAAAAATTTGGTTGATCTTTTTATTTTTATTTATTTTTATTTTTTTATTGTTGGTTGTTCAAAACATTACATAGTTCTTGATATATCATATTTCACATTTTGATTCAAGTGGGTTATGAACTCCCATTTTACCCCGTATACAGCTTGCAGAATCACATCAGTTACACTTCCATTGATTTACATATTGATATACTCATGTCTGTTGTATTCTGCTGCCTTTCCTATCCTCTACTATCCTCCCTCCCCTCCCCTCCCCTCCCCTCTTCTCTCTCTACCCCCACTACTGTAATTCATTCCTCCCCCTTGTATTATTTTCCCCTTTCCCCTAACTTCCTCTTGTACGTAATTTTGTATAACCCTGAGAGTCTCCTTCCATTTCCATGCAACATCCCTTCTCTCTCCCTTTCCCTCCCACCTCTCATCCTTGTTTAATGTTGGTCTTCTTCTCGTGCTGTTCTTCCCTAGTCTGTTCTTAGTTACCCTCCTTATATCAAAGAAGACATTTGGCATTTGTTTTTTAGGGCTTGGCTAGCTTCGCTTAGCATAATCTGCTCTAATTCCATCCATTTCCCTCCAAATTCTATGATTTTGTCATTTTTTAATGCAGAGTAATACTCCATTGTGTATAAATGCCACATTTTTTTATCCATTCGTCTATTGAAGGGCATCTGGGTTGGTTCCACAGTCTTGCTATTGTGAATTGTGCTGCTATGAACATCGATGTAACAGTGTCCCTGTGGCATGCTTTTTTTAGGTCTTTAGGGAATAGACCGAGAAGGGGAATAGCTGGGTCAAATGGTGGTTCCATTCCCAGCTTTCCAAGAAATTTCCATACTGCTTTCCAAATTGGCTGCACCAATTTGCAGTCCCACCAACAATGTACAAGTGTACCCTTTTCCTCACATCCTCGCCAGCACTTATTGTTGTTTGACTTCATAATGGCTGCCAATCTTACTGGAGTGAGATGGTATCTTAGGGTGGTTTTGATTTGCATTTCTCTGATTGCTAGAGATGGTGAGCATTTTTCCATGTACTTGTTGATTGATTGTATGTCCTCCTCTGAGAAGTGTCTGTTCAGGTCCTTGGCCCATTTGTTGATTGGGTTATTTGTTATCTTATTGTCTAATTTTTTGAGTTCTTTGTATACTCTGGATATTAGGGCTCTATCTGAAGTGTGAGGAGTAAAAATTTGTTCCCAGGATGTAGGCTCCCTATTTACCTCTCTTATTATTTCTTTTGCTGAGAAAAAACTTTTTAGTTTGAGTAAGTCCCATTTGTTGATTCTAGATGTTAACTCTTGTGCTATGGGTGTCCTATTGAGGAATTTGGAGCCCGACCACACAGTATGTAGGTCGTAGCCAACTTTTTCTTCTATCAGATGCCGTGTCTCTGATTTGATATCAAGCTCCTTGATCCATTTTGAGTTAACTTTTGTGCATGGCGAGAGAAAGGGATTCAGTTTCATTTTGTTGCATGTGGATTTCCAGTTTTCCCAGCACCATTTGTTGAATATGCTATCCTTCCTCCATTGCATGCTTTTAGCCCCTTTATCAAATATAAGAAAGTTGTAGTTTTGTGGGTTGGTTTCTGTGTCCTCTATTCTGTACCATTGGTCCACCCACCTGTTTTGGTACCAGTACCATGCTGTTTTTGTTACTATTGCTCTGTAGTATAGTTTGAAATCTGGTATCGCTATACCACCTGATTCACACTTCCTGCTTAGTATTGTTTTTGCTATTGTGGGTCTTTTATTCTTCCATATGAATTTTATGATTGCTTTATCTATTTCTACAAGAAATGCCGTTGGGATTTTGATTGGCATTGCATTAAACCTATAGAGAACTTTTGGTAATATCGCCATTTTGATGATGTTAGTTCTGCCTATCCATGAACAGGGTATATTTTTCCATCTTCTAAGATCTTCTTCAATTTCTCTCTTTAGGGTTCTGTAGTTTTCATTGTATAAGTCTTTCACCTCTTTTGTTAGGTTGATTCCCAAGTATTTTATTATTTTTGAGGATATTGTGAACGGAGTGGTTGTCCTCATTTCCATTTCAGAGGATTTGTCGCTGAATGAATGCCTTTGATTTATGCGTGTTGATTTTATATCCTGCCACTTTGCTGAATTCATTTATTAGCTCTAATAGTTTCTTTATAGACCCTTTGGTTGATCTTAATCAAAGAAAAATTTTAAGGTTAAAAAAAGGACTTTCTCTATATGATACAGTCTCTTAACATGACTGAAAGCTAATGGAACAGATAACTAACCAAGATGAGTGACACATGGCTCCAGTTTCAAATCAAGTTCATTTCTCTATGAATTTGTGGAAGCCAAAAGATTTTCAATAATCACTGGACAAGAATATATTTCCCCAGTAGTGTCTGAAAGTAAAAACCATCAAACATAACTAGCTGAAGTAGCTCCTTATCTATATCTGGAAATAATTATCATACATGCAGTGTCACTCCATGGCAATAAGTACCTACAAGCTTCCATCTTGAAAGGGTTCCAAGATGTGTCAGAGGTGTTTTGACTTTATAAAATCCAGCTACTTCCAGAAATCCAATCAATTGAAAGCTTGGATATAAATGCTCAGCCCTAGCCCCACTATTACCTTACTTAGAAATGCAGCAAAACAGAATAAAATATTGATTAAAGTTAAGGCACAGCCCTGGGACCAAAGACCTGTAGCTATGTTATTTAAATTTATATATCTTTATGTATTTTATAGTTTTTCTCTAAGGTTACAAGACTATATTACAGGAGAAAATAAAAATGTACAAGGAGTATGTATACACACCATTCATTCTCTCACCAAGAGTTTCCAAATATATCAACATCATCCTATCATGGGATGATGTTTTAATAAGAACTGATAATTTACAATTAACATTACAGTATTTACATTGCAATAAATTCATGGTTGTAAACAGACAAACAAGACTGTATTACAGGTAAGGTCATTTGGTGAGAAAAAAATGCATGGCACAAAAAATAAATATGCATTCAAAAATTATCATAAAGCTTTCTGTATAATCCATTTTATTCAAGTTTTTTCTTTCCTCATCTGTAATTTGTTCTATCTACATTATTTTCTTGTGAATTTTAACTGATGCAAAAGAAAACAAAATTAAAACAGCATTATTGTGTTCAGTAACTTGCAAGCTGAAATGTACTCGTTTTATGCAAACTTGGACATAATTTTTTCCCCATACAGTATCCAGATATTGCATTTTCTTATGGTGTTTTAGGAAATGTAAAGCCACTTGTAAAACCTTCTTTTTAAAGCAGTGTGTATTTCTGAAGCACACTTTGGAGAGAAGGAATGGGGGGTGGGGCATACAGGAGGGAGGGAGAGAGAGAAGGGAGAGGACAAACAGATTGTACAGTGCATTAGTCTCTAACTCTTGGATATTATGCCTTTGCTACAATTTGATTGTCCATTGGTGGGTATCTTAATAACATGGGACCATTAAAAAGCAGAAAACTGTGGAGGAAAGCCTCTATTAGTGCAGTTAAAAACCCTTTCAGGTCTGGATTTTTTTTACATATTGCTGTTTATTTTTTCCATTATTAATATTCTAGGCACTCTGAGAGGGAAATGCCAAGTGAAGGGAGAAAAAGGAAGGAATGAGAGTGATTTGGAAAGAGGAATAAACTAGACATTTTGCTTTTCCTTTTAGGCCTCTCATAGGGAAAATAAAATTAAAACAGGATTAAGTTCTCAAATATTCTTGTGAAACTAATTGGTCAAACATAGACCTCTATGTGCAAGATACCTGTCTATCTTTACAAGGGCAAAAGGGTGGAAATGCAATAATTAGTTGATTCCTCTTCTGTACCATCTAAAAGATCAGAGACATACTTTTTCTATCAAAGGCTGTAAGCATCACTTGGATCTCAGGAAATTAAAACAGGGACTATCTTCAGCCTGGATTATTTTCCTGGCTGATAACTTTGTTCTGCAGTCCCCAGATGGCTCCATGAGAAGTTCCAAATGTGAATGTTTTTAGGATTGTAATTTTTCTTAATGTTTCATGTATTTTCTGTTTAGTCAGATCTCTCTTTTAGTCTCTATCTTAATTTTTGAATATCAATGTGAAAGTGGATTATGTGAGCTCCAAACTCTTCAGAGAAAAGGTAAACCATTTTTTAAGAACTGGGAAGAAAGGTCAGACTAAACAGATGCTTCACGAGTCTAGCTGCTATCAGCAGAAGATACTGGGAATTCATCTTTAATATTAAAATACAGTTCCAGGAGCTAAAATCAGCCAAGAGTAATCTCTATTTTTTTATTTAGGTAGAATCTTTTTACCAATCCAATACTTTAAACTATATCATACCCTCTGGTGCTAGTACCATCATCAACTGCTTCTTCTTCAGCATGTTTAAGGAAAGTAGTTCCCTCCTTCAAGACATAATTATGGATCAATGAAAACTGGTAAAGCAGTGCCTACATGTTACATGACTATCCATTAAGAATGAGTAGCTGCGACATCTTAAGACAACTGCTCAAGGATACTCCTCACATAGTTCTTAATTGCATGGCAAAATCATAAAAGCCAAAGAGAACTTAGTTGTACTGGTGTTTGATAATATATTCAGTTACTATTCTTAAAATCTGTATAGTTAGCTGTACACTTTTCTCTATAACCTCAGAGTGAAAGCTAGTCATGACATACAACTCTCATGGTAGAAAATGAGTGCTAACCCTAACTTGACTACCTGTTTCTTTTCATCCATCAGAATGGAGATAATAGATTTGATAAGACCCCATCTAGTGAACATGGACAGAAGTTCAAACACACATCAAATAATAAAGCAGCACAAAGGGGAAAATTTTTTCTTACTATAACTGGCAATAACAATAAAAATGAGCACACAATGTGTGGGTTATTAGAAGGACATGCAGTTATGAAATGCATGTCTCTTGACAGAGCAAAAAGTCATCAGAAGACACTAAGTAGGAAAATATGTAAAGAAGACAGACCATTTTAGCTACTGGGTGTTTATATATCTCCCATTTGCTTCAGACAACACCAACTGATGATTGAGTTTCTATGAGACTTAAGACACATTTGATATAACACACATCAAAGTATTACAGAACAAATATTCACTTTGCACACTGTGAAGAAAAACATTGATGGAGAGCAACTCTGCTTATCTAGAAAGAGTGATCTAAAAAGCAAACGAAGACTTACAAAAAGGGTTTCCAGCAACATAAAGTTGTTTTTTTGTTTTAAAATATGGAAGTTGTTGGTATATAAAACAATGAATCACTACAAATCAGTTAATTTCTATGAACTATAAGGTGCAAGTAAAATTTCTAAATTAGATTGATCCAGTGTAGCACAGATTTGTACTAAAAACTTGCAAGTTACTCCTTAGAAAAAAATAATAACCAGTGGCAGATGAAGTTCTGAACATAGTTTTTTAAATATAATACCTCAATACATTTAATAATAAAAGTAAGCTCTACAAAAAATCTATTTAACATATCATACAAAATGTAGAGGTGAATGCAGCTCACTGAACTACACTATTCAGTCATGTATCAGGAAGACTTGAAATTAGAAAATTATGCAATTTCTGTAGCTCATCCTCCTCCTGGAAACAGACTCATGCTGTGTCCTATTTGTGACATTTTTGTTGCTCCATCTACTAAGTTCACTCCATCCATGTAATCCCTTCTTTCTTCCAAAAAATATTGCAAACAAATAAAAGAAACCCCAAATCCAATCTACTACTGGGCTGCCTGATGAGCCACTCTCCCTTGAAAACATTTTGGAGTTGATTTTATCTGCTTTGTCAGCTCTCCCAAGCTGAAATTCTGTTAAAATGTTTTCGAAGATATCCCCCTTGCTCTGATGACATGGAGGTGAAGAAACTGGTTACGATATTCCTGAGTGCCAGACTAAGTAGTCAAGGTCAGTTTTGTTCAACAAACTTCCTGGCAGATGAGAGTGAGGTGTGACCATGGTTGTGGCACATGACATGCACTTTGGAAACAATTTTCTACTTAAAAAAAGAGGCGTGGCAGTCTCTGTACTGTTATGTGTCAGGAGAACAATCATCTATTACAGGAGCTTCTGGCTGGCTTTCCTCTTCTCCTACTGCCTCCTCTTCCACCTGTTCATCAAGGGGAATTTCAGTAGACTCTGAGTCTTGAGTACACAGAGTCTTGGAGTCACTGCACCTAGTGTCTTCTTTGACTTGACTTCCACTGTCCTTTTCGGTGTCTGACTCACCATCTTCCTCTAAAGTTAGTTAAAACTGGAATTTCTCCGTTTGACTCTGCCAGCCCTCTTCTTGGTCATCAGGTGCAGAAGAGGGGCTCTGAGGGATCGTGCTCTGGTACCATTCACGATTGTCCTCCAAAGTGTCCAAAATATCCTGGGCATCAGGATGTACAAGGTCTGCCCATGTCTCCCAGAGAGGATGAACAATATAGTCTATGAAGCCCACCTAGTTAAAAAAAGAAATCCAATATGAGCAGTCCCATTGGACTAAGATACCATTAAAAAGATTAAGTAGATCATGGCCCACAAATATAATAGCAATCAGAATACTACTAACCTTAGTTTGGTAAAATAGTCATTATTTGAGATAAGAGACCATATAAAAGTGTTGTTTCTAGCTGGTGAAAGTTTCTAGCCTCTAGAATGATTAGTAGTTCAAGAATATGTTCACAATGCAAAAACATTTTCAGTTATTTACATGGCAGGATATGGGGTCTGGAACTTATTTTAGAATAAAATGTGAATCTAGATAACTGAAATAAACAAATACTCTATGTACATGAACATGGTTATAATGAATGAACAGAATGCCACACCAGTAGAAGCATGGCTATGTAAATCTAAGTTCTACAATTGCTGGTTTTCTATATCATAAGTGGTAAGGTGAAACTGATTCTGTCAAAAACAAATAATTTTAAAAGCCCAGGAAAACACTATGAGTAAACAAATGCTAGCTGCATCTTTCTTCTCTTGGAAGGCTTTCTGTGTCATGCATTACCTGTGATTTTTCCACAGATGCATTGTGCTTGTCACACATGGGACTTATCTCCATGCCACACACCCTCTCTCGGTCTCCTTGGTGGAAGAACTCCTCCATTATCCAGTCTGTCCACTGGCGGTACAGTTGGAAAGGCTTTGTGAGGTTGCTCAGGTCTGCACAGTGCACCATGTTCTGAAGGACCTAAAGTAGACAGAGGAATTCTCTACTCAGCACTTGCTCCATTTTTTTTCAAACTAGAAATTCAAGTTGGATGACTGTGACACTTAAAAATACACGTAGTGTAGGATTTATTTCAAACAGCTCAACCAAGATGTGTCTGTGTGTGGTTCACACTTGTATAAATAGTTCCAAATTATGCCACTTCTACTGCATCTAAGTATCATAGGAGAAGCTGTTTATGAGTGTGGTTAATGAAATTCAGGCCTCGTTATGTGGATGGTTTTTGGGAGGTTTTAGATGTTTTTGTTTTTTAAATATATGGGCAACTAAAAAGAACAGTAAGTTTCTACCTGGTTAATTCTCAGGATGAGAGTGTGAGTAAAAATCCTGCCTATAGTTACTGAAAGTATAAGATGGGAGAAATGAATTTTATCAAAGCAGAATACACAGACACATGTGCATGTGTACACAAACACACACAAACACACAACACAAAATCAAATAATGATTTACCTGAATCCTGTCAGAAAAGTTATCAAGAAGAAGAACCCCAGAACTTGTCACTTTCTTAGTTTCAATCATAGTTTTCAAATCAACCAGTAGATTCATGTGTTTTGACATGTCTGTTGCAAGTACCTTAGAAGATAAAGAATATTTTATTAAGTCCAAAGGGAAAAGTCAGAATTTGCATATGAAAACTTTTTTTTTCCAGAATGTGAAAAGGAAGGAAAACTACTATGACTTCTAATGGCAGTATATGGAAATGAATCCTTCTAGGGGCACAATCTTTTCCCTTTGCTAACGACTCTTGGAAACCTAGCTAATTATGTACACTATGCAGAAACATCAGGCACTGACCACCACTTTCCTGGTGAAAACATGATGGTATCTCTGAGGATAAGATATCATCACACATTTTAAAGTTTTTTCATTCCCTGGATTAGAAAGTGGTTATTGGACTACAATGAGTGATTTAAGGTTGCTCACAGACCACTTCAGAAATAATATTCTGGTTAATTTTCTGCTTATCCAAGAAAAATAATTTCTTTCTCTGTATGTGCAAAGCAAGTAATTTTTTAGAAACAAGATATTTTTCTATGTCTCATAATCACTCTGAATAATACACATAGAGAAAATAGTAAAATCATGTATATCTCTAATTGGAAGGAAAAAGGCAGGGGATATTCAAGTGATAGCCCAAGCCCTCTATTTTTGCTTATTCATCTTTTTCTGTCTGCCATGTGGAGCTCAGAAAATAAAAGCTGAATAATGAGGTTCAACTATTATTATTCTTAAATCCAAACTGTTAAAAGTAGACAACCTGTTACAGAATAGCACTGCCAGTAACAGATGCAGCTTCTAGAACATAAAGGGCCATAGAAGTTTGGAAATACACATGCTTTTACCTAATACTCTCATTCTCACATTTGAATTTTTTTAGACTACTTTCATCACATTTTTTTTGCTTTTTTTGCTTTTGTTAACTACTTACAATGTCAATGACAATTTTCCTTAAAGATTGTCTTTGCTTTTTGGTCAAATTCTGAAAAATGTCACAATTTTCTTCCTGTAGCAACTTAAAGCCCACGGCCAAATGATGGTTCTCTAAGACAGAGGAGTCATTATACATCAAGGCAAGTTCAGAGTCTGAAAGGAAAAAAGGCAGATGATCACCAGAGCTGTTTAATTAGAGCTTATTTTTAAAGTTTTATGATACTTTGGGTTTAGGATGCAATTTCCCCTAAACTTCTCTGCCACCCTTACCATTACATGATAATAACAAGAAGAAAATACATTGAATAATGAAGGAGCAGAAATAACACTGGAACCTTTAGGAGTGGACTCCAATGTTACTGACACGTGGAGGGGCATTTCACTCTGTGGGCCTTAGCTGCCTCCAGACCTGATAAACTCAGTGGAATATGGAATTATTCTTAACATAGCAACATGTCTACAGCATAAGGTCTTATATTCCTGATAATTGTGGATTCTCTGCCCTACAACTTTTATGTGAGGATCATGCAATGCCAAGAAGTGTAGCAAGAAGTCTTGAGCCATGAACTCTAGTAGTGAATCAGGAAATGATAAACATGATCCATTCAGTACCTGGCACACACAAATAACTATATAAAGCATTCTCTATTTTATTGAGGGACCATGCATTTCTTTACAAATCCAAAGCCACAATTTTATTACAGAGAGACTAATTATGCTCATTTGTAAGAACTACCCTGGATCATCAAGAGTAAATTACAACATTCTCAATATAATGCTACTAATGAAGGCATAAAGACCATTTAATCTATTTCTCAGTCTTCACTGGCATGGAGATAGAGGGTGGAAAGGTACTACCACTTAACTGAAGTCATGTACTTCATTTGGCAGACACATACTAAGTGCATGTTCTCAATAATATAATACTGAATGATAGGAGTTGGCTCAGGCAATTATGCAAGCCAGTGAGGACATCATCTGCAAGCCGGAGAAGCAGAAAAAGCCAGTGGTATAATTCAGTTCTAGTGTGACCACTGAGAACTGGAGCATGGGGAGACTGGTGTAAATTCTCTCTTGTAACCAGAAGCACTGATGTCCAAAGGCAGGAGAATATGGATATCATCGCTCAAACAGAAAGTGAGTTTGCCTTTCCTCCACCTTTTGGTTTCATTCAGGCCCTCAATGGACTGAGTAATGCCTACTGCACAGGAGAGGGGAATCTTCTTTACTCAACTTACTGATGTAAATGCTAATCCCTTCTGGACACACCCTCAAAGACACACGGGAAAGAATATTTACCAGCCATGTTGGCAACCTAGTTGAGCCACACATAAAATTACCCATCACAAGGTTCACCCCTTGCCAAACTGGTACCTATATGCATTTCCTTAAGCTGTATTTAGTCTCCAAATAAAGACAATAATAAGGTCACAATTCCACCTAACATGGTACAATTATGAACACAGTACCCCTTCTCCATAAGAGGTAAAGTTCTAGAATGATGTTTACTCTTCTTGTGATATTCCACAACTTAAATACTACGATGCAAAATTAACAATACCTTAAAACTAATGTAAAGTCAAAACATCTTATATTGCATGATGAGGGAAAAGGAGGAAAAACAAAGAAAATTTCCCAATATAAGTATATTTACATACACAAAGGTGTACTCATGATGATTAGAGTCCTCATTTCTATAACTGGTCTTGTGCTCATAGCTGGTAATTATAACCACATTCTCCTCTTACTCATTCTTTATCTCTTTTGTCTTTAGAAAGTACCTAGTCATGGCTCTTTTTCTACTGGGTTGACCCAAATTTTCACTCCTGTGAAGGGCCATTAGTATTTCCACCTGGATTGGGTTGTTGTAGTTTCCCATTGACCTAACTCACAATGGCATAGTAATGTAAGAGATACCATAAGAAATTTCCTGTATTCCACACACACATTCTTCCCTACCTACACTGTGGAGTAATAACCCAGTTTCCCCTTGACAGTCCACATCAGTCCTCACAGTTAACACTGTAACTCCTTTCTTGGTCTCTTCTTCATTTGGAGACATAAGGAATCCAAAGGGGAATTCCTTCTAGGTCAGTGAATTATTGTCATGCTTCCTAGTCATTCCTCCCTATGGAATTAAGACCTATGGGCCACAGAGCATAATGTTGTCAGAAGAGAAAACAAATTTTGCCTGTGGGGTAACTAGAGGTAATAGTGAATAGTGCTACTTCCATGTCCATCTTTGATTTCTGGACTTGTGACTCTTGGTTATGGGAGAAGTAGCATTAGATACTGAACACTGGTTTTGATTACATATGGCCTTCTGGAACACTTTGTCCCAGGCCTGAAAGGTATTGCCACCTGGCTGGTGCTGCAACCGAGGCTTCAAAAAGGCCATTCCACCATTCTAATCAAGCCAGTTGCTTCTAGAGGGTGGGCATCCTTTGGCAGCTCTAAGTGAATCATGGCACAACTACTGAATCTGCTGAATATATGGCTCAAGTGGCAGAGTAACCTGCACAGCAGCCTGCACTTCTGCAGAACCTTCTCTTATTCTGTGCCACCACACAAAACCAGCAGCTTTTTAGATCACTCGGCCGGCCGGAATAACACACCCAAACAAGTAAGTTTCCTCCGAAATCCTAACTGGTACGAGGCATTGTGCCTTCTTCATAGTTGTAGGAGGAGCCAGATGTAACAATTTACCCTCTTCTTAGAAGAGATATCTTACCATGCCCCATACCACTGGATCCTTAGAAATTTCACTAAGGCAGAAGGCCCTTGAATTTTATTTGGATTTATTTCCTAAGCAATGTCCTCAATTTTCCAGTAGACATCCTGGGAAGCTGGGAGCTCATTTTACATTGTATTTAGTCAATAACAGGAGAAGGTTCTGCCTTTGATTTCCAGCAATTTCAGCCCTGCAGCTACAGAGGAGAGGGCTGGCACACCTAGAAGCACTTAGTCCACTGATGGTGGTGCTTGATCTGGGAATTCCAATCCTCAAGCTCATCCCTTTACTCCACCACTTGATTCACTGACATCAGGAGTAACCAATCAATGTTGTTACATTCCTGGGTTTCCTAAAAATGTGTGAGAGTATCATATGCAGAATCACTTCGCTCCTTGCTTCAAATGTAAGTGGTTGATTGGGAGTACCCAAGGCAGATATTTTATGTATGAACAGTTCTCCCCACAGACTATCAGTGCTTTTTCTCTTACTGGAAACAGCACTGCTGTCTTCAAACTTAATCAGATTAAAAAGCCAATTCCAGAAACCCCATAATTAATTCAGAAAAGTCATCCTTGAAACTTTCTTCCTCTACATTCTTAATTAAAAAAATATCTATTATGGGTTATCCAGAGAAAAAGAACCAGTCGGATAAAGAGATATAGATATTTCAATGTGCTTATTAGGAACTGGCTCAGGTGATTATGGATGCCAATAAGTCCCAGGATCTGGAGAAGCAAGAGAGATAGCTAGGGTTGCTATTCAGTCTGAAGATCTGAGTTAGGGAATGAATGGGGAGGGAATGGAAGGAGTGGAGAAAGTAATTGATGTAAGTCCCAGCTCACGTTTGAAGGCCCCAAAAGCAGTGGCATGGATATCTGAGAGCAGGAGAGAATGATATCCCAGCTCAAACTGAAAACAGGAATTTGCCTTTTTCCATATCTTCTACTCTGTTCAGTCCCCAGTGGCTTGGATGATGTCCACTCACAATGATGACCATAACCTTTACTTAATTTGCTGATTCAAATGCTTATGTCTTCTGAAAACATTCTCACAGATTCACCCCAAATCATTTTTGGCCAGCTCCTGGGCACGCCTAAGCCTGGTTAAGTTGTAAATAAAATTTACTCTCCCATCCTCAGACCATAGGCCCCTGAAGGGCATTCTTGTGCTTTAGTACAACTGCAGATCCATTCCATATATACCTATGCTTATATCTTCTTGATGAAAAACACTTTTAAGAGTAAACTAAGTGCATATTCATTGTATCAGGGTTTGAGGTTAAATGATCCTGAGCTTAGAAATCCAACAGACCTGGCTGTGAAATCAGCACCCCAACTCTCTTCCTTTGTTCTCATTTGAAAAGTAAGAACAACCCCTACCAAATTCCTGGGAGGATTATATGCCAGTAACTAACAGAAATGTGGGGGCTTCTAGTAATCCCCCAGGAGTTTCCTCCGCAAACTGCGGAAACCTCATTTCATCAGCTCAGTCTAAGAAGGGAAACTGGAAACAATTTTTTCAACAGTAAGAGCCTGTTTAAAAGGCACAGGAGCAAGAGAAGATTGGGCCTTAATGTGAAGGTAAGAACATCCGTGTGGTGGATCCAAGCCTACAACAGGAGATTGGGCTGGCATGCTTAGGACTGGGGTGAAGACTGGATATGGATACCACAAGTAAGAACTACCTCTCACTGTTACTACAGCTTCACTATGTTGAACCCAGAGCTTGAAAATGACAGCAGGCTACACTGTGACTCTAAGTTACGAAAGACAAGAGCAAAAGTCTTCAAAAGGACTTCTGAACATAATATTTGTCCTTGAAATGGGGAGAGGAAGTGGTGGTTTTAACTTAATATTGGTGCTGAAGTCCAAGGGTTAAAGCTGCTTGCTCACTCCCTCAACTCCTCTTTCTGTGCCACAAGCCTGCACTGTTTCCACTGCCCTGAACACCATCACATGCCACATGTTCACGTAAGCTGTCTTTTCCTGCAGAATGCAGGTTCCTAATAGCCAATGCTCAATTTTGGCCACCCTGAATTCATAGTGCCCAGAACCAAATTTAAATATATTGTTATTGAATAAAATAATCTCAATAGTTACAACTATACCACATTTGTTAAAAATGAATTTACCTTCTTTTAAATGTTAGTTAGGTTTATGTAGAAAAACAAAACTATCTATATAATTCACTAATATGACTATGGGAACTGTATTTTTAAATTACATCAGAGAAATTAAAAAGTATATGCACTGGTTCTTAGACATAACTTCACCTTAATATGATATGATGCTTCTCTGCTCTTAGAAGCCAAAATATATATGCTTTGATTATGTACCTAATGTAAATAAGTCTTTCTCCCCACAACTTGGCCATCTTTGATAGAAACAAAAAAGGATACTTTTCCAAAGAAAATGCAATGCTATGTATATTTTGTACTTTTGATAGTGCTTTATTTTTTTCCAGAAAATAAAGCTGTGAAGTTAAATAGATTTTTAATGACATTCTAGAATGTTCTGTTCAAGACTTGATGATGTAGTACACATTTTGCAGGTTTAATTACCTATATTATCCTTAAAAATAAAAGACTTAAGGAGCTTCCCATGTGGAACTTCAATTTCTCTATGTCACTTTCCTCTATATCACCAAGTTTTCATTAAAGCTCAACCAATTCCACCAGGCAGAAAAGATCTCTCTGCTTTTAGAACCCCCAAGCTGCTTAGAGTGAGTACAAGCACAATTAGTGTCAAATCATTTGGCACCCCAAAGTAACACACATCAAATGATTCATGAGAACCAGGATCACAACTGAAAAACAGGACCATAACTGCACTGTGAACCAGCCCAGTGAGCCCTAGTGCTCCTCTGAGATTAGCCACATAACCCAAGGTATCCCTTTACCTTGCTGCACTCAACAGTCTCCTTTATAGTATAGCAGATAACTTTCCAACTCTGGGTTTATACATCTTATAATCAGGACTTTTTAAAGTTCCTTATTATAAAGAATGGATTCAATCTTTGGTTTTGGGCAGACTGGAGTTTCAGCTCTGAGCCAAGAGCAGAGCTAGTGCTAGTCTGACTCACTGATGCTCAACTCATCCATAAATGTAGGAGAAAATACCAACTTAAGTCTGTTAAGGAAAAAAAAAAGACATTTATAGCAGATCAAAAACAAATTGCCAGAAGTGGCACATGCCTGGAAGACTGCAAATTTGAGGCCAGCCTCCACAACTTAGCAAGACCCTATCTCAAAATAAAAAAATAAATAAATAAAAAAGAGACTGGATATGTATGTGGCTCAGGGGTTAAGCAATCCTAATTTTAATCACTGGTACTAAAAGTAAATAAATGTATAATACTGTTAATTTCACAAAGCTATTTATTACTAGTTATGAGAGATTTCTTTATTGTATGTTATGAAGATAAAACTTTTTATTTTACCAGCTACTAAGCCCTTTCTGTGTTCTTCAAAGGAAAATAAAAGAACCTACCTCACATGATCCCTTGTCAAAAGCTTACTAGGGCAGTAATTCTGATCATGCCCTGTTACTATCATCAACCATGGGATACTTTCATACACCAAATGACAATGCTGATTCATTTGCTCAGGAATAACACAGTCCCATTACACTCTAACATCAAAAATATTAGCAATCCAACCTAAGCTGCTCTGTGGATTGTGAGCTTTCCTGTGTTCCTGTGGTTCGATAGAAAGAAGATCATCACAGCATCACTGGTAGCAAGGAACTTTCAGGTTCAGGATTGTCATCTTTTCACCCCAAGTAGGTGACCAGAAAAATGAGCTTAAGTGGACATCTCTGGCTACTCTCTCAGTATTTATAATCATCCTCCAAATTTCTAAATTATCTGTTTCAGTGCCTCTTAAACTTCAATGGGTATTAAATTTATCTGTAGATGGGCTATGCTAGCTTAAATGACCTAACCTGTATAAATAAGTTCCTAAACCAAGCTTCTAACCACACATCTCTGGACACTTGTTATAATCCTTTAAATATGTGGATCACTAAAGTGTACTTTACTGTAAGGTAGGACAGAGGTTGTTAAAAGAAAGATAAATAGATTTAAATAATCCTAAAGTTTGAGTTAAGTGTCTCAAAGCAAGATTGCATTTAATTTTTCTCTTTAGATCGGAGTACAGCCAAGTATAAGAAATAAACAGTAAGCATTGAGAATTGTACATGGCAAGATGGTTATCACATATAGGAAGACTATTATCTACAAATTCAAGCAGAAGGGAAAAAAAGGCAGTTTTTTTTTCCAAAAATTTTTTTTTGTCTATTTCCTTTTTATTCTAAGATTGGAAAAGAAACAAGGGGGTATCCATATTCAACTGGCCAATTAACTATGGCTTGGGCAGATATCTCTCTTGGTTATCTTCACCTCACAACTTAAATCTTCTTAGTGTGTTTTCTTACTAGGGATAGCCATTGATCCTAGATAGTCCTATATCCATATTTCTCTTATCTTAAAATAAAAATCTTGATTTCCCTTTTAAGAAGGCAGATTATTAACATGAAAAAAACATTTTCAACAACTTTGCATTTTTTTCATATATAAAATTAAATTTATAATATTAATATATTTTAGTGGCAAGGAATTAAATCGCAGTAAATGTTTAAGTAATTTACCTACTGACTTCAATGACCAAATAACTTCTGTAAACCTAAGCTCTTTCCAAAGAAAGAGGTGGAACATCACCTCAACATTTCCTACAGAGGTTTGCTGTGTAGCTCCCAGAGATGTCCACATTGAACAGTCCTACCATCCTTATATTTCCAAATTCAGCAATGACTTGTTATACAGATTTGAGAGGTTACCACTGAGGAGAAAAAGACTTAATGATTAAAATATCAAATTAAGAGAGAAGTTCCTGTCACCCTCATTACAAGATTTAAAAAGGAAAGAAGAGGGTTGGGCCTGCTGAGGGTGGGGAAAGGTAAGCTACAGCTTTTGAAGGGATGAAATGATGATCTACATAAAGTAAAGGTCTACTAGCACTCACTTTCACCTACCTTTGCTTTTTTTTTAACCTTTAAAGGCAGCATAGCTACCTAAATGTCTCTTCCCATTTTTACTTTTGATTCTCCTTATTATCCCTATTTAGTGAAATAGCAACATATTATTTTCAGAGAAGTCCTAAACACATATTTTCAAACATCATAATGCCTCTTGGGATGTAATGATAATTTTCAGAGATAAATTACATTAACATACACTATCATTAAAACACATATTTACACATCTCCAAAGAACTTTATAGACCTGAAAAAAAAATTACACAGATCCTCAGAAAAATTTGCTCTGAAAAAAATCACTGAACTTTACTTACTTGTATTGATCAGAAATTGATTTGACACACCAGGATGATCTACATCCTGTATTGCACTAGCAAAAATTGCTGCAAGAATCTCCAAATCTGTAAACACAGCCTGGAAAATCAGATAATATCAATATTACTATTCTATAAGGATATGAATAAAAAGTATTAATAAAATGACAAATGACTTCCTAGAATTTAGATGGAAAACAAACCTTCAAATCACCATGTATTTTGAACAGACTTTTAGCTAATGAGGTACCTATAAACTTTTTAAGCATAATTCTGGAAGAAAATATTTCAACTTCATTATATCTGCGGATCATCATACCTTTTTAAAAAATAGAAAAAAAGAGTGTCTTAATAAGACATGGGAAATTATTTTCTTGGATCCAAATCAGGATTTCTCGACCTCAGCACTGTTCACATTTTGTGTCAGGTCACACTATGTGTGATGATGTCCTGTACTGGTACATTATAGATACTTAGAAGAATTCTTGGCTTGACCATGACATGCCAGTAACATATATAAACAAAAATGTGGTACAACCAAAAATTTCTCCAGGCTTTCCAAGTGTCACTAGAAGCTGAGGGGAGGGGGGAAAGGGGCAAGAAATCATCTACAGTTGAAAACCACTCATCTGAATGATGAGGTATTAACATAATTTCATACTGAGAACAATGCAAACTATATCCAAAAAGAGAATCTTTCCCAAAAATGATTAAGGAAATCAAATTGCTTTAGTAAACACTTAGCAGAATAACATCTTAGAATTTAAAAAAAATTAAAGTATTTTTTCCTAATAAATTCTATGGAAAATATCAATGCATTCACTGTTTACATTTTATAAATTAATAATTCTTTGAACTCTAACTTAAAAAGTCATCAAAATGAATTTCCAGAAAACAAACAAAAGTCCAGATGTGCATTATGACATATCCACTGGATCATTTCAAAAAAGAAATATAAGCAGATGAATCCCTAAATCTCTGATCCACTTTTATAGACAAATTCATCAAAGCTGCAACTGCTTTATTAACCACAACATTTATCCCCTATAAGTCAACATATTTCCAATAAAGCCAATTACTATATGCATCACAAATTCCTCAATTTGAAAGTTTAAGACACTCATGAATGGCAAGTTAGTGTTCTTAACGTTTTTAAAAACAGATTTACCTCCAAAGCAGGAGTAGACAGTAGCACATGAGTGGACTGGACAACATCTGCAGCATGGATGTTGTTATGATAGGCCACATCAGCATGGTAATGGTCTTCAAGGGTCATAAGGTATGTAATTAGAGTGTCTACTGGAATTTTAAATGTTTTTAACAAATCCCGTTCCTGTATGAGAAGATATCCTTGTAACATTTTTGTCTTTATATTTTTTTTAAAAAATGTTTCACATAGAATGTTAGAACAAACAAACAACCCCCCTTGCACACACACACACACACACACACACACACACACACACACACACACACACACAAAACCACCAGGGCTTCCTACAGATGACTCAGAAACAGAAATAGCACTTTCCCATGTGCAGTGAGAGACATGGAAATATTTGGGAAGATCTAGGAACTTATGGGACAATATCAGAGTTGAGTTGTCCTTCTGGAGGACAATACTGCTTTATCCAAACCTAAGGTCTCAGGAATGTACTACCTACTATAAAAGCTTCAGTATACCATGACCATGGAGGCACCAGCGCTGGAGCACCATTGCCTCAGCCCCACCAGCTCCAACCTCATTCTAGAACTGAAGTTTCCCATTCTAGTCCCAGTGTATCAATAACAGACTCAAATTCTCATTTAAATCTCACTCTGAGCTGAGGCAAGGGCTCCAAAAGAAAATATAGTGGATATGGAAAAGGTAGTAGCAGATTAAAGAAATTATGTTCTGAGGTTAGTCTGCAGGGAAGTTACTCATTTTTTAAAGTTAGCATTCCATTCCCTATGCAAGTCAGGGTCATGAAGATGAATCTTAAACTGTTGTTTTAATGAATTGCTTCATTTTCCCATATCACATCTTTTTCTTAGATGGAAAAAAAACAAAAATAAAATTTATTTTTGTTTTATCCACACTCCACATTTCTCTACCTTTATTTGTCCCTTGGAATAGGAACAGATAAGGGAAAAGATACTATCAAAATGAACAACAACAAAAAAGGGTGGGTGGGGCTGGGGTTGTGGCTCAGCATCACCGCATTTGCCTAGCATGTGAGAGTCAGTCCCTGGGTTGATCCTCAGGACCACCTAAAAATGAATAAACAAAATAAAGGTATTGTGTCCAACTACAACTAATATATAAATACTTTTAACAAAAAGGGTAAGTGATAAGGAAGACAAAATGCATACACTTTTCATAGACTCAACAGTCAGTCCCTGCACAAAAGAGATGTGATAGAACTGCTATACCTGAAATATGGTGTACATGATAACAGTAAGAGGCCGTTCCAGACAACTCAGCTATTCTGAAAACATGAAGACCCCATTTGTTCACATCTTCTAGTTCCTGGCATTGAAAAATTACACCAAATAATTAGAAAGTGGAAGAACATGAGGCAATGAAACGCAAATATTTAAAAATCTAAAAAATTGTTAGATATATTTAAACAATGACTCATTTTAAATATAAGCAATATACCATAAAAATAAAAGCAAACTTTAGGAAAATTTACTTAAATGTACTGAAAACGGTGAAGCATTGCTTAGATTGTAATTCTGACAACACATCACGTTCACAGATTTTGAATATTTGAATATCAATCCCAAAGCATTTCTTCAATGGATAATATTTACTCACAGAAACTTAACTATTTTTGTACAACCCAGAAGAGATGACAGACTTCTAACTTCTTCAGACCAAAAATCAAATGAAGATACAAAAAAGTAAGAAATGTGTACTAAACCACCTGTTTAAATCCACATATTAATAAATTCAAATAACTGAAAGAGCTTTATAAAGTGCTTTTCCATTTTCAAAACAAACTTATAAATTAATGAACTTTTCCATCTATTTAAAAGAGAAGAAATCAAAATTCACGCAAAACATTACTACATACTTATGATTACGCTCTCTGAAATTATCTTACCTTGGCCAGAACATCTTCTTGTTCTGTTTTAACTCCAAACCTTGGGATACTTGAATTAGTCAGACTAGAACTATACATCAATTTCTTGACTCTACTGATCTGAGACATTGGCCTTTTCTTTTTCTCTTTTTCCTTCTGAGTTGGAGAAGAAATTTCCACTTCATGTTGCTTATCTTAAGAAATTTAGAAATTGTTCTACAATTATTATGAATTCTACTTTAAAAAACACAACATGCATAATTAGGCAGGATATAATTAATCACTGGGAAATATTTACAAGTTATACTTTTCTAATAGAGTTGAATATTCATAATTTGATGAAAACTTGATATCCTCACATACAAAATTAAGCAAATAAATTCCATAATAAACTAATTAATATCAAATGCCCAGTGGTTACTTCCTGATAGATCACCCAATGAAAAAAATCATGCAAGACTTAATCATGACAGCAGACTCACAGAAAGTACAATTCTTGATTATTTGCTCTGTTCACCAACTCCATTACTGTATGACAATAATCTAGAGGCTTGAAACTGCTCTTGCCAACTAAGGATTTCCATTTTCAACACATACTTTAAAATAATAAAAACTTCAAACACAAATATAATAAAAATAGCAGTGTACAAATCTAACAGCTAATTAAAACCGATCAGACTATGGGAATTGAAGCAGCATTTTTTGAAAGAAAATATAGTTTTCCCTTTTATTTCCTGTTATTATAGAAATAAGCTTTCTAAGGAAAAAAAATACAAAGGGAAGTAGTCCCTTTTGACATTTGATGAGGTAAATTTAAAAAAAAATTGAAAATGGAAACACGCATATTCAATGACTTGAATAACTCAGGTCCTTTCTTTTTCTATACCACATTAGATAAGTTATGATGTAACCAAGTTTTATAGAAACCACAGAGAATTCCAATTATAAGTTATTAAGTGATTTTACACCAATGCTCTTTATCTTTTTCTACAGTAAAATCAAGATATCTTGGTACATTCATTCTTCCACTATTTCAAGCAGTCAGCAAACCTACCCATTCATGTCTGTTCAGTAATGTGCCAATCAGCCATCAAAACAGTTTTGTTTTGAAAGTAATTTTAAATCAAGGATTTGTTCAAATTACTGATTTTCACTTATTGCACTTCTTTCTCCTGATGAGGTAGAGGGGCTGCCCCAGAACATCATACTTTCAGCTATTATTAGCACACTGTTCTTTAGCAGTTGCACTGTACTTGCTCACCAGATTGCCAGGCATGGTACGCATTAGACAATCAAATCATCAAGGGCAGGACTATTTCTAATTTATCATTAAGTACCTAGTGCCCAGCCAGGGAAGCATTTAAGAAAAATTTGTCAAATGCATGCATAAATATCTTATAAAATACATTGTACTGTTCTGTATTATGAAAAAAAAACTGTCTAGGGATGTAGCTCAGTGGTAAAATGTTTGTATGTGTGAAGACCTGAATTTAATCCCTGGCACCACTGAGTAAATAAAAAAAAATTTACTTTGTTACCTTATATTCTAAGGCTTAGAAGTTTACAGTATCAAATTATTAAGATAATAAATACAAATGGAATTTTTGACACTTATTTGATTTCCAAAATGAGTTGGTGCTTCAATCCCTCTCCAAAAACCAGCAAACAAACAATTCAAAAGAAAAATTTTAAGCTGCATGGAGTTATTTTCACCTAAGAATGTGTCTGATATGTACTCCGACACTTGGTTTCCAGACCGGCTCATTTCAGAGAGATGGGTGAGCTCCCGATTAAGCAACCTTTTAAACTGAAAAACCAAAAGGTAAAATGAAATAACAGAAGAGGAAATTTTAAGTGAAATAACTTAAGCGTATCCTGGGACACAGAAAGATACATCCCCAAAATTTTAAATTGCCTTGACAATTTAGAGGATAACTCTTCAACACAACCTTCTGCAATCATAGGAAAGAACCATAAGCTGTGTCACTTGTGACAGTGGCTGCCAGGCACAGGTGACTGCCACACACTTGAAATGTGGTCAATGTGAACAAGACACAGAATTTTGAATTTCGTATAATTATTCTCAATTTAAATAGTGTGTGGCTGGTGGCTATGACATTAAATAGCACAGATTTTGACAATAAATGACAATTAAAAGTAAAAACAATTATACACTTTAAATGTATTATTGGTATTTAGATAAAAATATAATTTATAAGCACACAAAAGTGTTTTCACGTGACTAAGCATGGTATATTTTTATCATTTGGTTTATCATTACCAGAAATGAATATATAAATAATATTGGTATTATTTTACCCCAAAGTAAACTTTAATAGATTTGAGTACTTTTGGGGAACTGTGGAAAAATAAAACTTAAATAAACACTACATAATATATTCTTTAAAATTTTTTTTCAAGTAAAAAGTAGAAGGCTTATTGGTTCTCAACATTCACAGAATTTGCCAACCCAAATTCCAAGTCATGAAACAAACAAACAAACAAAAACCCCATCAACTTTCATTATTGTATTTTATTACTTTGCAACTTATTTTACTAAAGCTACAGTGCTTGTTTTATCCAAAGATACCACGCGGCATTGCCAACATTTTCAAAGATTTGATACTTCCCTGCACATCCGCTGCTTTACAAAAAAATCTTCAATAAAATGATTTTATTCTTTTACACTTAAACACATTTAAATTTTGTCTAATCATGTATGCTCAACAGTCATACGTGGCTAGTGGCTAATGTACAACTTAGAGATTTCAAAATGCATCCTTGGTTTATCACAATCTAATATATATAATGCATTTACTATTTCCAAAAAAATGATAGAACCTTAAAAATTTATACCCTTCCTGTTTTTTATGTTTTTATTGCAATTTATAAATACCATAACTATTATGCCCACTGTTTTTCAATTATATTTGGCCACATATTTGCCATTTAATTTTAGCTCATCATTTCTTCCTGCCTCAGTTTTTTTTTATTCTGTCAAATATTTGGTGCTTAAAGAACTATTTTTATATTTCTTTAAAGCAGGTGAATTGATGGCGAATTCTCTTATGTTTTCTCCTCTTCCTTGAAAGTATCTTTATTCATATTAGAAATTTTGAAGGCTAATATTGCTAGGTAAAAAATTCTAAGTTGACATCTATTTAACTTCAGCCTTTTTGAGTTGTTATTCTGCCTTTAACTTCCACTGTAACTATTTTGATTGCTTTTCCTTTAAGGGTATTGCTTGCTGTTGAATCTGGACATTCAGTCTATGGCCATACAACCTTGAACATGTCCAATCTCACCTGTATCTGAATGTTAAGATTTTCTTTTGCCACCATATATAAAAAGGTATTCTATTAGGATCGCAGATGTATTTATTCTTCCTTGAATACATCCTCTCTGGAGTTTTAGGATATTTTGTGTATCTTTGCCTTAATGTCTTGTGTCAACAGTGAAGATATTCAGCTAGCAGTTAACACGTCAGATATTTCTTCTAATATATTTTCTCCTTTCTTCTTCCCTCCAATCTGTGCCTCAAGTTTTATTATAGACACATTCTATATTATTTTTCCTTGTTGCTATTATTTTATATTTCTTTCATTCTGTGTGAATATATTCTACTTACTTAGTTTCCTGTATACAATACTGTGTCATTTCTAATATGATCACAAACTCATTTAATCTTAATACCCATACATACAGCAACTCAACTGTTGGAGTAATATACCCTTAAGCATCTTTAGACACTACTCTTGGCATTTTCATTCCCCTTAGGTCATCTCTTATTAAACAATTGACAGTACATAGTAGTTGCTTCTAAATATATCTTTTTTGACTTTTAAAACAGCCCAAATAGGCTTTTAAATATGCTTTTAATATTTCTCTTAATATAGAGAATATTAATATATAGAGTATCTTAATATATAAGATACTTGACCAAAGCCAGATACATCATTCCTTATCTTTAGCAGCCTTTAAGTGGTTGAGCTTCACTAGAAATTCTCATTTAAGTCTGGAGAAGAGCAGTGAATTTATCTTTTAGAAATGTTTGAAATGCAATTATTTCTCAGTGTTAAATTAGCTTATTTAGAATGTTCAAAAAGTACTGCTTCTCTATATAATTGTTACAAATATGATCTAACTCAATGTAGTTAAATCTCTCCAAAAGTCAATCTTATTGATCATCTAAATTAGGCATAAGGATTGAACTCTCCCTACTAAGCACTGCAGAAGGTCATCACAACAACAAATCAATAAACTGCTGGACACAGTAATGCATACTAGCACTCCATGGCTGTCAAAAACGAACTGGTCAAGATAAATACAAGTTATAGTTGTCAATTCACAGGTCTAGGAACCTTATTCTCAAACCCAGGAACACAATGGTTACCTTCTTACTCTACTTTCTTTTTGTAACCTCTTGTTAATTATAAAATGCACATGTGATAGAAAACCCAGAATGCTATACAGAAGAAAGCAAGAAACCATGTAAACCCATTACTTAGAAATAATCACAATCAGTTATATTTTCTTCTATGCCCTTTTTTAACCTCTGTGAGATTTTTCAATTAAAATTGGCATCATATAACATATAAAACATAGTTGCTTCTTGTTTTCACTTAGCATTTTATAGTATCATCTACTAGAAAGGCCTTCTAAGAATATTCGTAAGATGTTTGCAATGCTGTTCAAATTTTTTTCTGTCCATCTTATTAAATTATGTATCCTTGAGTAAATTATGGGTTACTGATTAATTAAGCTAATGGAAAGTGTCTTTTATTTAGTCTGGCACATAATAGTTGCTTAACTTATTTGAGTTCTTTTTCCTAGCCCTCTTTTTGATACTCAGTTCCTATTTTTGTGTGTTTTTTAAAAAAATGATATTAATTTTTATGATTGAAGAACATGCACTTGAAGGACTTGATTATAGTTATGACTAGCCCCCTCTTTATCTAATCCCATAAAAGAATTTAAGACATAGAGGAAACTATGTTCAAAAACATACTATATCATATATAATCTCACACAGGTTGAAGAGTGGACAACACATCTTGCTTTACAGATGAAATACACCTTTGAAAACATCCATTAAATAAAAATACACACACACACACACAAACACACACACACTTAAAAAGACAGTCTGCTATTAACATTTGAAGCATGTATTCAAGTAAGTATCTCTTTGACTAGACATTGTCCCTGTCATAAGCTGTAAGTTGCTATAATCACAAAGTCATTTTATGTAAAAGGTGTGAAATAGGCAGTTCTTTCAGCCTCTGCCAGCCCCTCAGCAGTCAGTATAGGGAAGGTGTCCACCTGCACCCTGTCAATGTAACTAAACACTAAATCTTCTGGGGCAAGTGGAAAAATTAGATGAGGATCCAGGTATTCACAGACCCGTCTTCTAACTTGTGCACAAGCTCTAACTTAGAAGGAATATATTGTCATATGTACAAATAGAAAAATATTTGTTACCTGCAAATCTGGGACACAAATTACTGATGCATAATTTTTCTGGTGATTAAAATATATAATTCATCAAAATAGCCAGTTAGTACACATAACTAAAGCAAAAAATGCCAGAGAATCTATTGTGTAGACTGAATAAACAAGACTGCATATTCCATTGAATATTTTATATCATACACATTATGCCCAGACTATTCTTTTGTTTTTGTTCAAAACAGAAAAATCTTGGGTTGGAGAAATCCATTATCACACATCTATCTCTCTACCAAGGTTTGCAAGGTGCTCCAATAAAGTCAATATTTAATTTTATCATAATTAGAACTGACAGTATTTGAAGCAACCTCTCTCTTCCCAAAGGAAAGAATTATGAGGGATTTCCTATGGAGTACTGTCAAAGCATCCATTAGGTTAAAACATAAGGATATTTTCTAAAAGGAATAAAAATCATTTTACTATTTGGCTATTACACAAAACTTTAAATCCAGGGAAACTAGACTAATAACCACAAAAATCACCACAATTGCTTTCTCAACTATTAGCTGATCTTACAAATTGGTTTTGGAGTGTATAGCCTGATGTACTAAAGAACCATATAATAAAGTATTCAACAAAAATTTTAAAATCTAAGTAGAATTTTTCTTATTTTGAGATAACTCTGTAACATTTACTAAAATAATTACATAAAAATTACCATGACTGGGGAAAAATGATGATTTTAAAAGTTAATAAAATATATTCTTCTTGAAATATCATTATATTTCTTGAATAATAGATTTAAAAGACACAAAACTCTGAATTGATTTTCAATTAAAAATTGGTTGCGATTTAATTGAGCATTTAGTTATTTTTAAAGTAGCCTCTAAATATTTTCTGCTTGGGAATTTCTTGTTAGTTTTGGTTTAAGTAATTAGAAAATTAAACAGAATCATGGTTGCAATGAATAAAAACATGAGGAAGATTTCTAAATCCTTTGTTTTCATTAAGCATCAGAATATCTGTGAGTAGCATTTAAAAGGCTTAAAGGAAAGTGAAAATGCATATCTGAATGGTGTGCTTTACATTTCAGAACTACAGTTCTCTGGTTTACATTCAAGATTGTATATAAGTTCTATATTTAAGATTGTTAGGGCTGGGGTTGTAGACTAGTGGCAGAGCGCTTGCCTAGCATGTGTGAGGCACTGGGTTCAATCCTCAGCACCAAATAAAAATAAACAAATAAATGCAATATGTCCATACACAACTACAAAAAAACTTTAAAAAAAGATTAAGAAAACAAAATAAAACAAATTATGTCCGTCTCATTCCACCATCCTTACCCTAAGTACATGTATGAAGATACGAATGGTGTGACTCCACTTTGTGTACAACCAGAGAAATGAAAAATTGTACTCTATATGTGTGCTATGAATTGAAATTCATTGTGCTGCCATGTATAAAAATTAGAATAAATAAATAAATTAAAGAAACAAAAATATAATTAAAATATTTTAAAATATAGTTTTCTGAAATCCTGAATCATGCCACTGTGCTACTGGATATATATATATATATAAAACATATCCTCCTAGTATACATTCAAGAAGGTGGTACAGCTCAAACAGAAAGAAAACACTTATATTTAGCTATGATTTTCCACTAAAAAATCATTTAATTTGCTGTTCTGTGACAAGTTTGGAATATATCAGTATTAAAAGCTACTTAAATTTAAATTGGCTGCATAAAAATAAAATCTTCAAAATGCATAAGACCACATCTGTATATTTAGATTCTTGGAGGTATTGTTCATACCCAAAATATAAACATAAAGCCTTTAAAAAATGTATCAAATATGAACTGGCTAAAAGCTAAGAGATAAATTGAGGAGTCAGAGGGATTATGGTTTTTTGGGGTTACTCTCTATACTTTTCTGTATTTAAAAAAGTGGAATGAAAAGAAATGCTTAGCAGAATTCACATAATGAAAATCTATATATTTAAAAACATTTAAAAAATCTGGATCATCCATAAATTTAAACATTGAAATGTTTTCTAAAAATTCAAGAAAATCTCAAAAGTAAAGGGGGAAATGTCCTTTAAAATAAGCAAAGAAACAGATAAAATATTTCAAACTTCAAGTCCTTAAAGTAATGGAAAAATGAATCTTTAAAAATTTGTGCAATTGCCTCAATAATCAAGGATGAGCCTCACTTTCTGAAGTGATACTTCACCCAGAACTGAACTAAGTTTTTCTACCTTTCATTACCATCATGGAGGTAGAACACCATGCTATCATTACCACAGAACAGGCAAAAAGCTTGCTAAATATGAACACATTCTTATTAAATTCAGTGTATTAATTCACTTCTTGAGATTAACAAAAGCATCATCATCATACAAACTTTTTTTTATAATTTTACACTAAGATAATCAATTTTCATTTTGAGACAAATATCAGTTAAATATTCAATGTCAATTTTTAATGTAATCTAGAGTTGTATATCCAAAAATGGAAAAAATATCTTTGTCATATTAAAGTAGTACAGGCATTTAGCAAGAGCCATAAATTAACTTTATAACCTTTAAAGTGTTACATGTTAATTGGAATCCATAAATCAGAATAGGAAAGTTGACTAAAAATTATTTGCAAATGAATTTATTTAATTACCTTGATATTTTAAAGCACAACACAAACTTACACCATATGACAAACAGAAGAATCACTGCACATCAAAAAGCTATTTTAACAAACTACACATGATAAAAAGTTATCCAATCTTATCTTGAACACCGAAAACACATATTTGTTTCATAGTTTGTGTAAAAGGGAAAAATATAGAATTGCTTAGAAGGCTTAAATACCATCATAATTTGTTAACACTATCAATTATGTAATCGGAGTAACCAGGAGTTTTCAAAGGAAAAATCAATCTTACCTTTATGTAGCTACACGACACTGATAGCAAATAGTTTGCTTCAGGCATTTTTGATTGCTTATCAAAAATGTTTATATATATGATAAATATGTTCAAAAATATGTGTATCTTCAAATCCTTTATACTTTCATAATCCCCGTAAGCCAGTGTGGGATTTTAAAGATTTTGGTAATTAAGTATACAAAAGAATGCCTCGTATTAGGTTCCATCCAGTCATCTTCCCATTAAATACATGCCATTTGTAAAACTCCAGAATGGAACAAAATTCAACAATTATTCTGAATAAAGAAAATCCATGTGATAAAAGAATAGGTAAAGATCTAAGAGTTTGCATCTTTCTATCTCCCAGCTCCAGGGCTTAATGAATAATGTATATCAAGATGTTTAGCTGCAAGAAAGACTAGCTCTGTCAAAAGGTACCAAATAAGGAACTGCAGGGAAGCTGGGAAGAGTGACAAGAAACCCCTCCCACAGAACCCCAACTATGCACCAATCATACTCCATTCTCCAGAGTGTGAGGGCAGGGGGTGTGGACCTGGCGCAGGCTGCTTTGTGATTGGCTGGCGAGGGGGAGCCTCTGGGGAAGAGGTTTTCCACCTGACCCGGTGAACGCCATTTAATAACGGTCTCCCTACAGCTCGGAGGCTGCCGTGAGAAAGATGAATGGGGCTTCCCTCTTACAGAGATGCATAACAACCATGACACTATTCAAAATCCGCAGCTCATTCTTAGACAAAGACTGACAGCCCTTCTGGAACCATTTCCATGAACTTTAATATTCTTGGACTTTACTTACATCCACATAAATGCTGCTCTGAAAACGATAAGCATGCATTTTAATTACTTTCCTTTCTCTTGGATTTCTCAAATCCAAAACAAGTGGCTTCCTTGGTGACCTAGATATAACCATGGTTCTTCCCCTGTTCATAATAAAAGCCAAGGGATTAGAAAATGTGACCTATGCCCAGAATTCACAAATTCAATGATGCAGCCTCTGACCTGTATGGTATGGCTGGTCTTAGGTCCCTTTTTTTTTGGTGGGGCTATGTGTGCCTGAGCTCTTTAATTTCCAAAATCTTAATGTAGAGATGATTTATTATAAATCTGACTTGGGAGAAAATGAATCCAAAAGCTAACAAGCTGCGTATGGATAAAGAATGCAATGTTTTGTATATAGATTTCAGGATCTATATTTTGATCAGAAGGGAACATTTTTATGGCTGTAAACTTAAAGTGGCTTTTAGGAATACAGAACTAAGTTGAAGAGTAATCACTACTATATAGAATGTGATTCTTTCAGGAAAAAACATTTTTATGTATGGTTTAGAGTAGTATTACTCTGTAATTTTTTATATTAAAGAGGTCTTTTGTATGAGAAAAGGGGGAAATCTTGCTTTTGCCCTATTTTAACATAAAATCCTGCCCATTCTCCCTCATCTCCATCTCAAAATTTTATTCTCAACTCTTTTGTGACTTAATGATATGATTACTGCACATTCTTCCTGTCATTGAAGTACTTCTGTTGTTCAGGTTTGTCTTAGATAGTATGCCCTCATCATAAATACAGCAGTTCTTCCTTGTCTGCAGTTTCACTTTCTACAGTTTGTTAATCAAAAAACATTAAGTGGAAAATTCTAGAAATAAACAGAAGTTTTAATAACTTTAATTTTGGCATATTGTTAAAATTATTCTATTTTATCTTGTTGATCTCTTATTAGGCCTGATTTATAAATTTCATCATTATGTTTATACAAGAAAAAATACAGTATATGTAGGTTTTGGTATTCTTCACTGCTTTAGGCAGGCAGTGGGGGTCCTAGAACATATCCTCTGTAGGTAAGAGGGAGACCACTGCATTTTCTTCATCTTTGAAATTCTGTTGATTCCTTGATCCTGAAGTTCTTAGTTGCTATTTACACCCTTGTGTTTTATTCCCTAAATTTCTCTTAATCCTTTACAAAAGATAAGAAAAAAGGCAAAACTTTTTTAAAAAAAATATGGTCTTTCATCCTCCTTACCTTCTTTGAAGTGTTCAGCCTTGTTTGATCACTCTTAACACTTTCCCTGAACTCCCAGCGTCCTGAACTTCTTTTCTTTCCACTGCTCTGACCATCCCTTCTTTGCTTTCTTCTATTAATCCCCTAACTCAGGATCTCCACAGCCTCTCACCCAGGCCTACACTCTTCAATGACTACTTCTAAGTTGAACATTAGTACTGTATTTCCAAAAATATAATACTCTTCCCTTTCAAATGTCCTGCCAGTCACGTCAAACTTTTTCAAAACTATGAAACATTTTTCTATATTTAAAGTAGTTCTTATCATAACTAACTCCCATTGCAATCAGGGGGCCCAGGTTGTTTCCAGTGTCTCAGATGAAATCCGTGACTCCTATCATCCAATAGGTGTCTCATGTGAGTCACACACTGTCAGGTGTTTAATATAAATCATCTAACTGAATCCTCCAGTAACCCTGACATGTTCCCCTCTACCACATTACCTTCTCTCCTTCACCCATCATCCTGACCAAATCCTGTCTTTCATAAAATGCCATTACTTTCCTTTTGTTCCTTTCTATTCCCACTTCCATCATATCAATCCAAATACTTAAAAGAGTAAAATAGAAAGTACCTTCAATTTCATTCCCACCAATCTCTCATTTCCACATAAACAAAACACTTTGAGAGAAAATATGAATTTCCCCAATTCACCCAGCACCTGGACTCTAATCTTAACTTCTAAATTGGTTAGTGCAGCAGCTAATCTGCAAAAGACTCCTAATGAGTCACATCACTCCACTATGCTGAATCTGAGCTGGCTTGTGTACCCACATGATTATGCATGACTGCTGAGGCTAAGTCACAGAGGCCTTGAGCTTTCACCTTGCTTTCTTTGAATTTGCTATTGGAATCCCTGTGCTGATATGTAGGAAAGTATGGAGTGGGAGATATGGAGAGATTGTGCCTGCCTAAAAACAAGCACACACATCTGCCCAGTCACCAACCAGACCAAGATGAAGAAGCCATCCTGGTCATGCAGCTCAGTTTAGCTTTCAGATGACTCCAGCCCCATACACTATCTGACTGCAACCACAAGGGACCCCAAATAAGAATGTGTAGCCATGCCCACAAAATCATGGAAACTAGTAAAAATAAATTGTATTTCAAGTTTGAAGTAATTTATTATACAGTAATCAATAGCCAGAACAGTTAGGAGGAGTAAATGAAATGTGTAACTCTACATCATGTACAACTAGACAAATGAGAAGTTATACTCCATTTATGTATGATGCATCAAAATGCATTCTACCCTCACACATAACTAATTAGAATAAAATAATAAAGTAATATATGCAAAGCACTTGAAATAATGATATATAATAAAACAAATAGATATCAGATGATATTGATTACAATAATTCCATTATCATATCAACATTTTTTAAATATTGTCTTAGTTGAACACAGACACAATATCTTTATATTATCTGTTTTTATTTGAACCCAGTGCCTCACACATGTAAGGCAAATGCTCTACCAACTGAGCTACCACCCTAACCCCATACCATCATTTTTTAACTCTCGGATTACTACTTCTTTTCTTAATACACCTTGTTTCCTTTCATCTGCATCATGTCACTCTGTGTCTCAGATCTGAAATTCTGTCATTGAATCTCCACTATTTTCTCGCTTCTGACCTTTCCCCCTCCAGGGCAATACTGATTTCCATTGCCAGACCTCATTTCCTCAAATCCAGCCTCAGCCTGTAACTTCAAAGCATCTACATTCCTCTGTGGGATCCAGATTGCTGCCCCTAATCCCTAAATGCAAAACTGTTTTCAGCTGCTCTTTGACATCTCCATTCTGTCCCTGGAAGGCTAGAATTCCAACTGTCTCTTGGACCAGCAGCCCCCATTTCCCTATCTTTACCAGCTCCCTCCTCCTTCCACTCTGCCTGCCTCAAACCAGCCCTTTAAAGTCAGATTTAAGTTATTAAAGTATGTCTCAAACATAACTATTCCTGTCCTTCTCCAAATTTTAATTATCCTTTATTCACCCCTTCATACAAAAAATATTTTCTACTAAGCTCCTACTATATGCCGACCACTGTCCCACATGCTGGGGGACACAGTATAAACAAAACACATTTTCCTACCTGGAGCTTACATACAACAACTTAGTTAGCAAGACAAAACACACCACAGGATGATAAGGGCGATGGAGGAAGACAAAGGAGAGGAGGGCAATGAAGTGTTAGGACACAGAGGATCTGGGAAGCCTCTCTGAGATGATGGTCATCCAGAGATCTGGAGCGAGGCAATCACCCAGAGCCCTGGGAGGGGGATCCAGGCTACGGGCACACCCAGAGCAAAGGCCTCCAGGCAGCAACACACCCAGTGGTGAGCTCCCAATGCATGTCACCCCCTATCATTTAAATCCAAGTCATACTTCAAAGTGGTTCTCAGCAAGCTCAGGCTCACTGTCCTGACTCCTTGTTATCTATCCACCAGTCAATTTTATTCTTTGGTAAGTTAACATTTTCTTTTTACAACAAATATTTCTTGTATCCTGAATTGAAATTCTTAATGACAATTCCTGTAAATATACTTTGCTAAATATAGGCACACAAACTAAATACTCTCTACATAGATAATTTTTCAAAAATAAGTAGAATGGTTTATATCAGTAACATAAGGAGAAGTAAAAGAATTTATATTGAATAATACAAAACATAAATATTGTATACAACCATATTAAAAAATCATTAGAAGGTTAGATCTTACTATTCCTGTCTAGCTATGATCTTGAGGGACTTATTTAAATGTTTCATGCTTCAATTTAGTCATCTTGGAAATGAGAATAGTGTCCACCTCATAGAGTTGCTGTAGGAATTAAATCAGTGCATATAATCGAAGCACTTGGAACAGTAAAAGCTATGTAAGTGTTCACTGTGATTTCTCCGATATGGAAGATGGCCATGAAAGTTACAGCAGCATAAAAATGAACACACAGAAATTATATTAGAAAGACTGTGTTTTTCTCCTGAAATGGTTAGGATTACTCTCGGAAGCCTTCAAATATAACCAAGTACAAACTTCACGTAACATGATGCTGTTGCTGCATTACTGAAAAGCTAGTGTGGATTAAACCATGTAAAAATATTTCGTGTGTGCATGTAAAAAGGAGCTGGGTTCTAGGCTCAGATTATTATAAGGGCATTTTTTATCTACATGAACAGCTGCTGGGACTTTCATCTACATGAACAGCTGGAAGTCCTGTGGGTGGGAGAGAGCAATTCTTCATAGCAAAGGATTTTCCTATGGAGTTCAGGGTGTCCAGTCTCCTTAGCCTCTGGCTCACCAGAGAAGCACCCCACACTGTGTTCCCCCAATTTTCTGAATATTCCAGTGTTAAGAATCTCTGTTCTAGTTGTTTCTATTGCCATGAGTTTAGCCTCTACAATCAGAAGGTAGAATCATTGAGAGAAAATATATATCTTACTCTTTTTCTATATTTCTTGAGGTAGTTAACGATCACAATCGTGAAAAGGTTGTTCACTGATGCAAAAGCAAAAAATTAGCAACATTTTTAACCACCTATAGGAGATAGGAAAGGATCAGAGGTGTTACCCTCAGCAATGTCACCAAAAACATATAAAACAAATTATATATGGCAAAACCACAGAACCTGTCTTAAAAATGACCCAAAACCACATATGGTTTCCCCTGCTTCTGACTGTCCACTGCCCATTCTCTTGCTGAACACAATGGTGTCTCCATTCCACAAATTTCCATCAGCAACAACGTGCACTAATGCTCAGAGAGGTGTCGAATTTGAATTGATTCAACTGTAAATCCCTAATATGCTGCCAGAAGATTACTGCAAGTGTTAAGTAAAAAGTACCAAGGAAGATTTCCATATTTCAAGGGAATAAGAAGTCTTTTTTAAGCTCCAAGCTAAATTAAAACTCATTTTATTTTTTTCCCATTACACAAAACAGACTAGAAGCTTGTTCCTACTGCCATGGTAGGAAGAACTTGGGGAGGATTCTAGACAATACAGAAGAGAAATTCAGATGGATCCAGAATGGTGCAACTCTTACTGTCAGACTTGACTTCTGTGGATTTTAAACTGTCTCAAGTTATTAGGCATCTATTATGCAATGAGAGTTTTATATACCTTGTTTCTTATCTTTGCAACATCTCAGTAAGATAGATACTCTGCCCATTTTAAAGTCAAAAGATGGACGTTCTTAAACACTTGATAACTTGTCCCATGGATGACAGCTAAGGCAAACCCAGTCCTCTTTCTGCCTTTGCTCACCATGGTCTGTGATGGTTCATCATCTAAAAGGCTGATGCAAGCTCTATGATCATTTATAGGAATCCAGGAGCAAATTCTTTTACCCTCAATTCTTCTGCTGAATCTATAGCATCTTGAATGAAAGAACCATAGTTACTATCTCTGTGGTCCCATCTCCAGACAGGGTGGATCCTATCAGCTAATTTAGTTAGGAAGCGGTGCCCAGATACGCAGCCACACCCAAGTGAGACATGCCTGTGTTTGGGAATGTACTATGAACCAGACAAGGATGTGCTCTCATGCAGAGTGGGGGCAACACATTCAGAAAAGGAACCGAGGTCCAGAAAGTCCTGACTATGCAGTATGAGGGGCAGCACCACAGCTAGAATTCAGATTCCTAGTTGTAATCTGCCGCTCTTGAACATGCAAATGGCTTATAAACATAGATGTTGAAACAGAAAAAAAAACTTTCCATTAGCATTCAGTTCCCTGTTCCTAATAATTCTCTTGAGAATCACTACATCCCACTCTTCTTCTTCATTTTCTCAGTCCTTAATAGATACTCCGAGCAATCAGCAAGCTCTCTGGAGTATTTCAGGATACTTAAAATTCTATGGATGAAGTTGAATCCTTGACACATTAACATATGGCTGGCATCATTGACTTTAGAACACTGGTCGAGACAGAAAAGCCACAGTTTTTAATAGGGAAAAAGAAAAACCAAAACATGAGGTAATTGGGGTTCAGAGAAGTCAAGTGTCTTGCTCAAGGTCACAAAGCCAGAAAGTAGTAATGCCAAAGTTTAAAATCAGGCTGTCTGGCTTCTGCCCAAAACAGTATTTCACAAGACAAACACAGAAAGTCAAGTACTGTATGTTCTCCCTTCTGTGTGGAAACTTAAAAAAGACCTGAAAGTAGAATAGTGATCACCAGGGACTAGTGAGGGGAGGATGGGGGGTGATGAGAAATGGATGATTTGGTCAGTGCAGGATATATGTATGTATGTATGGAAATATCATACCAAACTCCATTGACATGTACAATTAATATATGTTAATAAAAAATAGCATTTCAGACTTTTTAAAATGTTTATTCCAGAGTCTACACTAAAGGTCTACTAATATAATCAATTCTAAGCTAAATATTATATTATTGTACTTGAAATATTTAAGAAATATTAAGATGAACATATATTCTCTTAGATTTCTCCAACCAAAGGGATTGTCCTGGCAATAGCATTTTTTTGTAGAACTTACACTATTGGAAAATATTTTATTCTATCTACTTCTATAATTTACCTACTTTTATTTTACAGCTTTCAATTTAGAATCAACTTCTGGTAATTATTATTAACCAAGAACCAAATTCATATAAAGTAGGGTCTCATATATCTGGTACTGTTCAGTTTCACAAATGCAAATACAATTACTTAAATGCCCCTGGAAAAATTCTGAGGCAAAGTTTAACTTGAGATATTAAACACAATAGCTTTAGCAGTCAGTGTCTCTTAGAACTATTTTTAGAGGTCGACAAACACACAATATAGACATATATACACATACATACATAAATGCATACATACATGCTTTACCATGGTGCTGTATCCCTAGTCCTTTTTAAAGAATTTTGAGACAGTCTAAGTTGTTGAGGGTCTCACCTACATTGCTGAGGCTGGCCTTGAACTTTAGACTCTCTGCTCTCAGCCTTTTGAGTTGCTAGTGTGTGACACCACATCCAGCTAACACCAATATTTTAAATCACGGGATTTTCAATCTATTTACACATTAGAAAAACGGTATATAACTTTGATTATTGCTAAAACATGAAGAAACCTCAAATAAATGCACTACATCTGTTTGTGTTTACTGCCCTCTAGGGACAAAGGACCCACATTTGACTTATAAAGCAGCTCTGTTCCTGAGTTATATTTCAAAAAATGAAAGCTCCCTCACAAGTTCTAAGGATGACTGAGATTAAGAGGAACAGCAAGTTGGATCTTAAAAATTGAATAATAATCTAGAAAACAAAGGAAGGTTCATTATCTAATTAATCCGGTCTGAAATCTTTCACCCAAAGGGCTTTATTTAAAAACAGGAAACACTTGCAACATTCATTAGAAAAGAAATTCCAATTTAAAGAAAAAATGCTCCTTCTTCACTATAGGGTATGCTTTGTGAAATGATTTAAGCAGAGAAGGCCTGTCTTCTGAAGCAATAAGGACAAATGTAAACAGGTTTACTTCTAGAAAGGCATAATTTTCACATGCACCCCTCTGCTATGTGGATCTTAAAGTAATTTTAACTCACAAAATTTGAGCTATAATTTTAAAAAATGAAAGGATACTCCTTTCAACAAAAGATGCCTGAACAAAAAATCAGACACCAGCCACAAAACAATGCAACCCAACATTCACCTGGCGCTTAACATTTTCTACTTAATACTTCCCAAACTATTTCAAAAATTTGAAGAGGGGGAGATTTTTCCTAATTCATTCTGTAAGGCCAGCAAAACCTCAATATCAAAACCAGACAATGATACAACAACAAAAAAGAAATCTACACGTTGATGTTCTTGATGTACTCAGATGCAAAAATTCTCATAAAAAATGAGCAAACCAAATCCAACTGCATGGTAAAAATGATTATTCATCATAATCAAGTAGAATTTATCACAGGGAAGCAAAGTGGCTCAACATACACAAATCAATAAACTCTCCTGAGAAATATACCCCAAACAGAATGAAGGACCCAAATCATGTAGGATTCACCTCAATAGAGACAGAAGATCATCTCAGAAAATTCAACATCACACACACACAAAAAACAACAACAACAACAAAAAAAAACTTCCAACAAAAGCTTGAACCTACCACAATAAAGACCATATGTGACAAACTCAAGACCATATGTGACAACCTCATACAAAATGGGGAAAGTTGAAAACTTTTTCTCTAAGATCTGGCACAGCACAAGGATGCCCACTTTCACCTCTTTTATTCAACATAGTACTGGAAGTCCTAGCCAGAGGCAATTAGGCAAGAGAATGAAAGAGAGGGCATCCAATTTTGAATGGAGGAGGTCAAACTGTCCTTCCTTGCAGACATAATCTTAAATACAGAAAAGCCTTAAAAGACCACATACAGGAAAAAAAAATCTGTTAGAACTAAAAAATGAATTTGGTGAAATTGCAGAACAAAATCAACACACAAATGGTAACCCTGGGCCACTATTATTTGTTCATCATTGAAAAGGCAACAAATAATTATTGTGTACTCAGTCTAGGACAAATACTATGCCAACTATGAGGGATAGAAAAATCCATTAAAATGGGCACAACTTTTTGCACAAAACTGAAGAGCCTCAATAGGATTATTCCTTCTGAATCCTTTTGCTTTTATTTTATTTTTTCATAGTTTTCTATTTTTTCCAGCCTGGACTCTTTACAGTCAGTATAAATTTGCTTCCTTATAGTCAGTATATGATGCTTTTTCCCCTTTTAGGATGAGCTTTTGTCTAAGGCAGCATGTCCCAGAATGTGTAATGAAGGACAGCAATCCAAAGCAGCACTTTGTAAAGACGACTTCCACTGTCAAACAAAGCTTCAACGTGGCAGTAACTTCTATGGAATCTGTACATTAGCATAGTCAAGGCTCTGCCAAGGACTTGACACACAACCTTGCCTTGTTGGTTTGACATGGCATTTCCCATATTTACTCTTCTATCAAACTGTTGATATTCTTAACAAGGAAACAAAACCATAGTACTTAGGTTTCATTAAAAGTTCTTATGAAAGCAATGGGCTTTAAAAATCAGACACTTAAGATTTTTAGGATGGTTTTATTCACCTATTCACTCACTGATATTTATTGCACAGCTACTGTGTACCAGCCTTTGGGACACAGTAATGAACAAGAAAGATTCTCTTTGACCATGTAAACTTCGGACTCCTGGAGCAGAAAGACAAAGAAGGAGAAAAAAAATTAATGAAAAAATAGAGGCAATATGATACTGTGATGGGGACTGTAAGATTAAGTAGTGAGGAAAAACTGTACCAAGAAGATGGTATCTGAGAAGAGACCCAAATAACTAGGAAGTCAATTATTGCAGCAGTACTCACAATTACTAAGATATGGAAACACGATCTAAGTGTCCATCAAGTGATGACAGAGTAAAGAAAATGCGGTACACATCCATCGTGGAATATAATTCAGCAGAAATATTTTCACGACATGGAAGGAACTGGGGAGAATTAAGTGAAGTAAGCCAGGTACAAAAGATAAGTAACACATATATGATCTCACTCATATGTGAGGAAGTTTAGAGTGGAATGGTGGTTACAAGAGGCTGGAGAGTAGAAAGAAGGGGGGGAGCTGATCAATGGGCACTAAATTAGAGTCAGACAGGAGTCAGAAATTAGGATGTGCTATTGCACAGTAGGGTACATAGATAATGCTACATTTCAAAAAGCTAGCAGAAAGGATTCTGAATGTTTTCACCATGAATGATAGATGATTAAAGATAGATTATGCATAATCTGATTTAAATGTTATATAGATTGTCCTAATCAATCGATCAGTCAATCTATCTATCTATCTACATATACTGGTACTAAAATATCACAAGGTATCCTATTTATATGTACAGTTTTAATGTTTTAAAACTACAATTGAATTTAAAAATAATGATGACTCAGAACAGACCACTCACAGTAAGGCTGAAGGAACCAGGAGACAGGGGAGAATGATATCGGAGGCAAGTGAAAGCAAGATGATATGGGACCCTGGAAGACTTCAAAGGGGTGGAAGGATACCCCCGGAAGGTTCTAGCACCAAGTAATGGAATATCATGTAGATTTTGAACATGATTCACATTTTTTAAGTTATTTCTACAGGGGATGGCTTGTAAAGGGGTAAAGGCAGATGAATGAGATAAGGAAGAGAATTAACTCCTAACTTCTGTTCTGATGAACACCTGCTCTGAGATGGAGAAGACTGGGGTCACAGAGATATGGAGGAAGATGAAGAAGAAAAATGAGACCTAAGAGCCAAGCACAGGAACATCTAAATAGATGTAGGTTCAGTTTTAACTGTTGAGGAAACTTCTGCACCTTTCACCAGGTTCATTAAAGAGGTGTGAACAAGGAAAGGTGCCAGAGAGCAAAAACCCCAAAGACATTACATTAGGATAGACCACTTCCATCAAAATCTTTCAAAATGTTTTAGAATAATTTAGCAAAGGGGCAAGAATAGATAATTTGTTTTTAAAATCCTTTCACCATAGTAGATTAGGACTGCAAAAGCCCAAACAACTGCTCACACAATATAATCAAAATTATATGAAATTCTGATTATAGAAAATTTTGATGAAATCAGGATTATCTATGAGTTGAGCACTCAAGAGTGGACAAATTTTTATTGAAATCCCATGTCTTGTTTAAACATTTTATGAATGAAAACTTAACTGAAGGCCATAAGAAACAGGTAAAAGTAGTGTAGCAATGGGCTGTTCTGTTGTCTGATTTGCCACAATGACTAAGTTGCAGGGACTGACATTTATGAGATGCACCATGGTATAGAATACAGGTTACTCTGGCTGACTTAAAGTCCCACCTCCTGTGAGCCCTGAAACAGGCAGCATGTTATCTAAGGGCTCTGTGCTGTGTGGAGGAATTGGAGTTAATGTGATCTAGGATAATCTATAAAGCATGTGCCAGGAGCTCAGTGAGTTATATTATTGCCAGAAATTCTGAAACTTGTCACAAAGAAAACATTCTGATTAAAAAGGCTGCTTTATGGGCTGGGGTTATGGCTCAGTGGTAGAGTGCTTTCCCAGCATGTGTGAGGCACTGAGTTCGATTCTCAGCACCACAAATAAATAAATAATGAAAGTCCATTGACAACTAAAAAAATATTTAAAAAAAAGGTTGTGAGCTGCGGTTGTAGCTCAGTGACAGAGAGATTGCTTTGTAGATGTGAGGCACTGGGTTCAATCCTCAGCACCACATAAAAATAAATAAACAAAATGAAGATATAGATATATAGATACAAAGGTTGTTTTAAGATGGCTACCATTATACCTACCCAAAGGTTTATGTACCAGTGGTTTGTCTAGAAGTTATCAAAATCTCCCAAGCCAGACAAGACTGCTCCTGGAGATCTCAAACACACTAAGATATTTTTTCTGACAAATATAAACAAGGATATTTTACTCTGGGTAAATGCAGAATAATACACTGGGTTTATACCATTCTTCAAAAGAAGCTCTTTATAGACCCCTTAAGACTGATTTCACAATGGACCCAGCAAATGAAAATAAAATCCAGTTCAGGGATTGCATTATGGGAGTGTCAATGAAGAGAAGAGTAGCCAAGATCCATAACTGTTCATGTAAAAGCACTACAGACCTGACTAACGGTGATCAACAGCTGGACATGATCAATTACAGCCTGGGCAGTCACTTCCCCCCACAGATAGGGAGGTAAGTATGTGGATCAGAACACACACTCTCCCATCTGGGGTAGTAAGAAAAGACTCCAAGTTGCGGGCTTCAAAAGCCTCCAGAATACCAGACCTAACAATACACAAAACTGTCTTTTCCTAAAACAATAAAAGAATAATAAAAGCTCAAATTTATTGAGTGTTTACTATGTGCTGAGGATGGTGCTGGCTATACTACTGGCGTTATCTCATTTATTTCTAATAAAAACTTTATGAGTGAGCGCTAGCATTATCCCTGTCTTACAGATGAGTCTGAAGGCTTCCAGCTATCAACTCTGTGGAGGCAAAACTCTAGTAGAATCTTGCCTTTTTCCTGGAAAACCAGGCCTGACAATTGAAGGCCCAGAGTGCATTGCAACTTAGACATGGAGTCTCACCTCTATCTCATGACTAAAAGTTTAACTAAGATATTGTCCAACAGCCCCCATCTCAATCTGGCTTCTCTTCCTGATCTACTGACTATTATCTTTCCCATTATTTGAGTTTAGAGTTTCATACTGTCCTCTGGCTGCAGTCCTGCAGTCCTGTAGGACCCATCACCCTTCCTCATGCAATCTTTGTCCTGCCCATCTTTTCTTTTCATTCCCATCCTACTTCAGGCCCTTGTCACTCCAGTAGCTAATTCTCTAACAGACTCTTCCTGTTTTTAGTATGTCCCCTCAGTAGGATCCATCCTGTACACTTTTACCAGATTTACCCTCCCCAAATCACTTGGTTGTTCTATTTTCTTTCTAATATTATCTTTATAATCAAATGCAAGGCTCTGCAGGATTTGTAGGAGAGCTGCTCATGTTTTAGCTGGGCATTTAACACAATCTGCCATGTGGCCCAATCTGCATTTCTCACCCCTGTTCTGGCCTTAAAACCAGATTGTTCAGCCAGGCTCACGCTTCCATGATACCCACTCATCCTCCACCCCACTAATATACAATAACACTAAACCTACAGGGTATTCTATCCTACCCAAATTTCTTCTAGCCCCTATCATATACCTCCTTCCTCATTAGCAACTAATAGGAATCCTCAATGTTCACGATCCAGATGTTCAAGTAGCATGTTCCCTGGAATCCTTCTCATTCTAGTCCTGTGTGGGGAACTTCTCTACAGGACTGGACACCCTAAAGCATTCCATGACTCATTAAAATGCAACAGGCTGACTTAGAAGACTAGCTATATTTTCAGTGGTATGTCTGTATGTTTTGGTACTTGTGTACCTGCCTGTTTGCATAAAATACACTTATGTGAAGATCTCATTTCTCCTCTAAGAACCTTGAGCAGATAGATATCCTGTCATCTAAAACAAAAGGATAAAACAACAACTCAGTGAAAGCCTGAAACCTGAACTGTGGTTGACTTCAGTCAAAAGGTGCAAAACAAAACCAAACCCTCCTAATTGTTTATTTCCTACATGAAAGTGGTATCTCATCTAGAGAATGGTCAAGGATCAAACAAAGTAACAGAGACATACCAAATTAAAAATGTCATTTGAAAGTGATGGTGCCCATATAACCCCAGATCAGGGCTATATGACCAACAAGACCAAGTTTGTATTCTCCATAAGATCAAAGCCCTGAAACACAGAACTGTGTTGACCTTGGTTACTTTCACTTGGCTATTCCTTGTTATTTTGCTATATCTGTATAACAGGTAGACCTCATAAATCCCTAAGGAATTATGGAACTGAAGAGGGAAAAAAGAGATTATTAAGCAAACTGAAGTTTGATTTCTCCGCAACGTGGCTGACATTAAGTGGAAAATGGAAAGGAACCAATTGCCTATGCAGTGACTCATGGTCAACCCTTATAACAACTGCACCACTAGGGAAGTTTTCTCTTGATGGCTATATCTAGTGTCAGACTCATGACTAAGACCTCATCATGGGGCTGGCACTGGATTCAAGGTCATCTCATCCACACTTGTGTTTCTCAGCTGGATTGTCATTTTTAATCTGCAAGGATTAAAGGGTCTACTTCTAGTTCGTTTCTACTTTCACCAGGAAAAAGCACTTGTTATCTTCACTTTGTCTGATATTGGACACATTTTTAAATCATGACTTCGCTTTTCACAGAATCAGAAAAATCATTTGAAGGGGCTTTGGAGGTCATCCAGGGAAGAGAAAAACAAAGCACAAGCAAAGGACCAATTTTTAGACAGATAAATGAAGATCTACGTACAGCTTTTATAACATTAGTAAGTCTTTTTTTGTGGCCACCTTCATAGTATCCTTTTAGAGCCAACCTAATGAAGAAGTCAGCAAGAGTGTAAATAAAAATATGCTATCATTGGGTGCTAGGTAACCAAGATAACACTAAAGTAAACAAATCTGTGGGCATCACATATGCAAGCTGGTAAGGTCCCATAAATCACCATGACTGGGTATCAGGATTTAAAAGGCACACTCTGTAAGCCCTCTCCAAGTCTGTTGATTCAAGCCCCAATTGCATTTGGTTACCTATATGGCAGTATATAAAATTGACCTTTTAAGTTTAAAAATAGTCACAGTCATCATCCCTACTAAAGATAGGCCATAGTGCCTGCAATGTTTAAAAAATTTACATAAGTTTTTATTTAATTTTCACAACAGTACAGTGAGGTAGCTTATGTTGTCTTGATTATAGAGAAAACAGAGGCTCAGAGGGGTTAGAGTAAATTAATGATCCAAGGTCTTAACTCTAGTGTGGAGCAGATTCATACCCAGAAAAGAAGTTGCTAAGTTCATCAGAATTTAGGAGGTGATTTAAAGGAGAATTGAGAATTTGCTCTTCTGTTCCGTTTTACTCTCCTAGCATGTAAGTTAATAACAAGTCTATTACAGTGAATCAGCTGATATTTATATGGACATGGTCTCTTTTCACCCTATTGCAGCTTGCACCTTGCTGTCACGTACCCTTCAACTATTCCCTTTTCTCACTCCTGGGCACCAGGATCCTTAGGGGATAGACCAGCCATTGAATTTAGCAACCCATCCATGCTGCTACTGGGCTACTACTCAAGGAGGCAACAGGTGAAGGAGATGACACTAGGTCTTAGTGCTAACAGAGACCTGAGCCTCATGAAATACACTGTCTGTTAATCTCCCCAAGCAAGTCGGTCCTCCCCTCCTCCCCCAAAGCTGCTGCTGATCATCCTCCTTAGAACATTTGCACCCTCTTGTTGACCTGTCTGATTTTTTTTTCTTCAAAGCTGTCCCCAAGGCTCATTACAACCAGATTTTACCATACAAACCCTGAGGCAGAAGGAGGTCAGGAACAGAAACCGGTTCCTTTGCCTTCAGCCAAGGAAAGCCCTGACCCCAGGCCAGCGGGATCAGATGTTCTGCCTTCTACCACTCCTCCTGCCCTCATTGCACGCTAATAGCTTCTCTGTATTTCTTGCAACCTTTCTTTCCCTCATTTTTCTTCCTTCCTACCATCCATTGGTCCACATTCCCTTTCCCATTTTGTCCCTAGAGGAAAACAGAATTTCAAAGACCCTCATAGTAACAGGCTATTTTTGAAACCCTAAACTTTCTTACACCTTCTCTGTTGTTGCCTTACTCACCACCAATATCCTTAGATTCTCTGCCAGCTTGGCATTATAGATCTGCTTTCATCATTTGGTTTTCTCATCTCACCAACCTCATTATCCTTTCATTTATATCTGTGACCAGTTAACTACCTGCCTGCCAGGGTGGCTCCTGACCAGACACACTGTCTCAACATCATGTTTTTCTTAGGAGGAAGGGGCCAGGTCAGGTTTGTGCCCATTTGACATAACTGAGAGAAGGAAGGCAGAACAAGATGTACTATAGAATTCCCCTTGAGTAATTAGCTTTTGCTGAAATTGCTCTTGCTATTTTGGAATCCAGTACTCATTAAATACATATTTTAAAATGTTTTGAATATTTTGAACATGTAGTCTGAGAACAAACACTTATGTCTCTATATTCACCCAACACTTTATCTAAAAAATAATTACCTTTACACCTACTAAAATCCCTGCAGAGCACTTGCCAGCCTGCCTGCACAAGGCCCTGGGCTCCCCCAGTATTGCAAAACATGTGCTCCCTCCACGTGGATCTCAGGTAAATTTAAATGAGCCTCAGGTTTTCATCTTTAGAAATGGGAGAAATTGTTTTCATATGTAGTATACTATTTCTAGGACTAAATTAGAAACTTAAGGTTTGAGGTATGAGAAAATAAACAAAATCCTGCCTTACATTAGAAGGTAAGGCACATATGAGAGTTTCCCGACCAGTGGTAGTCAAAGATTGTTTATGGACCAAATGGATAACACTATAATGTTTGGCATTGAGTCTTTTCTTTGTAATTCTGTGTAATTCAGTATATTTTATAATTCTTTTAAAAGGTACACAATCATTTTTATGTTTTTTTCTCTAACTTCTCACTGTTCTTCCTTCTTCAGTGAGTTTGAATTAGAAGGATCAGGTAACATTTTAAAACAGAATAACAAAAGGAAACACTGATACAATGAGTAATTGATTCTTCCACTGAATATGACTTTTCAGATAATAAATTCCTTTCATATAGGAATTAACTGTGTCATAACACAACTCTGTTCCCTTTAATCATTTCACTTCTCATTAGCACTAAAGCAAAATTAAGATTTAGGCCCAAATATCTTTCAGGAAAAACTAAACTAATCTTCTCCTGATATATAGAAAAGAAATAGGCCTATTTCTAGTATAAGATTCCTCATGAGTTACTGAAACCCAATTATCACTACTCTTATGAAGATCTAAGAGATCGTGCTGAGAATATAACATTAAGAAATCAAAGAAAGAAAATAAAAACATAGGCTAAAGAAAATATTAATGTTTCATCTTTATCACAGCCTGCTGAAAATGACTTGAAATATTCAAAAAGATGGAAGAGGATAGGTGCTTAGTTTAAAAAAGGGAAGGGACTAGTCAATGAATATTCACTAAATACCACTTCTATGAAAGGCAGGGAGCAAAGCATAGTTTTGTTCACTCTATGCAACTTTTAGCCTCTTTTTGTGAAACAGGGATTCCCTGAAAATAATGACATTTAAATCACATATACATAATTAAAGCACCCACGACGAAAGAATTCTCTTAAACTGTGAAAGCCCTCCCCAAATTGAAATTCATTCTCTTTCTAAATTATTGCTTCAAAGCCCATCAATTGTAAAGGCAGTTTATTTTTTCCTGAATATAGAAAAATGAAACTAGCAAACATCAAATACAACCTATCTTGCTCAAGTACTCCTTTTCTAAAATGTAGAGTTGATTTATAGGCATAAAAAATACAATATCACCTTACTAAGAAAAAATATTTTTTTTTGTAATTCTGTGTAATTCAGTATATTTTATAATTCTTTTAAAAGGTACATGATCATTTTTATATTTTTTTCTCTAACTTCTCACTGTTCTTCCTTCTTCATTGAGTTTGAATCAGAAGGATCAGGTAATATTTTAAAACAGAATAACAAGAGGAAACACTGACACATTTCCTCAAAATATTTTGAAGAGTATTTCTGTAAGACAATTATGAATAATTAATATGAATAATGCTCATTCATATTTGTCTAAAACAAAAACAAAGCAACCAGAACACTGCTATTTACAGAGAACACACATTAAAATCAAGCAGTTATTTTCTGAAGTGAAGAAGGCACCCATGGGTCTGAACTTACTCCACTATGGCAGCCGCATCTTTGCCTTGTTGCTATGGTTACATCCCTATCATGCCTGTGCTTTCTACTTTCCAGACCTGTTTATGACAGGCAGAGGTGTTTCCTACTATGGTGCCTATGTCTGCACAGCTAACTGATTGCCAGGAATAAGAACCAGAGGCTGTGAAAGTAGGGATTACAGTGCAGCAGCCCCTAGATGCAGACGGTAGCTCAAGCACATGCTAGGAAAAACCTGACAGATTAGACCCTAAAAGGTGAAAAAGATTCTCTCTCTCTCTCTCTCTCTCTCTCTCTCTCTCTCTCTCTCTCTCTCTCTCCACACACACACACACAAACACACACACACACCCCTTTTCATCAAAACTGAAAGAGCATTCAGATAGTTCCAACTGAAAAGGATCTAATAAAAAAGAGGTTATTGCTAAAATAGATATGACAGAAAACAGTTTGCAGCTATGAATATGGTCCATCTGGCTTTTGCCTAAACACTATTAACTTTAAATTCAAATGAGATAAGGCTAATCTAGTATATCCTGCAATAACATTTCTGAGAGATTAGTTCTCTAGAAGCAAAACTCAGATTCTTAAGGGAGAAATACTAGGAACTCTTGTCAATGAACGAAAAACATTTTCTTAAGAGGCAGGAATGATAATGCTTTGACTCTTAGTCTACCAATCCCAGCTAGAAATGGTATTTACATTAACTACTATCATGAGCCCTGTACTGACTTACCTGACTACCTAACAAAGGATGATATTGACACTCCCTGGGTTTAGACTAAAAGTAGTGTAGACAGCCTCATCAGAAAAATAAAACAGAGGCAACATATTGTACTAACAGTGAAGAGAATCCCAGATAAAATCATGTGGAAAGTCAAAGAGGATAGATGGAATATCCAATGGGGGAGGGGGCTGTGGAGAAAGACTCAGGAGGAGACAGGACAAATCAGGCTTCAGAAGGAGGTCAGCATTCCAGACAGGCCTAGAGGATGCTGCCGAGTTTTTACATCACCTTTTTTGTTTTCAAATTTTTCGATTTACAGAAAACTTGTGAAGGAAGTACAGAAAGTCCCCTATACTCTACAGTCAGGTTTTTTACATTAGTATGGCACATAGGTCACAATTACTGAGCTCATATTGATGCCTTCATTGCACACTTTTTTTTCTGACTTCCTTAGCTTTCATTTAGTGTTCTTTCTCTGTTCCAGGATCTCACCTAGGATACCTTGTTATATTTACTTAGCATGTTTCCCTAGGCTCCTCTTGGCTTTGAGTTTCTTCTTAAAATTTTCTCATTTTTAATAATTCTCACAGTTTTTAGGAGTTCCGGTCAGGTATTTTGAGGAATATCCCTTGAGTGGAATTTGCCTGATATTTTTCTCACGATTAGACTGGGGTTAATTGCAGATGCCAAGGAAAATAATAGATGCAAAATACCTTTTTCATCAGATCATATCAAGGATACAGATTCTTAACATGACTGTATCATCGTCAGTGTTGATCCTGACAACATGGGTGAGGTAATATCTGTTGAGTTTCTCATTGTGGAGTTACTTTTTTCCCCTTTTCAAAGAGTACCTTTTGGAAGGAAGTCAATATGCACAGCCCATACTTCAGGAGAGGGGAGCTATGTTCTTCCTCTTTGTGGGTGCAGAATTTATCTATATGTTATTTGGAATTCTCCTGCACAGGAGATTTGCCAATTTCTCCCATTTAATTATTTATTCAATCAACTATTTCTATCAACATGCACTCAGGGGTTTTTATGTTATATTTTGAGACATAATATAGTACTACTTTTATTTGCATGTATTGTTCCAGCTTTGACAATTAGAGCTCTTTCAGTTTGCTCTTGTATCCCACTTATAGGACCCTACATTAGTATATGATTTTGTTCGTTTGATCTCATCCTTACTTTCTGGCAGTACAAGATGCTCCAGGCTCATATTGTATATGTCCTGCCTCAGTCCCTAGAATCCGACATTTCTCTACGGAATCCTACTGTCTTTTACAGGACAGTAGTGTTAGAAATTAAAATGGGGGTGCTGGGTGCACTCATACTACCAGGGTGTGGTTGCTTCTAGGTCCTCTCACCTGACAGAATGAGAAAATATTTGTGGTGTACGAGATGGTTCAGATGTTGAGAGGTGGAAACACAGGCTAGGTTCTCAATATACTTTTATTAACATTAATTATTAATAAGAGATTGTGAGCCTCTGTTATTTCCAGTTTCATTCAGAGGAACTACAGAGATATATTCTTTTAAGAAAAAGAAAACCCTCCACTGCTTTATGCAGGACTTTAAGAAGAACTAATAATATTCCTTTATAGCTGGAAATAAATGGCTTAACATACTCAGTATTTACCATGTTCCTGTCTCAATAATTCTCATCTTTCAATTCATCAAATCATCACAGCCACTATTTAACAGATGAAGAAGATGGGAAAGTGGGCCCATGTACTCTGAATATAAGGCAGAGAATGAGTCCAAACCAGGCAGCCTGGCTATAGAAGGGTGGTCAAGATCCACAGACCGTTCTACTTGAGGAATGAGTATCTAATGAATGAGAGATTTCTAATGAAGAAATTTTCCATTTCTTCTAGAAGGGAAATTCCATTGAAGGCAGAGAAAGAACATGGTAGGTTGTTTAAACCAAACAAATCATTCTAACTAAAAATGACTTTAAATAATGTTTTTGTTACAAATTCAGATGACTATGTCCAAAAATATGGCCACAGTCCATAAGTAGTAAGCTAAATGTCATAAGGTGGCCTTCAAATAAATGCTTTCTTGTTATATATTAATTATAATATATATTAGAAAAAATAAGGTGTTCAGTTTAGTATTTATGTTTTTTAAATAAATTACTTTAAATTAAACCTTTAACATACAATTGCAGATATGAATGTATACTGAAATGATGGTGTATACAGAAATGATGATTTGAGAAACACTAATTAAGATTATAATTTAGACTATAATTTCTTACAGAATAGAAACAAGAAATATTACATTCTTACACTGCAAGGAGTATAAAACACAAGGTTTTATTGATCTTGTTTTTTTGTGTATATTCCAGACAAGTGAGCACATATAATTTATGGAACATCCAGTGTGTGTTATCCTCCAGAATGAACTGTGCACACTTATAGCTATTATTCTTACAACATTTCAACTTATTTCCCCTTCTATTATCACTACTTTTAAATGAAGAAAATAGAACTTCAGAGAGGTGAGACATTTGCCCAAACTATTAAGTAGGAAACAGCAAAGCTGAAATTTGAGACCAAATTCACCTGACAAAAAACATCTGAGTTCTTTCCATTCTGCAAAGTTGCCCTAAGTATCATTGGTGCATACTCCAGGTCGGGAGGTAAATATCACTTGCCTTTATCACATACAAAGTAAGCAAAACAATAAAAAAAACCTCAGAATATAAAAACAATAATAAATATAAATATTCTTTTAAAAATAAAGTATTCTTTAAAAGAATATAAACCTATCATTATTTTAGCTATTAATGTAATTTAACTAATTTTCTAATGAACACAGAACCATTTGTGGTTTAAGCAAATATCAAGATTCATCCCCTATTCCTGTTAGAGTGAATAAAATTAAATGTCTTCTTTCAAAACTCATGTGACTAGCACAGCATGGTGTTGCTCACAGGCCTGTAATCCCAGTGGCTGGGAAGGCTGATGCAGGAGTATCACAAGTTCAGCAATTTAGTGAGGCTCTAAGTTCAGCCTCAGCAATTTAGTGAGGTTCTAAGCAACTTAGCAAGACCCTGACTCAACATAAAAAAATAAAAAGAAAGGGCTGGGGATGTGGGTCAGTGGTTAGGCACCCCTAGGTTCTATCCCTGGGGCAAATAATAATAAACTCAACTCGTGTGACTATTAAAATGAAAGACTGTCTGTCCGTTTTCTAGAAAGATTTCAAACTATGCCAATTAAGCTATGATGACAAGTAACTCGGGTAGAACTATTGCCCTACTAGAGCCACAATAAACCCCAGCAATGAGCAGCTTTAAAAAAGCTGATCTCCCTTACTAAACAAGAGAAAATCAAGCTCTACCGATTTTATGGAGCAACTAAAAATCATGACACTAAACACATTTCACATCTACTATATATATATATATATATATCTTTTAAAACAGTGACAATCCATGTGACACTGCAAAAATCTTAAATTGAACAAAAGCATTATCATCCTTGCTATTCAGAGAAAAGTTTATTTAATCTATCCATAATACTAGTAACAGTACTATTTTATCTTAGTTAAACCTTATGTTTTAATATATATATATATATATATATATATATATATATATTTTTTTTTTTTTAAAAGTGAAGAGTTCATAAAGTTATCAGTTGGAGCTACCATTTCCCATGAATAAAATCAACATGTAATAAATTAAAGCAATTTTTCTAGCAATGATTAATTTCTTGATTCATAACAATGAAGAATTTTTGATAATTTGAGTGTTAGGGATATTTAAGCTTACTGACACTAGAACTGAGTGGATGGCAACAGAGACAACTTTTTTTTCCCTTTTAACCTTAGTGTCTTGGTGAATTAAAGTCAACTAACTAAATATTCGATAAAACAAAAATACCCATTAAAAGTGCTTCCTTATTTCTATTATTACTTTATAAAAAGAACATTTTTTATAAAGACAAGGATTTCTCAATCTTTTTTGTATTAACTTTAAGAAACTATATGTAAGTTACAAAAGTCTTTCCTAAAATCTACCTTTATTAAATGGATGAAGGATCATATATCAAGTTCAAGAAAACAACAAAAAGTTGAGTTTCTATAGTTAAACATTACTTTTTTTTTTTAATCTAGAGTTTTTCTTTAGGTACCTCAATTAACTCTCAGCAATTCTTTTTTCAAAATTTAATATTTTAATGTAGAAAACAAGTGTTGCTATAATGTTTCATAAATTAAAAATGTCTTTTTCAATTAACTTGAGTTCCTTCTTAGCAAAAATTCAACACTGATTTCTATTCTGAGTTATTTTACTTGTGCAGTGCAGAAATACCTTAAGATGAGCCACTTCTATGAACATATATTCCTTCCAGCAGACCTCCTGCCCATCAAATATATCAGCAGTCCCAGAAAGTGCTAGTCCATGCTATGTATTGACAATCAAAAAGCAGCAGGGGGAGCAACCAAGGAAAGCTCTAAGAAAAAGCACCCCAGAAAAGCAATTTAATTTATAGGCAACAGAAACATACTAGGGATAATTACTAAAAACCAAAGAGACAAATAAATTCTATAAAGAAGTCATATCCACATTTGCAAACTGGCCTAAGCACCTCTGGAATGAATTATAGGACAACCTGAAGTTCCTTAGAAGGACACTTGAATCCTAGTATCAAGACAGACTTTCAACTTGAAGACCATTAGTTTCCAGCAATGCCAAGCCTCGGAACTGCCCCTAAAATTAGAGAGGAGAAACAAAATGCATTTTTTATCTGGGTATGTGGTGGAAAGAATCCATAATTATTTCATTTTCTCTTTTAAACATCACTGCACTTACACTGAAGGCCTGGTGAAATGCACACTATTAGGTCACAAGAGAATTAAGTTACCAGGTTCCACTGCAGTCTTTGAAAGTCCTGAGGGCCAGATTCCTGCCCTCCTTGCCACTCCTTCTACCCTCAATACACTTTCCATGAGAGACAACTCAAAATACCATGAAACTATTCCACATTAAAGGATATTTTTTACCAGAAAGGCACTTTACTTTGCAAAATCAATAAAAGGATGGAAAAGTGCCCACCAACCTACATGACATTTACATGTTCTAAAGATTTATATGGCTTTTGTTTTCAGTTTTACAGTAAAACAGATAAAATAATTCGTTTTTCTGTCTGGAATTTCATAGCTGAATTATTTTTAAAAGACTAAACTTCTAATAAGGACTTCAAATCTTCTAATAGAATTTTACAGACAGTTACCTAAGAATTATAAAAATATCTATGAAACAAAGTGTCTAGCATAACTTATGGTTAAAATAGGCAATCCGTATGGTTAAATCAGTATGGTTAAATAGGTAATAAGTAAAGTTTGATCTGATCCCTAAATAATACCAGTAACAACAGATATAGTGCTACTCTTGACAGACACTGAATTGCTTGCTGTTAAAATATATATATTTTCCTTTAAACTCTTACATTGACCTTTAAAAGTATCTGTTATTATGCCTATATTATGCCAAGGAAACTGAAGCTAAAATGTTTAAGTTGCTAATGTAACTCATCTAGCAAAGAACAAAACCATGAACTTCCGGGTCCATTTGCCTCCAAAAGCTCTGATAACTCACTAAAATTTCCCTCAATTGTAACAATGAGGTTCCAAAGGAAATCTGTACAACTCTCAGGCAGATTAATGTGCTTATAAAGGTAAATGCTATAGATTTAATCACTCAAATTAAATGCCATCTGGAATCTCTTACCAAATTGGTACAAGCATCCTACAAGCCAACTGGACTTGGCCAAGAATTCAATAATGTTCCTACCTCAATAGCATCAATAAGCAGTATGCACAGTATAAAACCAATACAGAAAATATAGCTAGTTACTTCTATGGCAATATTTTAAAATTACTATCAGGTTTCTTTTATTAAAATTTTTAAATATATAAATTGTTAACCCAACTTGTTAAATGGATTTGAGCAATCAGTTTCCTTCTTCCCAGTACCCAAATCCATCTCATAATTAGTATTTACTATTATCACTTTAAAATCCTGGTTTCTTACTAGTGTTTTTATTGTGCTTTTTAATCTATTAGAGTATAATTTTAAATATCTCAAGAAAGGGGAAAACTTTTCCATGGCAAAAGATAAACCCTGACAGAATGGATAGCAATAAGACTAATAACCAAAAAGCAATGTTGAAGATTTATTCATTCATACTCAAGAGAGATGGTGTGAAACAAATTGTCTGCATTTCCAGTCCAGACTGAAGGTAGGGCATCACTCACAGGGACTTTCAGATCAGCTGCTCCAGCTCAGTTTATAGCTCTTGTGGCTTTGGTAACTTTACAAACTTTACCAAGAGCTTTAGTTTTAATTTTTTTCATTTATAAAAAATTATGTGAGCATAACACAAATTTAAAAATGAATAAGTTGAAAAAGAAATGAACAGCCTAGAAATTAAAAGTTGAAGCAAGAGCTTTGGTTGACCCAAGTGTCATGTCAATAATCTTTCAACCACAGGATATAAGCAGAGCTAAACGGCTGCACTTTGAAAAAGTATTTTCTTATTTATTTGATTATTTCAACCAAATAAACCTATCTTCCACACTAATCATGTAAATTAACTCAAGGTTGAGAGCCATCACAGAGAAGATTTAAAAGCAGAAAAAAATACCTCTTATTTGGTGCTTGTAAAAGAAAGCTGTCATTTTGAGCAATTGCTGTGACCCCAAATGTTTTTACCTTAAAGTATAGATAAATTATTTCACAGTTGAAATCACAATATATTGTTAGATTTCACATCAATTTTTAAACTAAACCTAAGTTTCACCATTAAGAATATGAGTTTTAAGGAAAGTGAACTAGCTTTTCAGGTACATTTTGCTTAAAAAGTACTGTCAAATCATCTAAAAAACATAAATAAATGCATGTATCTCACTAGATACCCAAATTTTGTTCTGCCTTTTACTACATAGAATCAATCTAACAGATAAAGAATTAAGATCAGATCCAGTGCAGAATGCTCTCACTCAGCATTTAGGACACTGGAGATACTTGGCATACATCTCCTGTTATTATGAATCAAATTATGAAAAAGAAAAACAATCTCTATTTCTAGTTTATAAAGATAAGATTTTTTTTAGCCAAATGAGAACAATGGCATCTAATGCTACTACAGGAATTAAGAGTCCCAATAAGAAAGCAATTCTAAGAGAAGCCATGCCAAATTTAGAAATGAGACCCAAATTTAAATAATAAAAACCTGATTTGATCATCAGTGTATACATGGGTAGGTCACTATGCATAAGGGTAGGTTACTAAATTCAAGCAGTGGCTGGGGACCCCTTTTATTTGCTTGAAGCCAACTTTTTACTTAAACAGCAATGCTATCTATATAAGAAATGTTAACAGATAAGACAAGTGTAAAAACTGCACTTTTTTTGTAAAAACTGCATGAGGAAAAAACAGGTGGGATAAAAACTATAGTAAGCTAAAAAAAAAAGCATCACTCATTGAAATACATGTACACATGAAGAGTAAAATGGCCATCACCTTCCTGATCTTGCAAATAAATGGGTGGCTAAAACACATAAGTATCTTTAAGAAACAAGTATTATTAATTGAACACAATATTATCAGTCCTTACTAGCTGCATCCCTCAGATATCTGCATCCAACATGCACATGCCTCCTTTCCTGCCCCTTCAGTCAATCAATCATTAAAACACACATAATCCAATTTATTTCCTTGCATAACTATAGACAAAAAGAACAGGGCTTATTTTTTTAAATGCAGCAAAACTGAAAATACTCTACCTTAACTTCCAGGCTATTTTATGGCTGTTTCATACTGAAGATTACTTATCAGACCCCCAAATTCCATTAACTGCCAAGACTAGCACTTTTGTACATATGGCACAAATGTCCAGCTGAAACCTCCTTGAAACTAAATGACCTCAGAAATCTGGTCTTCTTCAAGATCAAAAGAAAAGGCAATGATCATAATGAAGCTTCTAACTGTGTATGGCCAACAGAATATATAAAGGCAAAGGTCTAACAGGGTATCCTGATAACTAGATAAATGAGGGTTAAGGTTCTAAGTTCTGAGTTTGAGTGCAGTAGGTGGTGAGATCCAAGTGATTTCATTGACATCCACCAACTCTTATTTCCAACCAGGAATCCCAAGAATACCTTTAAATATGCAAGGCCAACAGACCCTACTGGGTTTCTCCTTGCAAGGGCAAAATGTCACTTAGGAACCTTGTGTCCTGGATATTTGATCAAATTATGTCAAAATTGATTTTGCAAAATGTTTAATTTATCTATAGTGAGTGAAAGAGAGAAGGAAGGAATGGAAACAAGAACATCCCTTCTAAAGGGAGCATAATAGTTAACATGCAATGAGCATGACAAATATCTCCCTGTATTTCCTGGGGCCACAGGGACTGGTGCTTCACCAGCGTGGGAATCAGCAGTCTAGGGGCATCAATGATAGTAAAACAGGGACTTACCTTGTTGGAGGCCATCTCGCTGACAGAGTGCCTGGTCTGCAGGGTCTCTAGTTGGTCCAGACACCAATCCAGTTCCTTCAGGGTCTCGCTGGCCAGTTTCTGGTAGGCCTCCTCTGCGAAGAGATAGGGATAGGGGGACTCAGTTCTCAAGCGCTTCACTGGGCCGCCAGCGAGTTCAAAGGGGGACATCCTGCCATACCCCGCCATGCTCGGATGCCCGGTGCCTGCACATGAGGGCTGCTCCTTCATATTGCCAAACCCGGCAGCTCAATGGGGGCTGAGTATCCACCCGCGGGGCCGTTCGCGACTGGAAGGCTTAGTTTCTCCAGCTTGACGTCGCGGGTAGGCCCTCAGGGAGGGCGTGCGAAGTGCAACAAGCCAACTTTTATTACGGGAACGGAGGTGGAATAACCACGATGCAACTTTTGGACAGCGCGGCGGGAATTCGTCCTAGTTCTGGAGGATGACGACTAGCAGCCGTCCCACAGAACGATGTCGGGTCCACTGCTGGGTCTTCTCGGTCCCCGGCCCCGCGCCCGCCCCGCCTGCCAAGCCTTATGCTCGGCACTTGAAGCGAATGAATCAGCCGTGGCCAGGTGCGCGGCCAACACGTTTCCTATAGCAGTGTAGAGGCAGAGTGGAAGGCTGAGGTTTGGAGGTGTCCGTTTTAGAGGCTACAGTGATAGTGATAGAGCAATGGATAGAACTCATGTTCACATGCTGACTCTGCAACTCAACAGGGATGTGGAGAACATGGGCAATTTAGCTACTTTACACCTCAGCTTTTTCATTTGCAAAATAAGATTGAACATTCATCCTCTAGAAGGTTGCCCATGTCATTTTTCACATATCATTTGAATATTAAGACTAACTTTAATCTAAAAATCATGTATCCGTTCCCAATTTCTTTTTTGTTGGTTTCAATTTGCAAACATGATTTATCTTTTTTTAAAAAACTGTATTTATGAGCCTATTACCTGTTTTTTATTTGGGGAGGGCTACCAGGGTTTGAATTCAGGGGCACTTGACCACTGAGCCACATCCCCAGCCCTATTTTGTATTTTATATAGTGACAGGGTCTCACTGAGTTGTTTAGCATCATCCTGTTGCTGAGGCTAGTCTTGAATTTGCAATCCTCCTGCCTCAGCCTCCTGAGCCACTGGGGTTACAGGCATGTGCCACTGTACCTGGCAAGCCTATTGCCTGTAACACATGGGATGCTTTTTAAAATAGCAATCCATTTTCTCCCCATCTATTCCTAAAACACAATACCATCAGAACAGCCCTGCACATATTTTTGGTACTACTGGGACTCAATTCCTATACCTCTCTGAAAATTAACACAATTAACAGTATTAATTTCATTTACTTCTTTGAAAAATCAAAATTGAAGTTTTCTTAATTAAGCAAAATGCATGAAGGATGTCATTTATATTTTATTCAACTTTAAGATTAGTTTTTAAAAATCATACTATTCCACAATTTTTATTATTCAATGCTAGGGAGTAAATTAAGGGTCTTGGCCTGCTAGGCGAATGCTCTACCATTGATCATTTATTTTTGATAATTTTTGATATGATTTGATCTTGTAAACTTAAAGTTTAAATACTGCTCCATTTCTATGCTTAAATGAGAGCTCTGTGGTAAGAGAAAAACAATTGTATAGCATTTTTTCTTCCCACTGTCTGAAAGAATATGGATGTAAATATACAATGTACATGTTGTATATGATGCATGTATAGCATTCATACATATAGCATATATAACATATGTGTGTATATATATATATATATATATATATATATATCTTCAGAGAATATTTGCTAGCTTAAGTAATTTCATGTAATGTATGCACATTTTGCATTGTGATAATTGAGACATTAGTATGAGTAAAAGGTTTTCAATTTAAAACAAGTATAGGGTTTATTAAACTTAATTATTATTTATGACCTTCTTTTGACTTCATATTCTTCTTCAATAGCCTTTTATATCTTAATTCTTGAAGTAAACTTTGAAATTGTTGAATTTTTATGAATTCTTCAATTTTCTAACACTACTATATTCAGTGCATCTACTATTTTACTTAAAATTATTTACTTCATTTATATAAATTTTTGTTATAAACCTAACCCATGAAGAATATTCTGAACATTTAATTCTACCTTGTAATTTAAACCTGTACATCTAATTAATTTTCAGATTTGTCTTTGCTGCCTCAATAATTATACTTGTTCATCTTGAAAGTGTCTTGTCTTCATCTCCTTCAATACCCAACCATTGCTTTTTGGTATTTTGAAAGATCTTCCAACGATGACCATGACAGGAACTTCAGCTCCTCTGAAGCCCTCCTTGTCTTGTGAGGTCCCAGGCTACTCATACATGTTTTTGGAGGTGAGGATTTAAATGACATTCAATAACTTACATTTTGTCAGTGAACCACAGTAAAAACTCTGTTTTGTACTATGACACAGTAGACTTGTTTCAAGTGGGAAGTGCCATGAATATTGTTGTTGATTGTGCCCATTCTTGAAGATATGTGGGCATTGATTCCTAGTAGTATAAAAAATGTGTATAGGAATGGAGAAGGTTTTATTACCTGTATTTTTTTAAAAAGGGATGGTGGCACACTCCTACCATAAACAACATTTGTGTGTTGTAATGCTCGTGGCAAATTTTGTTTAGAGTCCTTGTTTAACACACTGCACTTTTCAGTTCAAGTGAAACTAACAGAAGAAACTCCATCTATACAATGTAAAGGAAATCTAAATACAACTGAAGCAGTATATGCAACACACACACACACACACACACACACACACACGTATATATTTGGTACTGTATGTAGAAACTCGGAACATAACTTAACATGAAGTAGTATTTACCCTTGCTATGTACCGTTTACTTTAATATTGTGTATTTGTATGGGTCTTAGTGACCAGTTTGCATCTCTGACAGCAATAGTGCTTAGTACTAGTGACGGAAACCTTCCTGAGAGTATTTTACAAAGAGCTCATATGGACAAGATAATTTCAAAGTAGAGAAATTGAAGTACTTTTACTGGGCAGAGTGGTGATGCGGAGACTCAGCCCTTAGGAGACTGTGGTGGGAGGATCACCTGAGCCCAGGAATTCCACAACAGCCTGAGCTGCACAGCAAGACGCTGAGACCACAACTCAAAAAAAAATTTTTTTTTCCTGGAATCTGTAGTCATTTGAACGACTATTTGGTTTGGAATCAAAACACAGAAATTCCTTTCCTGACTCCAATAGTGACCCAGGAATGATCTTGACCAAATGATCTCAGCTGTCCCTGGACCAACTGGACCCCGAAGAGATGCAATCTGAGGAATGCACTCTGACCAAAAATACTTGAACCTGTTGACCTAACAATGACCTATGACCCAGCAGAACCAGGATCACTATTTCTCAAAGACTACCATACATTCTCACCCTTTCATTGATGAATGAGTAGGAAAGACACATCTTTCCATTTGACCCTCATTTTCCTTTCTAGCCCTTCAAGTCTTATATTTTTGGCAAAACTACACATTCTCTACATTTCTGGTGTTCTCCTCTTTTAAAACCTCCTACATGATCTTATATTCCCAAAGCACAATAATAATAATATTATTAAATTATTAATATTTTAACAGTAATAATATCTCTCAATAATAATAATAATTGTAATAATAATATTTCTTCTCATTGAAGACCATATTATAGGTTTTTAATGCCTAAAGTTTTCATCAAACTTCAGTTAATATTTTGAGCCACTCTAAAAGCCACCTCACTTCCAGCTTTGTCCCCTGTGCCTGATCCCACCTCCACCTCTGCACTTTGTCAGTAAATTTTCTCAGAGTCTCAACTCTGCATATTTGATCATGCTGAGTTACTTTTTAAGATTCAATTTATTTTTTGTCACTTGATCATCATTCAGTCTGAAAAATCAGCTCCTGGCTTTCCTGGTCTGCTTCCTTTATGTGAAATTTCCTTCAAATCTCTGCATAGACTCAGACGACCCAGATGACAAGCTATATCTAGTAGGAGCAGGAGGGAGTCAGTCCTGAAATCAGTGGGGAAGGGAAACAGAAGGAGGTTCAGGGCAATGGCTCCCAGGTTTGAAAGCCATTAATACCATACTTTATTGGTTTTGGTTTTAACTGGGATGAGTCCTTACCACTGACAAAGTTGAAAACTAGAGGTTGTTAAATGATTCATCCCTGTCTGCTTAAATGTTGGTTTGACTCATTACTTCTCAATAAATACTTGTTGAACCCTTTTAAAGACAGCAAAACTGGTATTCTATAAGAAACTCATAATAAGAAGCTTAGTTCAAAAGACATTTGACTTAAAGGTGTCTATAGACCAGAGGTCCTGATAGCAAATTAATAATCACCATGATTTCTAAATAAATTTCTGCATGCTTCCCAGACATGTGACCAGGTCAGTAAATTCAGACTTCGTGGGAAGGGTGTCCATGTTCCTCCCCACTTAGAAACTAGTGATCAGAATTTGCAAAATATGTTATACTTTGCACTCATAGGTGACTGTGGAAAATCCGGGATATCTCCCTAGAAGGAGTTCTCTATAGAGACTGGCAAATATGTTCAATGCATTGATAGTTAAAGCAGAAGTTAATTCTTTAAGTTACTAAATCTGTAAAAAATCTGTTGCAATGATTTGTTTAAGACTAGAGTGAATTTCTCCAGGGTTGGGACCATATCAAATTCTGGTGCTAAATCCTTATTGTCATACACTAGGTATTCTATAAATGTTTGTTGAATTGAACTGAACAGAAAACATATGCAGCATTTCCCTTATGAAGACTACCTTTCTATAATGTTTCTGTATCTTCTCCTGCATCTGAGCATCAATAACTGGACTTTTCAATGGATATAAATATGACCAAGGTACTTTTAAATTTCATACTCAGGGATTTCATATGACCAGAATAACTTTCATGCCAGGGGAGAAGAATCACTGGTAGGATAACTCTTATCACCTATTGTTCTCTCCTGATGATCCACTAATGCTTTGATTCTCCAGGCACATTTACTTGTTTTAATATCTACTGCCTCTGTACTTTATGGGTAGGGGGTGCACACCTCCCAGTTGGCCTGGAGCTTACCAGGTTAAATCTGTTATTGTAGCATAGTTAGCAATACCATTGCATTTCACTCTAAAGTGTCCTGGTTTGGATGCTAAATCTTACGGATGCCCTATTTATGGGAGAATTCATTGTCTATCATTTATCTTCCCAAGGCTACCCTGCTTGGAAGTCTACTACTACACCTTGCCAGGGCTTTCCTCCATGAGGGCAGCTCTCCTAGTCCCTGAATCAGGAAGTTAAGTCCCCGTCTGAAAAAAAAAAAAAAAAAAAAAAAAAACAGAGATGCCTGTCTATAGAGAGACTCTTGGTAGGAAATAAGTCAGATCTCTAAATTTAAATCTTCCCTTTAATCTTGGGTCTCCAATGCACACAAGAAACAAAGAATTCCTAATAATTACATTCCTAAATTTAGTGAAATCTAGAAGATATACCCTTTTGGAAACTCCCGAAATTAAACTTATGTGTCTCAGGTTAAACTGTACCTTAACAGCATGGCTTATTTTGTAAAAATCAGTTAAAGCCCTCTAATGTGCTTTGAATAAATGGACAGACAAAAATTAAAACATGGCTGGTCAAAGTAATCCAAAAGCTCACTTCATTCACTCAATAACAATGGCCATTTAATGGATTCTTTTTACTACTGGATGTAATTGTGCTGGGCTTTAATTTCTCATAATGACGGAAAAAATGAAATGACTTCAGACTTTTAGGAACATTTTGCTACATCATGTTTGGGTGCTCCTATAAACACTGTTGGAAATTAAGTCAGCTCTGTGATTGCTCACCCTCCCTAGTAAGGAGCACGCCTGCCTCATGTCAGCAAAAAGCTAACTACGTCTTAATCTAAGACACTGCAGTAGAGGCAAAAGAAATTACCACCCTGCCTCTCTCCTTTCAGATCTCCCTATTTGTAGCTATTAAATTTTGGCATGCTTGCAGCAGCACCATCTTATCAGAATAAGCACCATAATTCTCATGTGAGATGTTAGGACTTTCTCTTCAGTAAGGTCAAAATGTACCTGTGATTCAAATTTAGATGAGAGTATGAGCTAATAAGAACATAAAGAGAATCAGTTTCAAGAACTCAAGCTACTATTATTTTGTGCTACTGGTTTCTCCTTTCCTAATTCCAGGTGGACATGCAAGCTTTGAGGTTGTCATGTGCCATTAAAATTAATCAGCCTCACACATTTCATCTTTAAACCTTTACCCAGGGTAGTAAAAAAAAGAGTCTAACAGAAATGAACACACTTCTTGAACACTGCAGCTGCTAATCTCATGTGGTAAAAGAGCATCCTATAAATTATGTGCAAACAGAGTGCTAAAGATGGATATGAAATATTTAAAATACATGCAGCATTATTAATAACTATAGTATGACGAAAACTGTTAGCTGTTTTTTATACTGGTGCTTTCTTCATTAGTTGTATTGGAATCTCAATTTTCTCCTAAGCATGAATGTCCCAGATAGAGCAAACATTCAGACACCTTTATGGCCAAGTATTGCCATATAACTAAGTTCTAGTGAATGGGTTGATAGTAGAACCATTATGTGGGGATTCCAGGAACTTTTTTTAAAAAAGATACTTATCATATACCTTTATTCCTTTCTCTTTCCAACTGGTTTGAATATGAATTTGATGACTGGAGCTAGAGTAGCCACATTAGATTGTGATTATAATTTAGGTACAGAGTTCACATCTAAGAAATCAACAAAATGGAAAGAGTGTGTGTTCTTGAAGACTTTATGGAATAACATGTCCACACTAGCTCTGGACTGCCTACTTTTCAATTTAACATGAAAGAGAAATATTATTAAAGCCATTTCTACTTAAATATTTGTATTCACAACTAAATGCAATTCCAGTAATACAATTACGAATTATAAAACTCCAATTCCCTCATGGTTTAGGGCCATAGCTTAGTTTTAACAATAAATGTGTTCACATAGGCCAGGCTGAGATTTGGATATTGGATGACTGGATTTTTAGCTTACAGGAATAAAAAATATTGTGTAGTGATACATTTCTAGTTAACTTCTTGCTCCAGAATGATTAAAAAATCATTTTTAGAAAAATCTGCCAAACAAAATCCTACAAGAACCACCTTGGGATTTCCTGTAGGCTTCAGAGATTTGTCTTTCTGGCCTTACTTGGAACTTATTCCAACCTGGAAGCCATTTTGATGAACCAAATTCTCCTTGTCTTAAAGAAGAAAAACATTGTCTACATTGCTAGGTAGTTCTCCTTCTCCAAAACCCCCTTTCTCACTCATTTATACATTTGAACATATGGAAGTTTAAAATTTTCTTTTTACTTAGATACTCAATCTTTTGAGTTATACTGTTCTTGTTAAGTCTTTTAAAAAACTGAAGAGCTGGAGGGTTTGGTGTTTTTTTTTTCCTTTCTGTTGTTTGTTTTGTGATCTTGTCAGTGCTGGGGATTGAACCCAGGGCATTGGGCACAGCAAGCAAGTGCTGTACCACTGAGTCACATCCCCAGCTCTCAGAGGAGCTTTTCGAACTTATCACTTTCCATGCTTTGCCATCTAAAGCCACTGTTTTCTCCCCCTACAAATGTGACAACTTTCAGGCTAAAATCTGATGGATTCAAGTTATGCCTGAAAGGTTTATTGAATGACATATTGTGGTCATATTACCAGAGCAGAAATATTTCTCAAGGCACAATATTTTAAAGCAAAGCTATTTATGTGTAAGCTCTCTGAGGTTAAAGAACATGACTATCTTATTTATTGCCAAATCTCTAGCTCCTCAAAGAGTGATTCTCCATATAAATCTGTCCACTGGATAAATGAAGAGTTTACCTAGAGTAGTAAACTTGTTATTTGTATATACTTGACACGCTCTCTGTGTGGACAATGTCAATGAGTCAGCCAGGGAGGTGACTTTATAGGACTCTGTCTCTATGTTGTCCACTGCAGTTATCAGGGACACACTCAACTTTTACAAATTGTTCCAACATTATACCTTCCTCCTACAAAGAATCTTTCTGCCCATTATGAATCCCTGAAGCACTGGCTGTCTCATTTGGATTCCCCACTGCACAGAAAGATGGTTACATATACTTGGGTGGAGAAGAATGTCATGCTCAAGCTCCCTTATGCGGGAAAAAAAATGGCAACTGTCATAAATGCAAGCTGTCAAATTTAGTGACATAGATTATGAAACATACATTTCAATTCTATTTGCTCATAACAGTGAAAATCTGTATATTTGTTATCTAAGATTTAACAAATCTATATAACAAAGTTTTAAGTACTGGGGAGAGGGGCTCCACCATCTGCTCCAGGAAGGGGATGGCTGTTGTCTCATGTCAGAATCATTACCCACTGGACTGCTGCATTCTCTAAGACCCAATTCAGCATCACCAGTGTCCCCTCTACTTCTCTCCTGCTTACTGTTGATGGCATTGTCTAAGCAGAAACTATTGCAGTCTTTAAAACTGGAATTATATTATCACAAGAAGAAAAACAAGTTACAAAACACAAAGAGACAAATAAATGTGGCATCCTAATAAATGCTAGCTAACTATAATGCCAGAGATAAGTGTATAATTAAAGAGAAATTTATTAAGGGGAATCTAAAAGTCTAAATATGGCTATGAGATGTCACTTGGTAAACCTTTCAGGCATGACATAGATTCCTAAAACCAGCATTTAGTCATTTCCCATATATTGGTATACCATGTACCTTTGCCAAATTTAAAATACTAGTAATATGACTGTGTCCCCCTAGACATTTGAGCTGTTCCTCAACTAATAGTTGACCTGTTCCTTCTATGATTCAATGTCTGTGTTAAAGCTTGAGGTAAAATGTTATAAATAATTGATGCTATAAAATTCAAAGACAATCAAATGTTTGAGACTATGCTAGAGTTACATAGGAAAGTATCCTCCTTCTTGGGAGGTATACACTAAAGAGTTTGGGGATAAAAGGCCATGATATGCACAGTTTTCACTCAGGTACATCAGAGAAAAAATAATGTATGTATATATCTATGTGCATGTATACATGTGAGTGTGTGAGTGTGTATGTGGGTGCCAAAAGAGAAAGAGGCAAAATGTTGGGTGAGGAATGTGTATGTTCTTCACACTATTCATGCAGTTTTCTAGTATATATTAAAGTATTTCCAGTGAAATGTTTTTTAATAAAAAGGCATAATAAAGAACATGACAATATCTGATTCAATTATTTCCTATTGGGGAATTCTTTTCCACCTTCCCCCCGCCCCCCGCCCCCCGCCCCCATGGACACATGCTACTTGCACACATAGGATCACATGAGTGACACTGTACTTTTTGCCTATATGATGCACAGTGCCTGAGTAGGAAATTTAGTCTTCAAATCAAGCAATCAAGTCTTCTAATCATGCAATCAAGCCCAAAGTAATTCCAAAAGACTTTTTAGGCAATGATTTGACTTTTAAGACAACAATTTTGAAGAGTTCATATAATGTCATCCTTTATAAACAAGACTGACCTTTTGTCCTTTCAGATTTGGTTGAAACCGGCCCACAGAGTACAACTACCTGAGAACACATCCTTGAGAAAGACAGCCAGGCACATTGCCCAAACCACAGGCTATTGAAAACTTGGCCAAAGGTGACTATTCTGGACGGTTGACCTCCAAAGTGCTGATGAATACAATGAACTGTGGAGGATGTATGATTTGTTTTGAACACATTTACTATGATTGATGGTCTGGATTTGGCAAGTTAGTTCATTCCCAGTGGAGAGGAAGGTTTCACTGTCTTGCCTCTTTCAACATTCCTGTTGAGACAGGTTTCACTCTTATTGGCCAATGTACTCAGAAATCACTTAAATTTGCAGCATAATGAATTCATTAGCTACACTGGATCAATGCTGTGCATAAGATTCCTGAGTCAACATAAGCTCTTAATTGAATTTCTTTATTATAATGCCTTTGGAAATTTTCCTTCAGGCTACTAAATTTCAAGGTATGAGTCTATGTGTCAACCGGTAATTATGCTAGTAACTTTTTGAGACCAGTCAGGGCCAGGGCCAGAGTCAGGTTAGGAAGTGATCTATTATGAATGGCAGGTTATAAAACATACATGTGATCAAAACACCCACAAATGGACTCACACCATTCTATGCTTCCAGTTATTCTGACAGAGTATCAGCCTTCTGCGCAAGCCAATTTCAGTTACTCAATTTTTTTTAAATCGTGAAATAAAAACTGAGATAATCAAGTTAATGTCAATAATAATGATGTGGGGACTGAAAAAGAAGTTTAAAAGAATGAGACTATGACAGTAGTGGTTCTTTAGTATGAAACTGAAATATTTATTTTTAAATTGGTGAATATGATGCAGAAATATAAAAAGAGCAGAGAGAATACAGGAACTTAATTCTAAGGTAACTGTAAGGAAAAGGCTGCTTTTCTGACCTGGATTTTGGCCAGAATCCAAGTTTGATTGTTTTTGTTGCCATTTTTGCTGCTGTCATTAAATAAAGAAACATGATCAAAAAATAAATGTTTTTTTCTTTTACTCAATAGGAAAAAAAGAGGGAGAGATGGGGGTGGGGGACTAAGTCTAGAAAAAGATAAGATCCAGATTTAAGATCCCAGAGAATGTTATATTTCTGATCCCTTCAAAATATCAGATTTTGTTATTATAACACATTGGAACTATTTTTAATTATATTTTATTTTTTAATGATTTGGTAGGTCAATTAGTGAAGACGACATTTTCATCCTTGCTACTCTCTCAGAGCAGTGTGGATTGCCATCCCACTGCAAAGTCCTAACCAAGCCCTCACTGACCCACTTTGTACTAGGTCTCCCAAATAAAAGACAGCCCTCTAACTGTCGTAGCTAAAGGGCACTTTGCTCTCAGGTCCTATAGGTTTCTCTTGTCCCCATAAAAAATAACAATAAACCAAATGGGAAGGAAATATCTAGCTACCAGTTATAAATCTATCAGCAGTGAATTTACTGTATTCTGTACACAATGGTGATTTTAAAATTCAGATTGGGATTCTTTTTAACTAAATTTGTTAGTCTCTGACATGTCAATAAACTCTCTTCTTTGAGTGGTTAATCAAATAATTTTTTCAGAATGCATTGAGAATGTCAGTAACACTTGAATTAATGTAGCCATTAGTTATCATCCCCCTTTTAAACTTTTTTCTCCCCTGTGCTGTGGATTGACTGAACTTAGGGTCTCTTGATGCTAGGTAAGCACTCTACCATTGAGCCCTCTAACCTTATTTTTCTTTTTAGGCACTAGTTTTTTTTTGTTTGTTTGTTTGTTTCTGTCCTTCCTATTTGAAAGTCAAATAGTCTGACTTCCAAGAATAAGAAGTACTTCAGTTGTAGAAATGTTCAGAAGGTACCCTACTTTCAAAACAAGAAATACATCAATCTAGCAATCTCACTTCTTGGTATATATCCAAAGAAACTAAAATCTGGATCTTGATGAGACATCTGTACTCTTATATTCACTGAAGCATATTCACAGTAGCCAAGATATGGAGACATTCTAAATGTTCATCCACAGATGAATCGACAAGGAAAATACAGTATACACAATGGCATATTATTTAGCTTAAAAGAAAGGAAAATCCTATCACTTGCATTAATATGGACAGACATTTTGTAGGACATTATGCTAAGTGAAGTAAGCCAGATACAGAAAGACAAACAGTACATGTTCTTGCTTCAATGTATAATCTAAAATAGTCAATATCATAGAAGCAGAAAGTAGAATGGTGGATGCCAGGTCTAGGAAAAAGGGGCAATAGGGAGGTATTGTTCAAAGGAGAGAAAATTTTACTCTTGCTAGATAAGCTCTCGAGAGCTACTGTATAACATATAGCATGTGGTTAAAAACACTGATTTGAATCCTTAACAAACTGTCTAAGAAGGTAGACATTATGTTAACTACTTTTCCAACAAAAGGAAAACTCAAGAAAACCAAAACAGACCAAGAGAACAAGATAAAACTTTTGGAAGTAATGATGAATCTATGACATTGTGATCTTGGCTGCATGAGTATATACTTATCTCTAAACTTATAAAGTTGTATGCAATAAATATCTAAAGCATTTTATACCTCAACAAAGTATCTTAATTTTAAAATCAGAAAACAAATTTATTAAAGAAGAAAAAAGAAGGTTCTACTCTTGCCTTACTCAGTGGCTTCGTGTCTACCAATGTCTAATTGTTGGATTTGAGGAGATTTGCTGCCTTCTATACATAGAACTGCCTTTTTTTCTTGGCCACAAATGATAAATAAGATCTAAACTTGTTATATTTGTATTAAAAATGAAATATCATAAACTTTTCTTTGCATAATAAACATTTTAAATCTATGGTTTCTTTTGGAAAGATCAGAAATAATTGTCAAAAGATACACAAAATATTTTTCAAGGAGCACCAAGTACACTGAAACCTAGAAGTCCTCTTCTTCTTTTTGACTCCTACTGTTTCAATCACATGATATCCGGCATACGGTATTTGGAAGGTATTGAGACATTTCAACATGATATTGCCCTTAGAATCTATGATTCAGGTCTATTATAAGAAAGTTCATTCTATAAAATAATAAGTACATAGAGTTTCAATGGTGGTTAGATTAAATAAAGATGTCCCAATTTTTCCTATTTACTTTTCAGATTCTGTTTTAAAATGTATCTTATTCAAACTACTAGTGGAAAACCCACTAATTCATTAAATCATGTTCTTTCTACTAAACCCTGAATAAGATTCTAGAAATGCAAAGAGGAATAAGATAAATCCCTACCCTTAGAAATCTTATTAACCTGGTGAGTGTGGTTGTGTAAGCCTGTGATTCCAGTAACTTGGGAGGCTGAGGTGGGAAGATCACAAGTTCAAGGCCAACCTCAGAAACCTTTAAGTCCCTGTTTCAAAATTTTTTTAAAAAAATATATAAATATATATACACACACATATATGTATATATAAAATGTGTGTGTATATGTGTGTGTGTGTGTGTGTGTTTGTGTGTATGGCTGAAGACATAGCTCAGTGGTAGAGCACTCTTGAGTTCAATCCCTAGTACTCTCCAAATAGAGGGGTGGTGGGTGAGAAAGAAGAGAAAGTCATAGTATGATCCAGCTTAGTATAATCCAGAAGAGAGACAGGCTAATAAACATAATAAACAATCCAGTCTCAGTACCACTGTGATAAGGGCTCCAACAGCACATGCAGGAACACCTAGCTTGGTCTTGGAGGGGTTTCCTCAAGGAGGCAATTCTTGATAGGCTACAAAGAAGGAAGTCTCATGAGGCAGACAACAAAAATGGAGCGAGGACAGGAGTGGATCCTAGAGGATGGATCTAGACAGAGAAAAACATAGGCAACTGCAAAGTCATGGGAGCACAGTACATTTGGGAACATGCCTATCATCTTACAGCAGAGAGTGCATGTGTGGAAGGAGATAAAGCCAGAAAGTTGATCAGAAGATGATCCTGAGAGATTATAGTGACTAGTAAAGGGAGTTGGTTAAGTTCTCATGTAGTGGGCGAGTAGGAAAAGATTTTTAAGATACGTTTTCTTCTTCTTTCTCATTGCATGGAGAATAGAAGATACTAGATCTAAATGTTTGTGTTCTCAAATTCATTTGTTGAAACTTCATCACCAAGGTGATGGTGTTAGGAGGTGGGGTCTTTGGAAGGTGCTTAGGTCATAAGACCAGAATCCTTATAGATGGGATTAATATGCCCTTATAAAATAGACTGGAGAGAGTTGTTTTGTCCTTTCCATCATGTGAGGACACATCTATGACCCAGGAAATAGGACCATGCCAGATAGTGATGCTGCCAGTGCTTTGATCTTGAACAACCCAGGCTCCAGACCATGAGACATAACTTTCCATTGTGCATAAATCACTTACTTTATGGTATATTGTTGTAACAGCCTAAACCAAGTAAGAAAAACAAGAAAACATGCATTTATGGACAGAAATTGAATGGTAGAAAATAGTTAAGTGTTTCTGAAGAGAGGAAAAGATGTATGATCAACACCCTGTTTCAATCAGGATCTTTTAATTTTTATGTAATCACATACCCTACACATTTCTAGTTTATGTGATGACAGTAAAATACTGCCTAGGTTTATGATACATTTTCTGGAGTCTGAATGTCACTGCAAAGATGAATAATTCAAACAGATTGGATTCATGTGGGTTTGCCATGAGACACACTTTTTTTCCCACATAAGATTAGAGGAAAAATTGACTGCACTCAATTTCCTACCTTATTTGGGTTAGAAGTAAAGTTGGTGCCATTATCCTTTTTCCTATTCTTTGTATTTAAAATCTGATGTGGAATTGTGCAGCTATGGATAAAAAAAAATGTAATGCCTTCTGCTACCTCTTATTGCTCATGCATTTTTATGTAAAAGCGGGTAGGGGAAACAGGACGTGGACTTTTCCTTAGCAAAACCACATTATTTCAACTTTAAGAACTTTCAATCATGCAATACACATGTTGCTGTAGTTTGATTTTAAGTAGCATCCAGAGGATCCTGTGTTAAAGGCTTCTTCCCTAGAGCAGCACCATTGTTTTGTGGTGGAAACGCTTAAGATGTGGGGCTTGGTGGGAAGTTTTAGGTCACTGGGACGTGCCCTCTGTTTTAGTCAGCTTTTGCAATGCTTTCACCAAAATACCCGACAAAAACAACTTAGAAGAGGGAAAGTTTATTTGAGGCTCATGGTTTCAGAGGTTTCAGTGTATAAATGGCCAAATTCATTGCTTTGGGCCCAAGATGAGACAGCATACTATGGGGGAACGGTGCCCTCTTGGCATTCAGGAAATAGAGAAGGGAGGGAAGATCTAACAGGAAAATGCATCTTTCCAGGGCACATTGACCTACCTCCTTCAGTCATGCCCCACCTACCTATAGTTACTATCCAGTCAGTCCATTCAAATTTGGAGTGACTAGTTAGGTTAAAGCTCTCATAAGCTAATCATTTCACACATTGTCACATTAATAGGAGCTTTGGGGAACACCTCACATCAGAACCACAACACCCCAAGAAAGACTGTGAGACCTCAATCTATTTCTTTCTCTCTCTCTCTCTCTCTCTTTCTCTCTCTCTCTCTCTCTCTCTCTGTCTCTCTCTCTGTCTCTCTGTCTCTCTCTCTCTCTCTCTCTCTCTCTCTCTCTCTCTCTCTCTCTCTCTCTCTCTCTCTTCCTTGCCATGAAGTGAATGGCTTTTACTTCCTCATAGGCTCCTCACTGTGCTGTGTTGTCTCACCAGAGGCCCAAAAGCAATGGGGCCAACCAACCATAGACTGGAACCTCTAAAAACTGTGAGCCAAAATCAACCTTTTTTTTTCCTTATGAGTTGATTGTCCCAGATTTTTGTTATAGTAATAAAAAATTGGATAACAGAAATATTTGTTAACTTACTCAATAAAAGATTACATTATTACATGGTGTTTGGTGGCTCTTATGTGCTCAATTTTTAATAACTAAAAATCTATGAAAACCTCACAAGTTCCTCAAAATGAAGTTAAATCATAGAACCTAGCATGACAAAACATAAACCACATTTGTCTTAAGGTTCAGAGCTTAAAAGTGGCATTTAAGATCTGGTTCAAAAACTGCCTGAATACCTGTACAGCTGAGAATTATAAAGTTGTAGGAACTGTAAGAAAGTAAAAGTTCCCTCTAACTTATACTGCTAGCATGGTGAGATTCCCATGTGGTGCAGATTTCATCTGATTTTACATGATTGTTGATATTGGCAGTATATTTAACATAAGACGTTTTTTTAACCCATATAATAGAGATGATCAAAGTTAAAAAAATTATCATTTTGTGAGGAGCTAGATCTTTGCTAGGAATTCTGCTTCATTCATTGGCTCAGTCATTTGTTACTTCATTTATTCACTCAAACATAAATTCAGTAATTTCTGTATGGCCAACACTGTGACAGCTGGTGAATTCAATGATGAGCAAAGCATTACCCTCTGTCTGCTCAAGAATTCTGCCCTGTGAAACATCAGGCAAAGAAGATCAACAGTAAATAAAAATTTATATCTGATTACTGTTATGTATAAAAACACAACCCCTCCAAAGAAGACAATCGATCTCCTATTAAGAAATGAAGACAACCCCATAAGGAAGCTAAACATGTAAGCAAATAAAAAGCAGAATTATCAACAGCTGATGTGGTTCTTAAAAAATAAAATAAAATAAAAGGTATTTGAAGGAGTGAATCCTGGATTTGGATTTCCAATCTAGCTGTGTGCTCTTGAGTCAGTTACTCAATTCATCTAAGACTGGGTTTTCTCCTGGGTTATCTGATGGAGCAAGAATGTGGTTAAGGCCAGGCAGCTCATTACAGTTGCTCTAATTTTAATTTAATTTTTTAAAGTAAAGGAAACTTCATACTAATCAGAACAATTTCAACTTTGGAAGATTAAGAAGGAGTTCATGTGTTAGGATAGCACAGAGAGAAGGGACAAAATATGCAAATTTTAGTAGCCAGAATGAGAATGCTTTCATAGCAATGACAAATAGATTTGTGAAGCCAGACCATAATATCATCTAAGTAATGTTTCAATCTATCTCTCAACTAATAAATGCAGGAAACATTAAAAAATCTATTCAAATCATTTTGCTTCCTTATGCATCTGTATTCCCCATACCATGGAAATAAATCTCTACCTCTTATAACAACTCAGTGTTAAGAAACCTGGTTCATTAGGATCAGCAGATTCTATAGCATTGAACCAAAACAGAACAAAATGTTCATAGCAATCAAGTTCTACCTGAGAGCTTGGATGCTCTAGTAGATTCAAAAGATGCAACTAAAGAACTAAACATTGGTGTAGGGGCATTTCAGTGGTCCTCCTAATAGCATCCTAAGCATTATTTTCTATCTGAATACAGCCTATCCCTTATTTACTTGTTGTACTTATGGACTCTGCTCCGAGACAGACAGACAGCTCATTTTATCCCACAGGAAGCCTTTGCCTTCTCCCCTGGGTGATTCCCCAGGCAATCATGAAAAGAGCAGTCATATGCCACACAGCTTGTACTTGCACAGAACCTCTCTTTCATGGCACTAGGGCTGACTCACACTTCCAGATGGCCTTCTTAGCTTTTCTCCATGCTTTGTGCTATTAACCTGATCTGGTGTGCTTGCGATAAATAACTTTCTCCATTATGAGGGTGGGAGTTTCTAAAAATTAAAAATTTTATTGTTCTAATTTATGAATATAAAATTGCCAAGGTCTCGGCTTGGCACCAGAATCACGAGCCACCACACACCTTTGTAGGTTCAAACAGCAATTCTTTATTCCCGCTCTCACACTGCCTCCACACAGGTCCAGGGGCAATCTCGTTCTGCTGTCTGCCCCCACAATTCACCTACTCCACGAGGCTATCTCCAAATCCCATTTTAATCTCACGAGAACTCAATGGGAACAAGCAGCAGGAACACCCTAATCCCAGCAATAATCTATAACCTCCAACTTCCCTAAAACCCATTATCTTAAACTGGCAACGCCTTAAACTCAAGAAGCCGGTTACTTCCTCAAACCTGATCAGCTCTAAACCCAGATCTGCCTTGGTCCTTGAGCAAGGTCACCTTATTAAAGCATGCATGCAATGTCCCATCGAATGTCCTCTAAGCAGCATGGGGTACGCTTGGCAAGAAAATTTCGATGCGTCATTCCTACTTGGTAATGGCCCCCAGCATAAAATGAGGGTTTTTTTTGGTACTGGGGATTGAACTCAGGGGCACTTGACCACTGAGCCTCATTCCCACCCCTATTTTGTATTTTTATTTAGAGACAGGGTCTCACTGAATTGCTTAGTGATTCACTTTTGTTGAGGCTGGTTTGAATTCAAGATCCTCCTACTTCAGCCTCCCGAGTTTCTGGGATGACAGACCTGCACCACCTTGCCTGGAAAGTCTGTTTTTATTATAGATTCTTTGAACAATGAAGATAAAAATAGAAAGAATCCATCATTTTGTTATCCATATTTTTACCATTCAGAGGTAAATACTGAAAATTTACAGTCTTTACTTTTTTTTTTAAAGTTGTAGATGGACAATACCTTTATTTTATTTATTTATTTTTATGGGGTGCTGAGGATCGAACCCAGTGCCTTGCACATGCTAGGCAAGTGCTCTACCACTGAACTACAACCGCAGCCCCTTATTTATGTTTTTAATGTGGTGCTGAGGATTAAACCCAGTTCCTCACATGTGCTCCACTGAGCCACAATTCCAGCCTCTTGTCTTTTTGTCTTAAGTAGATCCCTAAGAGAGATTTGCCAAAGAGGAAGCAGTAGGTGAAAGGGAATAAACATTTTTAAGTCTCTTCGTGTAAAACTATTGAATTATTGGAGAAATGTTATACCAATTTCCACTTTTAGAAGCAGTGTTTGAGAGTGATGTTATATGATATTCTCACCGATGCTTATTGGACAATGCTATATGTAAGAAATTGTTCCTGCAATAATTCTTGTTTAATTAGAGCTCCTTATTATAAATAAGAGTGATCAATTTTTAAGTTAAAATTTTATTTTTAACAAAATTTAAACGAAGTTTAAAGAATTACTCAATTCAGTATTGTAAAGATTAAGAAAATAAGAAATCTTTTGAACTGTCACTCCTATCCCAATGTATGAACACGTCTTCTGCTCCCCAAAGGTAACTACCTTCCAACTTTCAGCTGTTTTTATTATAGATTCTTTGCTATATTCCACTATATTTTTAAATGACACACCTTCATTGCTGTCTTAATATGTCAGTTTTAGGCATTGATTTTTGATATTTCATGGTAGAAGATGAGGATTACCTCCTTATCCATTCATACTTTTCATCCCTCACCTTTCCAACATATATTGTGATTTTAGTTTAATGGGCAGTTGTGAACGTCTAGAGCGTTGGGTCCCTGGGTAAGGGTCGCGAAATAACCAGGACACAGGGGATGCAGAGCAAAGGCAGCAGTTGCAACCGCATGCTGAGGTTTATTTGCAAGTTCCTTTTATATTCTTCTTCTAACAAAGCAAGCAATTCTTCAATAACACTTTACCCGCACTGCCCAAACACCACGCCTCAGGGGGTACACAGAGCTAAACTCAGATCATTCCTGATCATTTGATAAGCACCCCCCCCAAAGTTCTTTGTAGACATTATCTAATCCCCTGAGGATGCATTTGTTTCTTTAGAATGTATGGTTCCCAGGACAAGTATGCAGGAAGCTTCTTCCTCTTGGCCAAACCATGCAGAACTTGTGACTTGCGATAAGGGGAAGAGAACTTTTCCTCCTCCTAACTGAGATTTGCCTCAGCTGAGCTAAATCACAGCCACAGCTCTTGCAAAATGTCAGGCCTGAGGGAGCTAAACTCTGCACACTCAAACCCCAACAGGTAGTTATTGTTTACACTTTAGTAGAACAAAGGGAAACCTATAAGCAGTTTATATACCATACTTTGATTGCTTTCTTTCTGCACAAGTTTTTGCTTTTCTTATTGAAAGTTCTTGCCTCTTTTTTTCTTTATGTGTTTATACATTTATCAGAAATTGGATTCCAAACAATCCCTGCTGCAAAAATCTAAGTATGGTTCAAAAACCTTAAGAATTTTATCAACTTCATCTTCTTGAAGTACTCTCTCTAGAAACCTCTATAATCTGTAATCTCTAGTGTCGTCAGGGGTCACTTTGGGATATTCCTTCATCATTATACGGAAGATGTCTTCACTCTCTTGTTTGGATGAGCATGTTTTCTAGCAGCTTCCTGGGTAAGTATGCACCAGAGGCAAGGCACTGTTCCATGCTCACTTCTGATCAGTGGTTTAGTTGAGTATAGAATTGTTGGTTGAGAATCATATTCCTTCAAAATTCAAAAGGCACTGTTCCATTTGCTCCTAGGTTTTAGTAAGAGTCTTGCGAGGACTTGTGCCCTTTTGATTTTTGATCCTTTCTCTATGGCCTTATTTTTTATTGCCACTTATGCTCAAAAATATAAATTTTATGAATTTTAGAAGGTAGAGGAGTTAAAATAATATGCTAATTGCTCTAGCTTTAATCAGGATCTCAAATTTTTTAACATTCTAACTTGTTACATGCATCTTCTTTTGTGAATTGCCTGAATGTGTCTCTACTGATATATTATTGAAGACTTACTGTGTTTTTTTCTTATTTGCATGAGGTCTTTTTATTTTGTTCAGGGTACTAACTGTCGACTGCAACATCTTTTAGGATGACTTATTTCAACCAGTGCTAAGTTTTCTGTGATTTTTATCATGTATGCAGGTTATGAACTACTCAGATGGAACAGATATAAAGTAATTCTGATTATTTCAACAAAATATATTTTAAAACATATAAAAACAGTCTTCAACCATGAGGCTTTGAACTTGTAGCAGAAAATATTGACCTTTAACTATATGCATTTTATACACAGTTGTTGAAGAGTTGACAGGTGTAAAGAACCCTATCCTTGAGAATGCAAATATGAGAAAACTGAGTCTCTTTCCTACTGGAGTTTTAGGAGTAAAAATATCAACAACTAGTTATAAAACAATAAGAACTGATTCAGATCAGAAGCACCAAGCTGAGGACATTGCTAGACCTGCTGAATTCAGATCAGAAGCACCAAGCTGAGGACATTGCTAGACCTGCTTCACAGTGAAAAGTGAGTCTTGAAATAGGAATGGCAGTTTTGTCAGCATGGAAAGGTGACAAAAATATTCCATCCTGTATAAAAGACAATGTGCTAATGCTGCAGACATTATAAATGTGTCTTTAGGGAATGGTGAGAAGTCTCTGGGGGTTGCTGAAGGTATAGAACATAAACAGGGAAATCGCTGAAAATGGGGAGCAGAGGTAAGTGCAATTCAAATTGTGGAAATGTATCTAAGCGTTGCAAGTTGTAAAGATGCTGTTATTGTCAACCTGGGAGTTGTTCAGGTGTGAGATGTCAGTGCTTCAAGGAAAACCTGGCCCATCCTGGTGCCAGGATGAACCATGATTACTGCTACCACCAATTGTATGGCATTTCTCCTGCCAGAGGATGGTTTAAGCATATGATGAATTTCTTCCAAGTAAAGATCTGAGAAGGAAATCTGTTAGAGAGCTTCTGGGAAAGGTTTTGTATTTCTTACAAAAGGAGAAAAAAGAAGTAGTGTGAATATATAGTGCTTTGAGCTGTTGCAACAATAAGGTAAAAAAAAACAAGATTGAGAACTGAAGTGCTTAGGCTGAGTGAGTTCAAAGAAGTAAAGAACCTGGACTCTTGAAGCATGTTCGCACCTCTGGACTCATTCCATCACTAAGCTTCTTGTTATGCGATGCAGTAAATGTCTTATTTAAGATATTTTCAATGGAATCTTTAGTCTTTTGCAGCCTAATAATATGTCCTGATTCAACATCCTGGCACATTCTTTAACAAATAATTCAAAGAACACTTGTTAGCAACTTCATAGATGATTAATTTTTCAAGGAAACTTCATCTTTTCAAAAATTCTGGAAAGATGATAACACACTATGTATTTTTATGCATGTTACTACATCTACCTGTAACATGAACTACCTTGAAGTGGTAATAAAGAGCAGTAACTTGTGTAGAACTCTAGAAGAGAAAATATTAGTAGTTATGAAATGGAGACTAAAGTGAGTTATGAAATATGGGAAGGAGAGAATATAAAATGTAAAAAGAAATCCAAAGTCATAGAAGATTAAATAGGAAAGGATTTTAGAAAGAGAGTCTATTCTAACCTTAATTTTACATTTTGGAAGTCAGTCCTAGAGAAGTTACAAGTTGTGCAAGGTTCCTCTGTTAGTGATGGAACAAGGACTTGCACACAATGTTCTGAATTCCTTCAGAGCATTTTTATTACATCATGCAGTTTTTTATTTCTTACTAAAAATGCCAATTATTTCCCTAAGACGGAGTATAATAATAAATGATCAGAAAACTTGGAAGACACAGACTTCAGTTCTAACCTGATGCTAACAACTCTTCAAAGTTCTTTGTGGAGGAGAAGTCTGAGGGTTACAGTAAGAAGCACAATTTCTTAATTACATCTACCAGGGACATGATGGAAGATAATCCATATAATTGTTTTTCATAAGTGGGAACCAACTAATGGGGAATGAGAAGTATAAAATGAAATGAAAATAATATACTATATGTAAATTATGAATGGCCTTATTTTTTGCTTAGTTTATATTATGAGAATTATTCTTTAAAAAGTCATTCAATTTTGTACTGGTATAGCTGAAACCTCTCTCCTTTCTCAACTCTGATTTTTTTTGTTTAAATGAGCACTTTTGGATGACAGATATGCTTCCTATTCAGTATTCAGGCTATGCAAAACTGTTTAACTATGTTTAAGCATGAAATTCATTATTTAAATTCTTTCAAATAATTGGTATGAACATTTATTGCAAAGAAGACTCAACTTGTGAAATTTTGCTCATTTTCTTACTCAAGCAAATAGACATTCATTAATATACTGAATTTCCTTTAAATAAAATAAATCATAGATTTTTCTTCAAACATGCACTTATTTTGAATAAGCCACATAAAAGGAAAAGACTGTCTATATATAGAATTATTTCAATGAGGCCATTTACTTTTCCATTTTTCTATTTCTTGAAGTCCTCAATGTCATTGCAGATCCTTCTAGACAGCACTTCTTAAGAATTGTGTCTTACTTTGGAGCATTAAGAATTCTTGGAATAAACCAGAAAAGAGGCCAATGAGACAAAAGAATACTATAGTTTCCTTAATCTAACAGAATCCTCTGGCTCACTTTGGCAATCAGTGTAAACAATAGTGGCCATATCACATCAGTTATACACATTTTATACAATATATACTTTATATTGATATTTGAAAAGAAAAACAACACAATTTTTTAGCTATAAGGGGAGTCTCTTGGCAAATAAAAGAAAAACTTATTTCCATTAGTGGAATACTACACTTAAACCTAGAGAACAAGTACCCAAGAAATCTAATAAAGAAAGTCTGGATGTACATCATGGATAAGCAACTAGGTTTGGGAATATTGCAGTGTAATCACAGAAAATACGAGCTGGACTATTTGCAGTTTTCAATGACAACAAGAAAAAGAAAATAATGAGCTAACTCCATCAACAATGAAAGTATGGAATCTAAAGAGCCCCCGTGGCCAGAGTGATACATCTTTGTGAGCCTATTTATATACAGTAAGTTTAGTAAGTTTGGTAAATATCATTGTTACTCTCAAGTTGAAACAACTGTTCCTAGCCAAGAGCAAAGAATTGTTATTGAGCATATGGTATTACTTTTTTGCTGATTTATGTTCATAAAATTCAATCAATGCCTTGCCTTAAAAATGTCAAATAATCTAGATTTCAGGATAATACATACCAACTAATCTGTTCTGCTTATCTCAACCCTATCACTTCCAATTATGAAAGTTCAAGCAAAATGGTATAAGTGACACAAATAAAAGTGAAATTATTTCTTCTTAGTTAAATGGTCTAATTTATAATTCATCATTCAAGCATCTTACAAAAGATACCATAATTGAAAGCAGTAATATGTCCCAAACTAATTGCCACCCATATGAAAACATTTGATTACCAGCATATAAATAAATTGGCTTACAATATGGTGTTAGGAGCTAGAATTTCAAATACATAAAAACCTGTGTTCAAATCCTGGCTCTGACACTATGAGCTATATGATATTGGTCAAATTCTTTAAACTCTCTGATCTCATGTTTCTTATCTATAATGCTGTGATAGCTTTTATAAACCTCTTTTGAAGAATAAAAAGTCATCTTACATATTAAACTCTTTGGATCATGTCTGCATAGATTAAATCTTTATCAAAATTATAGCTAATGTTTTCTCAGTTACTGGACAACTGGAGTTCTAAATAAATTAAGAAGCTCCTAAATTTTCTAGGAAAAATTTTCCTCTCATTTTTCACTTATTTGTTTGCAGGCAGCTGACATAGTTATAGTGTACATCCACAGGACTGACAGTGGATTTCCAGGATTTGGAAAGAATTCCCAATATTTCCTTCTCCCATATATGAGATGACATCACCATGAACATTAGTTCGGTTAGCTACTTTGGGAAACTGCTGCAGGGATAGGACAGGTGATTCAGAATAAAACTCGTCATGTACCTTTTCTGTTCACCATCATCACCCGCCTCCTCCCTTCGCCACCCCAGGACAACAGTCTTCCAGCTGCAGATCAAAGGAGTTGTTCTTTTCTGCACAAGGGCAACAAAGACCAAAAAAACATCTTGGTAGTGTGTACTGTGAACTTTTACTAAAACTTCTTCTGAGAACCCCTGGATTCTTAAAACACTGTCTCTAAGTGAGCATCAGAAAACTTTGGGAAAGTTAATGAATGTTTTGTACTTCAGAAACAATTGATTCTAGTCCCTTCAATGTTGTCTTACCTTATGTTCATCTCTCTGTTACTGCTTTCCCCCATCTTTACAACTAATTAACTGACTTAAAAATGCAATATAAAAGCAAGCATATATTACAATGTTCAGTAAAATATTGTTTCAATATTAAAAAAGTGCATCACTAGGAAAGCAGTTAAATCAGAAACTGAATATAAATATTGTCCTGCATTTTAAGAAGACTGCATAAGATGTATAGTAATGAAGCAAAATAATCACCAAAGCATATTAAATACAAAATTCAGTTGCAGAATAACATCTGTAGAATATCACTTTTGATTAAAAATAACCCATGATTATAAATGTTCATATATAAGTATATTCAGTTTCAAATTCCAGAAAAAATATTTCTATAGTTTGAATGTGTGTCTCCTCAAAAACTAGTGTTAAGATCTAATTGCCATTTTAACAGTCTTACAATATTAGGAAGTGGGACTCTCAAAAGGGCATTAGGCCATGAGAATTCTGCATTATTGCTAGAGTGGATTTTAAAGGACTGAGTTCGGTCTGTCTGTCTGTATGTCTGGCTCCCTCTCTCTACCTCCCTTCCTTCCTCCTTCCTTGACTTTTGTCATGTGCTAACAAAGCAAGAAGGTCCCCTAACTTGATGCCAGTACCTTTCCATCGAACTTTCTAGTCTCCAGAACTATAAGCCAATAAATTTCTATTTACTGTAAATTACCCAGTCTCAGGTACAGGTTGAACATCCCTTCTCTGAGACACTTAATGCCAGAAGTGTTTCTGATTTCAGAGTTTCTCAGGTTTTTAAATATTTGCATAGACTTTACCACTTGACATTTTTAATCCAAATCTTGAAATACAAAATGCTCTAACATCCCCAAATATTTTGCAATTTCAGAATTCAGAACATTTCAATCTCAGACTTTAGGATGCTCTACCTCTGTCCTGTTATACCAGAACAAAATGGACTAGTACATACCAAAGGTAGTATATATTGCCAAGTGGATATTTCAAGAAAGATAGCAATACCAAAGGAGCATGGAACATAGGACTATCATATATATATATATATATATATATATATATATATATATATATATATATATATATACACACTCTGTCAAAATCTACTAGAACTAATAAATAAATTCGACAAGTTTGTAGGATATGAAAGCAACGTTTAAAAATCTCTAATGTTGTTATCTGCCAACAACTAAATCTAAATCTGAAAAAAAGAAATAAAGAAAGAAATCCCAATTATAATAGACATCAAAAACACATAAGAATAGTGCTTGGGTTGTGGCTCAGTGGTAGAGCACTTGCCCAGCACTTGTGAGGCACTGAGTTTGATCCTCAGCATCACATATAAGAAAATAAAATAAAGGTGTTTGTTTCCATCTGCAACTAAAAATATTTTTAAAAACCATAAGAATAAATTTAGCCAAAGATGTAAAAGATCTATATACAAAAACTATAAAACAATGATAAAATAAATGGAAAAAGATATTTCACATTCATTGTTTGGAGGAACCAATATTGTTAAAAAGTCCATACTACAAAAAAAAAAAAAAAAACAAAAAACAATCTACAGATTCAATGTAATCCCTACAAATATCAATGGTATTCTTCACAATACAAAGAAAACAATCCAGAAATTTTTATGGAAACATAACACACACACACACACACACACACACACACACACACACACACATGCCAAAGCAATCTTAAGTAAAAAAAGAAAGCAGGCATTGCACTGCCCCACTTCAAAATATGCTACAAAGGGCTGGGTGCAGAGATGCATGCCTGTAACCCCAGCCAAATGATCTTTTACATGGGAAGAAGGCAGTATCTTCAATAAATGGTGCTGGGAAGACTGAACATCTATATACAGAAGAATGAAACTAATCCTGTTTCTCACTAGCTACAAAAAAAAAGATTAAAGACTTAAGTGGAAAACCTGAAACTACTAGAACACACAGGTAAGCTGCTTCAGGAAGTCAGAAGGTGATGAGTTTTTTTTTTTTCAAAAACTCAAAGTGAAGGCAACAAAAGCAAAAACTGACAAACAGGATTATATAAAACTAAAAAGCATCACAGCAAACGAAGTAAATCAACAAAAATATGAGATAAAGAACTGGAGAAAATATTTGCAAACTCTATTCTGACAAGGGAGTGATATACAGACTATATAAAAACTCAAAGTGTTCATAACCCCTCCCCACCCAAAAAGAATCAAAACCAACTTGATTTAAAAAAAGAGTAGTATAGTGTTTGTATCTTATATATTCCTGGGAGGTCAAGGGGAAGTACTAGAGACTGGATTAGAGCAAATTATATTCAATGCTTTTATAATTATGTCAGAAAGAATCCTAATGTTATGTATAACTAATATGAACCAACAAAAATGAAAAAAGAAAAGAATATTTGGATGTGATGGATATGTTTTACACTTTGTTTGTGGTGGTAATATCATGTGTATATGCATAAATCCAAACTCATCAAATGTATGGATTAAATATATGCATTTTATATATCAATTATAGCCCAAAAAGCTTAAAACTGTGGAAGAGTGTATATTCCTAGGCAAACTATTCTTAGCATTTCAAAGCTATGGCCATGACTCAATTTTTTGTGTAGATAGCTAAAATTTGGAAAAAAAGGCAAATTTGTTTAATATAAAATTCAAAATCATTAATGGTAATGACTTTTACAGCCTTCCTACTCAAAAGTTTTTTGTCTTTCATTTTTAATGACTCGGTACAGGATTTTCAGGAGAAATTAACAATTTTAATTAAAACCATACACTGAAAAAAAGAAATGGGCATAGACCAAAACAGACATTTCTCAAAATAAAAAATACAAATGGTCAATAGGCATATGAAAAAAGGCTCCACATCACTAATCACCAGAAAAAATACAATTCAGAATCACAGTGAGTTATTACTCAATAGGCATATGAAAAAAGGCTCCACATCACTAATCACCAGAAAAAATACAATTCAGAATCACAGTGAGTTATTACCTCACTTTAGTTAGAATAGCTATTACTGAAAAGACAAAAGGTAAGTGATAGCAAGGATGTGGAGAAAAGGGAACTCTTACACATTGTTGGTGGGAATGTAAACTAGTACAACTATTATGGAAAACACTATGGAGGTTCCTCAAAATATTAAAAATAGAACTATTAAGTGATCCAGCTATACCACTCCTGAGTATATATCCAAAGGAAATGAACTCAGTATATCAAAGAGACATCAGTACTCCATGGTCCTTGTAGCACTACTCACAATAGTCAAGAAATGGAAACAACCTCAGTGTCTATCAGTTGATTACCAGATAAATAAAATGTGGTACCTCTAGTACATAATGGAATATAATACAGCCATAAGAATAAAAGAAGTTGTATAATTTTTCACATGGATAGACATGGAAGCTACTATGCCAAGTGCAATAAGCTAGGCACAGAAAGTCAAATACTTCGTGATCTCACATGTGAAATCTAATGAAGTTGATCTAAAGAAGTTGAAAGTAGAATAGAGACTGGGTTGAGTTGGGTGGAGAACAATGGGGGAAGGTTGATCATTGAGTAATGTTACAGTTAGACTAGAGAAATAAGTTTTGATGTTGAATGGTACTGTATGGTGACTAAGATAATGATAATATATGGTATACTTCAAAAAAGAAGAAAAGACTTTGAATGTTTTCATCATAAAGAAATGATAAATATTTGAGGAGATGGGCACACTTGTCCTGACTTAAACATTACACAGTGTGTACATGTATCAAAACATTACCCAGTGTTCCATAAATCTGTATGATTTTTATATGTCAATTGAAAGAAAGAAGCAAAGGAAAGGAGAAAGAAAGAAAGAAAGAAAGAAAGAAAGAAAGAAAGAAAGAAAGAAAGAAAGAAAGAAAGAAAGAAAGAAAGAAAGAAAGACTGATGTAGCATGAAGTACTTTCCTATATTCTTAATTATTGAAGTATTTTATGTCATGGATATATTTATTTGTTAGTTTTAAAACTCATGCTTCTAAAGAAATTCTTGTGGTAGTCATTTTTCCAATATATTTTACATACATATGAACTGACTCAATTTTCAAAACATGACTGGGTCTCTTATTGACCTCTTACCCTAAAAGGTTTAAAATACATGAAAAAAATTTATTTAAATTCCTTCAAAGAAACAACACTAGAATCTATGGGCCAAAGTAAGCTGAGCTTAAAGCTCAGCTGAAGACAGGATGCATGGGACAGGGACACTGCAGCCCTACACATGCATCTTTTCCATATTCCCAGTCACATCTGTGGTCAGGGAAGCTAAAGATTGAGAACAGCACTGTCTCCAGTTGCTGACCTAATTCTAACACTTTACTCTGGTTCATTTTTTGTGTGACCTCAGAATGTGTCATTGTAAATTCCATAGTAAGACAGGAGCTCCTCCTTTTGGAGTGTGGATTCCATGTGTGAGTTCTGTGGGCCTCGGTTTCCTCATCTCTAAATGTATCTCTACAGACCTCTGAAAGTGTGATGCACTATAAAGCACAACAGTCACAACAAATGGACCACCATAGCGTGGTCCACTCTCTGAGCTCTTAGGATCCTCAAACCTTTCGGTAAACCCACTGTACTCCTTTATGTGTGGTACTTTTTTTCAGTTCTCCAGAAGGTTCTCTGGATGGAGAAGGGGCATCTCTCTACCGACAATCTCACATTGTTTCTTACTGTTCACTACTCAAAGTTGAAAAAAAATATATAAAACCTGTAGCAGTAAGTACTCAAATGAAAAATGTGGCTTTCTTCTTAGGAGAAGGCTGCAGTGCAAAAAGAGAGGCCACAAAGCTACCACCTGAGAGTGACAATACAGATGAGCCCTGGTTTTGATCTTCTTTGAAGTTTATTAAAAACAAACTTGAATCTGCACCAATCCTGACAGGAACAGATGGCATATTCACAAATGAGAAATGGCAAGCTTTCCTAAGATGCCTTTTAATCTTACACTATATATGATGAATCATATTATAATGCAACATCTGAACCATTAACATGAAGAAGATTGCACATTAACATATAATCTTATTGCAAATATAACTAACTAGGTAGAAATCTTTAAAAACGAAAGCATGGCTCTCTATCAGGCACTGGGAAGGAGATTAGTGACAACGGGCTTCATCAATCACAAGAAGTTTGTTAAACACTTGTAATTGAATAGGGATACATTAAGTTCAAGTAACAATTAATACTCAAATTTTGGATTATCATGATTGGGAATTTATTGTCTATAGAATAATAAAGAAAGGGCATAAAGTCTACTGCCTTCAAGTAGAATTTACATTTCTAAATGAGGCCAAGTGCAATACTGTCTGCAAAGGCCCAGGTGTTAAAAAAGCTTATTTAGTAGAGGTGGGCCTTGGTGGGAGGTCATCTGGTGGCTGGGATTTTTCTCTTGAAGGGGACAGTCAGAACCCCAGTCCTTTACTCTCTTTGCTTTTCTGCCATGAGTGAACACCTTTGCTTGGACATGCACTACCTGCCATGAGGTACCATGTCACCATGGGCCTAAAAGCCATGGGACCAACCAATCATAGACTGAAACCTCCATAAGTGTCCACCAAAACCAATCTTTTCTCTTTATAAGTCTCAGGTATTTGTCACACTAATGAAATGTTCTCCATAGTATGAAAACTCATTTACTTTTTATTTGAAAACCACCAGAATGAAAGGCAGAGAGCCAAATATTATTCAAGCTATATTTTACAGAAACTACTTAATTATGGAGAGAAGTGACTAGAGTTCCATTTCTGCTATTCCTTATTTCAGAAGAGAAAGTCAAAAGACTAATTTTTAAGGCATAGTATTTTGTTGTACAGTTTTGTTTTTTATAAGCATATATAATAAGTAACATAAGAAAAAAGAATTCTAGATAGGGCAGAGGGGTGGGAGGGAAAGGGAGAGGACAGGGGACTAGCAAGGATGGTGGAATGTGATGGACATTATTATCCAAAGTACATGTTTGAAGATACAAATTGGTGTCAACATACTTTATATACAAATAGGGAGATGAAAAATTGTGCTGTATATGTGTAATAAGAATTGTAATGCATTCCACTGTGATTTATTTTTTTAAAAAAATCAACAATAAATAAATAAGATTTAAAAAGAAATATATTTTTTAGCAATTATATAAAAATTCTATTCAATATTAATTTGTTTTTTAAATTATTTTGCTTTCAAATATTCTGAGTTTTATGGGTAAGAAGTACTCAGGAAAGAAAAGTGGATTTTTTATCTTATGTATCTCTTAAGTTCAGTCTTTCTATAGGCATTTCTCCTACTTTTTCTATATGATTAGACATTTAAAATCATGGTAAATTACTGAACATTTTTTACCTTATCTTCAAAATCACATTTGCTCTATTAGTGGTTTATTCTCTCAAAGTATTGTTTTCAGCACATTGCTATGACAGTCCCTCTAAGCACATAATTGAGCCCACAATTTTTATCCTACTATCCAACAATGCTCAGTATGTGGCCTATTACACTCGTTAAAGAACTGATAGTAAAACAGTACTCCTAGTACAATGAGAATAGAAATAGTTCCTTAACCTGCTAATGAATAACTTTCATCCAATATCTATATCCATAATTTAAAACAAAACAAATTAGAAACAAGAAGATTGTCTACTATCTCACTATTATTTAATGCTGCTCAGAAAATTCTAACTTAAGCAATCAAACACAAAAACCAAATACACAGTACACAAGTTTGAAAAGAGGGAGCAAAATTTTTACATTTTCAGATGACAATTCATTAAATCAAAATTCAGGAGAATCAACCAAAATGTAGAAGGAAAGCACAAAACTATGATTTATAAGAAAAGCAAAATATTGCAAAATAATATGCAAGGTAGGTTTTCTATATATCAACTAGAAAATGAAAACATGAGCTTATTTATGATTCTCATATTCATAGAAAATATTTATAATTAATTAATAAAACATATAAAGTTTTTATATAAATAACATTACAAAATATCATTGAGAAACATTGTTATATTTTTGAAAAAAATCTATTTTCCAGCATTGGAAGAGTCAATAAAGTTATCAAGACTTATTCCTAGATTAATGTGTAAGTTTTCTGCAATTAACTTTGCTCTAAAATATTATAAAGTTTTTATAATAATGAAAGTTGAATTTTGATGTCTATTTTTTTCTTGAAGTCACTTTTCTTAAAACCCTCTAATGACTCAAATTCAGAGTGCCTGTTTTCTCGGCTTACCATACTGTTGTTAATACTGCGGTTTGTTTTCACAGAGCACCTATGTTGGTCCCTTTGGGGTTCTCTGTACCTAGGTTAATTTCTCTTTTTCTTCTTTTCTTGTTTATTTAGTACTGGGTATTTAACCCAGGGGTGCCTTTACCACTGAGATGCATCCCAACTCCTTTTTTATTTATTTTGTGACAAGATCTCTCTCTCACACTAAGTTCTTTAGGACCTGGCTAAGTTGCTGACACTGGCCTCCAAATTGTGATCCTCCTGCTTCAGCCTCTAAAGTTGCTGGAATTACAGGCATGCACCATTGAGCCCAGCTACCTAGGTTAATTTCTAAGTTGGATTATTGTGGCACTCTTTTGTTTTTGCTTGAGGACATCTTCAAGTTATACTTTTCTTCTTCTTCTTCTTCTTCTTCTTCTTCTTCTTCTTCTTCTTCTTCTTCTTCTTCTTCTTCTTCTTCTTCTTCTTTTAATTAGGAAGGGTGTGTACGAGGTGAACTTGTAATCTTGAGCCCTTACATGTTTCAATACATCCTTAGTTTGTCCTAACACTTGATAGTTCAGCTATCAACTTTTGGTTCCAATAAATCTTCTCAGAACTTTGAAACATTTCCTAGTCTGTTACAGCTTTTAGCTTTGCTAATAAGAACTCTGATAGCTTTGATAGATTCTTTTTTGGTTTTGAGGAGGTTTTCAAATAAATTTAGAATCTCCTAGAGTTCCAACATTTTCTCATGCTTAGTATAGTTTATATATTTTCCCCTGTTGGACATCTCAACCTGAAGACTCCAATTACCCTTCAGATCAAGGAATTTTTTTCTATTTTTTATCCTGCCTGTTGCCATTCTATTTCCACCATAATCTTTATCTCACTTTAATTTTTGATCATACTTTATACCTGAACTTTTTGTTCTATATTCTAAGAGATGTGCTGGACTAATTCAATATTCAGGCATTTTTAAGTCTTTCACCTATCTTTTAAATTATTTTTCAAAATCCTGCACCTATCTCCTGGAAATCTGATCATACTTCATAGATATACTCTATATCTCTGAAAATTTAATATTTTTTAAAAAATTAACCATACTTTTCATTGTGTCCCCTGGAAAACTGAAGGCATTTTTTCTTCAAAATAATAGAGTTGTCCTGTTTCATTATTAGATTATTTTCATTCAGCTATAGTTTTCTTCAAATGTTTGGTGATCCTTTGTTGCCTAGTAATATTTATATTCAAACAAATAGAATTTTCTCTTTTATCCTATTTTTTTTAACCTGATACTTGAGATTGAACCTGTATGCTCAAACACCAAGTTGCATTCCTAAATCTTTTTATTGGTTTCTTGAGACAGGGCATAGCTAAGTTACTTAGAGCCTTTCTAAGTTGCTGAGGCTGTCCTCGAAGTTTTAATACTCCTGCCTCAGCCTCTGGAGTCCTGGGATTACAGGTGTGCTCCAACACCTAACAGAGAGGAAGGACTCAAGGATCACAGCTGGCAGGGGTTTCTTAAGAACTGTGTAGTACTTAGAAGCTGTTTATTAGCAACTTAATGTAATTTCAATAGAAAATTAATGAGTTTTTTAAGAAGAACATGACAAATAGATTATAAAATTCTCATAATTTAAAAACTAATTTTTAGAATTTACCACACCTATATCAGAAAAACTGGGGAAATCCTAAGAAAGAAAATTGAGGGCTGGGGATGTGGCTCAAGTGGTGGCGCTCTCGCCTGGCATGCGCGCGGCCCGGGATCGATCCTCAGCACCACATACAAAGATGTTGTGTCTGCCGAAAACTAAAAAATAAGTATTAAAAAAATAATAATAATAAAGAAATAAAGTGGGGTTTCTCAGGCTCAGGCCTAAGGCCATCCTAAAATTTATAATAATTTATAATATGGGGCTTTATGAATCAGGGCAGGCTATGAAGATTAAAAACAGAACCAATCACCCTTGAATTTATAAAACTGTAGCAGTGTCATTTCAAGTCAATAAGGAAATGATGAATATGCAATAGTATTTAGACAATTTAGGAAATCTAGGAAAGAATATCAGAATTCTGATTTAAATTAAAATGAATTCTGTAATTACTAAAGACTTAAATATATAACATAAAACATAAAAATAAAAAAGATATAGAAATATATGTTGGGATAGCAAAAGTCTTAAAATATATTTATATGTAGACAGTATAAACAATTTAAACTTATGTTTTTCAAAATGAAGTACCCAAAAGAGTAAAACTAGAAATGAACATAAAAGTAAAAAACAGGGCTGGGATTGTAGCTCAGTGGTAGAGTACTTGCCCAGCACACATGAGGCACTGGGTTCAATCCTCAGCATCACTTATAAATAAATAGAAAATAAAGGTCCATTGACAACTAAAAAATAATTTTAAAAAGTATATATATATATATATATATATATATATATATATATATATATATATATATATAATAAGGGCTTAATGTCCTTAATCTCTAAAGACCACTCTAAAATCAATAAGACAAATAAATCCATGGTGAATCATCAAATAATAAGAATAGGTGAAGATGAATTAATTCATATTTAAACAAGATGGCACTTGATTAATCAAGCAAATAAAGTAAGTATAATGTATAGTCAGTAGTCCCTAAATAAATATTTGCTGCTAATTTTTAAAACTATGCATTATATTTGGGTTGTTCATATAATTCATCATCTAAACCACCACCCTTTTGAGAAAATTAGTGGAGGCACTGTAAATGACAAATTCACATAGAGCAAGCACATCTGGATGACCAGCATACACAGTCACAGACACAAAATATACAGATACCCTAAGGATACATCTTGACATTATAAAGCATACAATCTTTCTTCATGAGGCAAGATCCAATGAAACTATTAGAAAATAATCTCCTAACAAACATCTAAGGTTATTGGAGGTCTAAGAAGTAATAGGCAAGAGAAGAATTCAGTAGTTATTTGTAGAGGAGAGACAGAAGTTGATAACTTCCAGGACACTGAGCTTGAGAGAGGAAGGACACATGGATCATACTTGAATTCTGGCTTTAGTGACCATGTGAATAACGGTAGTATCTCCTCTCAATAAAATAGAAAAATTGCAGATTGGATACACATCAGTGTTGGAAATAGGGTTTGAGGTGTTCTTTAACGTCCAGGTGGAAATTTCTGGTGTACATCTTATGTACATGCTTTGCATATAATGGTCTAATAATTATTTCTTTGATAGTTTCTGGGAACACAAAAATAAATAAGATATCGTCCTTGCCCCCAGAAAACACTCTGTTATTGTATCATCCTTTCTTTCCTCACTCTAATAATTTAGTTTTGTAACTCTTCCCTCTTTATCATCTTCTCTATGCCTCACAATTCTAAAACCAAAGTAGAAGTTCAGTGTGCGTTTGTGGAATAGTCTTCTGTTGCCTTTTGGGGATACTTCCATCATAAATTCATGCTGCAGGAAAACCTGAGTGTGACACTTCAGGTAACAGTGGCAGTTGATAGACTTTGTGGCATATTTGGAGAGAGGGTGGAACTGTGAGTTTAGGAAAGAAAACAAGTGCTGTGCATGATTCTATGTCACCTAGTTCAGCTCCACTGTGATCCTGATTTCATTAAGATTGAAAGATGAGGGCTGAGGCTGTAGCTCAGTGCTACAGCACTTGACTGGCACGTGTGAGGGACTGAGTTTAATCCTTAGCACCACAAAAAATAAATAAATAAAATAAAGGTATTGTGTCCATCTACTAAAAAAAGGCAGAGAAAATATTTAAAGAAAAGATTAAAAGATAAATTCATATTGATTGCTACTCAACATAACATTAGTTTTGTAATGATCAGGAATACAAGGGATGACTTATTGATTTTTATGTTTACAAATATTATTGTTCACTAATACTAAGGAAAGATAATATCAGAGCTACCATCCATTAAGCCTTTATGTAAGAACAGTCCATTTTTAAACATGTTTGTATGTATTAACTTATTGAATCCTCACAACTCTTTCATATCAATTTTAGTGTCAGGGTGGGGCATGATCACGTCAGTAGGTTACCCCAGGTCATTCAGCTGGTTCTAAGAGAGCTGGGATTCAAGCACAGGCAGTCCATACTCCTTATACTTGTAATTTGCTGCTCATAAAAGAAACACTGCACTCATTGTTATGAAACCAGGTTTTTAGTCTTAAATTTACCAAGTGGTAGTGGAGTGAATTTAAGGATGCCTGTTTATCTTCTGAGTTTCATTGTCTTTATATCTGGTGAGGAAGAACCTTTGTTGTCTTCTATAAAATATACAGTGTTATGAATTCAAGGATTTCTTATACTACATTAAAATTACTTTGAATAGTCTGAGAAGTCTTCCAGAAAGACCACATGAAGTCAGAGAGGAGGTGAGACAGCAGCACTGAATGTTCAGACACCTCCTAACCCAGTTAAGCTTCATGTTTTATTGCTAAACCTCATGGAGAGATTATAAAGGAGGAGAGTGAGAAGTAAGAAATATGAAGTCTGGGTCTTTAGGGACTCATATAAATTATTTTTATGATTGATATAAGAGTACTCACAATTAATTGGGGGATTTAACAAAGTGAAAGGGGTGGGGAAAGGAGTAAAACTACAAAAATATACTTAAGGTTTAAAAATTGTCAAATCTGTCTGTAAAAGCATATGCAGTCTCATCATATATCTTTTCTTTAAAAAAGACTTCATGTTCTTGTCAATTGCTATTAGCACTCCGCTGGTGAACAGTGCTCATGTTTCATGTGTATTAAAGTCAATACCCTGTCCAAGGCATTTGGCATTAACACCTAAGTTAGAACAGAACCTGAGTTCTGTTCCAAGCTTTGTGCCTTGTAAATGCAGAACTGGATCTCTTCCTCTGTGATAAAAAGGAGGTTAATGCACTTGCCTCCTTATCCATCCCCAAAGGATGCTTTGAAAATCAGTGAGGCAATAGGAGTCACACACAGACATCCTGATACGAGAAGCATTATCATCCTCTATTAAGCACAGGAGCTGTGAGGAAAGCAAGTCTTTAGAGCAGTTCTATATTATAAACACATTAAGTATGGGGCTGGGGATGTGGCTCAAGCGGTAGCGCTTGCCTGGCATGCGTGTGGCCTGGGTTCGATCCTCAGCACCACATACAAACAAAGATGTTGTGTCCACTGAAAACTAAAAAATAAATAAATAAATATTTAAAAATTCTTTCTCTCTTCTCTCTCTCTCTCTCTCTCTCTCTCTCTTTAAAAAATATTTTTAAAAAACCCTATTAAGTAGGAATGCCAAAGTTCAGAAGAGAAGAAACAAAAATAATGACAACATTGAATCCAAACTAAGCTTTGATTTCACAGATGCCTTCACTGGATGTTCTGGAGAATTATCAGAGCAATTCTTCTTGAGAGATGGGAGTAGAGGTTAAAGTGATAAATGGTGCTAAGGCAGGAGATGCTCTATTCCATTAGATATATATGGCAAGCAATTGATGGATAAAGTTGTCTTGCTCACCACCATGTTGTGGCAGGTACTCTAACTTATGTAGTCTTTTGTTCCCTAAAAGGTGCTCAAAAATGGCTTCTAGAAAGTGCTTTTCTTGAAGTATAGCAAAAGAAACTAAAAATGAACATTCGATGTCTACTAAATATATGAAAGTAATTGGTAACCAGTGAAATAGAAAGATCTCATTGTTGATTCCCACATTTGAAAAACAAATAAACAGACAAACACAAAGGAAATTCTAACAACCCAAGTGTTTGGATTAGGATATGGAGCATCAGGAACTCTCCTGCACTTCGCAAGTACTTTCTTAGCCTCTTTCTCCTCATCTAGTGAAATTAAGCGTACACTTGATTTAAGATACCACTCCTAAATATATTACCCTGAAGAAGTGTGTTCATATATGCCTCAAGATATGTGCACATGAGTATTTGAAATACCTTACTCATAATATCCCAAACTGAAAACTTCCCAGCTGTGTCACAGGAAAATATTGGAGAAAGAAATCATTCTGTGTATTTAGACATGAGGATTATGATGTACTATTCTCAGGCATATACAGTATTGATGAATCTTATGAGTAGAATGCTGTGTAAAAGAAGAAAGACACAAAAGTATACACAAGTGAGCCCATTTACAGAAAATATAAGAAACAATCTATAAAAACTCAGGGAAAAAATGGAATGTCAAATGCTAAAATGTTAACAAAGAAATGAATTATTTTGTCCCTCGAAGTATCAAGAAAGTCTGGTTTAACCAAAATTGATAGCAAAGAAAATATTGCATACTTAATTAGATTTTAACCTCAATGATCTCTGAGCCATGTCTGAAACAAATCTGTGCAGGTTCTTAAAGAAACTGGCATGATCTGTTTTCATAATTCCAAGTGTACTTCACTTAAGAATCTCCTTTCATCAAATTTTGGCTGGTTATTCTTTCCTTCCACATGTTTGTGTCATATATACATAACTTCCACCTCTCTGCATATGATTTAAATATAGATATAAAGAGTGTATTTGTTTTGCAGAGAAGTAATAGGACAGAACTCAAATCGATTGTCCATGAGTTTGTATAATAATGAGTGCTTAAGTATAATGAAAGTCCTACAGATGCAGCATTTATTCATCTAAAGAAGGTTCTTTTACCGTTTTGCAAACCTGAAAGCATTTTAGATTAAGAAATTATTAAATAGAAAAATAATAGAATAGAAAGTCTCCTACATCATGAACATGAAAAGTGATTCTGTACAATGTATGTGCTTCATAGGAGGCAAGAGAGTATGACAGTTGAGAGAATGGTTTCTAGAGTTGGGACTGGAATTAAATAAGAGTTGTCATTTTATGTCTCAGTATGTGTATCCTGGTCTTCTTATAAGATCAGGAATAAACAATGCAGCAAAGCACCCAGCACATTGTGCACACATATTTTGCATCATTATCTTGCAGATCATTCACAAAGCTGTCCCACCCAACTTTTTTCTACTATAGGTGCTCTTGCTAGCCACCTTCTTCCTCAGCTGCGGCTCCCCTGGATTTCCAGTCAAACAGAATGAAATCATACATGCTTGTTATCTTGTCTCTTTTTCCAGTACTTCACCAAAGCAAAATTAAAATAAAGCACAAAGGTAGAGACCATAAGGGAGGAGAGATCAGCAAGGAGAGACTTCAATGATTTTTTCCCTTCATTCTGGGATTGAACATAGGGGTACTCTACCACTGAACTACATTCTCAGTCATTTTTATTTTTATTTATTTTTTTATTTTTTTGTTCTGAGTCAGGATATCACTAAGTTGCCCAGGATGACTTTGAGTTTGGGATCTGCCTGCTTCAGCCTCCTGAAAAACACAGAATTACAGGCATCTATCAACCTACCCAGATCAACAAAGTCAGAAAATGGATAAAAGGGAATAGAAACTGTCATAGTACAGATGGAGAATAAATTCCAATATGTGTTCCTCCAAACCCAGAGAAAGTGAGGGCTGAAAGTCCATGAACATTATATAGAGCATTTGAATCCCACCAATTTCCCTCCTCTGCTGGAAGCTGAGTCTTTCTTTTCTGCAGAAAATCAACTAGAAATATTTCCAAGCAAGGACATTAGGCACTGTGGCAAACAAATTGAGGCCTCAGAGCCTAATAGAAAGTCTGTAGAGTTCTTGTGAGATATTCAATGTTACATGTCATGCTCTAGGAAGAGTAGCAATCATAGATATGCCCCAGGCAGAAGTCTCCCAGGCAATAAGCAGGGAATCCTCTGAAAATGGCACTGGGAAACTTTCCCAAGGATTTTCTGGCTGAACAACCAATCATGCAACAGTGAAACCCTGTAGTTAATAAGCCCTACATATGTTTGCAGAATTTTGATGATGAATTATCATCATTGTTATTGTCTTGTTGAGGATGTCTCACTTTTAAAGAATGAATAGCCTTTTGAAGAAACTCTCCAGAATAAATAAGAGGAAGAGAGACTAGAATAATCAGCAGCATCAACCAAAGGAAGAAATCCAAAGGAAACAGAGAGACCGAGGAAAAAATAAAAACAGATGCTATTTAAAAGGAAAAAAAAAACAAAAAGTTTTTATATATCATGGTCAAAATGAATACTGAAAGGTAAACTTGAACAAAATTTCTAGAAGGTATAACAGATTTATTTTTTTAAACTGGAAAATAGGAAGACAACCATTAAGGATTTGGGTTTTAAAAGTCCAACATTCAGCTAATAGGAGTTCAGGAAGAGAAAATATATGGCATAAAATTACTAATGATTAACAAGAGAAGGTTTTCCAGACTGGAAGTACACATGTGTCTGCAGTCAAAGGCCTAGAGTATGCTGGAAGAAGACCGGAACCAAGGCGACTGGGCATGAAATACGGGATCATCAGAATGGAAGCTCCTAAAAACATCTACAAAAAAAGTAGGTCATGAACAGACAACAGGAAGTCACCAAGTTTAGAAGAAAACAGTGGCACAATGCCTGCAAAATGTTGAGAAAATACCGTTGTAACTTAGAATTCGGTTGCAGTGAATGAGGACCTGGGATGGGAGGGAGTGGTGGTCACTGAATAGAATATAGGAAAGGTGCCAGAAGAGGAAATATGAAAAAACTAGTTTTTATTCCCAACTTTGGTCCTAAATACAGAGACATAGGCAGGAATTAGGAGAACTCCAGCATTACTCTGAAACACTGGAGCTCCTGAGAACAAGCTTTCTTTTTTGCTAATACCATTGAGTTGGAATCAAGAAGCTGACCACAGTTATAAAGTCTGACTTTGCATTCCTGAAAAGATAGTGTACTATTTTTTTTACATAGATGAGACATATAAAATATGGATCAACAGGTGATAGGCTATGATAAATTACAGCCAAATACCCCTTCTGAAGTCAGTTTTGTTTATACTTTGTACATTGATAGCAAACTTTGCAGGTCCTAAAAATAACTAATAACAAATGACTTTTTTTTCTATGAACTAATGATGCAGCATTCAACTATCTTGTATGATAAAATAGAAAACATTCTCTTGCCTCTTAAGTTATGTTGGAAAACATTAGCTAACAATTTCATGAGAGGATGTGATTTTAGATGCTAATTCTTACTAAAAGGAATAGTAACAACAACAACAACAAACTAAAAACAAACAAAACAAAACAAAAATAAGAATAAAAGCTTTTCTTGGTATTCTAGCATTATTTTACAAAGGATACTCTTTATCACAGTAATTGATTCCCTCTTTTACACTGGGAATATTATACTTATTAAATGACTAAAGGATAAACTTAGGTAACAGTGGAGCTATAGTTCTTTCAGAAGAAAGGTAAATAGCTCTGAGTGCCAAGAATACTCACTTGGAGCATTTCTTTGTACCCTCTCATTATTTCTGGCTACCTAATTGACAGTGCTCACTGCTTCCTTCTGGAATCACTTCAAATCTGCACTGAGTGTCCCTAATATTACCCCAACGACCAGGGGGAAAAATGAAGAAAAAATTCTCTTCACTTTATTGACAAGATATGTTGAATGGGTGATAGCATTAGTTTTTTTTTTTCCTGCTAAATCTTCAGACTATTTTGATAATTGGGGAAGACTATTAATAACAGAGTAACAAGTGTGAAATAAGTATCATAAATTTTCCTACTGAAAATGAGAAGAGTTTCCAGAAAGAAACTAAAAGCAGAATTAAGGCTGAGTTACTGAATGGGCTATTTCAGGAGTTCTCAACTCATTCCTGATGATGACAGGTAGCCTTTCATTTCCCTTAAGCGATCTTTCTTTATTTCACAAATGTTCTTCATTGTTTACCATGTACATAGCATTGTGCCAGGTACCCTGGAAGAAATAAAGGGGGTGGGGACAGCTGGTGCTTTTCTTCAAGGCAGATGGGGAAATCTATGGGATTTAATAATAGGGATACCTATGAGGAATTGCAGAGCAGGAGGGACTAGGGAAACTAAGAAGGAGCAATTAAGTTGTGAATAGATGGCCAGAGCCACACTTCATTGGGTAATGAGTGGAATGGGATTTTCAATCCTGATCCCCTCTTCCCTGACAGTACCTTTGTGATAAAAATAGATGTTATAGACAAAGTTCAAGTGGGCAATAAGAATCTACCAGCTGACTATGATTAGTTGAGTCTGCCATTGAGGGGTAAACAATGGGAAAGTGCTAGCTCATCAAGAAGTATCAGGTTCTTCCAGTGAGCAACTAGTTTTTCTGGATGCTGACCATTTATTCTGCCTTCCTTTTGAAAAAAAAAATCTTAATTTCTTTTGTGGAACCTCTTTACAGTCAGATAAAACCACTATGATTGATTGATTCAGAGTAAAATATACCATTAATCATGTGTGAGCTGCTAGAGAGAGAGATGTTCTCTTTTCATATTGGGTATATAACCCAGAAATTGGTGACACTAGAATTCTGATACTGGTCTTGTCCCAACATGGGTGGAAGCTGAGAATGAAGCCTACAGTGGGGAGTTCAGATAAAGAATCTATGGACAACCCAACTACTCATAGTGTTCTAATTGGAATGATGTTCCTCACCCACATAAACACATTAATAGGGAATGGGGCAGTAAAATCTTCAATATACTTATGAAGAAGAAGTCCGTACAGGAAAAGATTTTATCAAGTGTGACAAAAGTGTGTAATGGTTGTTTGTGGGTGTATACTATTCTTTACTTTTATCATCCACGATGTCAAATTGTGCCCTTTAAATTCACTCAGGACTATTTTCAGAGTTGGCTATCAATGAAGGAATATCCTTGGGTAAATAGAAAGTCAAACTGGCAAATGACAAGGATTGTGATTTTTGACACATACAACTCAAGAAGCAAAACCAACCAAACAGGAAAACAGGTGAAAAAGAAGGCACATCTGATGGTGGAAACATACAACTTCATAAGACTGCTGGGTATTTTAAGTGCTGATACGTCATGCGAGTACTTTTATTTAAACCACAGTGACCAGTGTCTTCCTGAAAATAAGTATGCCCTCTAAAAAAGAACAATATGTAATTTGGGACCAGTGCAGGTTTAATCACACCTGCAGAGATGCAAGGTTTCTAAACCCCTCCCCCCCGTTCATAGATTTCATGAAGACCCATCCCTCCTACCCCCTCCACATTCTGAAAACACAAGCAAATCACAACAATGCACAATCCCTGAGGAACAATGTAACTTCTGAGCAAGAAGCCAAATGGAGAAAAGAAGCCTGATTGTATTAGAAGAGGGTTATTTTCTTAAACATTAATTTTCCTACCATAGAGTGATCACAGAAGCAACCTAGTAACACTAAAGTGGCTCTCTTTTAGCTTTTGCTTATTTGTTTTTTAAGAATCTGTTTAAGAGAATCTGCTTAAAAGCCAAATACAATGATAAATGTTTACTGATAAATCTTCCAGGTGGATCTACTTTCAAGGAAAGTCAATTACAAGCCTCGTGTCTCTCCTTTAATTATATCCTTTAATGATCCTCTTCCTTTCCCAGAAAATTAAGCCACAATAATTTAGGCTGAGAATGACCTAGTAATCCTCATAATCACGCTGCAATGACAGATAAGATCAAAGTGCAGGTGCACTGAGAAATGGGGGTTTCCATCCTACAACAATGGGAACTCACCACTAGTGGATCTAAGGTTCTTTTAGCTTCCAAATTTCTGAATCCTATATTTAAAAAAATTTATGGTTTCCTTATGAACAAACTTCCCTCAATTTCACCCCTTACAATTGCTTCTAAACATCACTAGTTCTTCACATTTTGTGCCTATGTTTCTACATATCCAGTAAGTCATTAATTTTAGAAATTTGATGAATTATGTTGAAATAGCACTAAGAAGTTCCCAAGCTAGTTAATAAGCTATTGTCTTCAATACTGAATTGAGAAAAATTTAGGGATGGAAAATTAGATATAAAGAGAATCTGACAGGCTTGTTGGCGCATGCCTGTAATCACAGTGGCTCAGGAGGCTGAGGTAGGAGGATTGCAGGTTCAATTTAGCCTTAGCAACTTAGCAAGACCCTGTCTCAAGATAAGAAGTTTTTAAAAGGGCTGGGGATGTGGCTTAGTGGTTAAGCACCTCTGGGTTCAATCCCTGGTACCAATAAATAAATAAATAAATAAATAAATAAATAAATAAATAAATAAATAAATAAATAAACAAACAAACAGACAAACTGATGTAAATATATTTATTAGAAAGCAAATTAGACAGTTAGTAGGACCTTCCATAAGAGGGATATTGCTGCTGGATGCAGTGGGTCATGCCTGTAATTCCAGAAATTCAGGAGGCTGAGGCAAGAGGATCACAAGTTCAAGGGTAGCCTCGGCACCTTAGTGAGAAACTGTTTCAAAAATTTTTTTAAAGTAGTAATTTTTCGAAAAAGACAATTTTGAAACAGTAATATTCCAGAAATAGCTCAGTAGTAGAACATCCAGGCTTTAATCTCAGTATTGCAAAAAAAAAAGAAAAAAAAAACCTGGTGTATTAACATTCTCAGAAAATAAGAGAGAAAATCTAGAAATAGGTCAAAGCTGAAATGATGACACCTTGTTCACCAGGGACCTACACTCCATCATCTTCCTGCCTCACCATCTTAACATAAGCCTTAGAAGGCCATTCAGATTACAAGATGGTCTCTGATGCTCCAGCCACCATATAAACATTCCCAAGTCAGTATTACAGGAAGAGGATCAAAGGTAAAAGTTAGGGTTCTGAGGTAGGAGCTCCTTCTGCTTACATTTCACTGTCTATACCCATCTCTAAGGGATTCTGACAAATGTAGTCTTTTGGTTAGGCAGATGCCACCCAATATAATTAATTATGCCACTTCACAATCTTAATTATTTTTTAATTACTAAATTAAAAAATCTGTTAAGGATATTCAGTCAGCACCAGAAGACCTTGGCACAGCACAAAATCATTAATTTCTCAATATTAGATGAAATTTGATCCAATGTGTTACTTACAGTTTCTCAGATGAAGAAACTGAGAGCTCTAAGATGAAGTGTTCCCCAAACTACAAAATTGTTTAGTCAAAGATCTAAGTACAGCATTTAGACTTTTGATATAACATTAAAATCCAGTCCTAAACCAAGAAAACAAACTCCAATAAGTTTAGCCCAGGAAATTCAACTAATTAAGATGAATAATAACACATCTGTGTACCTGGGTCAGACCCCATGACTCACTTCAGGCTTTACGGTCACAATGGTTCACAAGCTACGACAACCACCCTCTTTGGTTATAAAGTGAGAATCACCATATTCATCACAGGTCCTGTACATGTTTATGTGGACCCAAATTACTAACAAAACAGCAGAATGAGAGATGAACTGTCCAATGTAATAGGACAAGTTACTGTTAGTAGAACAGAATGTTCCATGCTCATGGGCAAAAACTGGTACTTGAATTTCATGAGTCACTCTAGGGCTTTTATAGTGATGGCTTTTAAAACACACGGAAACACATTACTGTGGTGTCTCGTGAAATTGACATTCTCAAAATAGCAACCACCATTACATAAAGGACATGTGAATGTTTGGTGGGGGCCTAGTGTTACCTTTTAAGGCATACCTCTTATCTCTTCTTTGACTCTGGCCAACACTTCCCCAGACTTTCTTCCCAACTGCATTCACAACCAACTCCAGTCTGTGATCATGACTCATACTGCATGCTTTCTTCAGCCCTTGGAGCCTCATCATTAGGCTCCTGACCTCCTATGTTAGTTGTATTCTGCCTTGAGCTTCTGGAAGGTGGGGTCTCACTCCTGCTTTATTTTTCATAACACTCAGCATGCAGTGATGGCATTCTGGTTGTCCTTTACAACATCCCAGCACCCTCTCAACCAGTCTGCCTGCCTCCACTGGGTCCAGGATCATCTTATCTGACCCCTATTCACAACTGAGGTCATCTGAGTGATTTCTCAAAGTGACACAACACAGCAAGCCCCATTTATACTTCTTCGCAGGTGCCCTTCTGACTACAGACATTAACTTTCTTAGAAGGTGCCTTCATCTGCACTCAGACCTAGTCTTTTTCCTTAGTTCACTTTGAATCCCAGGTTATGATGCACAGGAAGTACTCAACAGGGTGAAAAATAAGTGAATGTCAATTTTCATAACTAGACTTGGATAATTTTCTTGAAATGCTTACAACTTGTCTTAATAGATCTGGTCTCAGTTGATTCTGTCTTCACAGAGGTAGGCATAAGACTTAGATATAAATATTGTCACATGACCTTTGTTTTTTCAGTTGTCTTTCTGGAGCCCAGAGCTACCCTGTCAGTAGGAAATTCAGTCTCTCTCTCCTTAAAAACTCCCCAGTCTTCAAATTTTCCAAGAACCTCAGGGGTTAGTCAGTCTAAAGCAGACTCTTATTCTAAACTTCTGGTGGGAAGCTGGTCAATTATCATGAAGGTTCTAAGCTTGTCACGTGGTATCTGAGTTGAACAATGGTCCTGCTCAATCCTGTATCTGTGAAGCCAGGTATCCCAAGCTTCCAAGGGTGGCCCCATCCTGGACTGGAAAACTGTAGTTCTTTGGTTTCACTTGTTCAGTGAAAATCAGCCCAGTTTCTCCCCCAACCCTTTAATCCCTCCAGGGACTTTTGCAATGATATTCCTCCTAAGAATAGAACAGATAAACTGCTGGGATCCATTCCCATTGTTTCCCTTACCTCTAATTGCAGAGAGAAGGTTGGTGGAGGGTTTTAGCCTCTGCTGTCTGTAGACACCTGAATTTCTTGGGTAATTCTGTCCACTTTCAACTTAAATTATACAAATGATTGGGGCAACTTCTTGTCACACTCCTCTATCCAGGTAAAGAGATGACTATAGGTGTAACATTTATATAACTATGGAACTATTGGAGTTACTTGTAGGTCTGACTGTCTTTCTCCTTTTTTATTGGCATCAGGGATTGAACTCCGGGGCACTCAACCACTGAGCTACATCCCCAGCCCTTTTTAGAGACAGGGTCTTACTGAGTTGCTTAGTGTCTAGCTGTTGCTGAGGCTGGCTTTGAACTCATAAACTTTTTACCTCCGTCTCCTGAGTCACTGAGATTACAGGCCTGTGCCACAGCACCTGACTGGCCCTTCCTTCCTTCCTTCCTTCCTTCCTTCCTTCCTTCCTTCCTGCCTTCCTTCCTTCCTTCCTTCCTCCCTTCCTTCCTTCCTTCCTCCCTTCCTGCCTGCCTTCCTTCCTTCCTTCCTTCCTTCCTTCCTTCCTTCCTTCCTTCCTTCCTTCCTTCCTTCCTTCCTTCCTTCTTTCTTCTCCTTCCTCTCCTTCCTCTCCTTCCTCTCCTTCCATCCCTCCCTCACTCCTGTACTTCCTTCTTTTTTCCCAGGGCCTTATGCATGCTAGCCAAGTACTCTACCACCAAGCTGTATCTCCAGCCCTTGCTTTTCTAGAAATGGATAAATATATGAACTGTCAGCAGGTTTTCTGATAATAGAAAAGGGGACAATAGGTGGAGCATAGTGACACAGGCTTGTAATCCGGGGCCATTTGGGAGGCTGAGGCAGGAGGATCACAAATTCAAGGCCAGCCTAAGTAATTTAGCAAGACCCTATCTCAAAATAAAAAATGAAAAGAGCTCGGGATGTACCTCTGTGGCAGACTGTTCCTGGGTTCAATCCCCAATACCAGATGGGAAAAAAAATAGGGCATACAGATTTAGAATTTCTGCATCTCCAGTAACTCTCTCAACTTTTCATGAAATTACTCTTTAAAATTAATAGTGATTTCTCCAAATACTTTTATTTTAGGAACAATAACTTATACCATAAAGGCAGGCAGAATTAGGGCAATTGAGCACCTTTTGTCCTAAAGGTCCTTTCCTGATAGGCCAAGGACATCATGAATCTAATAATTTACCATTTTTTTAAAAAGCACATGGCCTACCAATCCAATGAGACAAAAAGAGATTCATTCTGAGGTAAGGATTAGGCATTGCATGGTCACATTTGAGTTGGAGAGCATGACTATGAAAACAATAAATTTCAATTAGATGACAAAGTTAGCCATAGGTCACAATACCAACAGTGTCTTTCTCACTAAGAATTGGTAAAGGCAGACTTAAAATTCACCTTCTGTTTGTTTAAAACAGCTCTCTGGAATCCTTCCTTCAAATGTATCCATCCAATTGAGTTTATATAATCCAGGGCAAACCACCCCCAAATTGAGGCTTAATTTATTGAACTGCAGTGACTCTGAAAATGAAGATCTGCCCCCACGTATTTTTTTCCTGGTGCTGAGGATTGAATCCAGGACCTCCTGTATACTGGGTAAGTACTCCACCATTCAGTTACACTCCTAGCCTCCTTCCCACTTTTTAAAAAATGTATAGTTTTAGTTGTAGTTGGACACAATACCTTTATTTTATTTATTTATTGTTATGTGGTGCTAAGGATTGAACCTAGTGCCTCATATGTGCTGGGTGAGTGCTCTATCACTGAGCCACAACCCCAGCCCCTCCTCTCCACTTTTTACTACCTCTGAAACCCAAGTGTGATTTACAAGTGTGCCTTGCAATCAATGGCATCTTGAATTTAATGCAATAAAGTAATTCAATGTCATAATTGAATCCAATGGAAATAATTAAATCAAATATTTTAAAATGTAAATAGATAATCTAGAAATTGTCCAAGCACCCAGGTTCCAGCTCCAGGATCAGGATTTGATCCTATTACTGTGTAGGCAGAGTAAAGCAGAGACCCAGAGAGCAGTGATATTCTTCAAAGGGGGAAAAGCAGTTTGCTGAAGGTAAATATGAAGTGCTATAGTTCTCAAATGTGGGTTCTTCCCCAGAGCCCAGCACTAGCAACAACGGCACTTGTAATTCTCAAGTCATAATGCAAAATTCTCAGGTCTCACCTCTGTGCATGAGTTGGAAAATCAACTCATAGTATAGCTAGCTTAATGAGACATTTAATCAGCATTTATTCAGCATATCTGAATATGGAGGAAACTAGTAACATACTAACATTTCAGCCCAGAGTTAAGATGGTCATAAAAGCTAGGCATGGTGGCCCCTCTTGTAATCACAGCAGCTTGGGAGGCTGAGGCAGAAGTATCACATGTTCAAAAGTAGCCTCAGCAACTTAGTGAGGCCCTCAGCAATTTAGCAATACCATGCCTCAAAATGAAAAAAATCAAAAAGGGGTGGGGATATGGCTCAGTGGTAGAGTATCCCTGGGTTCAATCCCCTAGTACCAGAGGGGGAAAAAAAACTAAAAGGAGGAAGATAATCCATAATCAGTGCAGGCAAGCATTTTAAATTCACTCAGTTCCTAGTTTCTGACTCCATATATGTCAACACAGTCTCTAACTCAAAAGTTTGTTTCCCAAGTGGCTGGAATACAAGGGAAGCATGAACCCATCAGACCAATATGGCATGCTGCCTACCTGTCAATACAGTTCTCACTCTAAGAGTATATATGTTCTTGCTCTCGTATTATGTGACTTCTGAGTGTTAGTAACAGCACTGAATCCAACTGGGTTCTAAGCAAATCCAATTGCTGGACCTGAAAAACTAAAAGTTTGTCTCTGCAATTTGGGAATATTATGAAGACACAGCTCAAAAGGGCCCACTACATACCCAAGGCATTTAAATGGACAATTTACCCTGTGAAGAGAAGTGGAGAGTTAAGGGCAATTAGGTCAAGATTGCAAACTGGCATTCCTCAGACCAGATCTGCCCCACAAATGTGGTTTGTTTGGCCCACACACATTGTTTGAAACTTGGGAAATTTCACATACAATTTTGGATTTCTTCCTCTCATAAGAAAGCTAAAGGTTTGACAGTAGGGAGCCCACAAGAAGATGCTTCAGGGCTAGCCTGCACCTAGCCCTGAAGACCAGGGTCCTAAGGTCCTTACTGTCATACTTGGCCAGTGTTTCCTTTGTCATGCCTGCCTAGTGCTGGAACATTTGAGTTTGAGGACCACTGTCCTATAAATCCATTTTTCATGAAAAAGATGATTATGCTAATTTGAATCAAATAAATTACTAAGAAAATTAACTATTTACTTCATATGTTTCTAGCTATTTGTGTGTACATGTGAACAGGGATATAGAGGCAAATTATCTTTCAAAATAGACACAGGTTTGGGATAAAACTTGCCAGTTAGAGTAGAAAGACTAACATAATTGGTCCCTAATCTGCCACCTACTAATGTAAAATTATTCTTGAGCCTCAGTGTTTTATGGGAATAATAATATCTAACACACACAGGACTTATTATGATGCAAAAATTGAATCAGATAATATATACTCAAGTTCCTGACCCCACAGAACCTCACAAATATTAGTTGAACTGAATTTTGATAGTTTTATTGACTACATTTTACTTTAGGAATTATTCTTAAGATACACTTGGGAAAAAATGGAACTTTTGATAGCCTTACATTGTGACGAGATAAAGGAATTGACATTGATTGACTATCAACTATAACTGAAGTATCATGCTTTACATACATTGTCTTATGGAAACCTCACAGCAATACCAAGAATTAGTGCTGACCCTCTTATACACATTAAAATCCCAGGGCTCAAAAACGTCCAGGTATCTTACCCAAAGACAACACAGCAAGTCTTGGTAACCAGGGTCCATCTTACTCCAAAGCTTTTACCTCACATGTAGTTACTTTAATGCTTTTCAAGGGCCTGATTATAAGAATTACTGTCAACTGGTTAAAAACTCAAACGCTCTGACTCCTTCCCAACTTTACTCACTTGGAGGAATCTATGGGGAGTTACCTTGGAATCTACATGTTTTATCAGAGCCCAGAAAATTCTTAATAATAGCATGATTGAGAAAGCTAAGACATAGTGGAAGTAAACAAAAGAACTGATTTGTATTATACTCAGTGGAAGAAAGAAGAAATGTATGAAGGAAGGGAGGATGCAAGAAGAGAGGAAGGAGGAGGAAGAATGGAAAGAAGGAAGGGAATGAGGGAGGGAGAGAAGAAGAAGAAAGAAAGTGGGGAGGAAAGTAAGAAAAAAGAGAGAAAAAGACCCTGGGATTAAAGTCTAGAGCATCTGCAGGACCAGGAAAACGCACTTAGTTAGATGGACACTTTTTCTAACTGCAACCAGCCTGTTTACTGCAAACCTACCAAGCCAACCAACAGGAAGCCTAGCTTGACACTGCATAGGAGTAAAGCACTTTGAACTACAGACATCTTGTACACCAAATTACATACTGTGATACACACTGTATTTGAGCTGTTCCACAATACAGAAGCCAATTATTCTTTGCACATACTTCTGTCATGCTATCCAAATCACCATCCCTCACATGTGGAACTGTGCCACATCAAATGCACCAAGTCATAAATTCCTTAAACTCTGAAATGAAAGTCCAAAACTAGGGAAAAAGATAGTTCACTCTGCACAACATGTAGTAGAAAAGATGCATGCTTAACTTGGGGCTGCTGGATCTATTATGAAAAACTGCGACAGCAAAATTCTGCCTGAGCTTTTTTTCAGGGTGTAAACGGAATTCTTCCAAGGTAATTCAGTGTAATCATTGCATCAGCAAATCTTAGTAAAGATATTTTATTTTGGTATTCTTATTTTCTTTTAACAAATACAAGTTATTGTCAAAGGGAATAAATGGGTTTTTTCAACAAACATTTACAACATCACCCTTCCTTGGCCATAGTACTTAAGATGAATTATAGCATGTGTGTATGTTTACACACACATGTATTATGTGTTTGTGTGTGTGGCAGGGGTGAAAATTGGGCATGGGAAGATTAGAAATAGGACTTAGGGCAAAAAGAATAGGTCAGTATCTGGACTTTATCTCCTGGTTTGAAGAGAACCTTGTATTGTGCTTCCCAAAATTCAACCTTAAAAAAAGTTAACAAATTAGGGATTCAGTAAAGTAGTTCCCCCTTATCCAAGATTTTGACTTATGTAGTTTCAGTTACCCATAGTCAACTGTAGTCTGGAAACATTAAATGAAAAATTGTAGAAATAATTCATGTTTTAAGTAACTTTTATTATGGCATATTCTTTTAGTTGTTTCTAATTTATTATTACTTATTGTTCTTAGTCTCTTACTACATCTAATTTATAAACTAAACTTTATCCTAGGAATGTATTTATAGTAAAAGAGTATTGGATATATAGGTCTTGGTACTATCTGTAGTTTTAGGGTCCCACTGGGGGTCTTGGAACATATATTCCATGGCTAAAGGGAGATTACTGTTTGTGTGTGTGTGTGTGTGTGTGTGTTATGTAAGCATACCTATACTAAAACAAATTTACATAATATAATTTCCTGTGTGTGATAACACTTTTATTTTTCTACTCTATCCCATTTATTCTTTTCTAACAGCTGGTTGTGACCCATGAAGTTGATGCCATATGCATGAATAGGCTGTGACCCTCAGTTGAAAGGCACTGTCCTAAGAAACATTAATCATTCAAAAAAAATCTTTACTAAACCTTGTATGTGCCATGGGTTATGCTAGTCCTTTGGGTACAGCAGTGAAGAAAGTAAACAAAGTTCCTCCTCTCATGGGTGAAACAGTCATTAAACAGCAGCAACAACAAAATGTGCTGCACCCTGAGAAGCTCTGGGAAGGAGACCTCACTGGATCGGAAGCATTAAATGGCCCTGCTCCTGGATGCTAAGACAGGGAAAGCCCCATGTAAGAGCAGTCAGGCAGCAGTAAGAGCACTGTGACCTACTCATGCTGAGCACCAGAGGATGCAGGAGCCAGGCAGCATTAACTGGGCTGAATGACCACTGTCCAATCACATGGCCAGATGTATGGGCTGGAACAAGGCTTCCCTTCCTCCCTTTCTTCCACCTTCCCTCCCTCTCTTCCTTCCACCTTCCCTCATTTCCTCCTTTCCTTCCTTCCATGCACACCTATGAATGCCCCACATCACACCTATGGATACAGCAGACAAGAGTCATCCTCACCAGCAAACAAAATATAAATGGAAAATGGGGCAGTGGTGTGGAACTGATTGTAGGAAACTTCATACACTATATCACTTCTCTTTTATGAATTTAGATTCTGATATTAGCTGATTTGATTAAATCACCTTTTCATTGTTGTTTTAAAGTACTAGGGATAGAACCCAGGGATTTGCACATGTTGGGCATGTGTTAAGTGAGCTACATTCCCAGCTCTTTTATTTTGAGACAGGGTCTCACTAAGTCGCCCAGTTTGGCCTCAAATTTGGAATTCTCCTGCCTGACTCTGGAGTAGCTGGGGCTACAGGGGTTGAAAATATATCAGTAGACTTCTACATTAATTCTACTTCACAAATTTGTTAAAATTAAGGTTCCTTTATTCAATTGGAGGTATGCTATATTATCAGAATAAAACCAATCAACCAAAAAAATCACTTATAAAAATAAAACCCTCATTATTATCTCATGGAGATGGTGTCCTCCCCCCCCATCCATTAGCCATTGAAGCTCCCAACAACTCAGCTATTTTACCTGTATTATTTATTTGTTTAGTTCTAAGAACTACAAAGCTAAGAGGTACATTCTGTTAGAAAGGATGCCCCAGGATACAACAAAAGCAGATTAACACTGTTAACGTAGAAGATTAATCCCTGAAACAGATGCCCCTGTTTGACTCCTGATTTTTATTATTTGTGTGACCCTGGGTTAGTGTTCAACCTCTCTGTGCCTCAGTTTCCATGACTATAAAATAAGAATAATGGTGTATCCAATCTCACAGATTTATGGTGAGATCACGAAAGTCCTTAAGATAATGTGGCACATGGTCATCACTCAGTAAATGGCATTACTTATCAAGATATTGAGCGTAATTAGGCTACTGTTAACTGTTACTACCATATATGAGGGAATTCTCTCCTCCTTTCCCAGGAAATTACTTTTATATTTGATTTTACATTTCATCTTTTATATTTGATATATCCTTCCCACCCCCACTTTCAATATTCATGTTTTAAGGAAAAAGTGTGGAAGGAAAGAAAGTTTCAAAGATGATATAAAGATTCAAGTCTATTGGTTAAATGAATACTAGACCATAAAGGACTACAAAAAAATTTTTCAAAGAAGTATATGTTGAGGCAGAAAAAGATTCATGACATTTTGTTAAGCAAAATATAAATGTATGCAAACATTTTGAAGTCTTGGCAGCACAATATCAAGCTGGTATGAATCATTACTAAAATATGGAAATTCCTTTCTCAGATTAATGTGGTATATTATCTTTAGTGGGTGACCATTGTGAACATTTGGGGCATACAAAGACCTCATTTGATTCCTTCTTTATGTCAATCTATGTTCCAAATGAAAGGGTCACTGGGGGGTTGAGGTCTGAGTTCCTGATAGCATGTATATTGTTGTTTACAATTAAGCTATGTGCATGTTATGTTTTCCAAATGTATCATATATACTAAGGAAAGTCTGGTAATTAGGCTACTACATTAACTGTTACTACCATATATAAGTCTGGTGGAACTCCCTGACCTTACTTGTCAAGGTTTACTCCTCAGGAAACCCACACATTTTGCTGAACATTTTTATCATAGCATTTTATAAAGCCACAATCTATGATTACATAAGTAATACTACAATATAGTGTTTTGAGGAAGAATGTTCAAGATATTGTACAGTCAGAGAAAACAAAAAGTAATGATGTTCCGAAAGCTCATCCTTCAGATTTGTACAATGCATATGCTGCATGCAATTTACATTGAATGATGAAGGTGATGAACATGTTTTTGCCTTCTAACCCTGATTTATCGAACTTGTGCCAGCTCAGACTTGCGCAGACAGATTTTTAAAATAACATCCACCAGGAACATGTGCAAACGTGCTCCATGAACATCTAGGTACATGCATTTTACTACCTTTCCTTTCTTTTTCACTCTTGAGTGCTTTTAAGAATCAGCATCATGGCAATAAAAGGAACCCACAACTGCCCAATTATTGAATTCTAAAGCAATGTGTGCTGGAAACACCCCTCCGAGTAAGTTTTAAGAGGGTCAAAAGGAAGATGCTCTGCACGTACCACACGGGCACAGGAATTCTGTCGAAAGGAGATACCAACACACATCTGCTCAGATGATGACTCTGCAGCCAGGCAGAGGTGGGAGAAAGAGAGAGCTGGTCTGACAGGCACAACAGCTGGCAGGGCTGGGGGTGGGGAGTGACAAAGTGTAAAGGCAGGAAAGACAACAGGAACAAGAAGGGTTTCACACATGCTGCTGAGATAGACCTATTCCAAGTTTCTATGTTTCAAACACGTTTTTTTGTTTGTTTGTTTGTTTGTTTTGTTTTTAGTTCAAAGAAAACAGCACTTTGCAAGATGAAAGGTTGCTTACGGTACCTAGTTCTAAATAATTAACAGCTGTTGGTAATTATTCAATATAATCATTAGCAACAATAATGGTAAGACTAAATACCAAAAAAAAAATACTTTACAGTACACAGTGGCTCTATGTGCCAAATCCTTCATCTGAACTTAATTTCCCTACATTTAGTCCCTATTATTTCTTTGGTTTCCTGGTACCTGTACCCAACATTCTGGGATTCCATTTCTCAACACAGGAGCTATAAAATTCCAAAACTGCTCCCGAGTTGAAATACTCTCACTTATACATGCCAGGTCTTATTTGCAAATTAGTCTACTTTGGAGTCTCAGTGCTACTCATTATTCAATTTATTAGTAGATTAATCTTCCTAGGAAAACTGCATTTGCCAAAATATCCTATGCCCATCTCTGTTCAAACACTGCCTTAAGATTAATGTCCCAAATATCTGTTAGGCCAAGGCTTTGAGGTCTAAATTCCTCCTAAGGTCTCATTCAGATGGACCCTTTGCTACAGGACTGACCCACTTACACATGATTCAACATCTGTGCATCACATTTGGGGTGTCTGCTCCTATTTATCTATTTACATTTTCTATCTCTATGTCCTAATTTAAACCTTACTTTTTCAACGAAGCATTTCCTGTCTAGGCTAATTCTCAAGATCTTTTTTTCTTCTTCCTCTTTTTTTTTTCTTTTTCTTTTTAGTGGTGGTGCTGGGGATTGAATAAAGGGCCTCATACATTCTAGGCAACTGCTTTACCACTGAACTACATCCCAGCTCTTATCTTCCTCCTTGCAGTACCTACATGATTTATTGGTCCTATTATTTATTTGAGAATTACAGAATTGTTGCTGTAGTGGTTATGCCAGCCAGATCTGTATCTTGTCAACTGGTAAATGTTCAAGATTTTTACAGGAGAATTCTTAAATCAGTAGTACCTTATAATCGGCCACGGTGGCAATATTTACACCAGAGGAATGGGAATGGGCAAACATTACAGATCAGGGCTTTTTGGGTTTATTTTGGGGGTAGGTTTGTGGAAGGGAGCAAGGAGGAGAATTGGTGGGCTAATATGCAACAAAATAAAGTTCATAATCCAACTACACTTCCTACCGTTAAAATACACTTTCAACTCCTTACCACACTCTACTGTATACTTTTATTTTTTTATTTTCCCACATTTTTTGGTGCTTTATAATTGTACATAATGGTGTGATTTGTTGTTACATATTCATACATGCACATAAGATAACAATGTAATTTGGCCAATATCATTTAGGAGTATAAATGATATTGGCCAAATTGGCCCTTTACTTCCCTTTATCCCTACAGTAGAAGTTTAAATATTACCAGAACTAAATAATCCATGGCCTCTCAAGATATTAAATTCTAACAAGAACATGTGTCCACATACACAAAGCAAATTAGAGGCCCTGTAGCAGCTAGCTGTATGTCTTGATCTTTGCGTCCTTCATGGTATCCAGCATAGAGTACAACGAAAAGCATCCAGTTACCTTTACTGCTTTAGCTTCCAGGGTTTTGTGTCATCCTTTAATTTTCAGCCTTCTTCAACTTAATGGCTATTCCTCAATCATCTCACATATTTTTTACCTTTGCAACTTTTCTGAGACTACTTCTCTGCCTTGGCTGGTCCATGCTGATTGAAGCCCTCCATTCACTATTTAGCCTTTGTGGCTTTAGCAAGCCTCCCCTAATATGCATTGCATTTGGATTGTGTGTTGATTTATCTACCTCTGCACTATACAGCAGTGAAATAGAATTAAGGCGCTTCTATTTCACGTTCAATCTTTTTGCCAATTTTCCAGATATTCATTTCCCAAAATCCAATAGATGTTGCCTTAGGTCCTATGGCAAAGGCATGATCATACTGATAGTATTATACTTAGTTTCTAAAGAATAATCAACAAAAGGAATTATTTGATTTATGTGTTTATTTAGGCCTTCGCCTATGTCTCAGGGTTTATCTCTAAATTGCACATAGTCTTCCCTCTGTCTTTAGCATTCTAAAATAATTATAAAATTCTTTAGATTCTAAAATCATCTCTAATGCTTTCTTTGAGTTTAACATTTTGTCAGCAAATCATCTTGTGATATTTATTTTCTCTGTCAATTCAGGTGATTCATCCATTAAAAATAATCAACTGCTTTACCACCGAACTTCATCCCAGCTCTTCCTCTTTGTAGTACCTACATGATTTATTGGTCCTATTTGATTTTGTAATACCTACATGATTTATTTGAGAATTAAAGAATTACTGCTGCAGTGGTTAAAATCTAAAACTCTTTTCAGGTTATCTTTAATTTCCTTCTGCAATCTGCTGTTTATACATACTCTTAATACTTTATTTTGTTAAAACCCACAAATTCTTTATTCTTATACTATTGTTTTGCCATCAAACTATTGATTCCAAAATGTATGACCTTTCTAATTCATTTGAAACATCAATTGCTAAGTTTCCTAAGATTTTAATATGGGAGTTCTTAACATTAGCAACAAACCAAACGTTTTGCCTTCATTTCTAAAGCTCTAGTGCATTCCAGACATTATGTCATCTAATATTTACAGATAGGAAATATGCATGCCATTGCAAATCTGGAAACTACTGGATATGCAGGCTCATGTGTCAGATAGACTCTAAGTGACTCATTTTGGAAAAAGCCTGTAGCGAAGCAGTATGGCAAAGCCCCGAGGTTGCTTAAATGTCAGAAGGCCTTGAGTCTAAATTTGGCATTACTGCTCATAAGCTACAAGATCTTAGATAAGTTACTTAAATTCTCTAAGCTTTCTCATCTGTACAATGGAAAAAGGCAGCACTGTTTAATGGACATGGTCTTGTCTTGAATGTACTCTGGTATTTCTAAAACAGTCAATTCATTAATGCATAACCTTTATAACTTTTGGAAAATATAATCAAGAAGGAACAACTTTTCCAGAACCCAGGCTCTGATTTTGCTCTGAAAAGGGTCTATCTTTAACTAAACATTTCTTTCTAGGTCTCTGCTTCCTTATTTATATATTAATCGTGGTTGATTGATGAATCAAACTTCGCTACTTTTCCTTTCCACTTAATTCTAAGAGATGTTTGCCTGCTACAAGAACTAAGTTCAAACGCTGAGGCACAGCCTATAGTACAAACATGTGTAACCAAAGCCACAGTGCTCTCAATGCTTCTAGTGTTGGGTTACAACAGTTATAGGAGGTTGAGCTGTTTTGTTTCCATGGCTCATTAAGCCAGGGTTAGACAGTGTCCATAATCAAATTCAATGCACTTATCCTTGCCTCCTCCTATAAAGTAAGGCCAGACCCTCAGGCAAAGACAGACTTGAAAAAAAACATCTCTTGCAACCCCTATGTCTGTGGTAATTCTGTCCATAAAGGAAATTAACACACCTGAAAAGGATTACATTCTTTTTTCCTTTTCTCAATGATCCTCTTCCTAAACCTTTCTCTGTCAGCCAACTGCCAGCCCCATTTGATAATTCCCATCCTTCATCAATCTCAGTAGTTTCCTGATACAAATTAGTGTTCAGTGGACCTAAGCCTGATTACAGACATATCCAGACTCTGGGGACTTCTGGGCTTCCTGTTGGGGTGCCTGGAGCAAAGGGCACCTCAACATCACCAGGGCATCTCCACCAACTATAGCCTGGGAGTGTTCCAGGAATGAGAGAGGGAAATTGGGAGACAAAAAGAATGCCAGGGAGGAGGAAGGAGGGAAGGCATTTGTATTTTTGTATTTTGTATTTTCCATCTGGATGGAAAATATTGAAAATCACAGGTAGGATGGGATTGGAGATGGCAGACATTGACAGGAACTCAGGGAGATGGTTCAGAACCCTGGCATCAAGGCACAGGACAAAATGGTGAAGGGAAAGGAAACAGTTGGTCCTTATTGTTGTGACAGCATTAAATTTAAGTCAGGGTGGGTTTTTTTTTTATTTTGTTTTGTTTTGTTTTGTTCTTTTTAATCTTTGGTGGGCCAAGGAGTCTTGCAGGAGGCTCTGTCCCTGCTTAATTGTCCTGACCTCATCAGCATAATAGAGCAACCCAAATATTCATATATTGAGAGCCAGGGGCTCTGAGCCTGTGATGCACCATTCAGGACCCTATCAGATCCCAGGACTCACATTCAGAATCTTTTCCTTTTATGACTATATAAGAAGGTGGGAGGAGAAGAAGAGGGAACAAGGAGGAAGGGAAGAAAGAAGTAAGGAAGAAGTTAAAGATTCCATTTATGAAATGGACAAAGCAAAATTTCAAAAAAAAAAGCAAAGACAAAATAAAATGAACAACAAAGGAAAACAAAAATTAGCTAATGTGAGCCAAGTTAGAGATTTACCTGTATCCTTTAAGCAAACACAACCAAAATTCCTACATGGATAATAACTCGTCTTTCACCATCACACTAACCAGGACAGGTTACATGAACATAGTAAATGTACATTGCAAAACTCCTTCCCCTTTTATTTACTGCATCACAAGAAGTCCATTTAATGTAACCTTTGCTATTTTTCAAGATCAAATGGGATGAAGGAGTGGGTTCTACCTTAATTGTGATTTATGTTTTTGAAGGAGAAGTTGTTTAACATTTTTTCCTTTTCAGTAACAGGTCTTGAAAAAGAGACTCAATGACTACATGTCTTTCTCACGTGGCTGCTTCTCATACCAGTCCATTTGAAATAAGAGTTTTACATAATGCAATTTATTAAATCCACATTTCCTGCCAGAATTTGCTTTATATGCATATGTTCTTTTGTTTTCCTGCTAACATTTCCACAACTCAGAAATAATTCTTTCTGGTATAACTGAAGGATAAGGATATGAAAATCACATCAGCAAAAGATTTTATGGGGTTGGGAAGCTGCCAATCGATGCTGTAAAATAAAGTATGAAGCACAGCTGATATCATCAAGTCTATTCTGTGTGGTTTTAATATTGCTGGGGGGGGGAAGTGGCAGGGAGTGAAGGCAGAGCCGCCGGAACAATTGGGAGAAGGAAAGAGAATGAAAACATTAGATTAATTATGGAATTTGAAAGCCAGGGCAATTTACACTAAAGAATCGTTTTCAGACTTCTTAACCTCCAAGACATTTTCCAGTCTAGGTAACCTTTTTGAATTACAGCTGGAGATGATGTTCTTGGAGCTGCCTCTCAAAGCTGAAATCATAACACAGGAGCAGTGTCCCTTCCCAAACCCACAACTTTGTCATTTTCTCAGACACACACATACACACACACATTCACATTCTCTCTCTCTCTCTCTCTCTCTCTCTCTCTCTCTCTCTCTCTCTCTCTCTCTCTCTCTTTCAAGACTCCTCAGTACTGTGCATTTGGGGCTGTGTTGCTTTGTAGCAGCTCCTTTGAAGTGTTTAATTTTCCTCTGGTACTCTATTCATCAACACACATTTAAAGCCTATCAGTTTTAGTTCAGCAATTTCATCCTCAGTGGCTTATATTTTCTCCTGTGGTTAGGGCCTCTGTCCAGCACCTGGGTGGCACAGTTTATTTTATCTGAATTCAAAAAGGTTAGCAAAATTAAATATTATTTTTCTCCCTCCCCTCCCCTCTTACACCCACCACCCGCGATTTAGGCAAAAGAGCCACTGCAGCAAATTGTGAGTGCATGTTTTGTTTGTGTGTGTGTGTGTGTGTGTGTGTGTGTGTGTGTGTGTGTTTAAGTTCAGAAAATACACAAAAGAAAGAAGAGTTCCGTTGGAACCATTGCTTCCCCTTTGCTTCTTTCCCTCCCCGCCCCCCCACTCGCTAGCACTGGCTTTTAATTTTCAAAAGCACTGAAATTGCTTGGTGTGGTTTTTATAGCTGGGGTGCCATTCTCCCTGATGATGACTCTGCTGACATCAATGGCATTCTTATCGTGCCTAGTGCGACATCAAAAACCAGCCCTCAGAGGCTCCTCTTGTTCACAGTGCCTGAGCTCTCAGCAAAATGTGGACCGGATTTAGAAAACTCAAAGGACTGCTCTCTCCTAGCAAGCGCTGAATTCAGCAAGAGAGCCAGCTTCCTGGGCGGCTTGCGGGTTAAGACTTGGTTCCTTAGTGTCCTCTGCTGCAGGGAATCTCTGAAGGAGAAGGGACTGCTAAGTGGAGCAATGTGCTTCCTCCTTGTCTGACCTTCAAAGATGTGTGTGTCCCTACACCAAGGATAGACACTTGTGGACCCCACTTTCAATCATTTTCTGAATTTAGCCAAAGCCTTTGGTACAAGGTGATTTTCCCTTATGGTGGCCAAGACCCAGTCCTTGAAGTGCTCCTAACTTATTTCCTGGGTCAGAACCAGAACCTAGGTCCAGAAATCAATCCCACATTTACTTTGGACTTCAGCAAGTACATCCTCCCCCTTTTAATAAAGAAAAAAAAATAGTTGGCAATGCAAAGAAAATCATTATAGCTGAATAATAATGCTAACAGCCGAATATGAAAACAGTATCACTGAGAAGTAAACATTTTACTCTAAACATCCATGACTTTAAGAAGCCCGATCTCCAAGGCTGAATTTACAAGAGAATCACAAGATACTAAATCCATTATTCACTTCCTACCCAGTGGTTTGGACACAGCTATTAGGGTGATGATGAAACTTTCTCTGCTTGCAGTGGAGACTAACATGGTCCAGATCTACCTGAAACATTTCAGAGATGTCTACAACTCAAATTGAGATGTTTAAGGAGTCAAGGTCATTTGGCATGATGACAGAATGGTACATATGTAGGTAGATTTCATTTGCCTGGTCTTCCACACAAAATTATCCTGGAATCTACTAACCATATTATGATCATCCCTCTAAGATTATTAAATCTCCTGTGGTCAGCTTATTAGGAGAAACTGTTCCAGAGAAAGGTGATTTAACAGTATACAAAAAGGACTGTCATCAATTCCTTTTAAAAATTTTGGAATCAAACATTGAAGGGATACCAGCGTGCATCTTGTTCAACCCTTAACCTTCCTGTGGGAGACTGAGGCCCAGAGGATGTTTTTGTGAAGTATCCAAAGTTACACAGCTCTTAAGTGGCAGGAGTGCCAAACTTAAGCTTTCTCATTCTAACTGGAATGCTCTTTCCACTGTCACATTGCTCAGGATCATTTAAAACCCATGGACAGACCTAAATGTACTTGCCTAAGAAATTTCCATATTTATTTAAACAAAAACAATAGTTATAAATTTCTTGATTAAAGTGGATGTGGGTGAAAATTCAAGGATATTCCTTAACTTCTTTGAGCCTTATTTTCTATAGGTGTTAAATATGAATAATAACTCTGCTGGTTATTGAAAGAATTAAAGATGTTGTTTACTAAGTTATATCACAATACCTGGCACACAGGAGAAACCCCCATAAAGGATAATAATACTGATGAAGTGTGGTGAGCTGTTTCTGTGAACTGTGGTTGCCATTACAAGATGGCGCTGATAAGTGCCGTGGCCTGTGATAAACAACTCCTTATTTTGGGAGAGTTGGAACATAGCTGTAAAACACCCTATGAGAAAGGTCCACGTGGCAGTTGTGTATTGGGGCTTGATGTGCTTTATCAAGGCTGAGGCGCTCGGGTGAAGAAGTAGAAGTAGAAGTAGAAGTAGTAGTAGAGGTAGAAGTAGGAGTAGGAGTAGTAGGAGTAGTAGGAGTAGTAGTAGTAGTAAGAGAAGCTTCCAGAGACACATAATTAAAGGCCTGAATAAACTGTTGAAAGAAGAATCCTGTGTCGTGTCCTCTTTGCTGGCGAGGGGGTAATGGCAATGAAGAGATAAAAAAAATGAAAATCATAAAATTGTTAAGGCCTGATAAAGTAAAATAGAAAGAACAGATGGAGTTTGGTTTTTTTTCCCTCTTGTAACTACAGTTAGATGCTCAGTGCCATTGAAATGAAAAGGGCAATATTTCTTTAAGAATTTTTCTAGTTAGAAGTTAATTATCTAAAATGAATATATGAGCATGAATTTGCACTATGAATTTCCACAAAATAGGGTAGAATTCATTTTACGCTGAGTATCTGATTACAGTTAGATGTCAAGTAGCTACAAAACCCAATTTTGTTCATTATTATTATTATTTGTTATTTTTAGATATACATAACAGCAGAGTGTATTTTGACATATTGTACAAACCTGGAGTATAACTTATTCTAATTATGATCCCATTCTTGTGGTTGTACATGATGTGGCCTTACCCTGGTTGTGTATTCATATGCAAGAATAGGAAAATTATGCCTGATTAATTCTACTGCCTTTCCTATTTCCCGGCTCCCTTCATTACCCTTTGTCTAATTTAATGGTCCTAATTATGTTCTCAAATGTTTATTAAGGATTATTTTGAAACTGGTCTGTGATAGCTACTTTAAAGGTAAATTATTAAGGGCTGAGCCAGTTGCTCTCTTTTCCCTGAGACAAACTGCCAATGTTCATCTAGGTGACAAGTAGCTTTGTATATAACAAGATAGGAAGCCAATTCAATTGCTTGAACTTAAAAGCAAACCCACATTAAAGACACAAGTGTTTTGGAAAGCCTAGCTGTCCATTTGTGAGACATCACAGCATCCCATAAAGCATATTTTTGCTGTTTACCATATTATGGCAGGATTGAGCTCATTTCATTAATAGCAACATTTATTAATATAAAAATGCTTTTCTCTTCACAGGTCAATAACTTAATATAAAATAACAATATTGTTTAAATGCAGAAACAAATGGCTGTCACGTCTATTTAATTAGGTTCACCCAAATTTCATAAGGAAAACCAGAGAGGACTGAGCAAGTTCTAGATTGAATATAAAACAGGGGAACTCAAATGTTGAAAGAAGAGAAAATGAATCACAGAAAGGAATATTCATCTTTATAATTTAGTCCTGAACCAATCAGTTTTGCCTGAGGTGTTGAAGGAATAAAAGCTCCTATTTATAACAGTCTTTAGGTCTTATCTACCTAATAAAGATTTTCACCCAGTCAATATATTAATAAGTTTTAAATGTTTGATATATCTTCTGCTTCTTTCAAGCAAATGGATGAAAAGAGTTTAGTCCTATCTAACACCTCTGAACTATTAAGTAAGGTTACAATGCAGATTCAATCCTGTTGTTTCCTTCCTCAAAATCCTCCTGTAGACATGCTCCATGCACCTAACCAGCGCTCCAGTGGGCAAGGATGTTTCAATGTGAGAAGAGGTACCACTTTCTGGTTCATCCAGCCCAGTGATCAGCCCTTCAGCTTCTATCTGCCCAGAGATGGTGCCTCTTAAAGATAAACAAAAAGTGCTTTAAACATAGGAAAAGCACAGGGCCATCCCATTGGGTTTCTGTTTAAGGCTGATTTCTAATTTGGTTTCATTCTCTTACAGAGCCTTGTATTTTGCCTTCATGGTGCTTAAGGCATTTCAGTCAAACATTTTGTTTAATGTTTCTTTCCTTACTAGAGTGTCAAGTAAGAATTGTGACCATGTTATTCACCTCTGTATTCCTGTCAAAGTGCCCAGTACACAAATAGTTGTCAATAAAAAATTGTCACCCAAAGCTGTGTTATATCATGTTTAATAGCTGCTGTTTTGCACAGAAGTAATTTTTGAGAGGATATGAAATAACCCCATGTCCTTATGGAAGACACTGCCATGGTTATTTCCAAACAAAATGGGCATGTGGTATTCTAAAACAAAGTTTTACTGGCTCTTAGTGAAATTTAAAGTAACAATAATAAGGCCAAGGCAACACATTTGCCTGCATCAAAGATTTCTGCACATCCCTGTGGAGGATGATGGCTCTTTGGGTTCTTACTATTTTATTATATTAAATGTATGTAGTATGTAGGATCTACTACATGTAAGCATGGCTTTAGAATGTGGTAGTTGATCTGTTGAAAATAGCTTTATTTGGTAAAAAATCAAGAGGTGGTAATTTCATTTTGGGCTCTATAATTTTTTATTTTGAAATTCCAAAGTCTGGGAAGATTAGACTCAGTAGAATTTCCCATCAGAAATCAGACTTGAGGGCTTTTGGGTGATGTGTCTTAGAGGCTCCAATTTACAGTCCTTCTTTCTTCTACTTCCCTATCCTTCATTTTGCCTCTTTTCTTACTTTCCACAGTTAGAAAAAAACTTTATTATTTTCAGTGTGCAATTCTTATAGTGCTTGTTTTCACTATAGGTCCAGTTTACTACCTTCCCCAGTAATACATAACTTATTTTACTTTAAGAGAAAATATTAATAATTAAGTCTTAAAATTGTTATTTGTAGCTTGGCACGGTGGTGCATGCCTGTAACCTCAGTGGCTCAGGAGGCTGAGCCAGCAAGACTGTAAGTAATCTAGTGAGACCCTGTGTCAAAATTTAAAAAAAAAAAGGACTGGGGATGTGGCTCAGTGGTTGAGTGCCCCTGGGCTTAATCCCTGGTACAAAAAAATAAATGAACAAGCAAAAACAAAATCATACAATTGTAATAAGGGGCCTGACACACTTAGAATCAGTCCAGTATTGAAGACAAAACCTTTAAAGATGAAAGTAACTAAGTTTATTAGCATACATCAGACTTCCCAATAGTGTTCCAAGGCATGGGAATCATTAGTGAACCAAAATACCAACTTTCCTCAGTCTTTGCTTCAAGTAGTGGGATGCTAGGTTAGTTGTTTAGTGTTTTCTGTGTCACTGTGGCTTGGTTCCCAGGGGGTGCTTTGGGAGCTGGTGGAACCTTTAGGATGTAAGATCTAGTGGGAGGTCCTTAGCCCTTAAGACAGATTGTGGGTCCCTGGTCCTTCTATCTTTCTTTTTTGTTTGCTGACTTATGGTGTAAACAGTTTTACTCCAAAAAATGTGCTCCTCACCTTTGCTGCCTAGCATTCCTACCAAAGGCCTGAATCGGACAACTTGGTCCTGGATTGGAACCTCCAAAACCATAAGCTAAATAAACTTTTTTTTTTAGTTAACTATCTCAGTATTAGATTAATGATAAACTGACCAATACAAGGGAAGACTGAACACAAGCCACATCCTTTATTTATTATTCTTTTCATTAGAAATGTAATTATCAATGTGTGCCATTTTGGAAAGTACTGGCCTAAATAACCTTTGCAATGATTCAACACATCTATAAGTTGAAATTCAGAATATGACATCTCAAAACCATTCATAGAACCTTATTCAATGGTACAATAACTTTTAAAATTTCATATTCCATTACAACACATTTTCAGGTGCAGTTTAAAAAATAGTTAATATAACAGAAACATGCAATTAATGAACACACAAAAATAACACCTGCTTCATCCTTCCTTTGCTATTCCTGTTGCATGTACACATATGAACTCCATGGCATTGATGGCCTATTGGTAATAAAAATATCCATCCACCTGATTGTGAGCAATGGGATTTAATTCCAGCTTGGCTGCAGAGAATTATTACCTGAGGTCAAAATGATATACTAGAAACAAAACCCATAAGAAGTAGACACAATCATCTTGTTGAACATGTTCAGCCTGCTTCAACAATGGTAGCAAGTCGAGACTGGTCTGCTCAAAGGAGCTCTTCCATAGCACAAATAATTTTTTTTTATTTTGCTGAAACTAATATTATAAACAGCGTATGTCAAAACATATGTTGGCATCAAACATTCTGCTCATCCAACTCTGTCATTCAATTCTGTCATTACTTGGAGAATTGAAAAATTCACCTCAAAAATTTTTGTCTGTCTGCCTGTACACACACACACATACAACTATTCACATAAATTTTTAAAAAGTCTGAAACTTTTGTCATGTACATGAAACACAAAAATAAAAAGTTGAGATTTTGCTGTAAGTGTGACACAGTAAAAGAGAACTCCCCTTATTAATATTATCTCTGACAAGGATTCATGCTTTCTAGCAGGAATAGTAAAAAGGATGCTGATTTTCCAGTGAGGAGACAAATGACTTTGGAAATAAAAAGACCTAGTTTCAAATTCTAGCTTTGCAAACACATGCAAGTGCATCATCCTATTTGAGTCTCAGTTTTCTCATCTGTACCACAATGGAGACCAACAAGTTGTGAACATTCAAAAAGATGATATCCAACACCCACTACAAATAAGGTTCTCAAGCAACAGAAGACCCTGCATTAGTGTACAGCACTACATTAGAGATAATAGAAAAGTGTAATTTAACAATTCTCTGGTCTGATCCATTCTGATTCTGTCAGTGAACCAGATGTGAGTACACAGTCCCTGTGTATGTCCTTCCCAGATCAGCTCTGCCCAACCCATCCCTTGGGCATAATCTACTTTCCCCAGTTTCCTGGTCAGGGAGCCTTAATAAAGCCTTAGTCATCCCTGCATTATTCTTGTCCTCTTTGCCTGTGCATCCTGGAGGTGAAGGGCCTGGTCTGGGCAACCATCTCTGACTCAACAGGAACCATCCAGAAACAAGTAGGATACATGCAGGCTCTGGTTCTGAAGGCACTTGTGGGTGGCTCTGGGAGTATGAGAGCCCGTGGAGCAAACTTTGACCAATGAGAGACATAAAACACATGGGCAGAAAATGTGCTCCCTGTCTCTCCCCCATACGAGATGTTCTAAGACACAGTGGTTTTATGTAGTTTCACAGGGTATGCCTCTTGTAACTTAGCAAATAGTGAGTGGTGTTTTCTGTGAACATGTGACAAGCGTATAGTACACTGTCTTTACTTACTCTCTCATCTTCCCCACGGCTAGTCCTCTCACCTTCAATCCACTTTTGCTTTCTTGGGATTGTATCACTCCACCTCCCCCATAAAGTGTTAGCATAAAAGGTATGTCTAGGGAATTCAAGCTAAGAGTGTAAAGTACAGAAAAAATATGAAAGAGAGAGAGAGAGAGAGATCCATAATACTTAACATCAATGATACTGATCTATAATTCCTTGGATTCCTCCAGTAGTGGAAGCTCTTATAGTCACATTACCACCTTATTGACAAAGAATACCAGATAAAATCTGTTAGAACAAGGGGCCTTTGAGGAAAAAACTACCATTCATTTCATTCCACAGGGTCTAATTTCAATTATAACCCAAGATAACACGTTTAGAGCTACTCAATGCTGTCATATAAAGAGGAGGAGAAGGGGGGAGAGGGAGAAGAGAGAGAGAGGAAAGGTAAAAAGGGTAGTATTTCTCTTTGAAAAGTTATGTTCCTTTAAATTTAACAAAAAGGTAACAAGATGTTAAAATGCAACTCTGATAATCTTTCCTCCAGAAACATTTTCACATTTTATAAAAAAGACTGTATATTGAGGTTCTGAAAAAGAAAACACAGTTTTCACATTAAGCATAGATTCTCCTGTCTGGCATTTCTCCTTGTGCTTGTATATAATTATTCATAACTACAGTTTTTTCAAAAGGGGACCCACAGTAGTTGTTCTGACTCATTCCACATTCTATGGCCCTCTCACACAGTGGTGGGCTTCAATGCCAAGACCCCTTGCTACCATCGTCCTCCAACTTACATGTTATACTTTTCTTCTTGTGCCTCATGGCATCAAATGCATGACCTCTAGATTGCAATTCGGGCTCCTTTCATCCTCATTTTCTGTATTTTTATGACTGCTTTTTGCATAGGCACATTTGCTGAGTTGGCGCCTCACAGGTGGTTTGGTTTGTGGCATATTTTAATAGTTATGAAACCATGGGCTCAGATATTAGGTTGCAAGGAGTTACATAATGCATGTGTGACCCAGTGCACCAACAAGAGGATTTTCCTAAGACCCCAAGTGACCCAAGAAACTGACATTCTGAAGGGGCTTCTCTTTCCTGAATGTCCCTTAAAAATGATGTGCTTGTCCTGAAAAGTGCATCCTTACCATGAAGGATGGTGGTCTGTGGAGAGCTGATCTGGTAATCATTCAACTATACTAAGCACATTTATTTCTGTTGCTATTTGGTTGATTTTATTTTGATTTGGTTTGTTTTCTGTTCTTAGCAATCAGGCCATTTTATGAGCACTTTGGCAAGCAGTAATAATAGTTGTTTTCTCTAGGAAATTCTTAACATTTCAAACACAACAATATTATAAACATTATAAATTCAATTAAACATGGTTCCTGGTTCTAGATTAATGGTCATAATCATTCTTCTCTTCTTTTTAGCACTCCTGTTTAATTTACTTGGAAACAAAGAAATAAGTAGGAGGCTTCAGTGATACTGAGTTGAAATTCTGGGCCTAAAAAAAAACAGCTCTTTCTTGTCTAGGCTCATTTGTAGGTTATCACTTCTAGAAAAGTCTGCCATTGGCCAGAAGGATAAACTTCAAATAATTTATTATTTATCTCATTATTCTCCACATATATCTCCTATATGCCAGTACTATGCTATGTGAGAGAGATACCATATTGCCAAACTGCAAAATTCCTACCCTAAGATAACTTGCCATAAAATTTTGTTAAAATATACATTTTGGCATTCATTTTCCAAATCCCCATTATAATATGAGGAGGAATAAAAAGAAGTAAATTATATCATTCACGTATTTATGCATTCATTGTCTGTTAATTCAAAAAATATTTATTGAGAATCTACTTAGTGATACAAGATAAAAGATACCAAGGGGTGTCAAGATACCACCTGAACAACATCAATTTCATTGCAAAAATATTGTTTAAATAAAAGCACTACATTAAATAAAAGTTAAATTAGAACAAAATAAAACTTACCAAAAAGGGGCATTCATTTTCTTAATATACCCAGAACATTAACATATTAATACAATGTTGAAGCCTCAAAAGATAACTAATTTAATGAGCTTCTCACTGGGGGTATGTGGGGGGGTGTTGAAAGTAGCCACCAAACAGATGAAAAAGTGATCAACTTTGTTTAAGATTAGATTGGCAAAATATATCATTTGCGAATGTTTGTCTAGGAATACAAGATTTGGGGTTTTTTGTTTTGCTTTGTTTTGTTTTGTTTTTTAGTGCTTGGAATGGAACCTAAGGCCTCACACATATTATACAAGTACTCTACCATTGAGTTGCATCCCCAGTCCATATTCTAGAATTTCTTATGCTACTGATGAACTTGGAATGGATGTAGTGTTTTTTAGGAGACAGTTTGGCAATGAAAGTCTTAAATTCAGTTTCATAGCTAAGAATTCATTCAATGAATATACTCACAAAAAAACACAAAGATGTTCAGGTACAGGGATACTTACAATGTTACTGGTAGTGGTAAAATGTCAGAAAAGATCCATGAGACTACCAACAGAGTTAAATACATTATTGCACACAACACACATCAGATAATAGGAATATGGTAGATCATCATCTCCGCAGAAGGTCATAAAAAGAACCCTAAGATACTTTATTAAACTTAAATAAAAGCTTGGTGCAGATTAGTATTTGCAGTACTCTCTCACAGAATATGCAAGAAACTATGAACACCTCACTCTACACATCCATGACCATGCAATTAGGGTTGGATATCACCTGTGCCAACCCTAATTGCTTGCTTCCCTCCACTTTCATCTAATAACATTTATTTTAAGTAGCCCTCTCTCTGAGAGATGTGCTGCTCCATATCTTTGAATATTTGGATACAGCTAGAATCAGGAAGAAGCGAGGATCAGTACATTCTCTCAAAGGATTGAGGATCTTAGAAGAGTAATAAGGAGAAGGTAGTGAGATTGGTGTGCCACAACTTGCTCATGACTTACTCAGTTTCAGCAGTAAATGCCCCATAGTACAAGAAATCCCTCAGTCCCAGGGATCAGCAGGTGACCCTGTCTGCCTGAGGTTTCTGCCAAGGCTTATGCAATGACTGTATCATGGAAGAAAGCAGGTGCTTATGTTCCTGCCCATGCCCCAGCTTCCCAGTACCTCTGCCATACAGCCTGATGATTAGGATTTCTAATACTGGTCATTTTCTTGAGCTTGGGTATAGTTTTACAGGAAAAAAGAAACTATTGAGAAAAAACTGAGAGGCAATTTGAATATGAGGAGAGGAAGTCATTTGTGGAGCTAGGAATAATAAATCAAAAACAGTTTTTGAGGCAAAAAATTCATGTTTATGGATGGGGAGAGATAAAGAAATGTTCCTTAGAAAAATTAAAATGGGGTTGGGGGTTGGGTTGTGGCTCCGCGGTACAGTGCTTGCCTAGCATGTGTGAGGTACTAGGTTTGATTTTCAGCACCACATAAAAAATAAATAAATAAAAATAAAGGTATTGTGTCTATCTACAACTAAAAAATATTTTTTTCATTCATTTTTTAAAACTTTAATTTGATATATGCCAACAGAATGCATTACAATTCATATTACACATATACCCAAAGTAGAGTCACATCCTTCATATCTTCATACATGTACTTAGGGTAATGATGACCATCACATTCCACCATCTTTAATATATTTTTTAATTGAAATGTTATCTATAAATTAGTTAAATTTTAAAAGGGGGTACTTTAAGAGGGTACTTTCACAGTAAAATAAATCAAGTGGATAAGAAGATATAAATCAATGCTCTGTCTGACACTTTACATATGACCTACAATATGCTCTGGTGGGAATAGCTGACGAATGGCAGAAGAATTAAATTATTGCCACTTGCAGGTGTGTGCTGTGTTCTGTACATTTATCTATAATGAGGTTAAAAGAAACGTCCCAAGGAATGTCATTGTTTATAGTGTGCATGGAAGATGGAAGCCAAACACTGGAGTCACATTATTTCACCTTTGTCCCTGAAATTACATAATATTTCAGTCTCAAGAAGAGCATTAGCTTAGCTGTTGAGCCTGTTCCTCATTGTGTTGGTATTCAAGCCACATCTATGCTACAGTAACCATTTACTGAAAGAAAGCTGAACACATTTCAACCTGATCACATTTTCTAAGACTTTCTTATAGAAAGCAAGCCTCTTATTGTTTACCAGTTATTTAGTCTCTTACCTCTAACATTTATGCCCATTTAGGGGGTGTGGGTGATATTGCTGCCCAAAGCAGCAATATATCAGCAGCTACACTGGTTTCTAAAAACCATATTTGTCTTTCTCTGGCTCATTCCTTTGATCATTTAACCAACATTTTCTGGGGAAAAAGTGAGGTTCCAGGGCTTCAAAGATGAATATGACAAGAGTCCTCTTGAGAGTTGAGGAGACAAATAAAATCAACTAATATAATGACACTGTAAAATGAAAAGGGTCTGTGAAAGATCATTGAAGTACAGAGGAGGAAATATTAAACTCTGGAGGAATCAAAAACTTGCTATCTCAAGGGGGAGTAGGTACTTACAGTTTCTGTAAAAGGTGGAAAAGAATTTCAAGGTGGCACAACAATATTAGAATGATACTTATAGAGGTGTGGGTGAGTTGGACTTGGCCAGGATATTGTGAACTGCAGACTGGAAAGAGGGCATGCATGAGAGAGGAGGGACACCCCGGTCAGGTGGGACCACATGAAGGGGAAAATGTGAGAATAAAAGTGCTTGGCCTTATTGAGCATTTATTTTGTGCCAGTTCTTTTATAGCTAACATCTCATACAGTGACCCCCAATAACCTTCTGACAATGTGGGTCCCTCCATCATGAAAATGAGGAAACTGAAGATGAACAAGGTCACACTGGGGCTAGCCACTATTTAAGGCCAGGTATATCTAATACCAAAGGCCCGGGTTACTTTACCACAGGACACTTTTCTAGATGAAGGTTAAAGAAGTTGAAGCTTTACTCTGAAGACATTGCAGACTCTCTGATGGATATCAGTGGGAAAGATATGATCAGAACTGCATTTTAGAAAAAAAAACTCCTTAGGCAATCATGTGCAGGAGGAGGAACTGGGGGTTTTCTCTAAGAGGACTGTAAGAGGACATTTTTCTTCAAAAAAAATTCAGTATCTACTGAGACACCCAAAAGTTTGAAATGTAAGTTACAAAACCAAGATGACGAATCCTAGAAACTGATCCACCCTAAAGAGGGTAGAGAAGGGGGACTGGAATTGGGATAAACAAATATTACATTTCTAAAACTAAGAAACATTGACCAAAAATTCATGCAGGTGCAGCCCCATGTGTACAGCCAGGCTGGTGAGAAGACAGCCATTCTTAAGGGCAACATCTAGAGTTGCTGGGAGCCATGAAGCAGTTGTAACTTGCATGTGTGTGATTACTGCAGAGGGCTGCACTTCTGTCCACTGATCATCTTGCTTTAAAAGCTTGAGAAGTTGACTGGGCTAAGCACTCTCTTGAGGTGTATGTCTCAATGTGTCTATAAATTTCAGTCAAGTCATATCCTGCAAATTGGGTCTAATTAACAAAGTTAGGAATTGAGGGTGGGGTGCTGTGAAATAGACACACAGGGATGAAAGAGTTAATGTATATCTTGCAAATTTAATGGTAATTATTATGCCTTTGTGGGTTGAAAATGTAAACCTTTATGTACACATTAAATTTTGCACAAATGAAATTGGTAAAAGAAGAATCAGAGAATAAAAGTTCTTAAACTAAGAACTACTTTATTATAAGTTTGAGTAAAAACAAAAAGACTTAGGACTATTTTTAAGAAAATTAGGGGAAAATGTTTCAGAAAATTTTGCTGCTTGATCTTTTTCAGAATAGCAGTAAAATATCTGTATTCTAGTAGATACAAGCATTTGTATTACAAGATAAAGTAAACCTTTATCATAAAGACATGAGTACATAAAATGGATAGAAAGTAATGTTTCTTGATGTGACATTGTCTTGAAAAGATAACCCACTGTCCCTTGTCATCTTAGGGTCAAGGATGCCGTCATTCTTTTGATACTGGGGATTGAACCCAGGAGCACTTCACCATTGATCTACATTCCCTTTTTATTTTATTTTTTCCATTTTTGAGAGAGAGTCTCACTAAGTTTCTTAGGGGTTCACTAAATTGCTGAGACTGGCCTCAAACTTGCAATCCTCCTGCCTCAGCTTCCACAGCAGCTGGGATTACATGTGCCACTGTGCCAGTTAGGGATGCAGTCATTCTTTGAAGGCTGTCAAGGTCTCTCTTGATTCTGCAGAGTGTTCCACTGAAAGTTAAAATTATATGTGTGACCTAGTCCACTTGTAAAATCAGGAAGAATCCTGCATTTATTAGTAGTGGCCAAAGAAAGAGATAAAAGCTAAAAATGTGTATTTTACTTGCATGGCAAGAGGAAAGTTACAGAGGTTTTAGGACCATACACAAAAAGAAAAAAACTGGCTGACTAAAAGGCAACGTGTTTAGTGATTTAAAAAAAAAATCCTAACAAAATATATTTCCTATGAGTTTTTTTAACCAAAGATTCTCAATTAGACATTAATTTCTTTGCATGTATAAAATAAAAAAAAAATATTCCAGGGAGTAATTTTTTTTTATATCACAGTCTAAATCTTTCAGTTCCTTTTTAAAAAAATCAATATCTTTGTAAAAATAAGTTTTGTTAGCAATTTTCAGGATGTTCAAAACTAGAATTATCTTAAACTGTAGTTTAGGCCACACCTGTGTTTCATGGATGAAGCCCAAAGAGGTGAAATAATTTTTTCCACTGTCACATAGTCTGTAAATAGCAAAGTCAGCACTATAGACAGTTGCAGGACCTTGTTCCTTGGTGCTTTGGATGTTCTAAGGAAGTTCCTGAGAGCCCTATCGTGGACAGCGGATGTAGGCTACATGATGGGGGCTCCAGACCATGCCTCCTCTCCTTGTCTGCTATGTTATGGGGAGTTACATTCTGCACTTCTCTCTGAATAACATTTATTTAAAGAAAGACCTTTTCTGCTACTTGAAAGGTTTAAATGATGACACAGTAGATCATGCTGATGGACAGTATTTGGGCATGTGGAAGAGAACTCTCCTGGTCACTGGTGGGCAGTCTACATGCTCCAGAAGACTAGAAGCATGTCCCACCCATCTCAGTCTTTTCCCTCAGCATCGAACTAAGTGTCTTCTGGCAGGCACTTAAATGATTTTAAATTTAAGGCCCATAAATTCTTTTATCTCCAGGGCTCCCTTCTGCATTTTGAATTATCTCCATGCTGTCTTCCACTGATGCATGTAGTTGATGTACTTAGCCTATATCTCTTAAGGCCAGCCCTGACTTTTTCCGGACCCACCTATTTCCAAATAAAGGACACAGAATTCCCACTTGTTCCCTGTGTTTCTGCACCTACCTTTAAGTTCAGGTAAATAAGTGAATGAGTATTAGGTTGATAGTGACTGCAGGGAAAGATAAAGAAGTTAAAAAAAATAAAAATAGAGACATTACCAGCCAATGGAGGCCCTGATATCTAAGAAAGAAAAATAGGGCCATCCTAGCATTCCACTTATGCTCTGAGAAATTTTCAAGATTGCCTTCTCTCCTCTGTGTACTCTTTTTATCTCATGCTTTCCCACCTGCCAGGAGGCTACAAAACCAGTTTCCTATTTCCCCCATTCCCATTCCCTCCTCTTTTGATACTAATTGCTAATTAGGTCACAGATTTGCAACAGTCACAGATACTGCGAAATATTCTCATGTCAAAGAAAGCTTCAAACTGTAATCTTCAAAATCGAAGTTCTTTACCCAGTTTTGTCCTGAAAAACAACAACAACAAAACCACCTGAATTCAGGCAATTACTGATTAAATGACTAGAATTCTTGCTAAATTTTATCTGAACCTGGAATCACACACACAAAAGTAGTGGTTGTCAAACTGGGTGAGATCTGAGAAAAATATTTCCTATTCATACTTTCATAATTTTACATTTTCAATTCAATGATATCTTTATTTTCACATATTATATATCATACATTTGATTCAACTGGAGTATGAATTCTTATTTTTCCACGTGTACAAATTGCAGAATTACATTGGTTATACAGCCACGTTTATACATACTGCCATACTAGTCAATGATATCTTTACACGTTATGTTTTATCACTTACAAAGACCAAAAATCTCTTGGTTATAATCATTGCAACAAAAAGATCTTGCATAGAAAGTTAGTTTCTCCACCAGAAGCTTCTCAGATTCTATCCTGCAAGCCATTTCTTGGGAAAACCAGTAGAAAAAATTTCCCCACTAAACAAGGGTTCATAATTATTTGATCAGATCACAAAGAATGATCTGGCAGGTGTGGTGATGCACACCTGTAATCCTAGTGACTTGGAAAGTAGAGGCAGGTTTCAAGTTCAAGGCCAACCTAGGTAACGTAGTGAGACCCTGGCTCAAAAGAAATATTTAAAAAGGCTGAGGATGTAGCCCATTGATAGAGACCCCTGACTTCAGTCCCAATACCACATACATACTCACAAAGGTACACACAATCTGTAAGTAATGGATTATTTGGGGATTAGGTAGGAATATAAAGGAAAATCTATTCCAAAATACCTATTCATGAAAGACTCTCATTAAAAGAGGTTCTATAGAGGCACTAAGTTATTTTCCTTTTTCTCTTTCTTTCTCCTTTCCTTTTGTTTCCTTCCCTTCCTCCTTCCTTCCCTTTCTTTCATAAATACTCAAATGCTTCAGTATCTTTAAATCTTTACTTAAATATAAACTTCAGTCCATTTGCCTGGCTTTTATAGGGCAAGTTCTATTTTGAATTAAACTGGAATGAAATGTCAACATCAATAAATCAATGAAAGGATCTAGCAGAGGTATGGCAGGAACAGAGAAATGGATTTGGCATAGGAATTAAGAGGTTATCCGGTGGGCCTGACCCAGGCTGGACCCCACTTGTACCACTCACCATGCATGTCCTTGAGCAGTTAATGAGGCAAAACTTTCATCCTCCCATCAAAATGAGGTTATCCCTGTCTCTAAGCATAATTATGAAGATTAAGTGATAATATGCAGGTAAAAAGCTTAGACTATGCCTGGAACATGGCAAGTGCTCAATGAATATGGTAACTAATACATTGATGCAAAATATAATTTATATCTCATATAATTACAAACTGATAAAGCAAAGGACATTCCGATATCCTACCTAATTAAGCAGAGGAGTATTCAAACAAGAATTTAATTCATGTGCTGCTAGTGTTGTTTGTAATTATCTTACTCAAATCACATTTTATAAAAATACCTGATGCCCTAACTGACTTGATTCTAGACCTAAATCTTGGGATTAATCATGAATTAGTGGACTTTGAACTTGGGAAAGTTGTGATAGAGTGGAAAGCTAGTAATTCCAAGGTTTGGAGTAGGTTCACTTCTTGTCAGGATGTACAACTCTACCTCTAAAGCTGATTGTCAAAGCAGAAGAAGGCAGAGGTACTGCAACTCTTCCATGGCCACGTTTTCACTTTAATTCAATTTCAGATGCTAGCCACATGCTCTAAAAATCATAGGTCCAAATAAAGGAAATGTCCCCAGGAATTACTTTATGGCTTATAAAAGAAAAACATCTCCCATGAATTTATTGGTCTAATTTTCTGTTGGAGAGAGAGAGAGAGAGAGAGAGAGAGAGAGAGAGAGAGAGAGAGAGAGAGAGAGAGAGAGAGAGAATTCTCTTTTTTTGTCCTAAAGCAGCCAGTTATATAGAAAACCAAGTGTGCTGTGAGTCAGGAGATGTGAGTTCTGGCCACTGACCATCCCTGACCTCTCTGACTATTGAGAATAGCTCCAGTTTCACTTTCTGTTTCTGTAAAAGGGGTCTCTGCTTTGATGGTCAGTGAGATCCTTTCCACCCCTCATAATGGATCATTTCATACTCAAGAACAAGAATTTTCGCCAAAGAACAAGAAGGCCATAAATGGTATGTTCAAAGAAAATAAAATGAGACAGTAAACAAGGGGTGTATGTGTGCTCCAGAAGGAAAAAAAATCAACCAATTCTAAATCACCAAATTATTCAACAGGACAAAAGATAAGTGATGTTTTGAATATTAATCTTCATATTTCAGCCTTTAAAATAAGCTTCACAGTTAACTGGCTGCATATAATAGGGCTTTGAATATTTTAAGCAAGAATGGATGAGAACTGAAAGTGTACAGAGGTTACATCCAAGTGCCATGGAGTTTTATAAAGTTTGGATTCAAACTTTATAAAGAGCATGGTGCTGATAACGCCAAGATTGAGGGTTCCTTCCTCGTACCGGCCACCAAATGCTGCAGTCTGGCTGGGCACAATTCAGGAGCCACTAGTCAAAAGAAATGAACTTTACTTTTAGAACACACACACCAAACCACACAGCTCCTCAGGAAAAACCTTCAGAGCCCAACTGCCACCAATGGCTTCCCACAAGCCTCTCAACCTCCCCCACTTCTCCTGCTCTTGAGGCTGATTGGCTGGGTCACATGGGCAGAGCAAAAGAAAGTCCCCCAATGAGCAGCTGCGTGGTCTGAAAGGGAGGGGAAACAGCCCAATGAGCATCACTGCAGAGGAGCCAATCAGTTGACAGCTAGAAGTTTGCTGGGGCCGATGTGAGCCAATCATCAGCTGTCAGCTGGAAGTTTGCTGGCAGCTGGAAGTTTGCTGGTGCCCTTTTGGCTGTGGCTCTCAACATCAAAGTCTATCTTGTTGCAAATTGAAATCGAGTACATGGATAAGAAAAATGCAGATTTCACGAAAATTGCTTAAAAAGTCACGGACCAATTACATCAAGACACATCAGGCTGGTTAAATGGACTACCCTGGATTATGACTTAAATGGTTTATATATTTAACACAGGTTTTTGGAATTCCCTTTGAGAGACCCTCCTTCCCTCAACAACTTAAAAACTCTTATCTAGAGGATATCTTGGATTAGGGTTACTTTATAGATACCCTTGCCTTTAAAAAAATGTGAATCAAAGTGTTGTTTTTATTGCAGAGTACTTATCCATTAAAGATAAGTTTGAAAATACAGAAAATTAATTCTTTTGTTGTTGTTATTGTTAAAGAAAGTAAAGGATGGATTTAGCCAATAGCATTTTCAGATGCAAAGGTGTATTTGTCAAATGCTTTCTGTGTGCCAGGCACTCTTCTTAACATTCAACTTCATCTTTTTAGTCACCCCCAGTATTATCACATGTTCTGTGGTAATAATGGAAGTGAGGCTCCTGGAGAGCCAGGATTTCCCTGCATGTCTCATTTAGTAAGTGGGGGAGTGGAATTAAGTCCAGGTCTGGGAGCTACAGAGCTTGTGTCCTTTCTAGCCATTCATGCTTTTCATCCTCAATGCTTCCTGGAACTGTGTTAACAGAGAAGTGGGCAAGAAATTTTTACCTCTGATGTATAGATATCATGTGAAAATCATCTCACAAATTAATTTATCAGCTAGAATTATTTAAAATGTACATCTATCTTCCCTATCATTTTTTAAAGTTTTTTTTTTGTGATTGTAGATAGACAGAATGTCTTTATTTTATTTGTTATGTGGTGCTGAGGATTGAACCCAGTGCTTCACATGTGCTAGGCAAGCACTCTGCCACTGAGCCACAACCTCAGCCCTCTATCATTTTTTAAGAAATCAAATGAATGAATTTTAAGTGGGAATATATACACCTGCAATGAATGTACAAGTCTTTTCTAGAGACATAAGAAATCTATTGAGCTAAAGTAGAAAGTTACTATTCCATATGCCTAATAAAGGGTATTCCTGAAAAGAGTGCTTGATAGCCATAAAATATATTTAATATATTAAATATGTTACTATATTACTGTTACTACTCTATTAAATATATTTCTATGTTACTATTACTATTATATTCAGTATATCTAACATGTTAAATATATTGAATATTATAAAGCTCTAATAAAAACTGTATGTTTCATTTGAGTGACCCCAAGTCTGGAAAATTATGTAGTTTTTCTAATTAACATAAATATATTTACTCACAGTTAAGACAAACAGGTTTAAAAAAATTTTGAATAATAAGAATATATTATCTATGAAAAATATTTTAAATTGTAAAAAATGTTCTAGATATGAATGGTAGTTACTACAGAAAATGGATGAAAGGTAACACTTTCAAAGCCACCAAAGACAGCCATTTCTTTAAAGTCAGTAAATGAATTAACTATTTCCTCAAGAAATGGAAGTGGTCTGACTGAACTTTCTTCCAAATCAAATAATGCAGTGCAGGGCAAACAGTTGAATGGTTTTTGGTAATTTTATTTCTAAATTGGATTTGGAATTTCTTCTTTTTAAGATTCAAGAATAGGATAGGACTCAGATTCATAGTATAATAGGACAAGATTAGCTACAGAAAAACTACAGAAAACAATTGCCTGCTGCTTTAAAAATTTACCTTAATAAAATAAACAGCAATGCTGAAAAGAGTGTATTCCAGTTAGAATTACACTTCCCCTGTCTCTCGCCCATATAACTCCAACAGCTAAGAGCATATGACAGTTTCCATGCAAATTTTAAAACTGAGGATCTTTGTAGCTTCGGTTATATATATTCTTTACAATACAACAACAACAACGAACCATCGTGAATTCTATTTGCTGCAGTTGAGGATAGTGGTCAAAAAGTATATTTGAAAAGTAAAAAGAAATACTTACAAAAGTTTTTAGTTGAATTGGAGGAGGCTCTTTTAATAATTCAAGCACTGTCAAAACTCTCAAGTTATTCCTAAGATAGATTCAGGAGTTTACAATTGATAAAGCCATTGTTTTTCAGAGCAACCTACGTTGTTCCTTGAGCTGGACATGGGTATGACTGACTTGGCAGACTTGGAATCCAGGGTGAGTGCCTGACAAGCTCACCTTGAGTGTGACAACCTGATGATGAAGTTTTGACAATTTAACTCTCTACTCTTCATCACTTTTTGAATAAATGGTATTTAGAGTTTCTTATGGTCCTGTTTCTGTCACTACTATCTGTATTTAGTATTATAAAGTAGGAAAAAAGCTCTAAGTTAAGTAACCATGTTTCTTATACTTGGTTCTTATGTTCTTTCCAATGAAGTACAGTGAAATATATTGGATTAGTTTTATTTTCACATAAAATTCTATTATTTGAGTATGTTTTTCTTGACCTTCTAGTCCCCTAGTCTCCATAATTTTTCAGGTAAGAGAACCAAGTATGATTATCTCCCTCAAAAGTATTAGGCCATGGTATGGTTTAGATGTGAGGTGTCTCCCAAAAGCTCAAGTGTGACACAATGCAAAGAAGTTTAGAGGTGAAATGATTGGGTTGTGAGAGTCCTGACTTAATCAATACCTTAATCCACTTGACTGGTTGGTAACTGTAGGCAGGGAGGGTATGGCTGAAGGTGGTAGGCAAGGGGGGCATGTCTTTGGGGTATATATTTTGTCCCTGGTAATTAGAGCTCTCTCTCTCTCTCTCTCTCTCTCTCTCTCTCTCTCTCTCTCTCTCTCTCTCTCTCTATCTATCTATCTCTATTTCTCCTTCCTGATTACCATGTCCTGAGCTGCTTTCCTCCTCCATACCCTTCCACCTTAATGTTCTGCCTCACCTGGGGCCCAGAGCAATGGAGTTGACCATTTATGGACTGAAACCTCTGAAACTGTGAACGCCAAATAAACTTTTCCTTCTCTACATTGTTCTTGTCAAGCCTTTAATTACAGTTAAGAAAAAGGTGACTAACAGGCCACCAATGCGTGATTTTTTGGTTTGAGGGGATTTTCAAATGTCTTCCAAACCTAGGGCTACTCATATCATTTTATCTAAATTATGTCCTGTTTTTCTCAGTAGAGGAAAGTCTCTTTACTTGGTGATTTCATCATATCACTAGAGGAGGTAACCCATCTTCAACTATAAAATAATATGTGTTTCCCTAAATGCTGACTTTTACTTTGTTGGTATTTTGGTGACAGTGACTTTAAACTTCATGTTCTACAAATATATACACGATATATATGTTATATAATATATGATATATATATAAATATAATTTGTTTATATGTATGTATATATATTATATATATAATTTGTTTATATGTTTGTACAGATACATACACACAATGCACATTTTTAAGAATCAGTTTTACGTTAAATATTGGGAAAACAATCTTTCCATTACTTTAAAACTACATGTGATCCACATATGTCAAAGATAGGTCACTACTGATCAAAGGAAAAGGTGACCAGTGGTATGTGTGCTGAGCTTGGGCCTGGGTGTCAGGACATGAACAGAAGATGCCAGACCTGTTTGGTAGTAGTGGTAGTAATTGCAAAACTTGGCAATCATTGGTTCAGAGAAGCTGGTGCTTTAAAGTATTAATTATCCCCTCCCCAATTTTAGTACCATTTTCTCTCAAACACACATACTCAGGCTTAACTAGGCGCAAATGGGAAGAAGTAGGTGGGCAAAGACCAGTAAATCAAAGTGACCACTCTGAATTTGAGTGGAAAACCAATTCCAAACTCAGTCTGAATAAGAGAAAGACGTTTCTTCTTAGTTTTGTAGTGGTCTGTGGGAGTCTCCAGGCCTTCTTGTCCATAATGTTAAGACCTTTCACTGGAGGACCAGGTTCTTTCAGGTGCTATCTTCTTTGGAATTTAATTTGTCCTAACATTCCTCCAAGAGCTCTTACAGCACACCACATCACTGTATCCTATTTAACTCAAACCACAGAGAAGTTGGCTGCAGCATCAAACAACACTATTAAAAATACCACAAGGGAACCTTGGAGTAGGAATTCCAGGCACAAGTAAATGCCTAGGGACAAACAGAGGTTGTAAGGAGTTTGGCTGATACTGGGATGGCAATCTAGGAGAATTTGAGAGTCTGGAAAATAGTCCTTAAGATTTGCTTATTGATTCCTAGGCCTGGTTTTCTGTGGTTGTGCAAGTTAGTTAAAAAATGAGAGTTAAGTCTGTCTTTCTCACTCTGACTTGGAATTCTTGTCAATAGATTTGGGACTGTACCCAGAATAGTTGGCAAAATTGTGCAAGAAGAGTCCCTCTCACCCAATACTGGCCTTCACAAAGGAACAACAGACTCATTAACATAGATTTTTTAAAATCTAGATATCTTTATTATGCCATTTAAGCAATTAGTTGGAAGTCTTCTGGCTCAAATATTGACTCCAGAGGTTTACAAATGCAAGTGCAGAAATAAGCAGAGTTGTGGCTTCATAAGAGGCTTCAGGCATTTCAAGTGTGAATGAATGTTTTGGAAATCTAGCAGACTTGATGATTTAATCCTTATTTAGAATTCTGCCATAGGAGAGGTTCTTCTAATTCAGAGCCATAGATCTGGGGCATGAGATTACACTTGTGGTGGTGGTGGCCTTGGAAGCAGTGGTGGTAATGGAGAAGAAGGATCCTCCTCTGGGTGGGAGAACAGGAAGAAGAGAAGCCAGTGCTTATCTTCCAAGCTCTACAGTAGGAGTATCAGAAACTAAACACATTAATGGAATAAATGGCCTTTAGAAACAACTTAACTTTTTCTCCTTGATGGTCCAACATGCCTCTGGAATATTCTCAGAAGATCCATTCTACTACATATAAGTATTTCTTTTTCCATGAGAGTCTTGTATCATGGGTAAACTGGACTTCTTGTCTTCCACTGTCATAGAATTTTTGCTTCCTATAATATGCTTCATTTTGTAATTTTACATTCAGTACTATTACTATTTGATTCATAAATATCTCCACTCTCTTGTCCCTAAATTGTAGGGACAAAGACCAGGGATAATACTTTTTTATAGTCATCACTGACCCCAAGAGCCGTTCTTGGTGCCTGACATATAAAGGACTCTCAATCAATTATTTTTTTAAAAGAATGTTGTCCAAATGTCAAGTGGAATGGGTCTAGATATATAATACAAAGACAGGAAATTTGTGGATTCACAAATAGCCAACAATTGGTAAAAAATAACCACAACGGAAAGTTGTTTAATTGTATTTGTGAATTTGTAGGTTCAAGTTGTGATTGTAAAGGGAAAATTATAACCAAGGTAATTGATGTCAGGAGAAAACTACAAAATCATCATCATCATCATCATCATCATCATCATCATCATTATCAGCATCATCATCACCATCATCTACAAATGGCCTGAAGTAAAACTGGAGCTAGATAAGCTATGAAAAATCATCTACATATAGGGAAAATGATAAAGTTGATACTACAAAGAGTTGAGAAAATGTTTCCAGAGAAAGGGAGCAGTCCATATATACAAACAGGGCAGAGTCTCAAGGAAGTCACTGTATTTCCTATAAGCAAAAGACAAAGTCTCAGGTATCTAGGACTGTGGTGACACTTCAAAATTACAAATTTACACTTTAGCCAACCTGAATCCATGTAAGAATGACATTTATTTGAATGTAATTATTTCTGATCCAAGGAGATGCTACTGTATGCTGAAGAGGGCCCTCTGTCACTTACTATGTTAAGATAAGATGCTGACTTTTGCCAGTAGCTTAAGAATCTGGAATCATTTCCTGGAACTCTCAGGCTGTTTTCAGGAAATGTCCCCAAATAGCTTCAGGTTCAAGGAAATGAAACCCTTCTGGCCAATTCAAAACATGATCACTCTAGTAAAATACAATGTTGTTCAAGTACTACTGGGTGCCCCTCAACAGTTGCTTCAAGAGAATTATACATAAGAACAGTACTCGGCTCAGATCTCACAGTTCTACATTTGGCTTCTATCTGTTGCCTAGAACTTGCTTCCTGGTAATGACTATTTCTAGTCACTAGAGACCATCTGATGTGAAACAATAACTTGATTTCTGAGCTATCTGGCAGGAATGAAATTGCTCTTTATGGTCACTAACAATACTGTATATGGAAGCAGAATGACACAGGCTCTCCTCATTTATCCTCACCCTTTCTTGTGATTAAAGCTTGACACCACTTTCAACTTCTGGAGAGAGACTTTGAGAAGCATAGATGAAGAATAACAGAGGAGACAGAATTTGCCCTTGAGAAATGCTATGGTAAGGAATGAGGAGGCATCATGAAGGGAGACCATGTGGGTATTATAGGCAGTTTTCTGTCATTATAAAAAAAACCCCAAGATAATCATCTTATAAAGAGAAAAGGTTTATTGTGGCTCACAGTTTTGGAGGTTACATTTTATGATCAGTCAGCCCTGACATTGGGGCTTAAGGCGAGGCAACACATTATAGTGGAAGTTCATGGCAGAGCAAAAACACAAAGAAAAATAAAGTAAGAGGAAGACACTGGGGCCACACTATCCGATCACCTTTGAGGGGATGCCCCCAATTTCCTAAAGACCTAGCAGTAGAATACACCTCTTAACATTTCCACCATCTCCCAATAATGCCACTCTGGGTATCAACCTTCATTCCAGATCATGGGGACATTTGAGGTCCAAATTATTGCTATGCGATTAGGAAGCTGGGAAAAATAGGATGAAAAGGATAAAGGGATTTAGACAAGGAATGGGAGTTTTAGAAAATAAGAGAAGGAATGAGAGAAAAGGACAGAAAAACAAGATGCATAGGATTTGAGGGAGAGGGGAAAGAATGTCCCTTGAGGGAGACTGTCACATATTGTTTTTAGGGCATGGATTCTGAAATATAACCATCAAGATTTTGCATCTTGGTTCTTTCCAGAGTAATTACCGTTGGAAATTTCCTTCACTTGTGAGCCTCAGTTTCTTCTATAAATTGGGAAATACCTTATCTACCCCTTAGAAGGTAGCTATGAGAATTAAATGTGATCATGTGGGCCGAATCCTAGCAGGCAGAGGAAATGTTTCCAGAGAAAGGGAGCAGTCCATATATACAAACTTGGCAATGGTTAGAGTTGTTGTTACTAAGGTTAAGAGAGGGAAGGGAAGGGCAAAGCCAAGAACAAAATAAGGGAATTAGGAAGGAGAGCTTCTCAGACTATGGAAGGGTGCAAAAGAAAGACACAACCTGCTAATTTTAACCTTTATTTCCCATTACAATCCAGATCTCTGCCTCCTGTAGTATGTTTGAATGACATGTGGGGAAGATAAATATGTGTTGAATATGAACACATTGAAAAGGTCTCTTCTTATTAAATTTGCCTGAGACAGTTTGCAAGATAAATGTTCACATTTCCTTAAGAGTTGAAATTATTCCCTAGAAGTGATTGAGATCAAGGCTCCTTGAAGCTAAACCAGTCACCCCCAAAACCATTTGTTTACTTTCCCTTCCCCTTCAGTGTATTGACTAGCTGTTTGATGGAATTAACGAAATTGACTGGTTATTTTTAAATGTGTTAACCCAGCTGTAGGCACTGGGGAAAACAGAGCTCTTAGTGTTCTTGGTGGTGCTTCTTTCCAAGTTTCTCTCCACAACACAAACCACTTCCTTTTACTCGCAGTTGTTTTGCTTCTCTCATTAGTTGCATAGTCCAGGGGCCAGTGTGGAGTGCTGAGGCTGCTCTCAGTCCAAGACCATGAAACAGCCCATCTGAGCATGCACAGCGCCCAGTATTCCATCCCAATTTCTACATAAAGTAGAAGGATAGACCCAGGGGTTTTTCTGCCCCTCCCCCAGCAAAGGAAGAAGAAACATGAAGGGAGGGCAGCTGAGGTGTGAAAAGCTCTCTGGGGTCTATTCTTACATTGGGTGGTGGGTGGGGAAAGAACAAAACCACAACCCAAGTCAGAAGGAAAAACTGGAAGGGACCAAAACAACTTCTCCTGACACTCATCACAGCAGTACTCAGTGCACCTGGCCAGGAGCTGCACCTTCATCAGATCACAGTCTGGCTTTCCACAAAGCTGAGTAAACAGTGTTCTCACTGGCTGGCCAGAAGGAGTTGGGTGAAGGCCCACCTCTACCCGCCACTCTCAGCCTACTCCTAAATGCCTCTTAGAACACACCAGAAGGATTTTTTTTTTTTTTGCAAAATCATACCCCTTTGCTGGACCATGCAACTTATTTCAAATATTGGACAGTGATACACATATAGTAATGGCATTGGTTCTCATATTTCCTCATTCTAATTCTAAGAACTGACATTATGGAGAAGACCATTTGTCATTCTTTTCTTCAATTCTTTCAAGTTATTCCCTCCTGTCAAAAGGCCTAAGAAACACATTTTCATACCAGTTCTTTTTCTCATGTAGGAGAAAAAGTTTTCCATATTTACTTTTTTTTTGATACCTGCAACTGAACCCAGGGGGTGCTTAACCACTGAGCCACATCCCCAGCCCTTTTTGTATTTTATTTAGGGACAGAGACTTGCTTAATTGTTTAAGGCCTTGTAAGTTGTTGAGGCTAGCTTTGAATTCCTGATTCTCGTGCCTCAGCCTTAACCAGCTGCTGAAATCACAGGCATGTGCCACAGCATCCAGAATTCCATCCTAACTTCTACATCAAGTTAATGGTTCTACCTTTTGCTCTTATATGCTGCTTAATTAATCATTTCAAAGAGTCCAAATAATTGCAAAGAACTCAGCTGATCACTCCTGCTGTGAGTCTATTGAACACCTGTAAATCAAGCATGATGGTGTCCCAGAACCATGCCCTAGCACCCCGAAGACAACAAAAGAACTGACATATTATGGGGCAGACTTCTTGAGAATAGAGAGGCATAGATCACAATGTTTAGAATAATTTTACTGGTGTATGCTAGAGATATGTTTGGAGGTCTGTGGTGGCACCCTGTCACAGACTGGGAAACTGGGCACAGCTTAGATTTTAGGTATCCTGTCACACAAAAAATTGGATTAAGTAAACCAGAGGATCATGAGAGAAAGTGAGTTCTAGATGGGGAGAGAACAAGCCAAGGAAGACAACTGTGAATCATGCTGCATGGGATGGAAGAAGGTTGCTACTGACAGAGCCATGAGGCAACTGGAAAGGAGATTTATAACTGGGTGGAGCCTTTGGCTCCATTCCAAAGAGGCTGGATTCTGTTTTGTGCTACAGGGAGGTACAGAAGGTTTTAAGCTGGAGAGTTACCTGTTCAGAGTTAAGAAGTAAGGTGGATACAGGCCATTCAATGAATGAGGTTCTCAATTTTTTTTCATTTATAGTAAGAAATACACTGTTCATGGCAAAAAATGTGTGCATGCACATTTGTGTATCAATAATTTTATAAAACAATACTGATCCTTGATATTATAGGTATGGTTTTATACTTTTGTTATTTTTTATTCAATTCCATATCATTTAAAAAATAAAATGCTAAATAAAACTGACAATTTCAAAACACTATTTCAGGCAACACTCCTGCAATTCAGGTGAAGTGGTGAGCACTTGAACTAGGGAAGTGCTGGTAGGAAGAGTAGAGATTTCAGAAATATTTTGAAAACAAAAATTTTGAAAGATGGATTCAATGGAGAGGTGCATGATTTTCAAGTTTCAGGGTGAGATATAAGTAACCGAGATAGGAAAAACAGATTTACCACAGAGCATTTGAGTCTAGTTTTGGACATATCAGAATTGCAGGCTATCCAGGAGCATTGGTCTTTTTGCATGAGTGAATCTGAAAATCAGGGAAGAAGTCCAACTAGAGATGGAGTTTTAGGAATTGTCTGTGAAATACTGGAAAATGCAACTATTGAAGGACATCCAAGCATCTAGAGTGAGAAAAGTGTTGAATCCAAAAGAACCTTCTAGAATACTCATGTTTAAGGAGGGAAAGGGAGAAAAAGACAGGCTGTGAAGGATAGTGAGGAGTATTTAGAGCAGTAAGTGTCTGGAATCTCCTGGGACAGAACAAGTACCAACAAAACTTTGTTGAATAAAATTTACTGAGGATAGAGTTTAGGAGGGAGGCTTCTGACGAGGAGTGTGTGGCACACAGGAGCTCCTGGTGACTGTGCCCCGAACAGCTGAGGTGCTGGTGTGTATGAGAAAGTCCTACCACAGTGGGCTAAGGAGTGAGGTGGGCTGAGGAGGGTGGGACAAAGAACCGGCACCAGGATCAGTAAAGAGCCTGCACCTGGACTTGGCTGTCCTGCATTATTTTTTAGACTGAGAGAGAGAGGAAGAAGCCAGAGTGAAAGGAGATTGCAGATGTGTTGTGTGGGTGTGGGGAAGCAGCCAGGACGTGGAGGACCTGGAAGGAAGAAAATAAAGGGCACAGACGGGGAGTTAGCTTAGAGCAGCCACGAGAAGGCACTAGACAGAGGGAGGGGAAGGGAGGCAATGGATGTCAGTAAGAGGACACAGGGACCAGGGAAGTCCATGCCTTGATGCTGACTTTCTTCACAGAGCAACAAGTAAAGTCATGTGTTGAGAAGCTACTCAGTTGGAAAGGAGGGTGGAGGGAGGAGGTTTGGAATAAGCACCAAGGGGACTTGAGAGGGGCAGAGTGAGGACAAAGGGTCACGTGCACCACCGAGGGTCTTCTTGGAATTCCAGCTTGAGATGGTGAAAGATTCCCACCCCCCTCCCCAGGAGTTTAGATGAGTAAGTGGAGAAGGCAGAGTGCAGAACTAAAAGAGAGTAGAGTTTCTGAGATGAATAATAAGAACAGCTTGGCAAGGAATCAGAGACAGACAGGGCAGGCAAGAAAAGTAGATTAGGAAATGGCTTGTTTGCTCAAAGAAATAGAGATCCCCATACTAGGGCATTGCCTTCAAAAAAATGCCTCCATTTCCCACTTTCTTCTGGCTCACTTAGGGCAGTCAATGAGGTATAAGCAGGTTTATGTGGGATTTTGGGAAACTATTCCAGAAGGAGGGGTGTGCTCTTTCTCTCTTCCTCTGCCTTGCTCCTGGCAACCTAGATGTGAAGGCTATGACTCTTGCAGCCATTTTTGTCCACAGGAAAAGAACCCATTATCTAGAGATGGTGAAGAGTTATCTGGAAGAAGCTTAGGTCCCTGGTGGTCTTAGAACAGCCATACCAGCCCTGGATTGCTGATTCTGAGTTTCTTTTATAAGAAAGGGAATTAAAATTCTGCCCTGATTAAAGCATATTTTTTAAAAAATTAAAATTTTTAAAAAGTATTTTTCTTGTGTATATTTAAGCTATACAACTGATTTTTAAAAAATATATATTTTTAGTTGTAGTAGTATTATATAATTGTTATTGCTATCACAACAACACTGTTCGTGGGCAAGTGAAAAGAATGTGTACTGGGTATAAAAACACCACCAAACACATAATTAAGATGGAAATCTAGTTAAACAGCTAAAGAGAGAGGATTTAAAGAAACAAGACTTGGCTAATACTTCTTCCTCCAATTCTTGCTCCAGGCAACATGAATAGAAGCAGAAGACTGGACTCTGGGATGCTAATAACTCCCTTAACAAGCAGTAGTAATTGGGATCATGGAGCCAGGCTGATGGAAGAGAGAGGGGAAGATCTCAGGATTTAAGAAGTTTAGCAAGAGGAAAACTTTTTTTTAAAAAATCCACATTTTAATTCCAATCATAGTTAGAGATGTCTGGCACCAACAGCAAGAAGGAAAGGAGTATTGATTTTTCTTGTGAGTTGCTCCTCTACTTGGTTCTCCTAACTCAAAAGAGATAATTGACTTTGAATAGTAGCTCTTGTGTTGAATTTTTATCAAGTTTTCATTATGTTCTTGGTATGTGTTCTTGAAAGTCCACAGCTCTCTTATTTTGTTTATAGTTACTGGCCTAATGATCTTCCATCTTAGAGACACGCTAGAGGAAGAAGACTTCTTTCTAATTATTTAACCCTTCTCTGTAGGTTTTGAGATTGGCTTCTGTATCTTAGCAAGGAAAATAATAGAGAGCTCCAAGTGAAAGGAGAAGTGCAAACAGGCATCAACAAATACTCACTCCAGCTAAGTATGGGCTCCAGTTGAGCTGGAAAAGGTCTCCCAGCTCTGAGTCACTTGCGAAGTTGAGTCCTTGAATGTGTTTCTATCCCTAATATTTTGTTGCTCTGGGCAACCATCAAGTCCACATGAAGACTTCTGCCAACTGGAGAGGATGACTAGCCAGGGGAGTCCGAATTTCCTTTTAACTCTTTGTTGAACAAACTCAAAATAACAAATGGTGTCAAGGATACCCCCTGAAGATCCATACTGGGAAAGGTGGAATTCATTGACTTGGCATATCTTTCATTCACTTCTTAAGGGAATATAAACAAAGGCAATTAATTAGAAGCATGCATTTAAAAATAAGGAAATATTATGAGATAGCTAGTTAGATCCTCATTTAATCTAACATCCCCTTTTTACAGATGAATAATCAAGTTAAATTACTGACCAGAAGTTACAGAAGGTGACAGTGGCAGAGTTGGGATTATAGCTCTGGTCTCTAAAACCTGAGGTCATTACTCTTGCTATGACTTCCAGAAACCTGGTGGTAGATGCAAAATAAAAAAAAACTGTTAACAATCACAAGTGATTGCCTCACTTTTGTAATAGTAAATGATCATGGCTGGAAAGGACCAGTTTGCTAGAATACAAGAAGCCACTAAAGAGATCTGCAGCTGAGTCTCCAACCATCAGGGCTCCATTACAGTCTGGCCAGGGGTCTGAAGAGTGCTTAAGGCCCTTCAGAAATACCAGGTTTTCTGGGACTTGCATTGCTTATTATACAAGTTTGATCTCCATCTCAGAATTCTAATGACATTTCTTCTCTTGGCCCAGTCTGGGACTAACTAATATATTTTATTTCCTTTTCATATGTACAATTATATCAAGTTCTTGGGGGTGGGCCTACAACTTATTTATTTTTATTTTCCTGGCACCTGGAACACAAGACTAAAGATGTTTTTATGGATTGGTTGATGACAAATCAATATTAATTTTATTAGCTCTAAAAGTGTACAATCAGCTTATCTAGAGATTTAATTATCCAAGGATTTATACTTCTGAAAACCAGTAAGAAGATGAAGAGAATTCAGAAGAGCCAAGCAAGTGCATTTAAAATGTATTCACTATGTGCTTTCAGGATCCTATGGCTCTATTTCAGAGATGGATTGACTGCAAATTCTGCTTTTATTTTGAATTATTAACTTTCATTTGATGCTCACAGCAATGGTTTGGAAATATAGTTGTCTAAGAAGAAAACAGCATTAAGTCAGAAAAGACAACAATAAGGCTGGGCCAAGTGACCTCTGGACAATATTGATTAAATGTTCCCACCAAATTCATGCCTTACCAAGATGATGCTAGTAAGAGGTGGGCTTTAAAAGGTGTCTAAGCCATAGTGTCCTTGGGAATGGAATGAGGCACCTCTCACAAAGCTTACAGAGGGAGTTTTTCTCTCTCCCTTCTCCTTGCTGCTATGTGAGAATGTAGAAAGAAGCCCTCATGTAATCAAGATCATGTGCCTTGATTTTGGACTTCCCAGCCTTCAGAATTTTGGGAAAATAACTTTCTGTTCTTTATAAATTACCCAATATGTGGCATTGTATTATGGTCAGACAAAAGAGAACAAGACAATATGGGAGGGTCAGATGAGAATTTAAAGTAGGACAAGATTTAGGGAACTTACAAAATTTTTCTCTTTTTTTTTAAAGTTCTACAGTGATGGAGATAAAACCTAGGGCCTTGCCCATCATAGGCAAGTGTTCTACTACTGAAAACCAGTAAGTAGGTGGAGAGAATCCAGAAGAGCCAAGCCTGATGATGTTTACTATTGGGACAAAAAGATCCTTCATAGATCATTATTAGTTCCTAAGCACATCTGTAAATGACAGAAAAGTAGAGAAGCAGATGTTCATAATGATGACCAGAGCCACCAAAAATGATTTTTATTCCACTTGATGTGCTCTTTCAGGAGGTTAATAATGAGCCTTTCAAACATTTTCTTCCCAAATGGTTAAAATGATAATAAGTCTTAGTTTTCCAGAATATTCAATATATGAGAAAGTTTTCCTAAGAGAAATGTAGGTAATCTAGGTACTCAGAAAAACTAGTTTAAAATTTGACATTGAAATCTATTTATCCATTTACACACACACACACACACACACACACACACACACACACACACACACTATTATAAGGTATCATATATTGTCAGAAGCACTTTACATCCATTCAGCAAAGTCAGACAACAGTTAGTAAAGCCTACACATTTGTTCTTTTATCTTTTGAAGCCATCTCTTTCTTGTATCCCTACTATTTAGATGTTTTGCTAGTGTAGCGCCTCTATTACATCATGCTTAGACATTGCTATTATCCTTACTGTTCTCTGACCCTCTAATATTTTTTTCCTTTCACTGTCTGGAATTTTTAAAAGTCCCCAGGTGATTCTAATGAACAGACAAGTTTCTGAATCACTACCCTAAGTGCTTAGCGCACCATTCATTTGACCTTTAATTATACCCTAGCATAGAACTAACTCCTTTAATAGCAGACATCCTGGGTCTATAATTCTGAGCTTAGCTGCTCCTAAAAAAGTAGTTGCTTTTTAATAAAATATTCACTGTTAGTGAAAAGTACAGTTCCCTTCATTTCTATTTCCCTCCCATTGACTTAACAACTACTTTGGAGCCCTTAACGCACAATCTTCCAGAAGACCTTCTGTGTGGGCTTTGGCTCTCCAGCAGACATGTGCTTTTCTCAGGTGCCAACTGATGCTTACGCACAAACAGAGATGGTGGGTGGGGGTGGCTTTCTTCATTTTTCTTTTTCTTTTAGGGTACCACCTAAGGGGATGTGTCACATGTCTACCTTTCTTTGAAGGTCTGACTTGAAAGCAGATTGGGCTATATTTTGTACAAAGGCATTTTAAACATGCAGGTGTGACTGCCCAAAATAACAACAATACTTTGAACTTTAACAGAACCTTTCATCCAATGATATCAAAACTTTGCAGCTTATTAAAGCCTTAGGAAGCTGGTGGACAAAATATCCAATTGATACATTAGTGAAGATTTTCTGCATTAACTGGGTTGGTGAGGTTTTTTTTTTCCAAGTTCCTAAACAATGAGAAATGTAAGCAGACAAAAAATCCATGATTTGTGTGGACCCTATCACCAACTCATGATATTTAATTTTAAAAACCTCCAAGAAAAACTAATTCTCATCTTTTAAAATTTTTGCTGAGTTTCAGAGTTACCAGTTCCTACATACTTATTTGTGTCCTTCACCTGGTAATACTTCTCCCTCCTTAGTCTGAGGAAGCATTGGCTCTACGTTGTGTTATAAAGTTCATTGGACTTTACCTGTTCACAAAGAACTCTCATCTAATTGACTTTTAAATGAACAATACATCATACAAAAATGTTGAATTCTTCTGAGGTTATGAGAGTTCAAACCTCTAGCTTTGTACTATATTTATTGGGAAAAATTACTAATTTAATCACTTTATGTTTTCCTACTTTTGGCTTCTTTGACTCTTTCTCTTAATGAATAATTGCTGGGAGCTCAAGATAACCAAGATTCAAAGTAGGAAATGGGATGCATTCCTGTTTCCTCTTATTTAAAATCTGTTGTAAAGTAAATCGTTATGGGCAAAATGTGTGAGGAGTGTTTATAAGACTATGTTTTTTTTCTTTGTCCTAGTATATTAGCTTTTTGGAAAAATCTTGCTTCATTTCCATGGTTTCTTTGATGTCTTGTTTTGACCAGCTGTGGAGCTTTCTGTGGCTATCCATTTACATCATTTTAAAAAATGGTACATAAATGAAACTCAAACAAAATAAACAATACTTTCACATTGTTTCAAAATCAAACATGTTCCTAAGGAATCTGATTTGTGGCAGGTGGAGAACAAAACCTTCCAGAGGGAGGGCTGTTAAATGAGTCTTAATTGCTTGCACATGAAAATATAATGACTAAGATTGTGTGCACAATTAGGAATTTAAACATGTAGGAAAGAACTGGCCACAGAAACAGGCAGACATTTTGTGCACACATAGATAGTTTCTTATGAACACAGAGAATAAGGAACAAGTTAATAAAGTAAAATGACTTTGAGAGAAATGCAGCTGTTTACACCATTGTTACTTATGTTGAGCTTCTCGTTCTAAAGGTAATCCATTTCCCTCTAAAATTCACTAGAGGAAATGTCATAGTGTATTCAAGAATACATTTATTCAAGAATTGTTTTTTTTAATTCCTACCATGTGCCAGATGCTAGGCTTGTTGCTTATCCTTCTCATTTAATCCTTACACATCTTTCCAAGATAGGTCTGCTATTATCTTCAGTATGTAGGTAAGAAATAAAGGCTCAGAGAAAATTTCCCCAGTGTCAAATGGCTAATAATGGCACAGCTAGGATTCTCTGTATTGATTTAATGAAGCCAAAACCTATCCTATTACAATGTCTACCTTCTTTCCTGGGAAAAGACATATACTTTAAAAAAAATGAATCCCAAAGATGGCCATACTTTCAGTTTTGCATGAATAATGTCTTCTTTGTGTTGGGTGATATGGTGTAATGAGGTTGGTGGAGAGGCCAGATTTAACCAGGACAGGGAACAGCTCTGACACTGTTGAAGATGTGCTAAGGAAGGCATGGTTGGTTCCTGGTGAGGCAAATTGCTAGGCTTAGGGTATATGATATCTGAACTGGAATAGGGGCTGAAATGATGGACTTAGGCCAGTACCTGCTACAGGCTCAGCAGCTTCCAAGGTTTGGACAGAATGTGGGGTGGTGAGTATGTTGGTTGGGAAGAAGCATCCAGCAGATCTGCACCAGAGTGGCTCTACAGGAATCAGCTGTGGGATCCATGAAGTTCTACCTGACCGATTCTGCCAGGATGTGTGACACTCAGCCTAGCTCTTCAGTACCTGGTTTTGGGCTCTCCTGATCACAATGACACTAACTTTACAAGTGAGTAAGTTGTGCAGTATTCTACAGTGAGCTTCCATTGATCTTGGAGGATTTAATTCCATCTCCTCCCACAGAATAAGATGCGTTTTCGAGGTGACCTCAAATTCTCTCTCTGATAATTCTCCTTGCTGGGATGGAGGTGGAACTGGTGCTAAGGTACTTTTAATAAATGCCAGTGTGTGCATATTTGTGTCTAAAAGTTCATATAATGGACCTTCAATGGAATTTAGAAATCCAACTTATACTAGAGTCCACTCACACATTATTCTCAGAAAACTGAGAGGACTGAAAATACTCTAATTCCAAATTATTCTGTATCCCTAAAAGTAAAACCAATTAATGAGTGACTCAATCAATGATAGTCCATCTAGATTACTATTAAGCAAAGATAATAAGAATGCAAATTATTCCTTGTTTTGGTTCCTACACTTGAGAGTAAGCCAGAAGTCACAGATCATGGTCCCCTGTAGAGAACTAAAGCATAAAGAAGACATCAATAAATTTTTGAAAAAAGTTAGTCAAATAACTTTTGTACTGGGCTCCCAGGGATACATTAATAAATAGGTGACATTCCATATCCCTAAGAAATTGAGTATTTTGGTTCCTACACTTGAGAGTAAGCCAGAAGTCACAGATCATGGTCCCCTGTAGAGAACTAAAGCATAAAGAAGACATCAATAAATTTTTGAAAAAAGTTAGTCAAATAACTTTTTACTGGGCTCCCAGGGATACATTAATAAATAGGTGACATTCCATATCCCTAAGAAATTGAGTATAATAAAGAAAAGTTTACTGAGAAATAAATAACCAAAATAAATAGTGCATTCAAGCCAAGCCTCTTATCTCACTATTATTAATATTCATTTTTTTGGAAAATCAGCATATCTTTCCCCTAAGAGTATCATAATTTCCTTTAGGAAGTTACTTAATGTCTTCATTGGATAATCTTAACTACTGCAGAGCTAACAATGACCAAGTGCTTACTATGTGTCATGCTTCTTGCTTCATCTTTCATAAATGTTATCTCTACATCAATAATTATTGTTATGTCCACTTAAAAACTGAGGACCTTGAGGCTCCAGAAGGTCAAATGAATTGTTGAGGAGAAATATCTATAAGCAGCAGAACTAGAATATGAATCCACAAATCTGACCCCAAAACTCAGGCTCTTATTACCACATTATTCTATAGTATGGTGGAAGTGAAGCCAGATGCCCTGTTAATCTTTTAGCCAAGGATCAAGACCAAACTAGACCAATTTGATCCCTTCTTTGCAATTTCATTATTAAAGAACAACAGAGAATCTAAGAACAGTTGCAGGGACCTCACTATCTTGCATTTGCCACAGGATTTTCCCCCATGATTTTTGGCTTTTTAGCACTGTCAAAATATATCAATTCCTTCAAATTTTATCCTTCAGTTCCCCACAAATTCCAGGAAATAAGGAATTCTTCTAAGGTATTTTTTCACTAATTTTTTTTTTGTGTGTGTGTAAGTTAGTAGAGCTGCTTCTTGTCTTACAACCAAGGGCTCATTGTTGATACACAGTTCTCTAAAGGGAGGTTATAAGCCAGCCCACAGGATAATTGTATAGATTCCTCAAAGAATAAAATGCTACAGCCTTGGTCCAAAAATAATTCAATAGGTTCACTGAGAAATAATGGCATAACAAGATGCCAGGTAAATCTCCACTGTTGTCCTCTATCTGGAAACCTTGAGGACTCTTAGGCCCTACTAAGCCAGTGACCTCAGTCACCATGGCCTTCTCCTTTAAATCCATCCACCACTGTGAAGGGGTTCCACTAAATGGCACCTGGTGGAAAGAGATCTCCCAGAGATGATCACACTGATCAGAATACAGACAAAGCCATCAAAGTGACCCTTGGGACAACTTATGGATATGCTTTTTCCATATGTTTCCATGACTAAAGTATTTAGGACTTCCTATCTTGGAATTATCTTCAGAGTCCAAGTTCTACTTTCAACACTTCAAACTTTTCTTACCCAGTGGGAGTGGCTTCAATTCTAGACTTAGCCTCATCTAGGTTAGGTTGGTGATATGTCTGGTGAACAGGGATAATAATCATATTGGAAATACTATTTCTAGATAAAAGTAAAATTTAAAAAAATAGTTGTTTATGGACTTTATTTTATTCATTTATTTATATGCATTGCTTAGAATTGAACACACAAGTGAGGCAAGCACTCTTCCACTGAATCACAATGTCTGCCTGCAAAAGTAAAGTTTATAAGTAAACCAGATATATTTTTCTTTTTCTTGGAGAGCTTGTAAAATGTCACTAAAGCAATTCCCAAATGTGTTCAGCAATGGCAGCAATACTCAAACAAAGTGGATAGTTTCCAAAGATGACTACTTTGAGGATCAACAATAACTAAGTAACATAATCCTACTGATAGTTTATGATGATTTCCCACATACCTTTTGGTAAGCCCTAACATCTACCATTTATCAGACCTTGCTAAATTTGTCAACATGAATTAGCTGATGTAATCCCTTAAGATTAGTGAAATATTATTCACTCCACTTCAACAAAAAAGATTCAAGATGTGCGAGTAACTTGTCCAAGGTTACACACAAAGTGGGTGAGTGACAGTCAGCCAGGAAACAATGTCTGTTCAGATTTTCACAATTCTGATACCTACTCCTCCTCTTCTGCTTAGGTTTTGACCGATAGAAGGAACAAACATACCATAACTATCAAGACTTGGAATTTTTTTTCAAAATAGAATGAAGAAAGGAAGGAAGGAAACCAAGCCTAGCACAGTCAAAGCATGGTCAGTGACATCAGAGGTACCTTATAGACCTTACCTGTTCCTCAGGTCTGAAGTCTAAGTTCCATGACCAGTCTTTTTTTCCTCCTTGACTATTTGGGAAACATTTCTTCTTTTACTGTTCTTGCTTTTCCTTCTAATGCTGCTAAAGTTCTCCTAAGACCTTGTAGTGGTTCCCCAGGTCCCTTCTTCTCTCTAAGCTAAGTAACATTGTGAGTACCTTCTTGTATCTCTAGAAAAAGAGAATTCACCCTGTCTCAATTTGTCCTCCCTCTCTTCTTTCCTCCCCTCCTTACTTTATTCATGTAATCATTCACTTATGAACTCCCTATTCTTTAGTTAAAGCTCTTTGTCATTCATTTGAGCACATTTTACCACTTTAAGTTTCAGAAATCTCAAGGGTAATGGTACTTTCTAATGCTCAGAAGTGTTTTATACCTGATTGGGTCTTCTTACCCTAAGTACAATCCTTCATCCATGAGGGGTGAATGAATAAAAGAGCAAACCCAGGAGGACACATAGAAATGGAGATTTCCATGTGGACAAAATTTAGTGTGTAATATGCAAACATCCAAAATATGTTCAGAAAACCACTGCCATACCCCTCATCTGTTTTGCCAGGCATGTTAGAAATACTTCCACAAGGCCAACAGTACTGCAGTAAGAATCATAAAAGAGAAGGTGGCATACTAAAAAGTACTGGATACTTAGACATCAGAAATATCTGTAGAAAGAGCATTTGAGGAATAGAGAGTTGGGAGTTCTATGGAAATGGTAGCCAAAAAGGCAGTGGATGGCAAGACTCTGAGCATGCCTTCCCACAAGGAGAACATGAGATCCCCATTGGACAGAGCCATGTGCAAACAAAGGCTGGTACTAATGAGTGGTCCTGGAGCTAGGTGAGCAGCAAAGCTCAAACTTGGCTTCTCCCCAGTCCTGAAATTCTCCATCTGCCTCACTTCTCACACAGACCTGGGACCCTGGCTGGTTGATACTCTGGCCCTGAGCACTCAGGTCACAACATGAAAAGAACAGCAAAGACTGATGAGTGCCTGAAGGACTCTATGCCCCAGGCCGGAGTTCTTCACTTCACTAATAGAACTGATTTCTTAAGGGTTCCCAAAGGGATTCTCTGCATCAATAGATCTTTTCCCTCTCTAAGTCCTACCCCCCATCCATATATGTTCAGCAATAGATGGCATAGATTTATTCTACTCTCAAAACAAAAAAAGAAAATAAAGAAAGGGAAAAGGAAAGAAGCAGGGTTGCTGGGGTGGGGATGGGGGTGGGGAAGGTCCAACATCCCCAGGGAATAACTTTTTATGGGGCATTAGATACAACAGCTTGCAAAGATTTGTGTGTCTATGTCAATAAATTTAGGGGGAGAAATTACTTAACATTCTGTGAGCTAAGCTTAATCTACACTTAGTATTTCATTAGCTATATTTCTTTGATCAAGTTATTTTACTTCTCTAACCTATTTTCTCATCTATAAAGCAGAAATAGTAACAGTGTCTATCTCTTCTGATTTCTGTATTTTTTTAAAAAAAGATGACATGTCTACAGTGTTTAGTTCATATCAAATGTCAGTAAATGTTAGTTTTTGTTAGTATTAGTAATATATTCAACTGATTTTAAAAGCATTTTTGAGATAGTAAAAGAAAGCATACCATGAGTGAACTCTATTTCTTTGCAGAGATAAAATAATTCAGTGTAACATTTAAACAGTAAAATTTGGGAAATTAGCCCCAAAGGAATTTTCAGTTGGCCCACCACAGTCATTGTATTTCTGACTATGCCTAGAATAGTTTCAAGGCTCACATGGGTAAGAAGCACTTAATGGATAAAGGGAGTGACTGAAGAATTCTGCTTTTGTTGTTTATTTTATTTTTTGCTTTTTTTTTCAGGTGACTTGGTACTGTGTTTACAAAGACAAAAAAAATACAGTTACCAAACATAACATTTCCCTAAATCACTCCTACCCCCATTCACAAACGTGGACACGAGGCTTCATTTTCTTCTAGGAGTGGAGCAGTGCTCTAATTAAAATCTTGTATACATTTTGAGAGATAATAGAGATGATGACCCTAATGATGACGACCGTGATGACTGGGGTGCCAGATAATAAGATCACCTTGTATTTCTTTCTACCAGTTGCTGGAGCACTTGTCACCCATTATCTCATGTATCCTAGACTGCGCCATTTGTTAGGTGGGGGCGTGGGTGTCACTATATGCGGTTTTCAGAGAGGCAGAAATTTTCCAACAAATTACTGGCAACTCAATGACAACACTGTGCACAGACAGCATTCTCACCTGCTGCACTCAATATCTTTTATTCTCCCAAATTTGGCCCACCCCATTTTCCACCTGGCATCACTGGTTAATAATCCAGATTCTGAATCTTATCTCAAGAATTCTATTCTGCAATGTTTGGGAACCAGTCTTTCTGTGTTGGTTTTTAAATATCCCTTGGGGATTCCTTGGATCGGGCAGGTTTGAGAAGTTTTGCCCTTTCTAAAATTCAGGGAAATAAGGAAGGGATACTGGGCAGAGTGGACTTTGGTGGTGACATTTAGATTCTCTGAAAACATGGTAGCTTTTCTGACCAGTTGGAGAATAACAGAAGGGTCCCGCCATAGATTCAATAATCAGTAGAGTGCTGCTCTATCCAAGAAATATTATTTGGAAATATAGTTCATGCTCAATTCTGGCACCTTAATATTGAAATATAATTAGACAATTTCTCAGCAGAACCTCTTTTAGGTCATAAGAGGTTGATAACTGAATCCTGAGAAATACTTAAATATCATTCACCAGATTCTGTGCAAAAGGGTATTATCTGCCCTTGCCAATCACTAATCAACATCTAAACCTGTCTTAAATTGAATCCAATGTCCATAATATATTTCTTAAAATGAAAACCTTTTTCTATATTATTAAATATTTTTCATAAATAAATCAGTTTTGGAATGAGATTTTTTAATACCTAAATAGAATTCTGATATTATTTAACATTTGGGTTGTTTAAAATATTTTATATATATTCATGATACTGTGATTGACATCTGTATATATGATCTCACTATTTACTTCTTCCTCATTCTCCAATCTAATCAACTCCTAAATATTTTTAATTGTTTCTCAAAAAAGAGTTATGAATCTACACCCACACCTCTCTTCTGACGCTACCACCCCAGGTTAGAGCCATATTAAAATGCCTATGCTGTTTCCAGATGTGGTCACTCTAAAAGGCCTATTTCTTTCCCTGCTTAAAATTGATTGATGGGGCTAGATGTATACTCCCTTAGTAAAGTGCTTGCCTAACCTGTATAAGGCCTTGGATTTGAACCCCAGGTTCATACAAATAAATATATAAATAAATAGTATTGATAGATGATTTTCCATTGCCCATAAAAGGAAGTCCACTATTCTCGGTATAGGACTCCAATGAGATTGCTTTAATCTAATTTTGGAGGCTTATCTTTAGTTGCTTCTATACACTTTTAACTCCATTTGTCCTTTTTTGTTCCCAATAGGCTGACCATGATTCCACATCTCACACTTATTGGTTCTGCTTCGAGGTAATCTTCACCTTACCACATGAAGAATACCATATTCTTAGAAGTTTAGCAGAGAGCTCTTCCTAGGTAGAACCATTCATCTTGCCTTCAAATACATATTATTTGAAGAACCTTCAATGATGATATTAGCAAGTATTAAGTATTTATAATTTCTTCTCCCCTAGATTGTGAATTCTTTAAAGCCAGAGTCACTTTTACTCCAACACACCTAATTTGTTACATAACTTATATAAGGTGCTTATCAAACATCTTTTGACCAGATGGATAATGTCACTAATAATATAGTTACATTAATAATGATAACTAATATTTTATGAATATATCCTGGGTACCAAGCATTATGTTGAGCACTGACTTAGAATTTACTGGTGATAAAAACAAAACTTAGTGAATTTAAGTAAATCAACCAAAATTACACAGGTGGTCATAGGCAAGCTGAATTCAAGTTAAATGGCTGGACTAAATGTTTTTGCTGTGATAACAAAACAAACATTTAGTACCATTCATTTATTTCAACTAAAGTTATAAGAAAGTATCCAAACCAGATATTTGAGCAATTGAGATAGACTTATTTTCTCCATAATTATGCTATATCAATTGTTTTCACTGCTCTTAACACCATATAAAACTTTCATCAATTCCCAGTCAAAAAGTCACTTGTCAGATCTGGTCTTTTTCTATACTAATAGGGAAAACTTTACTTATCAAAATAAAAGCAGAGAAAGGCAAAACAAGTTATAAAATAAGTTGTATTAGTAAGGAAGAAAATAGACCTTTACTGATCCAACAGATAATAGGTTTAACTAATAAATAGTCACACACTATGCATTTAAGCAACTATGCATTTTTTTCTCCAGAAAACTCTTTTTCATGTGGAATTTTTATAAAAGTAAACTTTATTTTAAAATTTTGGAATACCTGACAGTCGTTAGTTGTATTAAGTATGAAAGTAAAACAAGTAAGACTCCAAAGAAGTCAATTTATAATCATACACAGCTACAATCTTGATTTTTTAAAATTAAAGTTATTAAACATGATGTATCATCAGCATTTTTCAAGTCATCCTAACAAATCTTACTGAGCACTCATTCTTTACATTTTTTAAAGCATTGTCACAATCTTTGCTCTTACTAAAGCAGAAATAAAAAGGACTACAGGAAGGGAGTGGGAGTTCAGGGGGATGGGAGTAGGAAAGACAGTAGAATGAGTTGACATAACTTTTCTATGTTCCTATATGAATACATGATCAGAATTCATAACTCCACATCATATACAAGAATGGAAAGTTAGACTACATGTTTGCATGATATGTTAAAATACATTCTATTGTCAGTATAACTAAAAAGAATAAAAAAAATTAAAAAAGGACTACAGGAGGCATCCAGTGCCTGTGAATGACTGAAAGGGAGATGGGCTATGTGGCCTTCTGTCCTTACATATCGACTTAACATGGTTAGTGTTTTCTCAAGACTTGTGCATTTCTCTCACATAGGTCCCATCTTCCTTCTTTATGTGGCTTTTGCTCCAATTTATAATCTCAGATAAAGGTACACATATATATTTTTATTTTGTATATGATGTACTATGTTATATATAGTGTTTGTTACAGATACAAAGACTTACAGGCAGATCTAAATAAGTGTTAGCATCATTACTGTCACCATGACATACTTAGTTTCTTTTCCTTAAGCTCAGTATTAAATGATTAGTTCAGATAATAAGAAAATAACTATTCCTGTTGAATGTCTGTGTTATGTTTTTCACCTCTTATTTAATCTTAGAGATTATTTGTGTTTTAGATCAATAACAAACACAGTTACATTTCTTCTCATGTTTTAACTGACTAATATTTGGATAGTTTTCTTTTTAATACTCTGCTTTACAGATTGACAAAATTCTTTTGTAATAAACTCAGTTTTTTAATAGAGCCATGAGTTTTCAGGGTTAAAAAATATGAAGTGGAACAGAGACTTAAATGCATATTCTTTTCCTGACTGAAACTACTTTTGTGGTATTTTATGCTCCTCATGGCATTGTGTGTCGCCCTCTACAGTAGAGGAAAGGCAATTGCACTAATTGTATTGCCTGGGTATAAGAACTTGTATTTCTCCAAAGTCCTAAGTCCAAAGCCTTAGGCTACCCATTTTTCTGCCTCTAGGATAATCAGTGAATATAATTAAAATAACTATAACCATAAACACATATCCAAGAGAAATTGGGAGAATATTTTTTCTAATTTTCAAGTCCATGTACAAAAAAACGAATGCTACATCTATTACTCAGAAATTAATATTTTTAAATATTTCTTTTACTTTCCTGAAAAACAAAATTCTAAGAGTCTGAAGACTGTCTTATTCTGGTGGGTTATTTTATTTTATAAGGGTGTAAGAAGGGGAAATGGAACCATATATTTATTTTCAGAGCTACCACCAAGTAGATTTTTGACTCACTAGATTTCAGTCTTCACATCTTCCAAAGAAAGAAATTTAAATAGCTTTTCTCTGAGTTACATTCATGCATGAAAATCCCCAAATTAAAGATGATTAAATAAAGAGGATTAAAATATGGAAATTCAGAAACATACTGAAAGTAATACTGTGAAGACATGACAAGGTTTTATGAGATAGTTGTAGAATTCTTTTCTTACTGTTATTTAAAAATGAAATGCTTGCTGCTGGACATGGTGGCTAATGTCTGTAATTCCAGTGACTCTGAAGGCTGAGGCAGGAAGATCTAAAGTTCAAAACTAGACTCAGCAATTTTGCACCCTATCTCAAATGTATTAAATAAATTAATTAATTAATTAAAAAGGACTGGGGCTATAGCTTAGTGGTAAAGTACTAAAATGCCCCTAGGTTCAGTTTCCAGTTCCACCCTCCAAAACAAAACCCCAAATAAATGATCAAAAGGACGGACCCTGCGCCTCTTAACAAGACCTTACTCCAAAAACAGGGTGTCATCCCCATACAGGCGTGGCTGGGGCATCTCTGACTCTCTGCTGCCCTCTCATGTTTCAACAGTCTTTATCTCTGGCAAGTACTGCCTGCTGAAGACCAATGCAGGTGAGGCTTTCTCTAAGTAACTGAGGGATTACTGCAAAGATCCAGTCATTACTGTGCAAAAGTAAAGTCATTAATAGAATATGCCAGAAAAGCCAATGAACTTTAGTTAGCCTCTGTTACTTCCACTCTTCCTGTTTTTGAATTACCTTAAAGAACAAAAAGTATCACACATGGGGCAGGATTGTAAAAAGAAAGGCTTATACTTCCCACCACCTGGTGAACTTTCTAAAACTTATCTCCTTGAACTCTTGCAACCACCCTGAGAACTAAGTACATACAACTCCATTTTTCAAATTGGAAAATAAAGTGAAAGAGAGAGACAGGTTTCATATCAGGATCTGAATGCCACACATCAGCTTTTTGTTATATCACACTGAAGAATAAAATAGCTCATGGGCTGGGGTTGTGGCTCAGTGGTAGAGTGCTTGCCTAGCATGTGTGAGGCACTGGGTTCAATTCTCAGCACTGCCTATAGATAACAAATAAAATAAAGATCCATCAACAATTAATAAATTTTTTTAAAAACAGATCTTCAGTAGTAAATCTTTTTTAAAAAAAATACTATTTTAGAAGCCCTATTTTAAAGAATTATTAGGTCACTTTAGATCTATATAATTACCTCTCATAAGTAAAAATAAAAACTGGCAGGTATCTGACATGTTTTAACTCTAATGGTATGAAGTAGAACTTCTCTGTGTTTAATATTTATCAAAGTAACAACAAAAACAACAAAAAAACCTGGTCCTGGCATGATGGCACACACCTGAAATTCCAGCGATTTGAAAAGATGAGGCAGGTGGATCACAAGTTGGAGTCCAACCTCAGCAATTTAGTGGGGCCCTAAGCAACTTAGCAAGATATTTTCTCAAATTAAAAAAATAAAAATAAAAAGGACTGGGGATGACATTCAGTTGTGAAGTGCTCCTGGGTTCAATCCCCAGTACCAATAAATAATCAAACTTGAAGTGGGTAGAAAGGTATTATATGTTCTATGGGACTAATTTTCAGGAAATATTATATGACATAGAAGTTCTTAATTATTTTTTACAGTTAAATAATTGGTTTATGGAAGAGTTATAGTGAATTATTTTTTTCCTTCAAAAAACTGGCTCTCAAAAGTAAGTTTTTAGACTCTGAAGAATAATCTTATCATCTCAATAAATAATGCACTAACATCTATGACAGTGATGAGGGGAAAGGACACAAATTAGGACAATAGAAGGTGTCATTTGGACAAGTCCAAAGCAAGTGTGTCCCTGTGGGCCATTTTGGGGGATCCACACACATTACTCTTATGATTCTGCATCCTTGTCTTTCTCTCATTCTTCCCTTTTCTTTTTAATTTCTGTCCTGTTCTTTTCACTGTCCCTCATGATGGGCTGAATGAGTATGGGCACCTCAAATTCACATTGACATCCTAATCCCCAACATGGTAATAGTTGAAGGTAGGGCTTTGGGGAGATAATCAGGTCATGAGCGTGAAATTAGCACCCTTTTAAAGGAATCTACCCGCTTGCCCCCTTTCGACCCTGTGAGGATGTAATAAGAAAAACAGATCTGCAACCTGTCCTTCCCCAGAACTCAAACACATTGACAAGTTGATCTCAGCCTCTAACACCATAAGAAATAAATTTATGTAATTTATAAATTTATGAGGATAATCTCTGGTACTTTTTATAGAGTCTTAACTGACACCCCTAGTTTTATGAACAGAGTAGGTCAGAGAAACCAAAACAACAAAACAAAATTTATCAAGATGTATTGAGTGCTGACACTGTTGGGCACCATGCTAAGGTAAAAGTGAACACATTAATTCACGGCACCTACCAACGGTGATCTTACTGCATAAAGTGGGATCACTATTTTATAGATGGAGAAACCAAGGCAGAGAAAGGTATGCAACCTGCTCAGGGCCATACAGCTGTCATGATAGAGAACAATTTGAGTTTGGACAGGCAGCCCACAATTTTAATCACATCTCTGTAGATCTATGAAGGACTCCTGCAGGGGAGCCTTGAGCTTGTTCAATATAGCCCTTTGGGCTAGTGAGGAAATGAATTTAGACAACCCTGTTCCTCTAGATTTTCAGCAAAATTTCAAAGATGGCTGCCTTGATCTAATAGGTTGCCTTGCTGACTTAAAAATACAACAACAAAACATCTACTTTTCTCATCTCCTCAGTACTACTACAGAGATATAGTGAGCTTCTAACAGGAGGAAATAAGCCTGGAGGGAAGAAACACATAAGTAATACCTTTTCTTATCTGAAGTCTAACTAGTGTCAAAGACTCAACCACAATTACTTTATTGTTTAGGTTTTAAGGACTCAATTTTTCAGAATGGGATGACAGACAGGAACTTTTCACTGCTCTTGCCATCATCCCCTCACACTCCAGACCCTCTTCCCACCTTGGTTTGCAATATTTGGACAAGAAAAAAGACTTCCGTTCACTAGCCAGGCAATTTTCTGTTGGGCTTTGTGAGGAGTCCAGCTGCCAAGCAGTTAATGACAGATAATTTCTCTCCCTTCCTACATGGGATGTTTCTGTAGTCCTCAGGTCAGGAGTTATTGGGTACAAATGAGGCCCCATTAGCCTTAAATTCCCAATTCCATTGTCTCTTATTTCCCTCTCCAGGGCTTCATTCAATATTATGTAAAAGTTTCTGGGAGCTTCTATGGGGTTTCTCACCTATGTGTAAGATCATGTCTCTGAGTGCTGCTGGTCATCTGCCAAGGTGGTTTGCAGCTGCTCTGTCCACTGAACACCCAAACATCTTGTGCAGGACACAAAGGAGTTCTACTAGTGCCTAAAGCTGTTCTTCTGGGAAGATGCTGCCCCATCTGTGAGGCAAGTTCATATGCAACCTCAAACTAAAACAAAACAAACAAACAAATGCCAAGAGACCAAAATAGCACACATTGTACTCAAACCAAAATGTCAGTCTTGCTTATTGCAAAAGTGGGTGAGAGGAAGGTAGCTCCTGTTCACAGGGGTACCTGTAATTCCTGGAATAGGGCTGGAGACCAGGTTCAATGTGGTTTTTGTTCCTAAAATAACTTATTCTGGTACTTAGAAATTCTTTACAGTTGGTCTCTTGGTCAATGTCAAGAACAAAATTGGTAAACCATATGTATACTATGAAATGAATATATATATACACACTATGAAATGACAATGGAAAGTCATTACCAACAAGATTTGTAAAGTGAAACACGGAAAAAAACAAAAAAATGTAATAGTCATTGAAATACAAGTGCTATTTGGTATACTTTCAGATAAGAAGATAACATTAACTACTGTTTCAGAATCAACTCTGATGTGGTGACTACAAAGGCAGCCACTTGACTGGACATGACAAAGTTAAATTTAAAGCAATTTGTATTCACTAAAAATTTAATAAGAAGCTTCTTATTAAGGGTTGGGGTTCTAAGAAGACACTTGAGTCAAGATGAAGTATTGGTCTAGTTTGGAGAGTATGTTAATTTTCTTTTGGTAATAATTTTAGAAATCATAGGTTTTCTTTTCCAGGCAATTATTTCAATGAATCAATTGGGGTTTTGAGAAATGATTAAATGAGGTTCAATTTGGTTTCAGGTTCAGCAAAATGAGATCATTCATTCTATTTTTGGTTCAGTTCAGGTCAAGTCTCCTGGTTAAATCAGACCAATAGGCATTGGGATAATATATTTTTATGCCTTTTCTTTCCCTCATCCTTTCTTCTACTTTTCTTTCCCAAACATTTGTGGACCTGAAAACAAATGTGACTCCATTTTTTAAAAATAAATAAATAACACAGTTTCTACCTCAAGGCCTGTCCTAAGGAAGGGGGCCTGACCCTTGTCCTTGGATAAACCCACAGAGCACTCCTAAGCACATACCCACCCTGCTGAGTTGTTTGTAAATAACAGGAGAGGTCTGACTCAGTTGGGCTAGGTGGGGACCCATGGTAACCCCCCTAGAAACCTCCAATCAGCATGAGACAGTGAAAATACTTGGACTGCCAGATGACCCCCAAGTAGTTTATGGTGTTTGATAACATGTTGGGAAACCATGTAGTTTAGCACATACACCGCTCATGGCTTAAACCAATCAGTTCAAAGGAATGCCCCTCTTGTACTAGCCAGTCACCCTTACCCAACTTGCTCCCGCCAGTGAATGTGCTAATCAATGCTAAGATTTGTTGTCTGATTTTCCTGAGATATGGAATGATTTTCTGTGTGATGTTGTGACACATAGAGTATCCCCCCGAAACCTATAAAATCTCACTGAATAAAGGACGGGGACTCACTCCCTGGGACCGCTGCATGGGGATCGGTTGTGAATCCAGGCTCCAGCTTGCAATAAAGACTCTTGTGTGATTGCAACGGATTCGGCTCCTGGAGGTCTACTGGGGTCTCACGAATCTGGCATAACAGACCCTTTTCTCATCACACTGAACTTTTCTGTATTGTGTAATAACATGTTCTCTCCCCTCACAAGTTGTATTTATACTCAGCAACCCAAGTTCCCATAAGAACTACTGGAATAGTAATATGTTCCTTCCAGCACAAAACACATATTTCTCTTATTTATACTTTTACTTTCATTAAATTAGACTACCATATATGAAGATGAAGCAGATAACCAAGCCTGGAACAAAAATAGCAGATATTCTGAGGGTAACTCTGTCTCCCACAACACAAATGCCTAGAGCAAAGCTGAAATGAGTTCCAATATAAAGTCAAGTGGTTAAGAATGGGGTACATTAGAACAGGTTTTCCAAGGGACAGCTTAAATGGAAAAATTGTAAGACCAATGATAGTGAGGATAACATAAAGAAGAAAAAAATTATTTCTTTGACATTTTAGAATTGGAGTATAGAATCAGCATTACTGTGATGTTGAGTATTGAAAGATATATATTCTTCCTGGACACAAAAAGAATAAGTCCGAAGATCTCTCTTACCTGTTATGGTGGCTTTGTTGATGGATGGTTGGTTGCACATTGGTGTTTTTCTGACAAAGAGAGAAAAATACAAAGCAGTAAGTATGTGGTCCTTGTTGATTTGAGTAGGTGCTGAGTCGTTTTAGATATGAAATTTTAATTTTAAGGATTTTTTTAAGTTAGGAGATGCAGATTTCCTTCAGTCAATTCTTGGGGATCCTTTTACTATATCTCAGATCATACGTATGAAATTTTTAAGAAAGTTAAGTCTCACGGTGATAGACATTGGGGAAGATTATGATGTTCATGTCACAGGAACATGATGAAAGTGGAAATTCTTATTAATTGACTATATTCAATTAAGCTAGGGTTTACAGAGCTAACACAGACTTTCTGAATTTAGAAAAGTAGTCAAATTATCACTGTTTTCCTTAAAACAGTGCTAAGAATCTTTGATTTTGACATAAAGCCTCATGATTGTTCATACATTATCAGAAGTGCATGATTCTTTCTAAAGTATCTTAGAGAAGGTATTTAAATTTTTTTCCTATTTTCTTACATTGAGAAACATTTCTGATACAAGTGTTAGAGAGGTATATTGACAAGGTGTATAAACATATGCTATAGAGATTTTAGAACTATTGTAAACCTAAGGTATTTAAATAGATTCCATCTAGTATTCTTTCCTATTTTTTTAACAGATGTTTGCCAGGTTCCACCAGATGATTATAAACACCCTTAGGTTAAAAACAAAACAAAACAAAACAAAAAAAAAAAAATATATATATATATATATATATATATATATATATATATATATATAAAGATTAACTCATATTCCCTTCAAAGCCCAGCATGAGCACACACATACACACATACACACAACCTCAACTATTTTACAGATATCCCTAAATGTACCTATTTTTAAAGTGTTTTTAAAGATGGCAACAAGTTAAAAGCTATCAATTATATATATCAACAAGTTAAAAGCTATCAATCTATCTGGTATTAAATAAGTGCTCAATAAATTATGTTGAAAAGAACATCATTTATGGATTGTCCAAAGTTTTTTGGAATAGAATTTTATAAAATCGTTACTTATAATTGATAGCTTTTAACTTGTTTCCATCTTTAAAAACACTTTAAAACACATTAAGGGATATCTGTAAAATAGTTGAGGGTGTGTTGTGTATGTGTGTGTGTGTGTGTGTGTGTGTGTGTGTGTGTTTCTTCTAGTGGCTACACTTACTTAATAAGCATTAAGTGTCTGTCACACGCTATACTAAATGAGCACTTTAAATGAATTATCTCACTTAACCCTGAAAAAAAGCCTCAAGGCTGGTAGAATCATTGTCCTCATTTTACCAGTGAGAAAAACAAATCTTTGGGAAGTTGAAAATCTGTTCCAAGCCAGCAGAGATTTGAATCAAGGTAATGTGACTCTAGGCTGCACTCTACTCTTTGTCTTAGCTTGGGATGCTTTTGTGGAAGCCAAATGGATAACCATACAGATGTGCAGTTGGCAGCAGATTCTCTAATGCTGAAGATGACGACTATCCTAGCAGGTCTGGGGGAAGCTTACAGAAAGCCCTTTGGTGTTTTGTAATTTCTCGCTCGTTCTATTCAGTGTCTGGCTCTGGGTCATTGCTCTTAAGTTTATTGGTGTCAGCTTGGGATTGAATTTTTGTGTTTGATTGAAAATACACCATGATTCACTTCTGATTTATTTTAGTTTTTTTAAATTATGAAAATAAAAGTCAGGGCTGGGATATAGCTCAGTGGTAGAACAATTGCTTAGCATGTGTAAGGCTCTGGGATGATCCCCAGCACCATATAGAAGTGAGAGAAAGAGAAGAAATTAAAAATATAAATTTGAACTTGATAAATGTTTTATTTAAAAAGGTCAATATTTTAAACTGCTGCTTTGAAATAGCTCTGTTTTCTATACTAGTAGTTACCTTCTTGCTGAGAGTTTGTTATTCAGATGAGTTTGGGGATATTCAGGATGATATAGTTATAGACTAGAGTTTATTCAAATGACTTAAACATTGATGTCTGAGAATGTTTTTTACTTCTTGTTCTGTGAAAATTTTGAAAACATTGACTTTTTGTCTGGGAAAATATAAATAAACATTTATCCTTTTCTATAGTTTTGGAAAACCAAATGGTTGACTTGCTACTAATTCTCATTTTATCAATCTTACTACTGACACTTGGGAACTTGACATCTTGATAAGTAACAAGCAGAAAATATTAATCACTGGATTCATGGTAACTTGACAGATTATTTTTAAAAAGAATGAGTCACAATTTATTCTTGGAATAAAAAAAGTCTAAAGGGCACAAAAGAGCAAGAAGATCACAAGAAACCATTAGTGGGCTAACACTAGAGCTCTTGGATGAGTTCTTCCTAGACACCAACCCTAAAGCAAATAAAAAAAAAAACAACAACAAAAACAAAAAACAAGTTCTTAGATGAGTTCTTCCTAGACTCCTTTCCTAAATCAAATAAAAAGGTAGTCTGTGAAAGGCAGCACAGGTCTTCTTCAAATTCCAACAGTGAGCTTGGAAACATTTTAGTGGCACAGGGAGTGAAGGGCAATTAAATCCTGATTCTTTCAGAGTCATCATGCCATGTACCAGTGGCATCCTCTTTGCTAATACCAAGCACAACAGAGTCCAGCTGTGTGGAGATTGAATTCTACTATTCCGACACCCCAGGAAGCTGACTTGGTTTGAATTAATAAAGGAGGTACAAATCTGCATTGACTAAAAAGGAGACCATACACTGGCTTTCACTTAGAGTCTACCAGATGATATTGTAATTCAATGTCTCCATGGGCATTGCATAGTTAGTCAAAGCAGGTGTAAGTTCAGGTGTTACCTATGATTTTTCACTCCCTCCTTTCCATTTTAATATATCCTGTGCCTGTAAATCAGTTGAGAACCTCTGTCTTGTATAGAATAGGCCTGAGGACATTTCTTTGAAGATAGAAGGGCCAGTGTGATACCTTCACACCTGTTTGATTAAGTGTCTATTATATTAAATGCTTGCACTCAGGTGACCACATCCAAAGGAAATTTACAGGGCATTAATTTCTTGTTTGCCTTTTAGAGACAAGACCTCGATTTCTTACTGAAATTTGAGACTGCAAGTTTTAGTGGCAACCAATAATTTCATTTTTCCTTCAGAGATAAAAATTTTTAGAAGGTTAAGTTTGTACCCATAACCTACTGAATAGCAAAGGTCTCAGGGCTATTGAGGTCAGCCTGATGTTTTACAACTTATGACCATGTTGTATAGACAACACAACTGGAGATAAATGATTTCTTCATGGCACACCCTCAGGCTTTAAATGCTGAATGACCACTTTACACTTTCAGTCAACAAGCATTTGCAGAGATTTAGAAATGAAGTGTCCCCCAAAAGTTCATGTGTGAGAAAATGCAAATGAGGTTAAATGAGAGCTGTAACCTAATTAGTAACTTAAACCACTGAAATGGATTAACTGGGTGGTAACTGAAGGCAGGTAGGATGTGGCTAGCGAAGACTGGTCACTGGGAGTGTGCCTTTGGGGTTTATATTTTGTCTCTGGTAAATGAAGCTCTTTGGCTCTCTCTGCTTCCTGTTGGCCATGTTCTGAGCTGCTTTCTTCCTCCACATCCTTCTACCATGATGTTCTGCCTCATCTTGGTCCCAGAGCTCTGTGGTCAGCCATCTGTGGACTGAGACCTCTAAGACCATCAGTGAGCCCCAAATAAATTTCCCCTCTTCCATAGTTTGTGTCAGGTATTTTGGTCACAGCAATGAAAAATCTGACTAAAACAGAGGAATTATTCTGTGTTCTGATAGGCACTGGGAATATGAATGTGAACCAGCCACACCCCTGCTCTTGGGGAACTGACATTGCTGAGGATCAACCAGGTGATCAGGCAAGTAGGGCACAGGGAGAAATGTGCTTGAATAACAGGATGCAACCAGGCAGAGTTGGAAAGACATGCCAGCCAGCTAGGGCTGGTCACTGTGGGTCTATATCTGGCAGTGTGAAGGACAGTGCCCCCAAAGCAATTATATTTAAACTGTGATGAGAAGAATGAACCAGTTAGTCAAGTGGAAAAGAAGAAAGAGAAGGTAAATGTTCAAGCTGAGGGAAAGACAATCGGCCCAAGGTTCTAGGTTCCATGTCAATTATTTGTGTTGTGGAAGTTCCACTAATTTTTTTTTTTTTTTTTTTTTTCTTTTTTTTAGAAAACCTTTCTCTATCACAGGAAGTACTTGCCTAATGGCCATAGCTTCTTGATAATCAGGGAAATGTGGATTGTAGAGGTAAACTATGTTATTATGGAGTGGAAAAGTTCAGTTTTTTATTTTCTTTAAGAAGTAGTTATCGAGTATAAAATAATATAGACTCAGATATACCATAATACCTAATAAGTTTCTACTCACTGTTCTCTTAATATTGATTTGATTTTTTTGTTTTGTTTTGGAAAATTCTTCCAGGCTGATAATCTTAACTTAACTTTATTATAAATAATACTTTAAAAAATAATAGATATTAGAATAATAGTTTATCAGTTTCTCATTTAATTTTGCAAAATTTACTTCCTTATTTTTGATTTTTTAGATTTATCAGGATCCTCCAATTAAAAAAAAATTGTAGTTGTAGATATACAGAACATCTTTATTTTATTTGTTTTTTTTTTTTTATTTTTATGTGGTGCTGAGGATCAAACCCAGTGCTTCATGCAAGCTAGGCAAGTGCTCTGTCACTGAGCAATAGCCCCAGTTCCAAAATCCCCCAATTTTAAATCATTTTCCATTTCAAGTTTCCTTCTCCCAAACACTTCTATTGTTATTACATCAATCTCAATTTTATTAATTGCTTCATGAATGCTGCTGCTCAGAGAGTCAATGACAGCAGGAGAATCAAAGATCTTTGTTGAGATCTGGTGTTTTTCCAGTTAATTGTTGTCTTAGAATTAACAGTATGACCTTGAGATATCATTAAGGTGTGATGAGATTATTTGCCTGTGGCTAATTTATGAAATAAGCCAAAACTATAAAGTTACTTTGAGTATAAATAACTGGCTAGAAGACAAATCATGCCAGGTAATTTCTGACAGAATCACCATGTTGATTTGTCATACTGTTTCATTCCTGATGTTAGAATCACCACTACACTGTATTTATAGTGAATTAGCAGGGTATCATCTGATGTCTTGTTAATGTCCATGGTTAGATAGCTTGGCAGTGAGAAATTTAATATTTTGTCTTGAGTTCAATTCAAATTGAGATGACATTCTTTAAAAGCTCAGCAAAAAAGAGGGAATAAAGAATAACTTACTTGCTAGGCGCTCGGTCTTGCAAATTAGTTAATGCAGCAAAATTGTTTCATACAGTTCGCAGGCAGGCTAAGACCTACAACAAAAAGAAATTCTTGAGATGTCTTTAACTGAGGTCATCTTAAATGCAATTAAGAATGGTTTGTTAAGAGGAAATCTGATAATGCTTAAAACTTAATTTCATATACCACTAAAGAATCTACTAGCACTTAGTAAGGCTTGTATGCATCCATATGAAATCCACAGAGATCACACTGTCAAAATTTTCCAAAAATCCCTTTTCATTATCTACAAATGTGGTCATAGCAGCAGCAGTCTCCATAGCATTCCTGTATTCCCAAGTCACTAACACAATATCCCAAGCAAACATGTATGTTGCATCTTATGCATATATGAAATAGTGTAGTATAAAATACTAATGAAGCTTACTTTAAGGATAAAAATAAAAATTATTCCAAAACTCTCTTTAAGAATTTACCAAGAGGGCTGGGGTTGTGGCTCTGTGGTAGAGTGCTTGCCTAGAATGTATGAGGCACTGGTTTCAATCCTCAACACTACATAAAAGTAAATAAATTAAATAAAGGCATTGTGTCCATCTACAACTAAAAAGAAAAAAAAAGAAAGAAAGAAAGAAAAAAGAATTCACCAAGAGTTCCATAATTTGCAGTCAGTAAACTAAGTAAATCTTAGATTGCTTTTCAGCTTTACCATGTGTCTGTACCAGCTAGTGCACAGATGGTCTTTTTCTTGGTTAAGACTGTGAATGACAAGAAGTCCCCAAGAAGGTATTTTCTCACATAAAATGCAACTGCTCTCTCTCTCTCTCTCACTCTCTCTCTCTCTCTCTCTCTCTCTCTCTATATATATATATATATATATATATATATACACACACACACACACACACACACACACACACACACACACACACATACTTCCTGGAACAGAGAAAATACTCAATAAAATGGCATCGTATGAAGAATACTTAGATTAAATATATCTACACATATGACAAGGCAGGAAAACGATGCCACCACCTCTGATAGCCCCCTTTCCTAATTCCAATCAGACTAGAAGGTGGCCAAGGAATGGAAGTGAGCCTAGGAGAGAAAAGTTGCATGAATCTACTGCCCCTGGCTTTTTCCTAGAATGAGCTCATTTCCTCAGGGTGGATCCTCAATTAGGTAGAATTATAGGTGTTCTGGATGTGAACCAGAATGCTAAATTTATCTAAAATGTGTTTTGCTAAGTACTAGGGTATTGCACAACAAACCAGGCTGCCTGAATCTGTTCAGTATTAATGTGTGAACCTGAACAAGTTATGTAAGCCTCTCCTTACCTCAGTTTTCTTAAATACAAACTGTAACTTATATTTACCTCACAGGATTGGAGTGTGAATTAGAAGAAATGACAGGTTAGGTGTCAAGAAAAAGCATTCAGTGTGGGTGAGTTTATCTGGGGTAGCATTTCACTTGATTAATGATTTGGCACACACACAGGGAATTTATTTAGTGACTTAGGAGTGGTACTACAAGGGGGCCCCCAAATTCTATTGCTCTAAGGGCTCCAGAATTGTCTCCAGAGTTTTTTTTTTTTTTTTTCATCTGGCATGGATCTAGAGTCAGTTTATATTTTTTTCCAAGACTAAAACATTTCAGACTTCAAAAAACAAAAACTTGACATTAATTTGTGTTGGTCAAAGAAAGTTTGTGCATTGGGATAGTGACCTACAGCATTTCCCCTGAAGGAATCTGTGGTGCTTCCTAAGGAGCCAATCATGATTAACTCAGTCACTGGAAAATCCTGGCTCATTACCACACATAAACAACCCACAGCTCTGAAAGGTCACACTGCCTATGACAGAATATTCAAATAGCTAACTGCTGACATCAGACTACGATGTCTTTCAACAGGCATGGAATCTTGACTGATGCAGAAATAAATTGGATAAATGATCCACTGTCATTAAATCATGCAGACTTGATTTATGTTTTAAGAAGTGAATACTGAACACATTTGAAAAGCATTTTAAATAAGATTATTGCACCAGCTAATCGATCCCTTTTCTAGGCAAAAATTTTAATTTCAGAATTCTGATGATTTTATCATAATATGCTGTTGTAAATTCACTGCATTTGACAGCTGGTAAATAGAAATAATATTGTAGGTAAATCATATTCCATGCTCATTTGAGAGGAAAGTAATTCATGAAAGGAAACATTAGTTCATAAAAGAAATATTTTCTGTAGAGAAATTTTCCTGTGTTATAATAATAAATATATTAAACTGGATTATTTTTTTGGATTTTAAGTTTTTTATGTATTTGTTTTGAATAAATCATACATTTGCTTGCTGTAGACTTTAAGTAGAAACATAATTATCCTGCAAAAAGTCTCATCTCAATAATTAAGCCAAAATCAAAATTATTGTTATTTATGCGATAGATGAACATGGAAAGGGATACTTCAGTGGCATTAAAATATTCATATCCTTCTATTTCTTAAACTGTTCATTATTATTATGATGATCATTTATGCTCTATATAATCACTAGATATATTGTTTCATATGTATGAACTATCTCAAAACAAACAAAAAATAAAAATGGAAGAAAAAGTTCCCCTATCCCAGTCCCTCCTTCAGGCATCCACTTGCCAGTCCCTGAGACTGACTTTGAGGTTGTGTCTTACAGTTTGCTTTTACAAACACTGCTGTAGTAAATAGCCCTGAGGATACATCATTCCCTGTGTGTGCAAGTCTTAAGTCATTGTGGCTTTCTCTCTCTCTCTCTCTCTCTCTCTCTCTCTCTCTCTCTCTCTCTCTCTCTCTCTCGTAGGACAAGCAGTATTTTATAAATTTTTAGATTAAGTGTTAATTATTATCCTTAGCCAAAGTATAAATAAAAGTTTCAGACAGATCTTTTAAGGGGTGCTTCCTGGGGAATCTTTATCCTAAATATCACTGGGTTTGTCTTTGCAGAACACAAAGAGGTAGGTAACTGTTGCTGGGGAGAAGAAATGGAAATAGTTTTACTGGAGCCCATGAGTTAAGGTTCCGTTATTTTTTGCTTTTTTTCCAGGGCTGCTCTCACTCCCCATTATTTCAGCTTTGTAAGAGATGTAGTCAGAGCTTTATTGCCCCTATAATTTTCTTCCCTTCTTAATGTTGTTAACCAAAGAAATCCCTGAGGTTTCTTCCACATGGCTCAGTTGCAGAAAATTAAGGTCACTGCTTTCTCTTCTTCTCCTACAAGTACAATGTAACAGAACAAGATCAAAAATACCTCCGGTATGATGAGAAACATACACACCTTAGGAAAGAAATACTGATGGTACTATAGAAAAATTGTGGACAGAGATGATCCGTACACTGGCCTGTGGGGTGGGATGTTATTTATATAGAGTTCTCAAACTTCTTTATGTGCTCTTAAACAGCTATTGATCAGTACCAAAATTGACAGAAAAAAATGTGGACTTCATGAATCAGTAATGAACAGCCTCAAGGAGAGTTTTGAGGATTGTTTTTCAATTCATGTACACTTTATGCCACTAGGTGGCGGTAAAACACAGACTGAGATTCTTGTGGGGTGGGTGTATCCTGTGTGAAATGAAAGTATTCCTGATCCAGGTTTTAACTTCAGAAGAAATGCTGGAGTCAACCTAGAATTATGTACAAGATAAAAAGTTTATTTTGATAGAAAAGAAAATCTCTTTCGACTTATGTTTTTGTTGAACCATATGAAATTGTTTTGGTTATGTCAAAAAGTTATTGACAATTTCCTATGAAATTGGAGAACTGAACTGTAAGAGTTCAGATATCTGGAAAGATGCTAGTTACCATTTATATTAATGAAGGCCAAGGAAATGCTGGGTGAATAAAAGCACCTGAAAAGAGACCACTCTTTTCTTCCATTGCTTCACAGAGAGGGCCTGGTGGGTCCAGCAAACTTGGGGACTGTGATGAGATCATAAAAATCTCTTAGGGGTGAAATATTTTTAAAAATATTGGTAATGTCCTACTACTATTATTAATGTTCTACAGTATTAATAACTACTATATTGTTTCCTAAAAGTATTATTGGTGCTGTATTTTAGTTAGAGAAGGCAAAAAATGTGGGTATTCCTGCCTAGTCTTCATGGGTTGGGCATGTCTCTCTAGACTGACTGATGTGAGGCACTCCACAGGGAGTCAGGATAATGTTTTGGTGGGGGTTTCCTGTCATTTGCTTCATCAAAGATTCCACTTCTTTCAATACTACAGACTTTCAGATGAGAATTCCAAGAGACTTAGAGTTTTACAAGGTTGTCATAATTGCAAACAGTGGAATTAGAGGGCCAGAGACCGCTGATTCCAGTATTCAGCAGTGTTGTGCCTCCTTGGTGCTCTTGGGCCTCCAGGAACTCTGGCCAAGTTGTTATCCTTGTGGGAGGAAAAGGGAAGTAGGGTCATTCTCAACACTCAAGTCTCTGTGCCAAATGAAATACTCATACCAAAACAGAATTTCAGTTTTGAAATTGAAGTATACAAACAAATTAGATTTGAAACTTTTTCTGGGGCTCAAAGAGATTCTGAAATTATATGGAAAAGTCTAAGCCACCAGAGGTAGAAGACAGTTCAGGTTGACCCCTAGCCAAAACTTTACTCTAACAGTGTTCTTCACATTAGAATAAAACATAGAGGGATTTGTAAGATCCTTCCTGAAAATTAGGCCTAACCAAGATGTTCTAGGTTCAGCTCCATCCAACAAAATGGGATATATATTTTTGTGACTTCCTAAATTCTCTTGTAATTTAGTATTTAATTCTTTTCAAAACCCAAAAGGCCATAATTTATAAATAATAGGGGAGGATCCTTTCATGTTTCGGGGCTGCACTCAGGCCTAAAGAAATGGGTTTTCAAGAAGATGAAGATGAGATGAATTGGAGGAAGGTCCTTGACCATTTTGGACAATAGTGGCCTGTTTTTAAGATCATAAGGAAAGTCGTAACACCCAGAAAAAACAAACCTAAATGGATAGAAAGTAAGAAAGAAAATGTGAGCAGTAGTTGTTTGGGGATTGTGCATTGTGTGAAATTTTCTTCCTTTTGTTTATATTAATTTTTCTAAAGTTTGTATGCAGAAACATTTTGAGAGCAATGTGGCTCTCCCTGCAAATTTTATTTTATTTTTAATAGTCTTTAGTTATAGATGGACACAATACCTTTATTTATTTATCTTTATGTGGTTCTGAGGATCAAACCCAGTGCCTCCCCATGCTAGGCGAGTGCTCTACCTTGGAGCCACAACCTCAGGCCTCCCTGCAAATTTTCACCAAAATTTAGTGTGAAATTATGAATTCAAAATATAGTAGAAAGAGTGTATGATTCTTTGGCCTACTTGATGAGACATTTTCCTGAGCAAGTTGGCTAAAATCAGTCATGGTATAGCAGAACAAATAATGTTGGCATAACTTCAAGCAATGTAAATATATTCCATTTTTAGAATTATAATATTTAACATTAAGTGGTAAGTGCTCTGCCCTGTATTACACACTCTTTTTCTGAGGAGATGGCAATTAAGTCAACAATATATGCCAGTTGGGCCCAACATAGCTTAAGAAAAGGCCAGGCAGGCACTAACTGGGCTTTTAGTCTTACCTGCTTCTGCAACGATACCCCATCAGTGCTAAAACTGCTCAGTATTAAAAAGCCTTTTCTTACTTATATTTTAGTACAGCTTCCAAGATTTAATACTCCAGGAAAAATCCATTTATGAAAACTGTGGTGAAGCCACTTAAAAAGAATTCAAAGCCCCTGGGGCAACGACCACCTTCTGCAAGGTGAATGAGTCCCTCAGTTGATGATAAGTAAAATCTCATTAAGTATATTTCAGATTATTTTTAGGCATCAGATATATCTGAATATTACAAAGAGTTAGTTTATATTCAAAGTTTTAGTATCAAGAGTATTAATCATTGTAAAATAACATTTATGGCTAAATGATGTTTTCTATATAAAATATGTATAAACGTCCCAATATAGAGAAATTTGAGTAGTTGTTTTGGAGATTATAGGTACACTATAGATGTCTAATCATGTAAAAGGCTAGACTTCTTTAGAGTTTAACTGAAGGCAGGAGCCAAGTTAAATTTATTAATCTGTTAGAGATTAGTAAATATTACTTGAAATAAGAAGCCAAGATATTACATACAGATTTTTTTCCATTTTTTACAACATACTTAGATTTATTTTTCTTACAATAATATCTAGAGATTTTAGTTTTAGCTAGCTACCTGAGTAAACTCATGATGGGATAACTGGTTCTAAATTTAGTGATGGTTGTTTATATTGTTTTACCTGATTTTGCCTGTTCATCTAGCTCTCAGTTCTTAGTTATACAATTATAAATTCTCAATAGGAATTAATTACAAACTGTTTCATTAAAAGTTTGCTATCACAAATATGATTAAAATGTAACAGTGTAAATTTTTTGACACCGAAATACAAGCACTAGAAAGAATTCATGATCTGCAAAAAAAGGACTTGAGCATATGGAATGGATGATGATCATCATCTGTTCTTAATTGCCCGCATTATTATTTTTTAGTTTTCAATGGACCTTTATTATATTTATTTATGTGTGGTGCTTAGAATTTAACCCAGTGCCTCACATATGCCGGGCAAGTGCTCTACCACTGAGATATGACCCCAGCCCACCTACATTAATTTTTAAAATCACCATTAGACATTTTATTTATAAATTAATTACAATTGTGGTCTAAATTATTTTAGAAATTTAAAAAAAATTAAAACTGCAAAATCATATTGTTCTAACATTATTATTATTCATTTAAAAAATTATACCTAAGATTACATTTAGAAAGAAAAGAGCAATTTCATCTCTATACAATTAAACCAGTTTTAATTAAAATTTAATAAACATTAAAATTTTTAGAATTCTTGTGAATATTTAGCACGACCAGTATTATTTTAATCTTTTAACATCTTATGAGGTGGGTACTCCTGCAATTATAATTTAACATAGGAGGAAGTAAGACTTGGAAAAGTTCAGTGCCTTCCTCAAAGTCATTCAGAAAAGTTAAATGAATTGCTCAAGGTGCTACATCTATTTCTGACCTACCTCTAGTTATAATTTGTATAACTTCTCAGCACTGCTTGTATTTCAACATTTAAACATTTTTTTTCAGTCAGTATTGATTTTAAATCTGCTTCATGACCCAGTTTAAATAAGTTTCATCCTATTTGTCCCTAGTTATCTACATCAGGGGCTGTCAACTTCTCTTACACACAGTAAAAATACTGTGGCCTTTGAAAAATAAAAATTCTTAGACTTCCAGATTATTTAAACTCCATAGGCATGCAAGCCTGGGCATCGGGATGAGTACTCTAAGTGAGTCTAGCTTGCATCTAGGGTTGAGAATCACTACAGTACACTTCAAATCATCTCATCACCTTCTTGCATCTATGTCATGTGATCAAAGTATTTTCATGATTTGTATGCTGTGAAACAAACACAGATCACTGGGCTAAATCTTTGTGCCAATGACACATGTATAAAGGAGTAAATAAGGTATCAGGTTGAACTGTATTATTGAATTTCAAGCAATGATCATGTACCTCATTTTATTAAACGCAATTTAATCCACAATATAGCCTTCTGCTTCTAATGCCTATATCAGTTAAGAAATATGGGCCTATTTATGTTCTCTATCTCTAGGGTAATTTGTTATTTGAAGCAAAGACAATCTTTGGGTCTACCATAGTTTAAAGAAAACAGATCTCTAGGGCCAAAGTCACATTTTCTAGCATAGCCTATGAATTACTTGGATGAACCACACTATTTGTATTTATAATTTCATTCACTTTAAAACTAAATCGAGCAACAGATCAAATCCTCCCAAACCAATTTCCAAATCTGTGAGAAGTCGGCCTGCTCACCGAGGTATGCTTACCTGAGCAAAAGGAGTCACAATCAAGTCATCTCCATGTCTGAAAAATAAACCAAATCCCATGTTAGAAGTCATCGACAACTCTATGACTAGTTTTAATCAATATTCCATGTTAAGTTCCAATGTTAAGTTTCATAAATCCCCATAGAGAATTACAATAATTCCATCCTTATTCTTCAGCACATGTTCCTTTCAGGCACTGGGTTGAAAATGCATCTTCTTGGATTTTGAACCATTATCCTGCTACTTAGGTGAAAAGAGGGACTCCGTCATCCATCAGTGTCACTGTTGCCTTTTAGGGCTAACAGGGTACACCATGGTAGAAACAGTTCCAGTGCTGGGGCCTGTGTTTTACTCTTGCCTCTTAGTATAATTATTAGTCAGGGAAGCTGTTGAAGGAACCAGCAGCCTCAGTAGCTTTTGTGAGAGGACCCTGGCCCATGTATTTGAAAATGATTAGCGTTGCGTGTTCTGCATCATCCTCTGGAAGTGTTGGACAAGCCAGGAACTATAGATGACATGGGACTGCATCATATACTAATAAAACCCCATGAAACTTTTCAACTGACTCATGTCTCAGCCACCATAGTTACAGGGGAATGTTACCCCATGTGTGCTGTTGCTATAGCAACCTCAGCCACACCAGGCCTCTGATATAGGAGCAAGGTGTCAGCATGACATGACTTGGAGGGACAGAGAAAGTCAAGAAAAGTTGTGCAATGTTCTACTTAGAAGAAAGTGAGAAACTTGGGCCTGCAATTCTTTCTTGGTATTTCCTAGCATAAATAGTTCAACAGCAGCACGTGCCTATCTTCATGGGTTATTTCTTGATCTAGACAGCCAAAACTCTTGAATCAAGTGTAAGCAGTTATTCTGCACATAAAGCTTCCTGAACATTACTTTCACTGAAAATAATGCAACTGTCCTGTCTGTTTGCTCATGCACAATCTGAAAAGAACCAGAGTGACCTAAAACAACACTTACGAAATGTGGTACAGCATAAAGAGCACGGGGAGAATGTTTGCCATGGATCATCAATGGCAAAGAGACTAATTGCTGTGGTCACCATCAAATTACACAGAGCTCTTGAAAGTCAAAATGTGGAAAATAGAAGAAAAAAACGGAAAAACACTTCAAAAGAGGCATGTGTCATTTTCCTTTCCATTGGTTCCAGAATCACATTTTCAAGGGACATCTGTTTTTTTATTCATAAAATCCTACGTGCTATGAAGTTTGGACATCAAGTTTTACCATCATTTTATAGAGGAAGCAACAGAGGTTCAAAGGGATCAGAAGGTCTAGAAGCAAATAAATGGTAGCTCCAGGATGTCAGTCCAAAACGGTCTTCTGAAGCCAAACCCAGAAAGGCTCTGTCCTAGAAGAATGGCCCAGAGTGAAGTAGGCTGGTGTACTGAAGCGGTAAGAAAGCCAGTGTCCCAGAGGCAGCTGGCAAGAGGAGACAAAGCCAAAGAGGTAGAGGAATCATCTGAGTGAGGAAGAATATGACACATTCGAGGAGCTACAATGCATAGCTGAGCGATTCTAGAAAATGCATTGCAGGGTAGGAAATGCAAGAAGAGTGGCAGGTGGTGAGCCAGGCTGCAGATCACTAAGCCCTTGTACATGTAAGAAAAGCCTGGGATTTTACTTTCTGATGGGAGTGAGAGTTGGAAATTCTGACCCCGCCATGTTCTAAGTATATACACTTGTGCAAATTATTAAACTTCTCTTTCTCTTGGTCTCTTCATCTGTAAAATGGAGATGATAGTCCATACATAATGTTATTTGAGGATTAAGTGACTGATGTTCAGGTATTCAGAATGTGCTTAGCCTAAAATTCGATAAATTTAGTAGTCTATATATAATTAGTAATAGTAAATATTATTCATATTCCAATGGCTTTTTCTTTCTTATGCAGTTAGGAAATTTAAAAGACTCAGAAAACTGATACTTAGTTAAGAACTTTTAAGCCATTATGACAGATTTATAAGGGACTTAGAGTTTTGAAGGAGCAAAACTGAAAGCAGAGTAGGCAGTGTCAAGAGTGGAGGAGATGAGGACCTGAGTCAAATCAATGGTAACCGAAAGAGGAAAAGTGACAACATTATGGGCTTTGTAAAAGAACTTTAAGGAAAATTTGAGACATACAAAACTAAGGGGGATGCTATTATGGTAGGTACATTTTATGTACAATGTCACCAACTATCACACAATGATTCTGGTAAGTGGTATATTCTCATCTTACAGATGAGAAAAACTGAGGCTCAACCTGGTTAAAAGACTAAACCCAAAGTCACACAGGTAAGAATACTCAGCCACACTTGCTCCTTATGATTTCACTAGTTCACTCCTATAGGACAGATTAAAAATAAGGACCTACAATAGGTAAAAAAAAAAAAAAAAGGAAAATAGTACAGTAATCTAGTAAAAGAAAAAAAAGTGAAAACTACAAGGCAAAACTCAAAACGATGTCCAGGGTTGGACAACTGCATTTCTTCATTGGTCCATCATTCTGACCTTGCTCTCTGAGGGTTGATGACAGGCACAATTTAGGGTTGCAATTCCGCCTATGTACTCACTTTGAAATAGTAACCTAACTCTTACAGAGCAACTGAGAAATACTTGCAGAGGCTCCAAATTTTTCCGAAAGCATGAGTATGAGATCCAGAGCTAAGCATTTTACCATTTGACATACACAAACACACACACACACACACACACACACACACACACACACAAATATCCATTCAAAGCCAATTGTTTTTATAAGTAGTGAACAAAATAATAAATTTAGTGTGTATTAGTTTTTCTTTGTTAGCAAAAGGCAAAGACTATTTCAACAAATTTACATACATTCAAGACACTTTAGTAGTTTCTATAAGAAAAAGTGTTATTTAAAAAGCATGATTCTGGGCTGGGGTTTTGGCTCAGCAGTAGAACACTTGCCTTGCACATGGGAGGCCTTGAGTTCAATCCTCAACACCACATAAAAATAAATACACCACATAAAAATAAATAAATAAAGGTATAAAAAATAGAAAGCATGATACCATGACAGGAAATATATTACACAATGAGAAAATTACATGTGAAGTGTCTCCTTGATTTGGCAATTGAAGAGCTTTCAATTTGCTTCAACACGTGGCCATACTGAAGGCAGTTCAGATACCCAGAACAAAAATAATATGAAATCCAGATATTGTCCCAAGCTACAATCTTTTCTTTCATTTTATTCTGTATAATTTCCTGACCATAAAGTTAATTTTCTAAGAGCTAAGTCATATGGATCAAGGCACATAATCATTCTTAAATTAATCCATGTTAATAAGTCCTTTAGTTTGGAAGTGCATCCCAGTGGATTTGAACTAGTCTAAAGGATTGCATGTTTGTTAAAACATTTTTTTCTTTCAATCAATTTCATTATGAAACTTTGTAAAAGGTATATTTAGAATATACAATATTTAACATAATTTATCCAACTTCCTTTCTTTTCCTGTCAAAGTATAAAGAAAGACAGTTGTAATTTTAGTAGAGATATGTCATTTTTAAAAATTGCCCAGAAATTTTTTCTGCTGAATATTTCAAGTTTGTCTCATTTCAGTAATAATAAATGAGATTCCCAGCATTTCAGTGGCAGACATCTTCTATAAAGATATTTTATCCATTTCTTCTCAAAAGTATATAAGACTTAATTTGTCTTTGGATATATACCTAATATATAATTCAAAAATCTTTGTCTGTCTTCAACTCAACATGAAAATAACCTTTTCCAGACTATTTTCAAATATAATGATGTAGGTAATATATGTTTTTATTTGTGGATAGAAGAAAATAAATATAATATGAAATGTATCTTTTAATTGTGTACTGAACTTTGCATATATAATTAAAAGAGATTTGGGACTTAAGATTAACAAAAGATTAATTTTGTTACATATGATTGGCTTAAAGTAAATGTGGGTTTATGGTTTTGTTTGTTTGTTTTGTCTTTTTGTTTTGAGACATCTATGATATCCAGGCTGGTCTCAAACTCCTGGGATCAAGCAACCCTCCTGAGCAGCTGTGACTACAGTGTGCACCACCAGACACAAAACAAAACAAAATAAACAAAAAGCCCTTGAAAGAAAGTGATTCTGCAATTGGCACTTGAACAACTTTCTCAACAAGGAAGTTTTTTAAAATACTGAAAAGAGTTAGGAGGGTGTATAATATCATGCAATCAATTGGGGTTTTCTGAGATGGGAAAAGACAGAGACTCTAACAAATTAAGAAGTTTAACTCATAGTTAGTAGTGCCTGGAGACTTGAAATTGTAACTACTGGTGTCATAAATTTAAGGGAGAATTATTCAATATCACCTTTTCTTTAAGTAAAAAAACTTCAACAAACTTAAATCATCTGAGATCTATTTTAAAGGGAAGCTAATTTTAGATTTCAGATAAATTTCTTTTCAGAACTGCATGGGACACAGGTGGGAAGACATTGGGGGCTGATAGTACTCAGGAGAAAGCTACTTTTTGACATTTTATATATATACATATATATGTATACACACACACACACACACACACACACACACACGTGGAGACCAAGAAGATTGGGACCCAGGTAATAGTCACAGCGAAGGTTAAGTGCAGAGACTTCCAGAACAGATAAGTCACTGGAGGTCACTGTGGAGACAGTGTCACAATGGCCTTGAGTGTTGTTATGTGGAAGGAGGTGCCACATGTTCAGTCACTGAGCTGGCTGTGATGGGTAGGCTTGCCTACACCTGCCCCACCTCTGCTCTCAAAGAGAGGCCTTGCTAGGTCCTGAGTCAGGGCTACCAGAGGCAGAGGCTCAATTGTTGACTCTTGTTTTCAAAACAGGAATGGCAAGAGTTAAAAACTCCCATTCTTTGTGCCTTTGCCATCCTTTCCCTATTTCTTGTTCTTTCCATAACAAGAAGTTGGAAACACAGACAAGAAGCTGAAACAGATAGAGAGAAAGAGAAAAGCCAGGTGGGAGGTGACAGCCTGTAATTCCAGTGACTTGGGAAGCTGAGGCAGGAGGGCTGCAAGTTTGAGGCCAGCCTCAACAAATTAGAAAGGTCCTAAGCAATGTAGTATAAACCTTGTCTCGGAAATAAAAAGGACTGGGAATCTGCTCAGAAGTTAAACCAATGGGTTCAATTCAGAGAGAGAGAGAGAGAGAGAGAGAGAGAGAGAGAGAGAGAGAGAGAGAGATCTAAAAGCAAACCTTCTTATGGAAGCCTTGTTGGGATCCATATACTATTCAAGTATAGTATTAAATTTGGAAAAGTACACTGCCATCATAAAAGAATAAGTTTAACCAAAACCAGCACCTGGAATTATATATATATATATATATATATATATATATATATATATATATATATATATATATATATATATTATATATATATATATATATAATTTGAAATAGATTTATATATAAACAAATCTTTGAAATAGATTTTTATGTATATAAATCTATTTCAAATTGTGAAACTCAGGGACACCTTTCTTCTTATTGGCTTCATCACTAGGAGCCTTTATAATATCTTATTATTTTTTATTTCTTAAAACAATTTCACTATACTGCTTTTAAGAATTCAGAGTATAAACATTCAATGAAAGTATAAATAGTAGTGGTAATAATTATAAAAATTAGTTATCATAAACAACAGTGATAGCTAATATCTATTGAGTTATTACTATATGCAAAACATGTTACAATAATAATCTATTCTTTTTTTTTTCATAGATGAGAAGACAGAGGCCTAAGAAAGACACAAAAAAGACATGTCCATGAAGTGATAAGGCCAGGATCCAAATCTGTGTCATGTGACTTTGGGGCCAGGATCCAAATCTTTGTCATATGCTATGTAATTCTCCAGCTAGAACACATTTATCAATGCCTAAACATCATCCAAAACAATGCTTAATCTTTGATATATTTTTTGTGTATCATGAGACAATATCAAAAAGACAACAAATAGAAGAATTATATATGAATGCAAAAAATAATTTCAAAACAACAAAATCAAGCTAATCAAACAACATATTATCAATGACTAATAAAGCAAAACAAACTTAGTCTACCTAATGATTTTCATATCCTACAACCCTAAAATAAAATAATAATTTTTTTTTCCATCCAGGTGTAAAGTTTTGGCTGACAATTCAATAACATATGTGCATAATCAGGGTGTGATAAGATCATGTTAGTCATATGTAACAAAGACCTCTGAGGATAGTGTACAGATAACAAAACATTCTAATGTAAATGTCTACAAGTAAATTTATGTATGCATATTTTGTATATATGTGTATATGTAATCCTAAGGAAATTTTCTTTTAAAAGAAAATTCTTTTTTAAAATTTTAATTCTTTGCTTTCTGTTATTCAAATGACAGGGAAAAGTACCATTGGGAGGAAAAAAATGGTATAACCACTATGGAAAGCAGTAAGAGATTCCTCAAAAAAACTTAGAATGAAACCACCATTTGACCCAGCTATCTCATTCCTCAGTTTATACCCAAAAGACTTAAAATCAGCATAGTACAGTAATGCAGCCATGTCAATGTTTATAGCAGCTCAATTCACAATATCTAAACTATGGAACCAAACTAGGTGTCCTTCAATAGATGAATGGGAAAAGAAAATGGGATATATATATATATCCAGGACCAGAAAGTCAAATAAAGTATTATTGTATATATGTATAAATTTTTTCAATGCAATATTACTCAGCTTTAAAAAAAGAATGAAATTATGGCATTTGCCAGTAAATAGATAAAGTTGGAGAATACTATAAGCGTAATAAGCCAATCCCTCCAAAACAAAACACATATTCTCTAATATGTGGATGCTAATTGACAATAAGGGGGCAGGGCACTAGAGAATAGAGTTACCTTAGATTAGTAGACGGAAGTGAAAGGGGGGAAGGGAGGGGAGATGGGGAAAGAAAGATAGTAGAATGAAACAGAAATTATTAATTTATGCATATATGTGACTACATGACTAATGTGATTCTACCCATGTACATTCAGAAAAATGAGAAATTATATCCCGTCTATATATATCATATCAAAGTGGACAAATGCATTCTACTGTCATGTATAACTAATTTTAAAAAAAATTAAAAAATTAAAAACAAAACAAAACAAAAACCACTTTCATCTTTACTAGCCTTAAGAGAATTTACTATATCATTTTGCCTATTCTAATCAATGAGAAAATCCTTCAGAGAACACCTGTAAACATTACATTCTAATTGATATTTTACTGGATTAAAAATATCAGTTTAGGGGGCTGGGGATGTGGCTCAAGCGGTAGCACGCTTGCCTGGCATGCTTGCTGCCAGGGTTCATTGGATCCTCAGCACCACATACAAACAAAGATGTTGTGCCCGCCTAAAACTAAAAAATAAATATTAAAAATTCTCTCTCTCTCTCTCTCTCTCTCTCTCTCTCTCTCTCTCTCTCTCTCTCTCTCTCTTTTAAAAAAAATATCAGTTTAGGGGCTGGCGCTTGCCTAGAATGTGTGAGGCACTGGGTTCAATCCTCAGCATCACATAAAAATAAACAAATAAAATAAAAGTATTCTGTCGATCTACAACTATACTTTTTTTAAAATCACTTTAGAAAATACTATAATCTTAGATGTTTAGAATTCTAAATTTCTTCTTTTTTCCTTCTGGTACCAGGAATTGAACCTAAAGGAACTTAAACACTGAACCACATCCCCATATCCCCAACCCTTTTTATTTTGAAGCAAGTTCTTGCTAAATTGCTTAGGGCCTTGCTAAGTTGCTGACAAGGGCTTTCAACTCATGATCCTCCTTCCTCAGCCTCCCAAGCCACTGGGATTACAGGTATGTGCCACTGTGCCCAGCTAATCTTGTTACCACCTGCTTAACACTTATTAACATTTTAATAATTAACAGATCACTTAATAGCAAGAAAGCAAATAACCCATTAAAAATGAACACAAGAACAGAGTAAACATTTCTTAGAATAAGACATACCAATGGCCAATAAATATATGAAAAGGTGCTTAACATAAGTAATCACCAGGGAAATGCAAATTTAAATCAAAATGAGCAATCATGTCTCACCCAAAAAAATAGCTTTAATCAAAAAAGCCAAGGATAAAAAATGTTGACAAAGATGTGAACAAAACACTGTACACAGTTGGTGGGAATGTTAATTCGTGCGGCAGTTCTGGAAGGTACTATGGAGGTTCACCAAAATTAAAAATAGGACCATCGTATGATCCATTTCTGGGTTTATAAGCCAAGAAAATGAAATCAATGTGTCAAAAAGTATCTGGACTACTGTTTTATTAGAGCACTATTCACAATAGCCAACACAGAATCAGCCTAAGTGTCAACCAACAGATGAGTGGATAAAGAAAATGTGGTCTCTATACACAATTAAATAGCACTCTCCCTTAAGAAGGAAATAAATTGTGCCAGTTTGAAAACAATGATGCAGAAATGAGCCTAAAGTACATTGTGCTTAGTTAAATAAGCCAGGAACAGAAAGTCAAATAAGGTGTTATTGCACATATGAATGTAGATCTATTAAAAAAAAGAAATCTTGGAGAGAGTAGAATGTTGGTTACCAGAAGCTGAAAAATGAGGTTGGGAGATGTTGGTTGAAGGGTACGGATATACAGTTAGGAGGAATACATTTAAGAGACTCATAAGGTAGGCTATAATTAAGAATAATGCCAAGCATATTTGTAAATTGCTGAGAATAGATTTTAGATGTTCTCATCACAGAAAGTATAAGTGAATTGATGGACATATTATGAGTTTGATTTAATAATTCCATAATGTATACAAATATTATAACATTATATTCTACATCACACATACACACACACACTACACAGACACATATTATTTGTCAATTAAAAACTAAATAAAACAACAACAACAGATTAAAACCTAGAACTGATCATTGATCAAAAAAGTTCTTAAAACAAAGATCCATAATTTTTGACTCACTCATGCTCATCCCTGTTAATATTATGCACTGATGATATAGCAAATGAAATTAGAGGTATTATGCATCATAAGCAAAAAATTCTCTCATCTGCAATGGAATCTCTTTATGTGCTACAAGAAAAAAAATACTTAGAAAATACATGAGGCCAATAAATGACTTTCAATTTGTTAAGTCATGTGACAGTACAAAAGATAATCTATGTTTAAAATTATGTATCAAAATTTTTTTCTGATTTGAGTAATTTAAAAAGTGCTTAACACATGCTTGTAAACATGTTCATTAAGTACATTGAATTATTTTCTTTGATTAAAAACTAGTGCAATAGGGCCTGGGGTTGTGGCTTAGTGGTGGAGCACTTGCCTAAACTGTGTAAGGCACTGGGCTGGATTTTCAGCACCATATATAAACAAACAAACAAAACAGTGTAATAGGGGGATTTTCCAGGAGTGCTGATGTCACAAATGACCATCAGCTGTTTTCAGTACTAGGCTGAGTCTTATTTCCACAGAGGGGAAGAAGGAAGGTGGAAAAGGTTGAGTTCACAGAGAAGGACTTTCACCTCACTTTGTGTTCTAGAAACAGGCTCTTCTTTCACTGTTGATCTTATTTTACAGGCCTGTTTCTAATGTCAGAGTCCCTGCCCTCTTGATTCTTCTCCAGCATGGGTTCCTAGGAGGAAGATTTATGGGAGTGCATGCAACTGTTTTAAAGGACAATATGTGCTAGATTTTAGCAGATTAAAAGGAACAGTCTAATCAAATAGAGAGGAGAGCATTATGTTTGATATGAACCTACTATGTATCAGGCATGGATCTCCACCAATGGGCAATATCTAATTTCAAAGATTTTGCATTACAAGGTACTCATATTCCCATGCCAAGGCAAGGAACCAGGCTCTGAGAACTTAGGCAATTCATCACAGTCATGCCATTGGCAAGTGGCAGGGATCAGTAGTTTCCAAATGCCATTCTGAGATCTGGGACTTACCTAACAAAATGTTTATTGGTTCTTGTCAAAGTGAGATTAAATATGGGCCATGAAGTGAAATGTTAAAAAAGCCAAACACACTTCTTAGGAAAATAATTTTATTATGAGATTATGCATTTTCTTTTAAAAAATGATGATGTGTATCAGTGGAAATTTTCTTGTTAGTATCCTTTGTCTGACAAAGTACAAATTTAGCAACCCTAAGTCGGTCTTCCAGGTGTTTTTTTTTTTTTTTTTTTTGACATTTTAGTAGATCATGAACTCTCAAGGCATGGAAATACGCAGTATAACTACATTTAACTCAGGCTTTAAAATACTGTTTTGTTTTGACCATGATACCTTCTGGATGCTCATGTGGATTTAGACTATTCTGAAGCCCCACAGATATTTCTAGACTCCAAGAAAGTGCTGTCAATACTTTTTGGGCCACTGTTTTTTTCTTCAACAAATCTATGCTTTGTCAAAAAAATCGACACTTTAATTTTAGCCCATCCATTCAAAATGTCAAAACATTCAGATCTCCTTTTTGTGATGTTTTTAAAACACAAGAATAAAAATTTAAAATATGTATTCAGGGTTTTTTTCTTAATTTTTATATTTTTGGTACTGAGAACTGATCTCAAGCCTACTCTACCATTGAGCTATATGCCCAATCCTTTTTATTTTTTATTTTCAGACAGGGTCTTGCTAAGTTGCTGACACTGGCCTCAAACTTTTGATTCTCCTGCCTCAGCCCCCTAAGTAGTTGGGTTGATAGTTCTGTGTCCCTATGCTTAGCTGGTATTTTTATTTTATTAGTTCAAAAATTTAAAAAAAAATGTTTAAATTGTATTTTACTATTCATGGAACTCCTGGAGTGTTTGATTCTCTACTGGGGATAGAAATTAGAGCCTGGGCAAGTGAGGCAAGCACTCTACCACTAAGCTCAGTCCACTTCTATTTTTCATTTTTTGATTCACAATAAAATGACTTAGTGACTGAATGAAGAATAGCTTTGCAGAATAATAGTAATTAAAAAAAGACTAAAAGGAAAAAAGATGGTTGGTATTAAGCAGGTACTCCGGTAGTCAATGATCTTAGAATACTGTGTCAGTAGACTTCTTGAGATCTAGGAGCTGGTGGTAGCCTGCACATTAGCACTCCATAATGACAATGACAATGGTGGCCGCTTGGCAGGAATGAAGAAAAAGAGCAGGCTAATTTGATTATTATCAAAAAATAAAAGATTTTGGCTACCTGGGATCCTAACAGAATTAGGAACAGTATATACTCTTTACTCTAGAACTTGTCAAAAAATTCATGAGTTTTAACATATTTTTTTTTCTTTTTTTAACAAAATTTCTCTTCACACAGAGATTTTGTTTAGTTCCAGTCCTAAGGACATGAAACAACAACCTGATGCAGAGGTTCTCCAACTTTCTTAGTCCTTAACAACTCAGTAATTTTTTATAACACTCCATTGGCCCAAACAAATAACAGTCAGGATTATTAAGTAGTTCAGACCAAACAATTAAATGAGGTGTTATCTCAACAATGTAGCACCTATTGAGCACTATGCATCTTATCACTTTGAAATGAGATTGGGTTCTGCCTTTCTCATATCTGGTTCCACATCAATTTTTGCTCAGTACCTGCTTTTTATCTAGCAACCACTGAAAATCCAGTTTTGCAAACATATGAGGTAACAGAAAGGAATGGCATGATCTAAACTGCCATTATTTGCTTTCCAGGTGATTGAGGATTGACGGATGTTTCTGTTTCCCTTGAATATTTCAAATATCCCTTTTGCCTCTGTGAGTTCCCTCTTGTTACCCCAGAAGATATTTAGGGAACCCTGGCCCTCGTCCCTTTATTCCTACCCACCTCAGTTGGGAAGACTCAGGAACTGGGGAAAGATGATTTACCCCTGATACCATTTTGTATTTAGTTAATGGACGATGGCTTTCAAGTGGCAAATCGGTTTGCTTTTGAAATGTTTATTCATATAATAAGTTTCTAGGACTGTTAGAAACTTTTAACATACATCTAGGAAGACTAACCATGTCTTATTATTTTTTAGTTTTGGAGATACCCTAATAGGATCAAGGAAAAGTCATGTAAACTGTCAATATGAATTGACAACAGGCTGCCCTTCTGCCTTTGCAAGTTCAAGACTAGCAGCACCCTTCTTTTCAGTAGCCCAGGTAGTGGGAATGAAGGACTGGAACCTAAAACCTGCACTTGAAATCCGGGATGGAGGGGCACTTGTTAACTACTAAGGACAGGGTGGCATTCTGAGATATGGCAGGGGATAGTGCCCATTAGGTAAGAGCATGCCCACATGGGGCAGTGTGCAGCCTGATCAGTGAGGTCTAGAGAATTATAGATATATGGGAACAAGTTAACTAGACTACCAAGTGTGCCCAGATTTTTTGGTATACTAAGTCCACTCATCTCTTTCTTAGCACCCTTTTCACATTCACCTCCACCCCATATTCTGTGTGTAGGTAAAGCACGTAAGCATGAGTAAAGGGCTCTCTGGGTCAACTTTACATTCTGTATGTTAGTGTTTATTCAGCAGGTGATGGGGGATAAGGATCAATTATTCAGGTGAATTGATTTTTTTTACTTATTTGACAAGCAGCTGATATTCAATAAAGTAATAGCTTTATGACTAAATGCTATTTGTCTTATCACTGTTAATTATCCTTTAATCCTCACAATCTATCATATCTTCACATGTTTTACATACAGAAGCACTATATTATTGGATGATGGGTAACAATAGAGGTAACTGTTATTTGAAATATAATTTTAAACATATTTTGAAGAAATTTATGAGAAAAAAAAAACATAATTATCTGTTTACTTTAAAATTTCCATCATGTTTCTTCATGACATCACTGAGGCAAGTTTTTTAAATCTATTTTCTACTGTTATAAAATCTTTTTGAACTACTAAGAGTAGTTCAAATTTGCTTTTTATGTATTTTTTTACTCAGGTTAATACTTAAGATTTTCTCCTTATTTTTATTAAAAATTAAGTTGCTACTGTGTCATCTGCATTCAACAAACTGTGTGGTAGTCTGAGAGTAGAAGCTCCCAGGAACTTCTTTTCCACTTTAAACACGTGATTCCTTAAGATCCATGTGTTTGCTGAGTGGGTTGCATTTTTGTCTTATAACCTCTCTGACTACTTTGAGCTTGACCAAATTTCACAGCACTAAGTGGTTCATTTGGCCTAATTAATTTGGTTTTGCTATAGTAGTTCACAGCACTTTATTCCCAATGGTAGTATCAAAATATATTCTTTTAGAATTGATAATAATATTTATTGTGTTCTTAAGCAAGATTAAAATCACTGGACTTTGGATCTCTTGCCTGCAAGTGGCATAATAATGTCCCCATTGAAAGAACTGTGAGAACCTCATATGAAACAGCTGGTATGAAAATATCTGGGAAAGCTAAGGGTAGAACATGCAATGTGAGTTATGATTATCGTTACTAATATTATTGGCCTTTTATCTCCACATGCCTCAACTGTTTTCTAGAATGGTTTATAGAAGACAAAGTCACAAAATCCAGTCTACTAGGAAGAGATTATTTTCCTAGTCACTTTTTCAATAAATTAAACAATTACATTCCAAATTACTGAAAATTTAAAAGTTTCCTAAAGCATTTCATTCATATAGATAATCACAAACTTCCACTGGTACTGTTTGTGCCTGAAATTTCTCAGGAATTTTCTCATTAGAAAGCTCAACTAGGCCAATAAATATAAACTCATCAAGCACAGTTGAATTATGGTTGTTTGACAATCTTCACAGAATTCCGAATGAGATAAGGTAAGGAAACAAGCTTACATATAGCTACAGGAGAGTCCAGTAAAGAGAAGGCATATCCTTTATGTGTAGATGGCCTGCAATGATTCAGATTTATACTGAATTGGTAATTATTTATTCTCCTTCTCTTTCTTCCCACAGAAACTCCATCTCCTTGGTAGAAAGAATGTGCTCTGTGTGTCAGTGAGTGTAAAAGGAAAATCTTATATGTAAATATACCAAGGGAATGGGAAAACTGAGCACGTTCTAGATGTTATTTTTCTGTAATACGGAATTGCATCATGGCCTGATTAAACCAGTCACTCCTACAATGAGGCTAAGCTAATAAAGAAACTCTTGTATTGGTCTAGCATAAGACCAGGTCATCCCTTTCAGTGGGCTTTGAAAATAAAGGTCCTACTTAAATATGAAATCTTTTAGTCCTTTTATAAAATGTGTGTATATACTTAATCCTTATTAACTTGGGTAAAGGGTGTGAAGGAATTATCTACACAAGCTGGTATTAAAAGATCAATTTTCTCCAATTTTAAAAAACAGAACACATAACTACATAAAGTCCACTAATTCATTGTGAGGTTTTTTTTTCCAAAATTGTCTTGCCTTTGATAAAGTTAGATTAGATGGTTTCCATTCAAAATCATTATTGTGATCTATGGGAATGTTCAGTGTTCCTCTGGTCATCTTCATTCTGTTATTCTTTTTGATCTTCATGATGATTTTCTTACGTGTTCCTTATCCCTCTCTTTGGTTTTTAATGGTTATACCTTCTATGATTGCAAAAGTAGAGATCATTAGCCATTAACTCTCTAAACATTCATTCATCTCTAGATTTATGTTTTCCCCTTTCACTTGATTCTTTTTTTGTTCGTCTTAAAGAATACAGTATTACTTTTCCAGAGATAATCTCTTAACTTGAACTGAGAATCATATTTTTTCAGCAATGACAACTCCACTTTTTAACCTCTTTTTCCTTAAATTTTAATCTCTATTTTCATTTATCTCAAGTGTCCCAAATTAAAAAAAAAAAAGAAACGGTTCCCCTTAAAATTAATTATTCCTCAAGCAATCTTATTCTCTCCCTCATTAACCTTCTCAAAAGATACATGTACTTGCTCAGATCTCAACTTTCAATTCACTCCTCAACATAGTGGGTTTTTAATTCCATTACCTGAATGCTTCACTCAACTGTCATCCAAAGACCTAGTAATCAGAGGTAGTAACTGGTTCTTCTAAGTTCTCTTGGTCCTGTGGACTACTATTTCTGCTCTTTGTCCTTGGGCCTAATGGTTGTCTTGTTCCCCTATGCGCATCCGATAAAGGCCAAATCTATTACTTATTACCTGCCATCATGTTGTCTACTCTCTATTCTTTGTTCCTCACATCAACATCACCATTTTACTCATTCAGGGTAAAAATTTTAACAATCCCTTTGATTCTCCTTCCCCAGGTGGCTACTCCCCAACACACATGCATGCACACACTTCTGTAAACCTTTTCCCTCTTGCATCTGGACCAATCTCTTTTCTCCACTGCATTTCCTTGATCTAGGTCTTCATCAAATTTACTCTGCTTTGTTTCTGTTAATGGTGACAGAAATCACTTCCCTGTGTCTACTTCCCTGTGCCAAGATTCCACAATAGAGTGATTGGAATGCATGGAAACAAGAATATAATCAGGACAAACCTGAGCTAAGAACCTCCATGGCTCTTGGCTCCCATATACTGCATTTGAATCTTTCTATCTTGCCACATTTTGCTCCCTACACCAAGCAGACTGTCACTCCTTAATTGAGTCATTTTCCATGCCTCATATTTTGCAAATATTGTTCCTTGTCTGTTGTTTTCTGCACTGTTCCCTTGGGCAGAAAATCCCCCTTCTCTTTTTTGTGCTTTTGTAGTGATCTCTAAATACCTCAAGGATGCTATGCTCCAAATTTTATATCAATGAACTAAAATTCCAGATCTCCACTCCCCACTCCAGAATAGGAACTTTAAATATATCAGAAGTCTCAAGAAGTGTTTTCATTATTGGTGAATTAATAGACAATAATCCTGAATTTCAAACCTATGAAAGTGGGATAAGAATCGCACAGAGATAGGGCCAATGAGAAAAGAAAGTTGTTTGGAAATAAATAGTGGACAATAATAATACAAATGCTAAAAACTAATAACTAAAAGTAAACACCTAATAATAACTAGAGGTTATAATGAAGAGTAGAACACAACTTCATTTCTAGAATTCCACTTAGACCACCTGCAATACTTGGATGATCTATTAGGATACCGAGAATAACACAGGCCCTTAGGGGCCTCATAGAGTCTAATTCCTATAAGATGAATTATAACCCATTATGAGTTTTTGAGATGATGTTTTGAGAAGATGGTGAGTGTACCTGGACGGTTGTCTAGATCCAGAAGAGGAAAGTGGAGATCAGTTGTATACATAGAGAAAGTTACCAAATATGACAATGCAGAACATACATAGCACATAATTAGTACATAAAAATAAGAATGGAATGTGCTACAAAAATGAGCTGAAAATAATATAAGATGTGCAGTTTAAAGTATTTTCCATTGTGTGCCATGTCTTCACTGATATTCAAGTCTGTCTAATGTTTTATGGGCTTGCCTCTAGTGATTAATCTTTAAAAATTGGCTTAATTTAAGCCACATCTCCAAAACATCTCTAACGTGATCTGAAAAACCAGTGTTAGCCTCTCTATATATACATCACTTGAGATTCATTCACAGGGATTTTCTGACTTTAAAGTCTTTCAAAATATTAGAAAGTACTCATTGTGGCAGGACAGCAAAAAAACAGGTCCTACATAAATATAAAGCTGATGTTTAAATGTAAGTGTCTATTAAAAATGCAATTCTCACTTTTCCCAATGTTTTTCTGGGAAAATAAATGTGTCAAGAGTGACAGAGTACTCAACTTGAATCTACCATTGATTTTCAGTTTGCATGATTTTACTCATTCTTCCTGTTTTAAAGAAGAGTGATGCAGTTGAACAAACGCTTTGGTATTATTACATCATCAACTGTGGAAATAAATTTGGTTGATTTCTTCATTTCTGCCCCTTCCTGTACTCACATATCACTGGCAATGGAGGAATTCCGGGACATAGACTTTGGAGAGAGGTCATAATCGCTGTCAGATCGATACTGGAAGAACTCCCGGCATTGACTGTGGACAAAATTTGCTTGGAGAATTAGCCCAGACCCTGGGCTGGTCATGGGATCCAAGGGACTCCGTCCCGCAGATGTGCCATTGTCTACATCAAAACTGTGAATGAAAGAAAAGGAATTATGTTGTGGTAAACACTAACATGTTGATATTTTACCAAAACATTTAGCTTCAATTAAGGAATTTAGAATAGGAAAATTTATAGTTGCTTCCTGCTTGTGAAAAATGATAATATTAAAATAAATAAAAGTAAACATAAATAAGAAACGTGCACGAACACACAAACATACCCCCACACACCCCCACTGGCTTCACATTCTGATTTTCTAACTTCTGATCAGACACAAAAGACTGATCATTCTAAACTCAATTTCAGCTAAAAAGAAACAATTATTTAAAAACAGCTCTTCTAATGCAGAATCAGAATTATTTGTTGAAAACAGCAAATACATAAAAATTCACTAAACCTTTGAGTTCAACTCAACAAGTGCCTGTTATATGCCTATTATTATTACTCCTCCAAACCCGAGCTTCTTTCTCTACCCAATAAACATATCCAGCAACTAATTTTCATTATATCCCCTATCCTTCCATTCCCGATTTATTACAGGCATTTTTAATCCAGTATTCAACTCCCACCTACATTGTTATAAGAGCGTTTCTCTTGGTCTCCTGAACCCATCTTCCAATCTGTACCAAGAGTGACTCTCCTTAAAATGCAAATCTGACCACACCCTTCTTCTGTTTAAATAATTCAATAATTCACTATTACCTTTAAGTTGAAGCCCAAACATCTTTACTAGACTACAAGTCTTCACTGTCTGCTTTCAGTTGCAATTACTTATCTTCACAACCTCAACTGGCAACTCTCTGCCTCAAGTGTATTCTGCACTCATTGGAGCAGCACATCCTAGGCCAGGCTAGCCCTGCCTGGCTTCTGATTTTTCCTGCCTAACGGTTGCTCATCCTTAAGGACTCAGACTTTAACCTCAGCTTGATACCTCAGAAATTCATGAGATGCTGTTCTCTATGATCTCAAGACACTTCTCCATTCGTAATGACAGAATTTCCAATGAACTGAGTATGTTCACCATCTGATCTCCATTCCTAGTCAGTGAGCTTTCTGAAGATGGAGACTCAGAATATTCTTAGAGCTTCACAGGGCACTGTTAGGTAGAGGTGAGTAGGGTGAAATGACAATGAAGTGTAACTAAAAAGCCCAGGGAGCATTTTCTGACAGGATAGGAACCTGGCCATAGAGACCTGGTATGTCAAAACCTCCCCCAGCCTTAACAAATGACACCCTTCTAAGAAAAAACAAGAGCTTCTGGACCATGTCATCATTATCTCTTGTAACCAGGTCTCCAGTCCCCTCTCTTATCACCGAAACTATGTCACAACCTCCACTCACCCTGATAGCCAAAGCAGCAAGACACTCAAAGTAAACTTAGTGGGGACTTTTCAAAAGGTAGTATGACCAATTAAGGGGGCATAAAACAGAGACAAAAACCTATGGTCAATATTTCCTTAAAAACTCCAACTCTGTGAGTACCATACCATCCTCTCTGCAGGAGTTCCTGTACAGTATCCTCACTTCTCAGTCTCTTTGGTAAACTTTTGCTGGCTACTCTGTGTTTTACTGGAATTATTTCTAGCAACATTAAAAGGACTGTAGTGTCTGTCCATCTCCACATGGCAGGCCCCAGGCCTGTAACAGCACTTCAAAAATTGCCCTTTAATGGGCTGAGAGTGTAGCTCAGTGGTAGAGCTCAGCCTAGTTTGTATGAGGCCCCAAGTTCAAAACTCAGCACCACAAAACAGAAGAATGAAACAACAGCTAAGTGGTTTGAATGAATGATTGGTGCTATGTTTAATAATATCGATTTTTAGAGTTGGAGGGAAAAAGAACCATACATACACATATTTTTTAAAATTATAAAACTCATAAGCTGTATGCACTTTCAACAAAGAGCTTTTCTAAGTGAAATATCAAGAAGTGTCAAAATGAAGTCAACTCTTGTGTGTTCATAAGATAGTTAGAAATAATCCAGGAGGCGTGTGATTTTAAAAAACTGTTAATGAATAAGTGAAGTTTATTATATGATAAATAAACACATGCATTTAGGTTTAGATATCATCAACATTTCTTCCAAGAGTGTTATCCAAATTAGTAAGCAGTGAATTTTAAAATGTTCTTTGTTTTCTTCATTGGAGTTATTAATAGTGTTATGACCCAAAGACTGGAAGCCAAACCTGAAGAATAAAGTAGGGCTTATATGTTTCATGAATCACCTGCAAATCTATGATAAAAGAATCCAGCTTCCAAATCAACCCATCAAGTAGAAGACGTGGAAAAAAATTCACAGTGTAGCTTAACCAATCAAAAATATGTTTTCCAACTTAAAATTTTCTTATGAATGTGTCTCCTTATAAATGGATTATTTATTTGGTCCCTCAGACAATAAGAATTATTATCTAGTTGAACAGAGTCATTTTATAGACAAGGATACCAGGTCCTAAAATAGTTATTTTCAAGTTACTGAGCTAACCGGATTTAATCATCTATCATTCCTGACATTCCTTCAGCTCCATTGTATAATTACATACACCACAACTATGTGTCAGTAACTGTGATATCAAAAAAGGTACATCTGATTCACTTGGATAGGCTAGGCACTGGTATATGTGGTATGGCAACCCCGAGGAAAGCCAGAGTGGAACAGGATCTTTAATCCTTGAATTCAAGCCATATTAGGAGATCTCAGGCAAGCTCTTCCCCAATGTGTGTAATTAAATAAGCAGTCAGTGAACATCAACCATGAGCACTTGGAGACACAGAAATAAAGGTAGGAAGGTTAATTCACTGGGATATCTGAGATATCTCCAAAAATGAGCCATATATAAAGAGGGCTTTTGAAGGCATGCAATATATAGTTGGAAGATGTTAAAGACTTTTGAACAGGGAGAGGAGAAGAGTGCACTTCCCTCCTATAAAGATGCATAGGTAGTTCATGCTTAAACCTGAGGACCTAAGAATGAGCGCTCAAATGAAAGCTGTGTGTGCTGATTTCTCATTAGCATTAAGATGATCCTTCTGCTATAAAATCTAAAAGGAAACACACTCTCTTCATTTTGCATGAATGGAAGTATAGGAGACATAGGAGAATAATTTTGGTTAAGTTTTTCTTAATTCAATTGAGTAAATACCAAGTAGCCCCCAAATTCTGTAATTTTTAAAATTTTAATATTTTTTTCAATTCAATTAAGCAACTGAATTACAAGGACACCCTACTTACATTTGGGCAAAATATTGCTAAACATATTAAAACATTTAACATTTTTGCCATAAAATTACCACTTACCAATTAAAACCAAAATATTTATTAGTAGGGCAGAAAAAGGCCTGTGATAGGAGATATTCTAGGGCATCAGATTTTTTTTTGGTAGGTTGTAATATAATAATTTGTCCACTAGATGGAGATAATATTCTTTCTGTTTTTTTGGAGGGGTGTCGTTGGGGGAGATTCAGGACATTGAGATGATTTTCTTGAGTAAGGAAATCCATCTTAAATAAACTAAATTTCATCTTACTAAAAGATTCATAAAAAACAACCTATTAAATATCATCCCAAAATAAAATCTCACCATCTACAGAAATCATATTTATCTGAGAAATATTAGTATTAGCTTAACATTGAGAATGATCTAAAATGGTCACAGGTATTATTAGATTCTTACTTTTAAAACTCAAACAGACATAACTGATTTTTTCTAACAAATCACTAAAAATTTATTATCTTGAGACAAAGTAACATAAGTACCATGAATGCTTTGGATAACACTCTATGATAACACAAATTTTCTCAGAATAAATTTTTTTAAGTGGTAGGACCAGAGTCTGATGTTATTATCATGGTAAATTTCCATTTAATTAAAGGATCCTATGATTAAAATAAATAATCAAGAAAAAGGAATATTACTGAGAATCCCTAGTATGAAGCATTATTGAATGTTAGTATTGGTATAAGGACATTTTAAAAAATACTTTTTGAGATGTTGATAGACCTTTATTTTATTCATTTACATGTGGTGCTGAGAATCGAACCCAGTGCCTCACACATGCTAGGCAAGTGCTCTACCACTGAGCCACAACCCCAGCCCTATTGTAAGGACGTTTATATTACAAAAGATGCATCAACTTTTGCAGTTTGTCCTATGTCCTTAGACTACCAATGGAATAAATACAGATATACAAAACACAACACTTCTCAGCTAGACAATAAAGTCCAGTGAGCTCAAAAGACATGAAGCAATTAGAGAAAAAAACCTCAAACATATGGCATCTGTATTAAATAGTATATAAATCATAAAATACTACCAGGCATGAATTAGGCAATCAAAGTGTGATTTAGACAATTAACATAAAGGGAGTTTGATAAGTTAAAGGGTGTGCATTTTTCAAGAGCAGGTAGAATTGGGGTGGTGGTGGAGAATATCCAGTCGAAGTGAAGTAGCTAAAGCAAACCAAAAAGGGATGGCTGAGGCATGTGTGTAAAACAGAAAACAGAATGTCTGGCTCCATTTGTGGGTTGGTGTTAAAGAATGGTGGGGACCTATACAAAAAATTGCCATGTTTTGGTTCAATATAATAGGGTCAGCTGGGTGTGTTTATGGAAAGTTAGGCTAGGGAGTGTCAGAAGCTTATATAAAGAAATACACATGCTAGCTTCTAACACTGATATCTCATAGGAGTGAGATGGAGAAGGCTATTTACTTTTCAGCTACAAATTTTATATTGTTTAATTTGTTAAGATAAACCTTATTATTTTTGCAACTAAAGGGAGAGTATAAAAGAACAGAGTAGAATATCACAAAATAGAAAATAAATAAATAGACCAAAGGGGGAATCCCTTGCTTCCCCTAGAAGAAAACACTCCTTTGTTAAATCTTTCAAATATTAGAACTAGCAAGCTTGCTTTGGCAGAGGTTATTTTGGATTAAAAAAAAAAAGATAGGACTTTTTCACTCAGTAGATAGTCAATTAATTGAGCATTACACTACTTATTATTTGCTTAACTTTTGGAAAGAGAGTCTAATTTAACTGAGAGTTAATTTCATGCCGCAAATACAGATGTCTTTAAATAAGCTACTTATTTTTGTAACATAACTTTATAAACAGTTCACATCATGGTAATATTAATTGCCGCAGTCTAGCTTGACACAATTCGGAGCCACTTGTCAAAAGAAACTAACTTTATTTTTAGAACTACAAACGCCAAACAAAACAGCTCCTCAGGGAAAAAACCCTCAGAGACCAACTGCCACCACCGGCTTCCACAAGCCTCTCACCCCCACACCAGCCTCTCAACCTCCCACAATCCTCCTGCTCTTGAGGCCAATTGGCTGGGTTGCGTGGGCAGAGCCAAAGAAGTCCCCCAATGAGCAGCTCCGTGGAGGAGCCAATCAGCTAGATGTTGCTGGGGCCGCTGTGAGCCAATCATCAGCTGGCAGTCTGAAGGGCCGGGAAACAGCCCAATGAACATCATCGCAGAGGAGCCAATCAGCTAGATGTTGCTGGGGCCGCTGTGAGCCAATCATCAGCCGGCAGCTGGAAGTTTGCTGGCAGCTGGATCATCAGCCGGCAGCTGGAAGTTTGCTGGAGCCCCTTTGGCTGTGGCTCTCAACAATTAATAAAACAAGAAGTAAATGAAAGGTAAGGTAGCCCTAACTCTAGTTGCTATTACCAAAGAGATCAAGAAGTTATGAATTTCCCAGTAACAATAATAATGAAAACTTGGAGCAGTTTTCATGTGCAAAATACTATGCTTTGTCTGTATTATCTCACTGAGTCCTTATGATATAACACTCTGAAGTACAGGCACTATATTTTTTGTATGGTCAATGAAGAATCTGAGGCCTAGAGACTTGGCTCAAGGTTAAGTAATGTGTTCAGGACCATCAATCTCCTAGATGGGTTTTAAACTCAACTGTAGGATTCCAGGGCCTGGGAAAATGGACATTGTATTTATGTCTTTATTACAGTCTCCTATTAACTGTTAAAAAACACTAGCTTCCTTATCTGGATAGGACTTCCAGTCTTAATTCTTTAACTTAACATTTTGATTAACTTAAAGGGCATGCATACCAAGGCTAATTCTGGTACTAGATGTCCACATTAGCCAACACCATGGACTTGCTACATCTCTAATTCTTCCAATTTTGAACACAATAGTAGTATGCAAAAACAGTCTCTGTCATAACCTATTTGATAGGTTCCTTTACAGAGTTTGAGATTTAATCTGGAATTGAGGATCAGTGGATCCTTGAAAAGTCTTAGCAAATGGAACTAAGTAAGATGCTCTACTGTCCTTCATGTTTGCGTCCTTCAATGTGATGAAGATCCTTAAAAAAGCTGACTTTTACCAGGAGGCAGTTTTAGAGAGGCAATGATGCAACTGCATTGGTCCCCTATGTGGACAAATCTGTTGTACTTGGAGCTCTTGAAGGCTGTGGGTGCTTTGCATTCTTCTTCTATGAAACCACCTTCCCACAAGAAATAAGCAGAAATCAGAAAAACTGACCAATAAAACCCCTCTCAGCTCTTTTTGCTGTTCCATTTCAGTGGACTAACTGGATGTTAATACAGTTTCAATGTACTTTCTAGCCAGCTTCTTTGCTCCCATATTTCATGTCTACTGACCTTGTTATAATTTCTCTGTTCAGGGTCATTTTTCATCTTTTTGGCCTGATGCTAGCCCTTGAATTGCTCGTCTAAACATTTTACATCTCTTCTTAACCATAATTTAGTCTCTTTCTGAGAGTCAGGGTCCTGTTACTATCCTGTGTAAACCACTCGCCTCATCTACTCTAGCTTTCAGGACCTTGTACTAACACTGATGGCCAGTTTGGAACCTGGGATGAGATACACTGAGAATCCCAGTGGAGTAGTTGCTAGGATCTGCTATCAACAGAAGTTCCTATGAGGAAAAAAATCTATGAAGGATTCCCACAGGAAAGACCAGGCTGAATGTTGCTGGGAACCTGGGAGCTTCCACTAATGCCAGCAGCATATGACAGCTGCTTTTGCTGGTTGGTGTTAAGAACAAGGGTATGTTAACAATATAGATCCTATTGCTCCCTGTTAGAAGGTGGGGAGATATTGAAGCCAGATTTAAAGTTAGGTAGTTAGTGTAGTTAGGTAAATCGGGTCTAAAATCGAGTGAAATCTAAAATGGAGGCCATGCTGGGAATGACTCAGGGAAAATACAGGACAACTCATGGAATGTTAATGAAGTCCTGAAAAGGCCCTAGGCCAAAGTCCACCTGGAAGAAGTGTTAATGAACAGCCCCCAACAGATTTGGAGATAGCCCATTCCAGAGAAGTGATAAGCCCATCTCAAAAGTCCTTCCTGCTCAGACTACTTCTTTGGCCCACCTGTGTCCCACCCCTCAGGCCTTCCAACCTACATTCCATCATTGAAAGAACTGTAAAAAGGGGAGACAACTGCACTTCCACGGATTCCACCTTCTGGGTCCCCTTCTTCCTCCGGGAGAAGTCTTTTCTTCTGTCCTTTAATAAATTTCTAATCTCTACTCTGACCTTGCCTCGGCGTGCTTCTTTGGTGTTATTCTTCAACATCGGGGAGCAAGAACTCGTCACTGGTCAACAGCGGTAACAATATCACAATGTTCCTATTCAAACATTCACTTGAGAGTTAGAAAAGCAGAGTTAAATTTCAAATCTTGGTCTACTATTTTTTAATTGCATATTCTTGGGCAAATGACTATACCTTTCTAAGCTTCCATTTTTCAGATAAAGATAATTACACACTTAGCTCTGGGGCCATTATATGGGTTAGAAGAGAAAATGTTTGGAAAGCATTTACGACATTGCCTGGTAGCCAGCACATTCCAAATATTTAGCAGCTTTATTTTAGTTTTATTACTCTTTATCTTCCTAAGTGATCTCCTGTCTAGGTCATTTTCCTTACCCGATTATTTTTACCTAGACACTTGGCTTTGGGAGGAATCTAAATGGAGAGGTGAGAGAGGAAAGGAACTGAGGTCAAAATTATGTGGATCAACCCCAGCAATCAATGAGGTGACAGATGCTGGAGCTAGATTGCACATAGAACTTCAACTGCTTTGACGTCTCCACCCTATTCCATACTTCCAATGTGATAACATCTGGGGAGAGGGTGGAGACTGTTGATTTTTCTCTAGATATTCCTCACTGAGGAGAAAGAACAATTTCCTGGTAGGAAATGTAGACGGCTTGGAGGTCCCAAAGCCTCGGGTGGGGCAGTAGCTGAACATAATGGGCAGAAACAGCACTTTAAACCTCAGTCTCCAGATACAGGATGTACTTGGAGGACCTGGGACCACAAATGAAGTGCTGTTTATTTTCCTAGACCAGGTCTCCCATGTGAATGTTAGCCCATGCTGTTGGCCATACAATATGGTAACTCATGCTGTTGGCCATACAATGGACTCCATGTTGGCGCTTTGCCATTCAGGGAGGAAAAAGCTTTGTCCCCAAGCTTAATGGAAGTATACCTAAAAATGAATGACTATTTTAAAGTATTTTCTCTGCATAATAGTAAATAATTTACCAATTGTTATCAATATCACGAGGTTATGACTTTGACATTAATTTCTAATTAATGTCAATCACATTTGCTCATTTAAAATTTCTCTGTAGGTCAAATGGCTTCTCTGAAGTAAAAATAAGTATAGTTTCTCAAAATTCACTCTTTTGATATGTACTTTTCTGTGATATAGATATAAAACTGTAGAAAATAGCATTTTACTATGATTGTCACAGAAAACAATCTTTCTCAAAAACTTCACACAAATTTTAATAGTATATCCTGAGATGGTCTTTAGTTACTCAGCCAGATTATGTATTTAAATGATACTATGCATGTTAGTTTTCATAATATTTATATTTGCATGGAGGACAGACATTTAAGAGCAGGAACTAGATTTTCCCCATTTTTCACAGGATTTTATAAATGAAAACTTAGCACAAATAATATGAGCTTACTTATGAGAAAAAGGATACATGCTTATTTGTAAGTAAAAATTTCAGGTACTCTCCATAAATAAACATTTGTCTCTAGCTTGTGAATTCCCGCTCAAGTAACACAGACAGTAAAGAGATTCTAGTTGAAAATGATGGCCTGAGTATGATGTCTGAGATATTGCCTCACACTTATTAGGATGGGCATTATTCAAAATAATAAAGTATCAGCAATACTGTGAAGAATTTACAACCCTTGTCCACTATTAGTAGAACTACAGAAGGATACACTTATTATGGAAAACAGTATGGAGATTCCTCAAAATCTTAAAAATAGGAAAATCATATGACCTCTTAACCCAATTTCTGGGTATTTATCAAAAAGAGCTGATAACATGTCAGAGAGATAACTGCAATCCTGTGTTCACTGAAGCATTATTTACAATAACCAAGATAAGAAAAAAAATCTAAATGCCCATTGATGGATGAATGTGAAAAGAAAATGTGATATATACATAAAGATAAATATTCTTTAGCCTTAAATAAGAAGGGGATCCTTTCACATGCTACCAGATGGATGAAATTTGAGGATATTATAAGTCAGTCACAGAAGGACAAATACTGCATGATTCCACTTATAGGAAATGTTTAAACTGATTTATAGAAGTAGAAAGCAGAATGGTAGTTTCTGGGGTCTGAAGGCGGTAGAAACTAGGAATTGCTACTCAATGCCTATCAAGTGCTAGTTATGCAGATAAAGAAGGTATAGAGATCTGTTATGCAATACTGTGCTTAGTAACAATAATCTCAGTGGTAGAACATTTGCCTGGCACTGGGTTTGATTCTCAATGTCACATATAAATAAATGAATAAAATCAAGGTCCATCAACAACTTAAATTTTTTTAAAAAAGATATCACAGCTGAAAGAGGAATCAGGAAAAATATCCCATTTACAATAGCCTAAAATTAAAAAAAAACACATTGGGAATCAAACTAACAAAAGAAGTGAAAGACTTCTCAAATGAAAACTACAGAACACTAAAGAAAGAAATTGAAGATCTTAGAAGATGGAGAGATCTTTCATGTTCTTGGATAAACAGAAATAATTTTGTCAAAATTGCCATATTACCAAAAACACTATAAAAATTTAATGCAATTCCTATTAAAATTCCAATGTCATTCTTCATAGAAACAGAAATGCAATCATAAAATCACTTGAAAAAATAAGGGGCCCAGAATTGCCAAAATAAAATCCTTAGTGAGAAAGTGAAGCAGGAAGCATCACAATACCAGACCTTAAATTATTCTACAGTATGGTATTGACACAAAAACAGACATGGAGACCAATGCAACTGAATAGAAGACACAGAGACAAACACACACACACACACACACACACACACACACACACATATATATATATATATATATATATATATATAATTATGTCATATTAGAGAAAGTTGTCATGAACATACATTGGAGAAAAGAAAGCCTAATTAACAAATGGTGCAGGTAAAACTGAAAATCCATATGTAGTAGCATAAAAACTTAACCCCTCTCATACTGCACAAAACTCAACTCAAAGTGGATCAAAAACCTAGGCATTAGGCCAGAGACCATACACCTATTATCCCTACTAGAAGAAAATGTAGGCCTAACTCTCCATCTTGTTGGCTTAGGAACCAACTTCCTTAACAAGACTCCTAAAGTGGAAGAAGTAAAATCAAGAATCAATAAATGGGATGGTATCAAACTAAAAGCTTCTTTACAGTAAAGAACAATAAGAATGTAAAGAGAGACCTTATAGAATGGGAGAAAAGCTTTGCCATTTGCACCTCAGATAGATCATTAATCTCCAGGATATACAAAGAACTCAAAAACTTAACACTTCCAAAAAACAAATAACCAGTCAATAAATGGGCAAAGAAACTTAATAGGCACTTCACAGAAGAATAAATATGAATAGTCAACAAATACATGAAAAAATACTCAACATCACTAGCAATTAGAGAAATATAAATTAAAACTACACTGAGAAATATTCAGTTGTGTATAAATGCCACATATTTTTTATCCATTCATCTATTGAAGGACATCTAGGTTGGTTCCATAGTCTAGCTATTGTGAATTGTGCTACTATAAACATTTATGTGGCTGTGTCCCTGTAGTATGTTCTTTTTAGGTCTTTTGGGTATAGTCCGAGAAGGGGAATAGCTGGGTCAAATGGTGGTTCCATTCCCAGCTTTCCAAGGAATCTCCATACTGCTTTCCAAATTGGCTGCACCAATTTGCAGTCTCACCAGCAATGTATGAGTGTACCTTTTTCCCCCGGCATCCTTGCCAGCATTTATTGTTGTTTGACTTCATAATGGCTGTCATTCTTATTGGAGTGAGATGGTATCTTAGAGTAGTTTTAATTTGCGTTTCTCTGATTGCTAGAGATGATGAGCATTTTTTAGTGTATTTGTTGATTGATTGTATGTCCTCTTCTGAGAAGTGTCTGTTCAGGTTCTTGGCCCATTTGTTGATTGGGTTGTTATTTTTTTGTTGTTTAACTTTTTGAGTTCTTTGTATACTCTAGAGATTAGAGCAATATGTGATGTGTGAGGGGTAAAAAATTGGCATTTGCAGGGAAATGGATGGCATTAGAGCATATTATGCTAAATGAAGTTAGCCAATCCCTAAAAAACAAATGCCAAATGTCTTCTCTGATATAAGGGAGGGGACTCAAAATGGGGTAGGGAGGAAGAGCATGAGAAGAAGATTACCACTAAATAGTGAAGAGAGGTGGGAGGGAAAAGGAGGGAGAAGGATATTTGCATGGAAGATGGAAGGAGACCCTCATCATTATACAGAATACATGTATGATGTTGTGAGGAGAAATAAAAAAGAAGTGTGTCACATTAGATTGGGTAGAGAGATGTGATGGGAGGGGAGGGGAGGGGAAGGGGAGATAGGAAGGGCAGCAGAATAAAATAGACATTATTATTGCCTTATGTATATAGGTGACTGTATAACCAATGTGATTCTGCAACCTGTACAATCAGAAAAATGAGAAATTATACCCCATTTGATTCAAATGTATGAATTGTCAAGATCATTGTACTGTCATGTGTAACTAATTTTAAAAAAATTAAAAAAAAATAAATGAGGACAGTAAAAAAAAAAAACTACACTGAGATTCCATCTCACTCCAATGAGAACTCCAATTATCAAGAATACAAGTAACAATAAATGTTGTTATTTATTGATGTAAATCAATAAATTGTGGAGATGTAGGGAAAAAAGTTTCACTTATACATTGCTAGTAGGGCTGCAAATTGGTGCAACCAGTCTATAAAGCAGGTGGGAAAATCCTCAAAAAATTTGAATTGGAACCATCATTTGACCTGGTTATCCCACTCCTCAGCATATACCCAAAGGATTTAAAATCAGCATACTATACTGACACAGCCACATCAATGTTTACATCTGCTAGATTCACAGTAGCCATGGTATGGAAGCAACCAACCTGCCTTTCGACAGATGAATAGACAAAGAAAATGTGGTGTATACACACAATGTAATATTACATAGCCATAAAGAAGATTGAAATTATGGCATTTTCTACTAAATGTATGGAACTGGAGACTGTTATGCTAAGTAAAATAAGATAATTGCAAAAAACCCAAAGGCCGAATATTTTCACTTTTATGTGGATGCTAACACACAGTGGTGGGTGGGCAGTAGAGAAGAACAGAAGTTCACTGGATTGGATAAAGGGGAATGAAGGGAAGGGAGAAGAAATGTGAACAGGAAGGACAATAGAATGAGTTGGACATAATTTTTCTATGTTCTTATATGAATACACGACTGGTGAAACTCTACACCATGTACAACCACAAGATGGGATCCTAATTAGGACAAGTTATACTCCATATTATATGTATCAAAATACATTTTATTGTCATGTACATCTAAAAAGAACAAATTTTATTTTTTTAAATAAAAAATATTATTTATAAAAAACAATGAGATCAGATGGACCTAACCCAGACTAATGAGGGCATATGGCATTGAAATTCTAAAAGCAAAACCTGCATTGACAAGGTGAGTTCCAAATTTGTAGCAATTATCTAGAAATAATGAAGCATTCAAGTCATACATATGTGTATATATATACATACATACATATATACATGCATACATACATATATGTTTTTCCTTTTTCCAACAAGAACATGTGGAGTGCTGATAGTGAAAAGCGGGAAGTGTCTATCTCTGTCATTGATAGGCCTTGACTTAGCTGATAATTTCATTCAGGCTTCACTGTGATAGGGGATGAAACAAGCAAGCATGGGCTTCTTTTCTTTCATCCTGATATCATTTGTTGTTCTCAGCTAAGAGTACAGAGGTCACAGCATAAGGGCACAGCTCTCCAGGCTGGACTGGCCCTGGGAGTCAGATGCAGTCCCTCAAGGACTAATCTATTGTACTTTCCTTGTGCTGCTTGCAACAGCTTACTACCAATCTTTTCCTTTCCAGCCACTTCTAAGGGGTTGTATTTCCAAAATGCAGTTTTCCTCTAACTTACTCCATCAAGCTAAAGCTTAAAGAAGAAAGGTATATGGTTAACAAAGTGGGGCAGAAAATGTTTCTGTATTTATTTATACTTCCTGAGCAACTAAATTTGCTTTAATAAGTCCACATTGGAATACCAATATTTTAATAGAGTGCTTCCCATTCCTTCCCAGCATCGTCCCCTCCACCATAGTTATTCACTATACTGCAGAGTGGTCCTGCGAAATGAAAATGAGATCTCTGCAAGTCCCTGCTCACCGTCTCCCTATGGCATCCTATTTTATTCAGAGTAAACACTGTGTCCTCAGAAATTAAGGCCCTCATTGATGTGGACTCCTAGATTGTCTCTGATCTCATCTTGCACCTGTACCTCTTCCTCTTGCTCACTCTTCTTCAGACTCTGTCCCTTTCTAGTCTTTAAACAGGTGTACAAGGGGCTTTCTCAGGGCCTTTGCCCCTGCACTTTTCTCTGGCTGGAATATTCTTTTCCCCAAATATCAGCTCAATGTCACCTTCATAGTAAGACACTCCCACACTGTCCTATATACAGTTGTTATCCCTAGTCCCTGAGCCTTATACAACCTTCCTTCCTTTTTATTTTTTCCCACAATGTTTATTAGGCATTGATAAACTTTATCTTATTTACCTATTTTATTAGCTTAATCTCCCCATTAGAATATAAGCTCCATCAGAAATGTTTATCTACTTTCTTCATTAAGTTTTTCCTAGCACCTATAATAATGTCTCTCTTGTAGTAATTGCTCAATAAATATTTGTCTTATGAATGCACAAATATCTTTAGATGCAGCACCACCTAATAGACCCTGGTTATCTTTTACCATGGTTATATATATGGCTTTACTTCAAATGAACCTCATTATTATTTTTTTTTCTTTTTTGCAGTTTGGTCAGGAATTGCTCATTTATTTAAAGAAAGAGTTCTAACCACTAATGACCTTGATCAGTCTGGATAGACACTTAGAAGTCTGGAATCTTAAGAAGGCATGTTAATAGGGATTATTTTAAATATCTTCCTGTTTGTCCAACAATCATCCCACATTCAGAGGTGAGATGCAGTAAGAGGTGGGATCCACGTTTTGTGATACATGAAAGTGCACAGATTTGGGAGTCTGTTTTGAGAAAAATAATACAAAAATTTCTTACCTTTTCAGGTTTAAAAAAAAAACTATGTGTAGCTGCTAGTATCCTTCAATTGTATTCTCATTTGCATTCCTGGCTATTATGTATTTGAACTTAGAAGAAATTAATTTTTAAAAGGTTGAATTAAATATGAATTATTAAGTTATAAATCCTTTGTGAAAATCCTTATCACTAAATATCATAGATTAAGTAAGTCTTCTAAGATGACAGTTGAAGGCAAAAACTACAATAGTTTTACAAGAATTGACTTTAAAAATAAAATCTAAATCTGATTCTTTTCCACTAATGGATATGAAAACTTATACACCATATTTTTCTCTGGGTCTGGACTCTCCCTCAAACAGGTCAGGAAACCATTCCTTAGCTGCCCTACTATTAAATCTATTTTGGAGAAGTGATATTACTCACTTTCCAACCTCAATGATCCAAACACATGGGTTTTTCACTTTAAAGGGGGTAGAAGAGAATAGAAAGGGGATCCAGAGAGTTGTAAGTCCTGAATTACCATTTCTTCACTTTTACCAAGGTAAAAAAATATACAAATATTATCCTATAATTGTCACCATCACTCTCTTCTGCCATCATTTTAAAATACATTACAGGGAATAAAAAAGGAGGTGTAGATGCTCGTGCTAGAGTGCCTATACCTCCTTGTCTTGTGGGAACACTGATATTAGCTTTCCCTTGTAATTTATTATATTTGGTGAATTATACATAAACTTATATTGTAAAGATATAAAGACATTGAAAGATGGCCTACCAGAAAGGTTCTGTGATCTATTACAACAATGATTTTGAAGAGTTAAAAAATATTTTCATGTTTTCTTGAAATTGTTTTGTATACAGTTCTTATTCAAGACAAAATGATCTTGGAAAAGCAAAGCATCAATAATCAGGACCATGAATGTGGCAAATTTTGCATGCTGTCTGCCAAATTCCATTCTCTGCTTATTCCCAGGCATACAGGAAGTCTTTGTTTCTATGCCGTCCTTGCAATTAGATTTGGTCACGTGACTGGATATGAGAAGAAATACTGCGGGCTACTTTTGGCATTGGCCCATAACTCCTCCCACATGGTTGTCACTGTGCTCCTCCTCTTGATAGCTAGATGATATAGATGCTGAGGTATGAAGAATGGTGGAAACATGAGAATTCTTTGTCCCTATCTGAGACCAAGGAAGGGACCTGCCTTATTCTCTGAAACACCACACTAGAAAATTACTTGATGAAGAATGAATATATTTTTAAGTCATTTGAAGTTTATACATTAGCACAATCACATTCAATGACTTCTACCAAAACAAATTAACCTGGCAGCACTGAAGGTAGATTTAACTTTCAGTCATTGCACATTCAGTCACCCTCTGGTCTGAATGAAACCAACTCTCTCTTAATGTCTACCATTTTATTATTTATTATTTTTCATTTTTTTCTTTATTTTCCTTGGTTATATCTATTTTCATTGAGACATTTCTCATTATCTAAGAACTGCATAAGAATGGTGAGAATATAAGTTTGAAAACATTACATAGAGTTGTGGTTGTTCTGTAGAGCAAAAGCCTGTCCAGTTTTATTCTCCCTTGATGACAATCTAACATGAAAGTGATGGATAAATCTGTCTCCGTATTTTAGAAGAGGACCAGAATTATCAACACAGGATTTGGATTCATGATTCACTTGAGCCAAAAAGGTTTCAGAAGTATCTGATTTAATAGGCTTGCCATATTTATAATGCAATTCCAGAAAGAAGAAAAAAATACATCTTGAATGTGCATATTTCTGGGTGAAAATCCATAGAAAAATTATAGAAGTATTTCATAGTTTACCCAAATCTAGAATAGAACTACTCTTTATTGTTGCATCACTCATTTGCAATGAAAGCAGAGTTGATTTGGTTTTTTTACTGGGAATACTGCTGTTGAATCAGATGCCTATGGACTTAATGCATAAACTAATTGTCCTTATATAGCTAAATGAGCCTCTCTAGAGAAAAAGGTGCAAGTTACTTGGGGCATTCTCTTGGCTATCGGTCTCCTGAAATAATGGAGGGACATTGAATTTGAGCTCTCTCTTTCTAAGCTTCAGTGCATGTCTGGTAAAAGAAACATTTTATAGCTACCTTAGAGATCAAAGACAAATATTCAATGTATCCTGAAGGTGATGAATCACATCACAAAAAGAGCGATTTACCCATTCTGCAAATGTTCATCAACTACACACCATTGCCAGACTTGAAAGAGGAATGACGTTCATTGAGAAGACATAGGAGCGCAGCAGTTTTACTGAGCTTTTGCTCTTAAGCTAACATTGGATTTTTTTTTCCCCTCTTGGGATGACAATATTTATGCAGAATCTATTCATAAATCCTATTGAGTTTCCAAGTTCATAGCCAAGATAAATGCACAGCTGTTTTCTAAAAACATCTGCCCTCTAATCATCTCAAGTTGAGAGCAATGTCCACAATGAACCTCATGGCTTTTACATTAACTATGTTTTCAGAGGAAATCAAATTAGGTTTTACTTCCTCAGCCATTAAAGTTCCTCTCATTTTTATGCAATGACATCTCTCAAATATTTGGATACATTCAACCATTCTGTGACAATTCAGCTATTTTCTGGATAGATTATAAAATTAAACTGTGTGTATTTTTTATTTTTACTTCATTTGTGAATTTGTTCTGTATAATCTGGGCTCTCATTTTATGTCCCACCTATACTCCTTCTAAAAAATGACTTATGCTTTCAAAATGAGGAGTTCAAAATAGTACACAGAACTCTAAGTTCAGTGTAAACAAGGCCATCTGTGAGAGACAGCCTTTCAACCCAATAAAAATTTCTATAATAGGCAATGGATTATTATATTATTCATGCCAGAGTCCTCAGATTTAGTGTTTCCAACAGCAATTGTAATTGTTTTGATTCCTGGACTGTAACATATTTAGTTTTTCACTGAATCACCATAATATAAATATGTAACTTAAATGAACCCCTACCTCTCATCTGATTATATATCATAAATCCCATTGGTGGATAATTTAATTGTAAATATGATCCCCTTTATAGAAAATGTGTTATAAAATAAATTCTATTTTTTCATACACCAAACTAAATTTTAAAATTATAGATGTCAGTTTTTTAAACTTAGGTTGTGGAAAATGAACAAATGTGATTAGATATTTTGCTGATCTGTAAAATTTAATTTTTACCATTTTGAAAATAGATCTTTAAAGTTTCAGATTGAACCAGGCTCCGTAGCACATTTATTTTATTATTATTTCTATCATTTCAATTGCACCAGCTATTTGGGAGGCTGAGCAGGAGGATTGCAAGATAAAGGCCAATCTGGAAAACTGAGCAAGACACTGTCTCAAGATAAATAAATAAATAAATAAATAAAATAAAAATTAAAAAGGGCTGGGGATGTAGCTCAATAGTAGAGTGCCTCTTGATTCAATCCCAAATTACTGATGAAAAAAAAGTTGAATTATAGAGCAGATGGCTGTTTTTCAGGAAATACAAATAGAAGGTTTAATGAGCATTTACTGTAGGTATCACCTTTGCTTTTTTCACATCATTAAAATGCTTTACAATATTAAAATGTGATTGTTGCACTATTTTTTCTCTGTAAAATTTGAAACTGAATTTTAAATTTGATAAGAGGGGGAAAAATCCAAATCATGTCTGTGCTTAATCTGGTCCTTGATTCCACATCATATTCTTCAACGTAATTATGAGTCTGAATACTATATATGCCACTAATTCCTCTAATGCACTTGGCCCATCAGACCACATGGAGATAATCTGTCCAGGAGCCTGGGAGCTTTTCCATTTGCCATATCCGAGGGCTTTATCTTTACTTCTCGTGGTCTGTCACTCAAACTCATATCTCCTGGGTGAGATATGAGTGTCTACCAAAGACCTTCCCTCAACATGCCTCTAACAGTGCGCTGAATTTATTTTATTATTATTTCCATCATTTTAATTGCACCTATTTATGAGGCGCAGTATAGCATTTCAATACATGTATGCAATATATCCCACAATGTATATAAAGCCAGTTTACAGTCATCATTCAATGGAATTTGCGCCGCCGAAATAGCTGATTCTCTTTTTCTTTTTTAAAAAATTTATTTATTTTAATTATATGTGTGTGTGTGTGTGTGTGTGTGTGTATTATATGACAGTAGAATGCATCTTGATTCATTGTACTGTTATAGGTAAAGCTTCATCACAGGGTTTCATATACTGACTTCTAGATCACTCACGTATAATCAAATCAAGCCTTTATTGAAGCACACTGGTGGCGGCTGACCAGAACATAAAGCTGTTCCCCTGATCAGCCCTGCACAATTGCAAGGGCACTCCTAATAAGCCTGAAAACCGCAAAAGGGATGTTCAGGGGGTCTAGCCAATGCAAGCAAGCCAGGTTACAGAAGAAGGACAGTACAGTCAAGCAGAGGGAAGCCTAACCAATCACATTTAGCCCAGTCACCCCAGTTACAGAAACAGAGCCCTTTACCCTAGTTACAGACACAATGCCCCATTAGATAGTTTTGTGTTCTTAAAGGTTTCTTTTCTTTTTTATTATTAGTTGTGCAAAACATTACAAAGCTCTTGACATATCATATTTCATACATTTGATTCAAGCAGATTATGAACTCCCATTTTTATCCCGTATACAGATTGCAGATTCACATCGGTTCCACATTCACTTTTTTACACACTGCCATACTAGTGTCTATTGTATTCTGCTTTCCTTCCTATCCTCTACTATGCACCATCCCCTCCCATCTTCTCTCTCTATGCCATCTAAAGGTTTCTATAGCAAAAGGAAAAGAACATCTTGCTCCAGTCATGACTCTTCTACTTGGCATGGTTGTTTTAAAGAGGATGAAGTCATAAAACAAAATGGAGTCACATTTTCTCCTACTATCACATTCCCCACTGGTTTTAGTAGGTTTGATGTCAATCTTGCACATCATTAGGCCTCAGTTGTTTTTTTTCTTTTTTTCCATCTTTATGTGTCTAAGGGACTGTACTGGGCTCGTAAGACCATAACTTTGACCTCACCTATATTCTTGTGTATATGGTTTAGGAGGGTTTTTAAGAGGCAGGGTCCTACAGTAATACCAATCAGGAGAAGGACTAGGGGCTCAACTACGGCCGAAATGATGGTAGTCAACCAAGGGGACCATGAAAATAGGTTTTAGAACAAATTGCCTGAAGTTTCTAGTGTTTCCTCTCTTATCTTTAACCTGTTTCTCACAAGCGCCAAACTGTCCTTTATTATCCCAGAATGGTTTGCAGAGAAACAAGTTTCTCCTGGAGCCATACAAAGTCCTCCTTGTTTCAGAAAGAGACCATCTAGACATTATCTGTTCTGTAAAACTATTTCTGTCAGAGAGTCTAGTGAAACCTCTAGTTTGGAGATTGACCTTTCTAGTTTTCCTAGATCTATATCTATTTGACAGCTGAGGGACTTCCCAAACCAGCCAGGAGGGGAACTAAAATGGGGGCAGCCAGTCTATGTTGATAAATCAGTGGGGCCTGGCCTTTTAATAAGTCCAGGTGTTCTTTTCCCTTTACTCCATCAAAATAGTAGGTTACATCGTTCAGAGTTATTGACAGGTTGGAGATTTAGTCAAGGAGTTCAAAGTGAGACTTGGGAAGCACAATTATTGGTAAACAGGGAGTTGTCCCACTTATAAGTTGGGTTGTGGAAGCAAGTGTCTCCTTATGGAAGATCACCCAGGGTGATCTTGGGAGTAGTTTCCCAGGTACATCTTCCTGAGCTAGACATATTGGCAAACATCTATGTTGACCATAATTTTTTTCTCTAATATTAGGGACCTCCTACTGCTGTAAGGGAAAAGGGCGATGACCGTTCTTGCTACTTACAGCTGAAAAGGGACAATGTGCAGTGGATAAGCAGTTTGGAGTCCCATTTTAGAAACTGAATGGGTCAAGAAGTCCATGGTAAAAATCTGGCTCAGGAGCAACAGGATGTAAATTCACCTGGGGTAGGCACTTCTATGAGAGAAACAAAAAGACATGAGTGCTGAAATAAGAGTAATACAAAATAGCAGTTGTAGCATCTGGAACCTGTCCATGAATATCTTGAAAATGACAGAAATTAATAATTGTTTACCAGGAGGCAGAAGATCTGAGAAAATGTCCCCCATAACAAGGCCTAACAAAGCCTAATAAGGCACTTTTTTTGGGGGGGTGGGGGGGACATAAATCTTTAACGTCAGAATTTTCAGGAATGTAGACACAACATTTAGTTAAATTATTGTTAATGTCATCTGATTTTTGTAAAAATACCTTTTTGGCATAACCTCTGTGTTCAGTAAAGATCCTTTGTTACTTAGGATTAGATAATTATATTAATAAACACTGATTATATCTTCCTGTGTAGGAGGTTAGAAAGATCTGTAGGCCTTAAACTGATTAAAAACTTCTGGCAGTTTTTATTGATAGTTATCAGGCATTTTTGCCTAAGAATTTCTCTTCTGTTGTCTCCAGTCTTACTTATTTTGGGGGATGCTAACACTAGAGTACATTTTAAGTTACATTAAAATAACTGTTGTTTCTTTTTAAATGTCCAGGAATGGCTGTGCTTTGGTTTTAACTGTTTTGCTAGGTGTTTAATACCATGCTGGTCAAACTGACCTTGTTACTATCTATTGGTAAGAGTCAGCTGAGTTTCCTTAGAGGACATTTTTTTGGGGAACTTGTGAGCAGCACTTTAGCTCTGTTAATGTCATCTGCATTAGGATGGGTCAGGGTCTTGCTGACCATATGGCTTCCCTTGGAAGCATCAGGCATGTCTCCCTTTTTCAGTGACCCTCCTTTTTTGCAGCATGGACACTCATTGGTTTTCTGTTTTCCAGGGGCCTCATTAATCTCCCTTATCGGGAGGTTATGTGGCCCGGAGTTGCAAAGCTTTTCCCCGTGTCATGGGTTCAGGCTGACTTAGAGGGCAAGAGCCAAATATTGGTTTCTTTGGCCCCTTTATTTTAACCTTAATATTTAAATTTGGCCTTAAACATCCAGCAAGTTAGTTTTACCCATTTTAAAGTAATAATGCTGGGCTTTAACTTTTACGTTTATAACTTTTACAGTTAGTTTTTACATAACGCAATATCCTTATTTTATATATTAACTTATGTAATGCTGAAGATCCGCCTGAAGGAGAAGATGACACCTTAGCATCTACTGTATGATCCAATCACTCTACGCCAAAAAGGCAGCTTGCAGACCCAGAGACCCCATTAGATTTTGGCTATAAAAACTCTCTTTTGCCAGGTCCTCCTCTCTTGCTCTCTCCTTTTTCTCTCACTTTCCCTGTTTCTCATTCTCCCTCTCACTTTTTCTTTTCTTTCTCTTTTTCCTTCTCTCTCTCTCTCTCTCTCTCTCTCTCTCTCTCTCTCTCTCTCTCTTTCTTTCTCTCTCTTTTGTTTTAATCAGACACTGTCACAGTAAAGGGCTCTTGGTTGCTCTAAGTGTAGTGGTCACATTTTTTTTTAGTTATAATAAAAATACAAAGTGAAATTAACAATAGTAAAAACACATTTAGCTTGTATATAATTTTGAGCCTTGGTTGAGTTATACATTATATTTTTTATTTGAGATCACAGTAATTTTTCCAATAAAGTTAATTTTTTAATATAGATGGGATAGAAAGAGAAGATGGGGGGAAAAGGGGATAGTAGAGGATAGGAAAGATAGCAGAATACAACAGTCACTAGTAAGGCATTATGTAAAAATGTGAATGTGTAACCGATGTGATTCTGCAATCTGTATTTGGGGTAAAAATGGGAGTTCATAACTCACTTGAAACTAATGTTTGAAATATGATATGTCAAGAGCTTTGTAAGGTTTTGAACAACTAATAAAAAAAATGAATATAACTTTAAATTAACTGAAATGTGGCCTACTTTGACATGCTGTAAGGTGGGAGGCAGAGCCTTATCTCAGGTAAGGCAGGGTTCTTCACAATCTTCAGTAAAATGTTTTAGTTTTAATGTTGATTTTTGTCTCTCTTTTTAGATATAATTTCATAAAATTTACATATATTGTTTTCTGACTCTGTATGAATTTTAGTAGTACAATATGACATACATCTGAAACATTAATTAAGGAAAGGCTGAGAACCCTTAACATATTTTTCCAGGAGGAAAAGTGGCAAAATGTTTTAAATTATTTAAATTATTAATCTTTTAAAAATTAGGCTCTATTTCTGTCTCAGTTGGCTTATTATTTGAGTATAGGAAAGCTGTTGATTTAATTTAACTTCTTTTCCTATTTATAATCCCATTAATTTCCTTTTTGCCTGATTGTCCTAGTTAGGGTTTCAAGTAACTAAATTGAATTGGAGTGGTGAGAGTGAACATCCTTGCCTTGTTCTTGATTTTAGAAGAAATGCTTTTGGTTTTTATTCATTCAGTATTATTCTGGATTGGATTGGTCATAGATAGCCTTTATAATTTTATGGTAAGTTCCTTTTGTTCATAGTTTCTCCAGCATTTTTAGCAAAAAAAAGTGCTGGATTTTGCCAAAGACTTTTTTCTGCATCTATTGAGATGATTGTATGATTCTTGCCCTTAGTTCTATTTATATGGTGAATTACATGTATTGATTTGGATATGTTGAACCAAACTTGCATTCCTCAGTGAAACTCATTGGATCATGGTGTACTACTATCTTCCTAATGTATTTTTGAGTGAGGTTTGCTAATATTTAAATTAGGGATTTTTGCATCTATTTTCTTCAGGGGTCTTGGTCTTTAGTTGTTTATCTAGACATTGGTTAGGATCTTCCAGATTTTCCAGTTTATTGGAGTATACATCTTTAAAACGATTTCTAATGATCCTCTGGATTTCAGAATTATGTGTGTTGATGTCTTCTTTTTCATTTCTTATTTTGTTGACTTGGGTGTTGTCTGTGGTTAGTTTATCAATCTTGTTATCTTTTCAAAGAACCATCTCCTTGTTCCCTTTGTCCTTTGTATGTTTTTCTCTTAATTTCATTAATTTTGGCTCTGACCTTATTATTTCCTTTTTTCTATTGATTTTGAAATTAGTTTCTTCTTTTCTAGAGCCTTGAGGGGTAACATTAGATTGTCATTTGGGGATCTTTCTGATTTCTTAAATGTTGGCACTCAGTGCTATAAACTTTCCTCTTAGAAATGTCTTCATACTTTCACAGAGATTTTGTTATGTTGTATCTCTATTTTTATTTGTTTCTAAGAATTTATTTTATTTCTCCTGATACTTTCCATGACTCATTTGTCACTCAAAGTGTATTAATTAATCTCCATGTTAGAATAGTTTCTGCTTTATATCTTGTTATTGAGCTCTAATACATTCCACTATGATCTTACAAGATACCAGAGATTATCTCCCTGCCCCCCCATTTTTTAAAAAAAATCTTGTTTTGTGTCCTAAAATATGAGCTGTTTTAGAGAAGGTTTCACATGCAGCTGAGAAAAAAAGAAAGTAAATTTGGTTTTTGATGGATGAAATATTCAATAGATGTCTGTTAGATCCATTTAATTAGTACTATTTTTAGTTCTGTAGAGTCTTTAGTTAGTTTACGTCTGGTTGACTTCTGTGTTGGTGAGATAGGTGTGTTGAAGTCACCCATTGTTTTTGTAGTGGGGTCTATTTGATTCTTTATATTGAGAAAGTTTTATTCTATATACATAGATGAGTGTACACATTTGCAGTCATTATATCCTGTTTGATAATTCCCTAAACTAGTATGATGTGACCTTGAAGTCTCTTTGTGAGGTATTAGAATAGTTACTGCTGCTTGCTTTTGGTTTCCGTTTGCATAGTATATCTTTTCCCATCATTTGTTTTACCTTTATCCTGTAAATGTCTTTGGTTGTAATGTGAGTCTCTTATAAAAAAATGTGTGTTTGAGTCTTATTTTTTAATCGTTTGTGTCAGTCTGTCTTTTGACTGCATATTTTAGACCATTTACATTCAGTGTTATTATAGAGAGATATTTTTTGTTCCCTGCCATTTTGTGTTGTTTCTAATGCTTAATTTAAACTTAATTCTTCTGTAATTAGTTATTATTCTAGTGAGATGTTTTCATATACTGGCTCTCATATTTATTTTTCTTCTGCATGAAAAATTTCATTGGGTATGTTTTGTAATACTGACTTAGTGGTTATGAATTCTTTCATTTTCTGATCACCATGAAACATTTTCATTGTAATTTCAATTTTGAAGAATAGTTTTGCTGGATAATAGTTTTGGTTGGTACCTGTTATCTTTAAGGGCTGACTATATATTATTTCAAGTCCTCTGGGCTTCTAGATTCGAGGCTGAGAAATCAGTGGAGAGTCTTAATTGACTTCTGAATGTGACCTGCTGTTTTTCTGATGTGGCTTTTAAAATTCTATCTTTGTTCAGTATATTATGCATTTTAAATATAACGTGTTTTGGAGAGGATCCTTTTTTATCTTGCCTGTTTGGAGTTCTAGTGTCTCTTGAAAAATCTTCTGATTGTTTCATTAAAAAGTTTTGTATTTCTTGGTGGGTGCACTGGCACATGCCTGTAATCCCAGCAGCTGGGGAGGCTAAGGTGGGAGGATCACAGATTCAAAGCAACTTAGTAAGGTACCAAGCAACTCAGTGAGACGCTGTCTCTAAATGAAATCCAAAATTGGGCTGGAGATGTGGCTCAGTGGTCGAGTGCCCTTGAGTTCAGTTCCAGATACTGATGCCCCCCTACCCCCAAAAAAAGTTTTGTATTTCTTTAGTTTGCATTTCAGTGTCTTCTACTACGCCAGTGATTCTTAGATTTGGCCTCCAAATGTTATCCCTGATTTCTTTAATATTCCATACATGGTCTCTAAACATTTTTTATTTATTGTCAGTTTTATTTTCAATATTATATACTTTGTTTTCAGGGCCTAAGAGTCTGTCTTCTCTGTGGTCTAATCTGTTGGGGATGTTTCCAGTTGAATTTTAATTTGATTTATTGAGTGTTTCATTTCTAAGATTTGTGTTTTTTTTCAGAGTCTCTTTTTATTGAAATGATCTTTCACTTTATGTATTTTCTCTCTAAGCTCATTTCTTTCATCTTTTAGTTCATTGAACACTTTAATTATGAACTTTCTAAATTCTTCATACAATGTTTCCTCCACTGTGGTGTCAGGAGATCATTGATTGAAGTGTTATGGGCTATTTAGTGTGGTTTGTTTTCTTGTTTTTTCATATTGTTTGTATGTCTCCCCACCTACTTGGGTGGTTATCTCTTCTACTTATAGGCACAGAATTATTGAGTGTGCTTCTTTCTCTTAAGTGTCCCAAGATGAGTGAATATCCAAGTATTGATATACCCACTCAATAGGTATCTTCTTTGCCCAGTATCAGCACCACTTTGAAAAAAGATACTAAACCTTATTAACTACAACCACTTCCAAGCAAAGCCATATACCAATAAACCTTAAAGCAGAGGTGGGGAATTAAGACTCACTGAACCATAGTTCCTCTAATCCAATTAAAATTGTTATAATATTCTTGAATAGGTTGAACAGTTATTGAAGCAACAAATTGCATAATTAGTAATTAAATTAAATTCATTATTAAGGTAATAAAATTACTATTACATACATGGAGTAGTGCTTGAAAGAGGAAGAAGAGAAAATGTGGGCAAAGAAAAAAGAAAAAATAGAAAAAATACAATAAGAAAGAGAAAACAAAATAGGAGGAGATTGTGACAGTTGCAGGCAGTACTGGAGGGAATGGAGGGAGTAAGAGGAGCAGTTATAAACTTGAGCAAGAAAAAGAAAGAATGATTCCAGTAAATGCTTTAAAACCTGATAAGAAATACAATCAATTTGGGTCAAGGGCAGCAGTATGAATAATAAGGGAAACTCTATGAATTCAATATGTAAAATAATATCTCTAAGATCAAAATTGGTATTAGAGTTGCTTTTAATATTCCCTTCCAAAGTGGGAGTTACTTATTCATGTCTTCCTCATTTGGATTTTATCAGAATTTGGAACCTTTACAAGATTCCCACCACTCCACAGCTTTACTTCTAAGATTCCCACAGTGTGGAGGTTTTGATCATACCAGCCCTCCTCCGATATAGTTGGAGGAACCCCCCTCCTGACTTTGGTGTGTGCAGGTACCTACTGGTTTTCTGCTGGCTTGAAGGAGATGGTCTCTAATTGTCTGTAACTTAACATCTAGGTTACTCCCTGTTAGGGGATACAGTTTTGCAAGCCCTTCTGAAGAAAAACTTTGGGTATCCAGGGCTGTCATAGCTAATGTGTGTTCCCCCACATACATTTCAGAATGTGTGGGGTATAGTGGTCTAAGGTAGAGAACTGTATTCTGGTTGATGTGCTGGATGGCTTGTCAGGGGGTGTAGGACTTCTGCTTTCTCTAGCATGTGCAAGTTGCAGGTCAGTGGGCTTATATCTGGGTGCACTGTATGTTGGCTCGTGTCTGTGGGTGCTCCTCTGTGAATCTCTTTGTGAGGATTGGGTTGATGTTCTCTGCTGGCTGCTTGGGCTTATCTTCAGAAAATGCCTGTTGTGGGTCTGTGCTTCTCTTTGGTCAGCTACTCTTTCACTGCTTATTTCTGGGCTGTTGTGGAGTTGAGGGTTTCTGCCTAGATATCCGCTCTGCTACCACCTTAATTTTTGACAGGTAAAAATTGTATACAATACACTATATTTATATAAACATACACTGCTATATGCTAATTTTGCCACACCATATGCTGTAGTGTGCATGTATGTAATGAAAATAATTAGAATCTCTCTTGGCAATTTTTATGGATGCAATATATTATTTCAACTGTAATTACTACAGAGTACAATAGATCTCTTGGATCTGTTCTCCTATCTAACTGAACTTTTTAAACTTTAGCCACCATCTCCACATTTCCCCCACCTGAGTTCTAATTTCTTTTGAGTTTAGCAGATTATCTCATAAAGTTTGCACATTCTGAATTTCACTCAGTATTTCCCCATAGTTAGGTTTAAGTTAAAATGTTTTCTGGAGGCTACCAAATGGGTGATGCTCTATGTTGTATTGGTATTTTATTATATAGCACTAAATATTAGGTTCTCTCACTTCTGGTGATGATAACTTTGGTCACTTGATTAAGGTAGTGAATAACTGTGGGTATAATTTTAGCATTCTCTTAGAAACCTTACACATACATGCACACACACACACACACACACACACACACACACACACAGTATAGCACACTCAGGTTTCATGGAATCAAAAAAAGAGCCTCCCCCAGTTTTGTCTCATTTTCTTCTCCCCAGGGGGAAGGGCTAGGGACATCACTGTGTGTCATTGTTTGCTGTTTAGCAGTAAGGAGTCTCTTGGCATCTTTTCCAGGAACTCTATTTTAAGGTGTGTCTATGAAGTAATGATGGATATTTAAATCCTGTGTGTGTTGTCCTGAACTCAGTAGTCATTTTGGAAAGGGTTGTTTATAACCTTTATTGAAATTCTCTTAGAATTTACATCAGAATCTGAGCTTATCTTTTGAATATCCTCAGCTATGACTCATCTTTATCCTGTGAGGGTGAATTTGATTTTCATAAATAGCAAAAGATCTTTCTGTGCCAAATCTTATGAAGAAGGTCATACTGTTTCAGGAAGAAGAAAAATATAACAACAAAAATAAGACTAATTTTCTTAAGAGGCTTGAGAACATCACACATTTTACCAGTGTTATGAACAATGGACAGCATTGTTGGACCTTGTGTAGTGCTTCCTGAGGTGACTTCCTTAAAATATAGCACTCCTTCGCCTTTCTGAAGTCTTTGGTGTTTTGATCAATATACCTCAAACATATGCATACACACTGCAAAGCTTCGTTTCTTTATATGTTAAATTGCAATTCAGTGACCACCTCCTTATATTTAATGAGGGTTTTTGGGTAGTAATTGTTGACTTTCCACTTTGTTAGTTGCTGTGGAGGAAAGATATGTAGAACTCAGCCATCGCGCCTTGGAATTGACTTTCTGAAACCTAGTAGGAGAGTTTGAACATGCGTACAGTATCTTAACTGCCCTATTCAATAAAGTCTGTAATCAAACAATTTAAAACTGTGTATCTTGAGTTTAGAGAAAATAGTGTGAGTTCTGTCCGGCATCATGAAACAAGAATCTGTAAGTCTCAGTTGGCAAAGCCTACAAGGTAGTTCTCTGGCCACCCTTCTGACCTCAGTCCTGCAATTGCTCCCCTTGTTCACACAGTGTGTTCCAAACATATTATTCACTTAGCAAACATTTGTTGAGCCCTGCAGTGATGTAGACATTGGAGAGGTAGCTGTGAACAAACAAGATCCTGCCACTGTGCACCTACCTGCTAGCACAGGAACAGTAGGCACAGCAGATGGCAGGTTGTGTCTTATGGCTGAAGTGCAAAGTTCTGTAGAACAAGAGAGGGGAGGGCAGCTGATGGTGGTGGAGGCATACACCGTAAAACAAGGGTTCAGGGGATGCCTCACTGAAAAAGTAATATTGGAGTTAAGATAAATGCCTTCAAAAAATTAATCATATGGATCTTGGCAAAAGCATTGCTACAGAAATAAAACCCAGTCCAAAGGGCTTAGGTGGGAGAGTGTGCTGTGAGTGTTCACTGCATCACCACCGCCATGGTAGGGACGCAAAGGAGGAGTGTAGTGTTGGTGCTGTCAAAGAAGCAGTGGGGAAGAGGGAGAGATCATAGCGGTGTTTGTTACAGTACTGTCCCTTTAACCTCAGTGTGAAGGGGATGCAAATGGATTTGTCAACAGAAGTGCAACATACTCTTTAAAGTTTTAAAGCTTCATTGTGATCACTGTGCTACAAGGGGGCAATAACAGGGCAGGTTAGAAGGAGGATGCCTGTTCCTGCTAGAATCTGTGTGTGATGTGGGCTGTGAACGGCTTGTTCTTGTGTACATAGGGATGTCATTGGACTCTGGGTGTCCCTCAAAGTTGGAGTAAAGGGAGTGTCTTGACAGATTGGATGGGAGCATAAACGAAAGAGAGATGCAGGAATGGCTCCAGGGATTCTGACTGCAGGAACTGAAAAGGAAGTTTCCTTCAACCAAGACACAGAAAGTCAGATTTGGAAGATTGTTTCATGCGTTCTTGATTAAAACTCACCATTGAATAACTAAGTGTAGTATTAGTCAAGCAGACCGTTATACCAATGCCAGTCTGGGCTGAAAATAAAAATGTGGGATTCATTTAGCATTTACTGACCCGGTGCAAAGGCATGCTGAAACTTAGAAATGGACTTTGGTACAGACAGAGAAAACTCTCTTTAATTCAGGCTTGATGCATGGGGAAATACTTTCCTTAGAAGGTTAGCAGTTGCTGTGAGGAACCAAAACACCAAAAATTCCGAGGGAGGGCAATCATCTTCTTTAATCCAAAGAGCTGTGATCTCAAGAGGGTGAGACAAGTACCCATTGCTTTTTCTTTGTGGGTTTTCTTTCCACCCCTTGACCTTTGGCACTGGCATAGTCATTGGAAGTCCAAGACAAAGTAATGTAAATATAGTCCCAGTGTTCTGGCCAGAGGGCCCCCAAAGCAGAGCATCCCAGAGCACTGGACAGCACCAGAGAGATGATGAATAGAAGAGTCAGCAAAAATAAGTCTACAGCATTGTTTTGCGAACCCCTGGACATTCACCCCTGTGCCCATGTCTCTGCTAATACATGAGGCACTTTAAAGACTGCACCAGAAGTCAGGCCACTGCTCACTCATGTATTATTAGTGAAAGGGTAGATCTGTTGATCTGTTTCTCTGCCCCACAGCAGAATCTAGAAATAGATCCATAGGAGCGTGGTCAGTTGATATTTGACAGGTACAGAGGGGCTTCAGGGGAGCAATTATGATATTAGAAAAATTGGGCAGCTACATGCAGAAGAATAATAAAAAGGAATCTTGATTTAAACATCAAACTTGTCCAAACACCAGCTCAAAATAGATCATAAATGTAATACTATACAATTTTTCAATCTTTGTGGAGTCACGGATTGACTCTTGTTCCCCAGTGTGTGAGACCAAGGGATGTGGTCTATTAGTAGGAACTCAGTATTACTGAATGAATGTATTTCTTCCCCTGAAGATGGCAGTGAACTTCAGAGTGGGTCTATAAAATACACTGCAGCGTTAATATCATAGGAATAAGTTATTTAACTGCCAGTGTTTTTTGTAAAAAGTAGCTTTATTATTTTATATGTCCAAATTATATAATAAAATAATTGATTATTTTGATTCAGTTGCTTTTTATAATCTCATATTGATGTGTCTGTTATTCTCATTTTAATTTTTTCTTGTTTTTAACAACTGGCATGTTGTGTTTTTAAAAAGAAGAATATTCATTTTTTGAGGTGCATGTTACTTTCCTTTTGGCCAACTGTGATTAAGATAGCTTTATTTGCATTTTAATAGTCTGTAATGTTTGTTTATGTATCATGCTAAATAGATGGTCTCAAGAATCACTTGAAGCACTATAGAACGCAGATGTCAAAAGCCTGTTCTTGCTGGGCCTCATGGTGCATGCTTGTAATCCCAGTGGCTCAGGAGGCTGAGGCAGGATAATCTTGAGTATCAAGCCAGTCTCAGCAACTTAGTGAAGCCCTAAGCAACTTAGCAAGACCCTGTCATGAAATTAAAAATAAAAAGGTCCGGGAATATTAAGTGTCCCTGGGTTCAATCCCCAGTACCAAACAAACAAACCAACAAATAAAACTACCCTTGTCTCAGAGTAAGTAAATAAAAAATGTGGAAAGTTAATGAAAGACAGTAAATTAGCTTTCCCTTAAAATTAGTAAGTGTAGAAGTTCATTTCTCTCATTCTTTAAAAATAAAATTGAATTCCCTTTTCCCACATCATCCATTTGGTTACTGATGTTTTAACTCTGTAGTGCCTGTAATGTGAAAAGGGGCATGAGCTGTTCAGTCCTAGCGGCATGTTTTGGTGTGTGCCCATGGGTGTTTCATCTGAGAACTTCTGTGCCTGGCCTCATGATGACAGGAACTCTCATTTGGAACAATGAAATTAAGAGTCCTTTTCTTTCACTTATAGAAATTACATGCACATATCAGTGTAGCGTTTCTCCACCTGTGAAGCACAGTAGGCACTTACTGTGGAACCTTCCCAGTGAGGTTCTCTGGGCTGGAGTCCTGACTGTCACAAAATTGTATGTCTTTAAGCAGATTATTTTTCCCTTTCCCACTGCTGCTTTTGTAAAACGAAGCTAATAATAATCCTCATAGAGTCGTGAGAACTTACTAGGACAGACATGTAAACTGCCTGTAACAGCAGCTGGCACATTGTAAAGATTAGCACTTGTTAGTTCCTAATTGGTGCTAGCTGTAATTTTTCCTCTTTTCAAATGCCTTTAACAAGTTATAAAGCTTTCCTGAGCTTTACTGTGTACTTGTAAAGCTTTAAGGAGGTATGGTTGATATACAATTAAGCACATATGTTTTAACATACAATTTGGTACTAAATGTTTTGATATATACACATGATACTATGTCTTTTGACATTTATACATCCATGAAATCATAGCCACAGTTAAAATAAAGAACATATCTACTCCACCCACTCGCTGAAATTTTGTTATGAAACCACCGAACTACTTCTTGTCACAATACATTAGTTTTCATTTTCTAGAATTTTGTGTGATTATCATACATTGTGTAATCTTTTATTTGCCTGACTTCTTTCTCTTGAAATACTAATTTCTTCCCATTGCTTAATGGTATTGCATCTTACGGGTATGCCACAGTCTGTCTCCTCACACATGGATAGGCATCTAGCTTATTTTCAGTTTTGGCTGTTATGAATAGAGCTGCTGGAAACAGGATATGTACAAGCCTTCATATGGATGTATGCTTTCAGTTACTCTTAAAATCTATTATCAATTTTTAAGTGTACAATTCATTGTTATTCTTGTGTTGCACAGAACAATCTCTTGAATTCATTCCTCCTGTCTAATGGAAACTTGGACTCTTCTCACCAAGATGGCCCCCACCCTCCACCCCTGGCAGCCATCAATCTGCTCTCTGCTCAGTGAGTCCAACTCTTTCAGATTTCACATAGAAGTGGGCTCATGAGGCCCTTGTGTTTCTAGGCCTGTCTTATTTCCCTTAACATAAATGTCCTCCAAACTCATCCAGGCCATAAACATGGGAGTGCGGACTCTCTTCCACAGGCTGATTTCATTTTCTTTGAGTATATACTTAGAAGTGCAATTGCTGGAATATGTAGCTTCATTTTTAACTTTTTGAGAATTTTCCATGCTATTTCCCATAGTTTTTGAAAGAATAGACACTGAATCCAAAATAACCATGTTATTAAGTAATTTTTTAAGGAGAAGAATCTAAAATAGAATGAGGAAAGAAAACACCATGGATATGTCTTCAAAGATTTGGAAAAGAATACAAAAGCATTTCTAGAAATAGTCAAAATGTAACAATGATAAAAATGAAACAAGTATTTCTAGAAATGATAAAAATGTAAACGTCACCATGGACAGATTAAAACCTCCCATGGTGTAAATATTACAGTTGAAGAGATATTTGAGAGCAAACCAGAACTCAGGGTTGAAGAAATCATCCAGAACAATCCATCTCAACACATGAATAGTTAAGAGTTGTGAATGTTTGTGTGGGGAGGTCTAATATACATCTTAATGGAACTTGAAGAGGAAACCATAGAGAGTTAAGAAAGAGCAAAGGTTGGAACAGATGGTTGCTGAGAAAATGAGAACCTCCCTGAATTGCTGAAAGACACCCATGTTCAGACCTCTGAAGTTCATCGGAGTCTTAGTTTAAATTCTTTAAAATCCCCAACATAACAAGAAACATCATAGTGACACTGTAGGATGTCATGTGACAAGAAAACGTTTTTAAAAGCACCCTGAAACAGGTTTGCAAAAAGAAGAAAAAAAAAAACTCATCCACGCAGGGACTTTTTGATTGAACAATGGAGAGTCAACTGGACATGTCGTCAGTGCAGAGTGTTGAGATGCCACTTCCTGCCTACCAGATTGACAAAAATAACACCATCTGACAGTAGCAAGGAGCACACAGAGAATGAGGATTAGTAGAAATTCTCATTTCTGCGGGTGGGAATGACCATTGTTCAGCCAGTTAAGAAAAAACTGGGTGATGCCCAGTAAAGTGGAAGTAAGCCCTCCCTATGACTCATCTTTTCTATTCTTGGGGAAATGTATGCAAACAGGCACCAGGACCTCATATACAGGAATGGTCACAGCAGTATTGCTTAAAACAACACTGAGTATAAAAATAACAAAAATTTTCATCAATAATATGCAGAAAAATAAACTGTAGCGTCAGAATACGATGGAAATCGACCATCGTGAAAAATGAACCATCCACAGCATCAACATTCATGAATCTCAACAACATAACTTGAGCTACAGACATGTCATAAGAATACACAAAGTACGATTGCATGAACAGAAACTCCAAATACAGGCAAAGTTAGCCATGAACACATCATTAACTTTGTAGGTGTGTGTAGTAAAAGTATTAAAAAATGGATACATACAAAACTTAGATTATTATTTACATTTTAGGAAAAAGAGATAATTTGGGAAAGGAAAGAAATAAGAAAAGGGCTTTAACTATATTTTATACATAACATTTATGCTTATAAAAATAACTCAAAAAATTAGACAATAAGATAACAAATAACCCAATCAACAAATGGGCCAAGGACCTGAACAGACACTTCTCAGAGGAGGATATACAATCAATCAACAAGTACATGAAAAAATGCTCACCATCTCTAGCAGTCAGAGAAATGCAAATCAAAACCACCCTAAGATACCATCTCACTCCAGTAAGATTGGCAGCCATTATGAAGTCAAACAACAACAAGTGCTGGCGAGGATGTGGGGAAAAGGGTACACTTGTTCATTGTTGGTGGGACTGCAAATTGGTGCAGCCAATTTGGAAAGCAGTATGGAGATTTCTTGGAAATCTGGGAATGAAACCACCATTTGACCCAGATATTCCCCTTCTTGGTCTATTCCCTAAAGACCTAAAAAGAGCATGCTACAGGGACACTGCTACATTGATGTTCATAGCAGCACAATTCACAATAGCAAGACTGTGGAACCATCCTAGATGCCCTTCAATAGACAAATGGATAAAAAAATGTGACATTTATACCCAATGGAGTATTACTCTGCATTAAAAAAATGACAAAATCATAGAATTTGGAGGGAAATGGATGGAATTAGAGCAAATTATGCTAAGTGAAGTTAGCCAATCCCTAAAAAACAAATGCCAAATGTCTTCTTTGATATAAGGAGAGTAACTAAGAACAGAGTAGGTACGAAGCGCATGAGAAGAAGATTAACATTAAACAGGGGTGAGAGGTGAGAGGGAAAGGGAGAGAGAAGGGAAATTGCATGGAAATGGAAGGAGACCCTCAGGGTTATACAAAATTACATACAAGAGGAAGTGAGTGGAAAGGGAAAAATAATACAAGGGGGAGAAATGAATTACAGTAGAGGGGGTAGAGGGAGAAGATGTGAGGGGAGGGGAGGGGAGGAGGGATAGTAGAGGATAGGAAAGGCAGCAGAATACAACAGACACTAGTATGGCAATATGTATATCAATGGAAGTGTAACTGATGTGATTCTGTAATCTGTATAAAATGGGAGTTCATAACCCACTTGAATCAAAGTGTGAAATATGATATACCAAGAACTCTCTAATGTTTTGAACAACCAACAATAAATAAAACAAACAAAAACAAAACAAAACAAAACAAAAACATTTATGCTAAGAAAATGAAATTCAAAGCAAATGTAAGGTTGCCATTATTAAATATGGGTGACAACCTTACAAGATTTTTATATTCTTAATTATAATTTTTTCCATGTGTGAAATGCTCTTTAATTTGAGGAATAAAGCAGACTAGTAGCCACAATACATTAAGAATTCCCAAAAACACTAATATGAAGAAAACAAACCAACCAGTTTCCAAATGAACAAAAGACCTGAACCAGATGCTACACTAAAGAAAATATACAGACGGCAATCTGAAATCTCAAAATCAGTAGTTATTACATAAATGGAAATTAGAATTACAATGAGATACCCACACATAGGAATGTCAAATCTGTGGAGACCATTCAAGTATTGGCAAAGATGTGGATCACCTGAAATTCCTGTATCTCAATTGTGGAAATGTACAATGGTACAATCTTTTTGGATGCATTTTGATAGCTTATTAAAATTCAAACATGTATCTTATCCAAACACATCAACCATATAGTCCAGCCATTTCACAATAGGGAATTCACTCAAAACAAATTAAAACACACATTCATATAAAAACTTTTACACAAATGGCCTTAGTAGCTTTATTTGTTATTGCTCCAAATTGGAAACAACCCAGATATCCATCAATAGATAAATGGACAAGCTCTAAAATATCCATATAATAGAAGATTAACAACAATCAAAGGAGTGAATTATAGACTATAATTATAATTGATTTTTAAATTTTTGTTTATAATTGACTCATCATAATTGCACATGTTTGGGGGTACACTGTGATGTCTCAAGGTACATATACAGTGTAATGATCAAAACTTGGGTAATTAGCAAATTCATCACTTTGAACCTTTATTATTTCTTTGTGGTGGGAACATTCAAGATCCTGTTTTATAGCTATCTTGAAATATATAATACATTATTAATAGCTACAATAGAATACCAGAACTTATTTTTCTTAGCTCACTACACCTGCTGTACCTGTTGACCAGGTCTCCTTATTACTCCTTACCTCTCATCCCTCACCCTCCCCAGCCTCTGGTAACCACTATTCTATTCTCTCTTTCTTCTAGATGATTTTTGTTTGCAGTCTTTCTGTGCCTAGCTTATTTCACTTAACATAATGTTCTCCAGTTTCATTCATGTGGCCATATAAAGCAAATTTTTGAGCTAGACATCGTGGTGCACAGCTGTAATCCCATCAGCTCAGGAGGCTGAGGCAGGAAGATTGCAAGTTCAAAGCCAGCCTCAGCAACTTAGCAAGGCTCTAAACAACTTGGTGGAACCCTGTCTCAAAACAAAACCAAACAAAATAAAAATAGGGCCTTGGATGTTGCTTAGTGGTTAAGCACCCCTGGGTTCAATCCCCGGTGCAAGAAAAAAATAATAATAGTCCATGGTGTATCTGTACCACATTTTCTTTATCCACTGATTCAATGATGAACACTTAGACCAATTCTCTGCTTTGGTCATTATGAATAGTGCTGTGATAAACATGGGCATGTACATACGTATCTCTTTGACCTACTGATTTTATTTCTTTTGAATACATATCCAGAAATGGAATTGCTAAATCATATGGTAGTCCTATTTGGAATTTTTTAAAATATTTATTTTTTAGTTGTAGTTGGACGCAATACTACCTTTATTTTATTTATTTATTTATATGTGGTGCTGAGGATTGAACCCAGGGCCTCGCATGTAATAGTTGAAAGCTCTACCACTGAGCCACAATCCCAGTCCCTATTTGGAATTTTTTTTACAACTTCCATTCTGTTCTCCATAATAACTGTACTAATTTCCATTCCCAACAAAAAGATCTTTAAAAAATAATTGAGTAAAAGAAAAAAAATGATTAGACCAAAAAAGTATGCGCTGTATGGTTTAATTTGTTTTAGGAAATGTGAATAAATATATAGCAACAAAAATTAAATCAACAATGGCCAGGAGATACAGAGAAGCATGAGAATTTGGGTATGACCTAGAAGTTCATAATTTTAATGGTGGCGATGGCTTTAGGAGTGCCTCTATGTCAAAATTTATTAAATCATACTTTTGAAAATATGCATTATTGTGTAACAATTATATCTCAATAAAGCTGCTAAAAATAAAGTGAATGGAAAAGAAGTCACAAAGTAGATGACGTCACAAGCCTTAAACTGACAAAAGTGGGCTAAATGTTCCAAAATGCCAGGGATGCACCTGGGGGTGTAGAAGACATCCAAAAAGGGCTCTAGATTAGTGTTAGACCAAGCGCAGGACCCCTTCCCCACTTCCTGACAGATACTGACCCTTCCCCTCCCTGCCCAGTCCTTCCTGTGGCCCCTGAACACCCCTCCCCATCACTGCATAGGAACAGCAGAGCTCAGCCCGGGGCAGTGACTGCCATGCATGTTCATCACTGGGGGAGGACATCTCAGGTCCTACCTGTGCACTCCTGCAAAAAAAAAACAGCCTGCCCCTCTCTCAGCATAGCCTCAAGTGGCACAGAACCTCCTTCTTGTTAAGAACAGTTGTAAAAAGCTCAGCTATTTGTTTGCTCTGTTGTGAACACAGATCTCGTACACATTTAAGGAAATCCTCCAATAGGATGGAGGGAGGGAAGAAAGGTTTTAAAAATTCAGTGGAATAAAATATTGAGTGGTGACACAGTAGGGTGGATTAAGTGTTTGGAGCAAGGAGTGACAATTAGCTGCTGTGGGGTCCCAAAGATGTGCAAGCTGGTTGCTAACAAGACCAAAGGTGGTGTCGTGGCACCTAGAGGTGGCAGAGGCCCTTCTGAGCCAACAGGGACAGTGACAGGAATTCTGGAAGCCTACTGATTGGTCTGTGCTCACTTTGTCACATTCCTTGGGGACTCCCCATCCCACCCATTTCTTGGGTAGGAGCTGCCTGCAATTTCCCACCATGACAAATGGAATCTTGCAATGGAGCTCCATGGCCTCTCCTATCCCTCGTATTCTATGACAATGTGACTTTGATATTTCTTAATATATTCAAGAGGTGGACTCTATGCTCCCTTACCTTGCACCCGGCTAGTGGCTCAGGTAGGACTTCTGAGGCTAGTCACAAGGGCCCGTGGCATCTGCCTGGCTCTGCAGGTACTAGCTGATTTCCTTGAGGCCATCATGTTGCAGAGAAGCCCAAGCAAGTCCACGTGTACAGTATAAGATGGACAAGGCAATGGGGACCTGAGGGGACTTTGGGGGCAATGTGTGTGTGTGTGTGTGTGTGTGTGTGTGTGTGTGTGTGTGTGTGTGTGAGTGTGCACAGCAATTTGCATCCTCTCCCGGGAAAGTCCTCTGGGAAGGGACCATTTTACCATTCACACACAGGTGCTCTGTGGACCAGCAAAGGTAGCCATTTGCCCTGCAAAGAGAGCTCCCTGCAAGGTAGAATCCCCCACCACGATGAGGCACAGACCATATGAGAGGGCCCCTCAGTGGGACCCAGGCCAGACCTACAACACACGCTACACATGCAACAGCATTTCTCCCACGGAGGAAGCCTCAGATACTTGACACCTGGCAGAACTTCCCATCAGGTAATGGGGCATTTTGCTCCCGTAGGGCCAGTCCTCAGACTTGACTTCACTCATATCCTTCTCCAAGGCTCCTCTCCAGTTTCCTCTCCCAGCAGAGCCCTTCTCTGGGTAATGGCAGCCTAAGAATCCTTGTTACCCTTTGCACTCATCTCCCATTCAAGGACACTGGGGGGCAGTCATTCAACACCGCACACAGAGCTCTGTCTCCCGCTGAACCCATGAGGGCTTCCTTACTTGATGGGTCCAGAGCACCAGCTCATGATGCAGAGTGTGACTCAGACATGACCAGTAGGCTGTGCGTGCAGCTTTGCACAGGGGCTTGGCTCTGCACAGCCACTACCCCTCAGCACAACCAGCTGCACACTTGACCAGACAGGAGGAGAGAACGGGGGTTGCAGACTCACCCATCAGAGCCCTTGCTCAGGCTTGGAGCTGCAAGAGAGAACAGAGTCAGAGGCAGGTGGTGTTAAGTGGACTTTAATGCAAGTTGTCATTTTTCCTCTCTCAGCAAAGGAAGTGTCTTGTTTCTATGTCAGGGGAGGATGGGTCATTACATAACAAGAAAGAGGGGCCTGCCCCCTCTGGGCTTCTTTGTCTTTTGTCATTCCCCTCTGCAGCAGGCTCCCCAGGGCCTTTTAACTACCTGGAAACAATACCCCAGGCAGGATTGCCAATACCTTGAGACCCAAACACTAATAAACAGAGACGACTTGCTTACAAAATGACAAGTTAGAAAAAAGGGAGGCCAGCTAATAAATGAGCTAAAGTTCAAAGGCAGCAGAGTGACATGGATGTGAGGTGACTCAGACATGCCAGCCTCACAGCCAGGACTCTCTGAGAGGGGGCAGGGACTGTCAGCAGGAAAGGCCATCCAGCCATCACAGTCCACTTGGCCAAGAGAGGGCACTGCCTAGAAATGTGGGAGGCTGCAATCCATCTCCCACTTCAGGCCACCTGCAGTTCTAGAACACCAGACCTCAACAGGGCGACTCCGTGACAGTCATTTTTCAGCACCCGGCTTGGGTCCCCGCTTCAGAAGGCAAAACCTGTTTCATGCACAGGAAACTGCCCATGGTTGACATAGGTATCTTCATCGTGTAACAAAAATGATTATGATTACCTTCATAATCAAACATCAGCCTTTTAAGAGATCAATTTTGGTTATTCCATCTGTAGGCACACACTTTGCCTTCGGTGGCACCTTCTCAGACCCAAGGATCTGCTCATAATCCCCTGGCTGTTCCACATGGCCTCCTGCCCACAAGGTCCAAGATCCAAGGTCCAATTTTTTTTTTTTAATTTTGAGGTAGCTGTAGACTCCCAGAAAGCTTGTAAAAATGGGGTTGAGATTTCCCACACAGCACTTTTTAGCTACAGTTTCACTTTCTGTAGTTCCCTGGCAGGGCCGGGGGGTCAGTTACCTGGGGTCAACCAGGTGTTTTCTGGAAAATTCCAAAAATAAGAAATTCTTTAAGTATTAAATAACTTTTATGATAGCATGTCATTATAAATGTTATTTTCATCATTATTTATCATAAAGCCCATCATGCCCTTGACTCTGGAAGAGAATTGGGCAGGTATCTTGGAGCTTATCCCCTGGTTTGCATTCATCTAATATTTTTCCTAACTGCATTAGACTGTGGGACAGACAGGATATATTTGACTGATTTTTTTTTTGCCTTTTGCTCCAGGCATGGCCTTGCTGCTGATTCTGCTTTTATTGACCATCATGGATTATTTTATGTTAATTTTGATTTTTTAATAATATTGTATTCAAACACTATGGATGTCAACGACTGAGATTTCTGGCCCCCATTCCCCTGGCTCCTATAGTTTCTTGCTCTCACCCAAATCCTGGGACTGCACATGGAGTCAGTCTGTATTCAAGGGGCTCCACCTGTTGAGCTACAGACACTGGAGGAGTTGACAGTCCCTTCCTCTCATCACATTGGGGGACTTTGCAGTGGGTTTCTCTCCTACTTCCCTCTTTTGATTCTCTCCCACTTCCCCCTTCCTTCAAATGCAAAACCTCTGGCAGTGAATACAAATGAGGCCTGTCCAGGTGCAGAGCAAACTAGCCCTGAGGCTGCAGCTCAGGCTGCGGGATCCCCAGGATGAAAGCCCAGTGATTCCTCAGCAGGCCACAGACACACTGGTCGGTGGGGTGAAAGGAAGAGGGCTCAGACCAGGAGCTGTGCAGACGGCTGGGACCTGCTGTTCTTCCGTGTTTCTGCAAAAATGTTCTGTTTTAAGTCCTTCTCCCCCAGGGTCCCACCATGATGGCAACAATAAAAGAGGAATTAAAATCTGGAAGGCAAGGGTTGGGGAAGTGGCTCAAGCAGTAGCGCGCTTGTCTTGCATGCATGCTGCCCGGGTTCGATTCTCAGCACCACATACTAACGAAGATGTTGTGTCTGCTGATAACTAAAAAAATAAGTAAACAAATAAATATTAAAAAAAATATATGAAAGCCAAGTGTGCCTGACTGTCAAGGGGGCCCCAAGTGGGAAAGGGGTGGTATGTGGTCACAGTGTCCATAGCCCTCCTGGAGGCTGCCTTCTGAGTGGGGAACTGGAGAAAGGGATCGCACAGCCACATGCCTGCCTGGGGGAAAGTGCAGGGGTGATTTCCAGAGATTTCCAGAAGATGCAAGAAGCTGGTGACCTGCAGACCACAAGACGCAACTCTCCAGCCTGCTGTACCCCAGAACCCAGACAGCCTCTGCTCAGAGCCTCTCCTTCTCCAGCTCCTCCCTCAGCAGCCCCTGTAGCTGGATCTTCATTTGTATGTCCCTACTAGCTTATTGGCACATTGTTCTGTGTCTACTTTTTACTTTGAAAAATGTCACTCATCAAAGTTGAAATAACACCATGAGCCCCTGAGTTCCCTTCAAAGGATCCCAGATTTGTTAGTGTTCTGCACATTCTCTCTTTCTCTCCCCTTTTTTTTCCTTCTATTCTCTCTATATCTGTTTCTTTCTTTTTCTCTCTGTCTCTATTCTGTCTCTCCCCATCTCTTTTCTCTCCTCTTTCTCTCTTCTTTATCTGTTTGTTTCTGTTTTCTGTCTTCCCCCCTCATCTCTGTCTCTCTCTGAGTCTCTCTTTTTCCATGTCTCCCTGTCTCTCTGTCTCTCTTTCTTGCTCCTTCCCCCTCCCTCCTTCCCTTCCTCCCTCAAATTCAACAATATCCCTACATTCACAGAAACAGGAGGTAGGATTTGAACTCTTCTCTCTTGGAATCCCGTGTTCTCTCATTTTCCCACATGCCTTTCTGCGTTATTCAGGCCAGTGAGCTACTGTAAGTGTTGGATAAGTGATAGAACACTCTTTAGTTGGTTCAACCTTTCTGGAAAGAGAAGACAGTTGTCCAAGAGCCCATGCCACCTCAGGTAGACTGTATCAAGGAGGAGATGCCCACACCATTGTCCATGCCTCAGACAGTCCTAGGCCTCCTGCTCCCAGAGGTGTCCTGGGCCAAGGGTCACTCCCCAGGGAGCTGAGTGAAGTGGAGAGTCCCAGGGTCAGCCCAGACCTACTGGACCAGAAGCAGCACTGTAGCAAGACCCCCAGGGAATGCATGAGAAATCTGCATCTGAAAGTCTGCATGTGCAGAACTGAAGCCATGGGTGAGACATTCCCCCCGCCAGGGATGGTACTGGTGGGGTTGGGGTGCTGAAGTGGTGAGAACCTACCCCACTCATGGCACCCCAGGAAACATCTGGAATCCTTGGCCCAGCTGCTCAGCCAGCTCTGGTAACGGGCATGGGCTGTCACCACAGCCATGGTCAGGCACCATGGCCAGCACACACTACTTGACCAGACACCTGGACAAGCCTGACCAGCTGGCAGTGCATGGAGAACTGGGGACAGGGTAAGAAGTCAAAATGAGCCCAGACCTGCGACCCTCAGGATCCAGCTGCCAAATGGGCATATACACTGTGGACTATCATGGCGCCATCTCTGTGGAGGAGGACTGGCAGGCGGATTAGGAGGGATTTACATATTTTGCTTATTTCCACTTTCAACCAATTGGCAAGGAGCTTCTGCTTGTGATTTTTGTTAAATTTAAGTGGAGATTTTACACTGAAATTTTGTTTCCCTCAAAAAGTAAAAGAAGAGCAAATAGAAGATCAAGATGACAAGATTAGCATGTATTTTCTTCTTTTTGAAAACAAGGCTCATCCCTGGGGGGAGTGTTAGGCTTTAGAAATGGCATCTGGGTGGCTGGGCTCTAGAGAGCCATTGCTACAAAGACTCAGCTTCCAAGGGCTTCCAAGGGCTAGCGGGGCAGGGGCTAGTCCCAACCGAGCCCTGAGGGACTCCTGACATTTTCTATGGGTTTGTTTCTCTGCAAACAGCTTCCTCTTCTGACTCACAGCTTCTCTGCTCCCTAACTTGCCTAAACTCCCATTCACCATCCAACACTCTGTGGGGGTCCCTCCATTCAAACACCCACCAGCACCAACTGACTGTCCCTGCTCTTACTTCTATTGCAAATTCCTGTGGAGAGGATCTGAGGGTCCCTGCTTGAGTCAGCATTCATCCCTGGTACAACTCGAGGTTGGCCAGGGGCAGGTCATAGGTAAGAGGAGGGACATAAAGATGGGCAAAAGGAAGGGGTACCTCTGCTTCTGGTTTGGATGGACGCCAAAGCACATTCTCCTTCTCACAAGCACCTTTGGAACCAGCTTTCTGGCCGTCAGGATCTTGCATTATAAAATTAATCACAAATAGATGATGCAATATGAGGAGCCTGCAAATGAGTTTCTAGCACTTTAGCTCAGTGTCTAGAACATTCTAGAAGTAGATGTTCAATTTTTAAAATAAATAAATAAATAAATAAATTTGAGAAATTGGAGAAATCCCAATATTGCTGTTTCAGATCGCCCCCAAGCATCTCCATTCTCAAGGAACTCTTTTTGGTTCATCCTTATTAAGTACTCATCCAGGTATTATCACAGGTTATAGAATATTATTAAATATCTGACCTACCCACAGTGTGAACAATAATGAAGTTGGAGTTTAAATCAACCAGGGTCCTCTGGCTGGGAATGAAATTATAATGGCTATATGTATAATGATATTAGATTTTTAAACTGTTCTGAACACTTTACATGTTTTTCTCATCTTCTTATTACAATTACCCTAAGAGAGTTTTTATCTTCTAGGACAGATGAGACCCCTGAGACACAAGTTAAGTAACATGGCTGCTATTGTCTGGGTCCCCAAAGACCCATGTGTTAGAGACTTGGTCCCCAGAATGGCACTACTAGGAGATGGTGGAACATCTAAGGGGAAGAGCCTAGTGGGAGGTTTTGGGTCTTGGGGGCGGGTCCTGCCCTTGAAGGGGACTGTCTCTTCTTCTTCCTCTCTTGCACTTAGTTATGAGATAATACGCCTCCTCCACGATGTGGTGCCACAGGCTCAAAGCAATAGTATTGTCTGTCATGGGGTGAAACCCCCAAAATGGTGAGCCAAAATAGAACTTTCTCCTTTTAAATTGACTTCTCTCAGGTATTTTTTACAGTAATGGAAAACTGACAGCACAGTGCCCAGGGTCACTCAGCAAGTGGGTGGTAGATCTTGAAGCCCACACTGCATGGCCCAGAGTTTGGCTTCAAACTATACCACGGGCTCCCCCTTCAGACTGGGTTTTCACTTTCTACACCATGAAGATCTCATACGGATAAGAGAGGTTTAAGAAGAAAGAAACCAAATTGGTTTCCTTTATTTTAAAGTTCAAATCTAATTCATCAAAGGAAGGAAATGATTTGCAGGTTTTCTTTTTCTTTTCTTTCTTTCTTTCTTTTTTTTAAGCCCAGTGCCATATTTAAATTTTAGTTCAGGCTATCTAAAAACTTCACAAAAATCGCTCATGCGTGATCAGTCACTTCTAACTGTCTAATTGTGTGGAATGATTAGACACGTAGCCAAAGAACACCAGCAAGTTGTCACAAATCAAACCCACAGATTCCAAAATCTTGTGCGTTTCTATACTTGAGTCATCAGAAAAGCAGAGGATGATGGCAGATTTCTCTCAGGGCCTGAGGTCTGCCTTGCAGCACAAGTTGGATTTTGTTGTGTGTCTTTTTTTCCCCACGTCAATAGAAGAGGCAAGTGTGAGTCACTCCAGTCGTACTCCTGGTCTTTACTGGGTAAAAGGTTATCTAAAGGAGTTTCTGATGCAAGTGCAAATATCAAAGATTTCTTCTGAGTTATTAAGCTTCATGTTAGTAACGGGTAGCTGCTCTTGGCTTCTTACTCTTTCCTAGGTATCAGGGCTCCAGGTTCATGAACATCTAAGTCATTACCCTGGCACCCCTTCCTGGACTCATGTGTAAGCCATTTATTCAACCTCTTCAAGCCTCAGATTTCTCATGTATGTTCATTACTATAACAAAACACCTGAGATAATTTGCTTATAGAGAGAAAAGATTTATTCTGTCTCACAATTTTGGAGGTTCCAGTCCATGATCAATTGGACCTGTGGCTTTGGGCCCATCACAGCCAAAGTATGTGGCAGAGCAAAATTATTCACTTTTTTATGTTCAGAAAGCATGGAGATAAAGAGGAAGGGGCACAAAATTCAACTAGAGGGTATTTCCCCAATGACCTAAAAACCTCCAACTAGACCACAGCTCTTAAATGTTTTATCACTTCCCACTGGCACGACCCTAGGGAACAGGTTGTTAACATGACGGGACATTCTAGATCCAAACTAGGCACCACTTTTACATTGGGGACAGTAATAATTACAACTACTTCAGAATGTCAAGGGCACTCATCCAGTTTTTCAGTCAAGTTCTCACTGGCGTGACCATGGGACAATGACTTGGTTGGTTAGAGAGTCTGGCTGTGCTTAATGATGCACAGAAGTAAGTTCACCCAGTAGAACTAATGCCAGTATTGGGATAAGATCAGGACAGGTATTGGGGTTCAAAGCTAAGAAGGAACCATCTACAAACTAGAGTAGACTGAAAGTGGAATGAATTCTCACCAGAGTTGTGGGCTACATCTTCCAGGAAGTATTAAGGTCAAAGCCAGATGAGCACACACTCGTAGGAGGATATAGAAAGGAAGTTCTTAGATTAGATAGAGGATTCAACTGAACAAATTTCTTTGAATGGTACTTACAGAGATATAATCCTCTTTCCCCAAGATGATCTCCTCATAAAACCTATCAAAATCCATGGTCATCTTATTTATGTAAATACTGACATACTCTACTGCCTGTGCCTCTGACCGTCAACTCCACCAAGGCAGGACTTTCTCCCAGGTGTACCTTCAGCATCTAGCCCAAGGTGAGCCCTGAGTAAATATTTGACAGACAAAGGAGTCAGTGACTGAAGGGTTCCTGAGACTCCTTTCCCTACAAAGTCAATGAGACATCAGGCTACCTTTGAAGATGCTTCTTTTAAAAACACAAAGAAGTTCTTTTGATATAATTGGGCAAGACAAAGAATACAAGGAAAAGAAGATACAAATTACATGATCTTGTGTATAGAAGCCCCTAAGTGATCCACAAAATAATCTATTACAACTATTAAGCTGAAGCTCTGATACTAAAGGGAATTCTTCAGGTTGAAACTAAAGGATGCTAAATAGCAACAGAAGAAAAGAGTAAAGTCACTGGGGAAGGTAAGTAGATAATAAGTTCAGCATTATGTAAGACTGTAAGAGGATGTGTAAATCACTTTTAACTCTAGTATAAAAATCAAAAGACAAAAGTAGTAAGACTAGCTATAGCTACCAAACTTAGTGGATAAACAATATGGAAGACATGATTTTTAATGACAATAGTATAATTGGAAGGTAGAAAAGAACACTTTGCTTTTGGTATGTGGTTGAAGTTAAGTTGTGAATAGCTTAACATAAACCCCTATAGTGACAAGATGAGCTTCATGGTCACCTATAGTAGATACTCAAAAGAGAAAAGAGTCAAAACACATCACCATAAAAAAATTATCAAAAATAAAGACAGCAAGGGAAGAGGAGAGATGGAAAACAACAAAATGGTAGCAATAAATCCTTGTCTATAATTTATGTAAAATTAATTCAACTGCCAAGTCAAATGACATAGAAAAGATGAGTGTATTAAAAACAAAACATGAGATCCAACTATGTGCTGTCTAAAAGAAACTAACTTCAGACTTGAGGACCCATACAGACTGAAAATGAAGGGATGGAAAAAGATATTCCATGCAAAGGAAACCAAAAGAGAATAGAATGGCTGTACTTATGTCAGACAAGATAGACTTTACGTCAAAAACTGTCAAAGAGGCAAATAAAATTATTAGACAATAAAAGGGTCAATCCAACAGGAAAATATAATACATACCTACATACACACCATCAGAGCACTTTAAATACTTGAAGCAAACATTAATCAATCTAAGGAAACAGGCAGCAACGCAATATTAGTAGGAGTCTTCAATACCCCTCTTTCAAAAACAGAGAGAATACCCATGCAGAAAGTCAATAAGGAAACAGCAGACTTCAACCATATGACACACCAAATGGACCAAATAGGCATGTTCAGGACTTTCCACCCAGCAACAGCAGAGGACACATTCTTGTTAAGTGTAAAAAGAACATTTTCCAAGACAGATCATGTGTTAAGTGACCAAAACCAGCCCCCCAAGATTTAAGAAAACTTATACCAATATCTTTTCAGATCAGAATAAACAGAAACACAAAAACTAGTAGAGAAGGAAAACAGAGAAATTCACAAGTAGATGTTAATTAAACAACACATTCTTCAATAACTATTGGGCGAAAGAGGAAAAATCTAAGGGCAAAATTAGAAAGTATTGCAAGAGAAATGAAAATGAAAATACAGCATAAGAAATCTTTTGGGATGTAGCAAAAAATGGTTCCAAAAGGGAAGCTCATAGCAATAAATGCCTAAGTTAAAGAGGAAGGAAGATCTTAAATCAACAACTTAACTTTAGTTCTCAGGGGACTAGATAAAGAAGAAGAACTAAGCCCATCCAAACCAAGCAGAAAGAAGGACATAACAAAAATTAAAGTAGAAATAAATAAAACTAAAAATAGAAAAAATGATAGAAAAAAGTTAATGAAACTGAGTTGTTTATTAAAAAAGTAAACAAAATTAACAGACCTTTAGCTATCCTAAGAAGAAGAGAGAAAATTCAAATAAATATAGCCAGAAAAAAAATGCTACATTACAACTGATGTCACAGAAATAAAAAGCATCTTAAGAGATTATTATGAATATGTCAACAAAGTGAATAACAGAATAAATAGATTAATTCCTAGAAACATCACCCCCAAGAATTAGTAACTAATAAAGAGAACTATAAGGAAACCAAATAAGGAGACTAAATCAGTAATCAAAAACCTCTCAAAAAGAAAAGCCCAGAACTGGCCCAGATGACTTCATTGGTAAATTCTATCAAATATTTAAATAAGAATAAGCACTCATCCCCAAATATTCAAATATACTTCCAAACTCATTTTGAGGCCAGCATTATCCCCAACATCTAAGTCAGAATAAGACACTGCAAGAAAAGAAAAGCACTGTGATTTTAGGTTTATCCCTGGTGAGGTAGATGCATAAATCCATAATAGAATACTAGCAGATCCCATCTTATTTTGATCATTACACAATTGGACCTATGTAAAATATCATATACCTACATAAATATGTACCATTTATTGATTGATTAAATGTTAACTTAAAAATAAATCCAGTAAACTGAATTAAACATCACATTAGAAGGATCATTCTTCATGATCAATTAGAATTTATCCCTGGAGTTCAATGATGAATCAACATGGGCAGATCAGTAAATGCAATACACCACTCTAACAGAACAAAGTAAACACCATATGATCATCTCATCAGATGTACAAAATCTATTTAAAAATGTTCAGCACTCTTTGTGATCAATTCTCTCAGCGAACTAATTCTAGAAGGACTTCACCGTAACATAATAAAGGACACACATGTAAACCCACAACTAGCATCATACTCAAGGGTGAAAAATTGGAAGCTTTTTCTCCAAGATCAGAAATAAGATGAGGATTCCCACTTTCACCACTTCTCTTCAACCTAGTAGTTAAAGTCCTAGCCACAGCCATTAGGCAAGAAAAAAAAAAAGTAAGTGGAGTGCAAATTAGGGAAAGAAAGAAAATTATCTCTTTTTTCAGATGACATGATCTCTTATGTAGAAAACCTTAAAGGCTACCCCCCGACACACACAGAATCACATACACACAGTGGTTAGAACTAATAAATGAATTCCATAAATGTGGAGGATATAAAACCAATATACACAAATCAGTTGCATTTCTCTGCACTAACAATGAACTATCTAAAAAGGAAACTGGCTGAAAAAAATCCCACTTACAATATCATCAAAAAGAATAAAATACTCAGGAATAAATTTAATCAGGAAGGGAAAGACTTGCACACTGAAAACTATAAAACACTGTGGAAAAAAATTAAAGAAGATGCAAATAAATGAAAAGACATCCTGTGTTCATGGATAAGAAGATTTAATATTGTCAAAATGTCCATGATATCCCCCAAAGTCATCTATAGAGTCCATCTCTATTAAAATCTCAATGACTTTTTTTACAAAAGTAAAATAATAATAATAATAATAAATAAATTAATAAATAAATAATAATTCCTATGGGAAACAAAGACCATGAAAGACCAAAGCAATCTTGAAAAAGAACAAAACCACAGCCTCATACTTCCGATGCCAAAACATATAACAAAGCTGTAGTATTAAAATAGTAAGATATTCACATTCAAAACAGACATACAGAGCAGTGGAATAGAATAGGGAACCCACAAATAAGTTCACACAAATACAATCAATTGATTTTTGGTAAGGGTACCAAGAATGCTCAATGAGAAAGGAATAGTCCCTTCAACAAATGGTGTTGGGAAAACTGGATATAAATGCAAATGAATATATATATGCTAATATATATGCAAATGAATGAAATTGGACCTTTATCTCACATCATATAAAAATCAACTAAAAATTCATTACAGATTTAAGCATGATACCTGAAACTATAAAAATCCTTGAAGAAAATGTAAGGAAAAAACTTGAGGACATGGATCTTGGAATGATTATTTGGACACAATATGAAATGCACACACACAAAAATAAACAAGGAGCACCACTATGGGGGAGACATGAGGTGTTCCCCAAAAGCTCATGTGTGTGAAAATGCGAGAATGTGAGGTGACATTATTGGATTTCTAAAGCCTTAACCTGAGCAGTGCATTAATCCACTTGAATGGATTAACTGGCTGGTGACTGTAGGCAGGTAGGGTTGACTAGAGGAAGTAACTCACTGGGGGCATGCCTTTGGGGTATGTATTTTATCCCTGGTGAGCAGAGTTCTTTCTCTGTTTCCTAGAGCCACATCCTGAGCTGCTTTCTTCCACCATGCTCTCCCGCCATCATGCTCTGCCTCACCTCATGTCCACAGCAAATGAGTCAACCATATGCATATTAAGACCTCTGACATCATGAGCCCTAAATAAGCATGTCCTCCTCTAAGATGGTTCTTGTTGGGTCTTTTGGTCAAAATGATGAAAAGGTGACTAAAGCAGAGACTACTACGGGACACTTGGCACAGCAAAGGGAACAATCCACAGGGTGAAGGGGCAATATGGGAGAAGAATATTTACAAAGCATGTATCTGATAAGGGGCTAATATCCAAAATCCACAAGGAACTCCTTCACAATAGCCAAAGACAAAACACCACACCTAGTACTACGGGGTGTGTTGGCACATGCCTATAATCCCAGCTACTTGGGAGACTGAGACAGGAGGATGGCGAGTTCAAGGCCAGCCTCAGCAATGGCGAGGCACTAAGCAACTCAGTGAGACCCTGTCTCTAAATCAAACACAAAATAGGGCTGGGGATGTGGCTAATTGGTTGAGTGACCCTCAGTTCATCCCAGGTACCCCCCCCACACACCAAAAAAAATGCACCATGCCTATAATTAATAATAAAAGGAAAGGGTAAGAATAACAAAACTCACAGATAGTCTAACTTAGTAATATCTCAAGATTTTATATTTGCTTCAAGCAGATCTTTTATTACATCAGAAATAAAGTTTTACATTGGAGTTGAAGACCCCCGTGTACTCCTCTTCAATCATACTCCACTCCCCACTCCCCAGAATAACCACCATCCCAATGAGGGAGTTCATAAATCCCACATGCATTTTCATATTTCCATTCCATTTCATTACATATCCAAAAAAACATACAGTATCGCCTTATCACCCGATTCATGCTACCGTACTGTGAATATCTTTCTTTACACAATTTTAGTCCACTTTAGGCCTTTTGAGGGTCATCGAATCTCAACATCAATATTAATCATCCACATCTCTACTCCATTCATTATGCTGAGTAGGAAATAGCCCCTCTGATATGGACTTCAGGACCCATTCTACACAGACTGAAATCGTGTGTTTCTGTACTAGGTCCTGCCTGGCTAGGGACACTCCAGTGCTGGGCCCTTGACATTTCTTCCAGTTTCTCTAGAGCACTGTCTTTTACGGGGCTTCCAGGTCCTGGTGAAGACAAGACTGAAACCAGACACACACGGCCAGATTGCCATAATTCACTCCCTGCCACCCAGGTCAGAGGGTTCCCAACTCCCCACACTCCCACCCACACAAAACACTGCCAGCTTTGACTCTGCTCCAGTATGCTTGTGATTTCCACGTCCACCTCCCTGATGACTAGTGACATTGAGCATATTTTCGTGTTTGCTGGTCTCTGACCATGCGTCTGGTAGGAAATGCATTGCCATTCATTCTTTTGTCTTATTCTATTAGGTTATTCGCCTTTCCTTAAAAGCTGAAGGAATTCTCTCTATGCTCTAGGTCCTAATCCTTGGTCGGTTATGTGTTTGCAAATAATATCTCCCAGACTCTGATTTACCTGTTTTACTTTTTAATATTGTCTTTTATGCTTGTTTTTAACTTAATATAACTAAATGAATCAAGTCTTTATTTCCCTTATGTTTTAGTCTTTACCGTTTTGAGAAATTCTTGCCAATTTAAAAAAAATCACACCTATCTTCTACATAGGTTACAATTTATTTTTAATTTTTATTATTTTAGTTTTGCTCTTTACATTTAGATCTTCATCTACCTGGAGTTGTGCCTGGCTGGGATGGGGCACTGAGATTCCATGTCATCTGTCTCCACCCTTCCCTCAGCAGAACTGCCTGAACTTCTGGTGCTCTCACTGATGTGTAAGGCCACCTCTATCATATGTCAGTTCTCCACGTATGCACAGGGCTGGGTCTAAGTTCTGTTTTCTATTCCTGTTTGTTATTATAGCTTTATAAAAAGTCGAAATACTTGGCAAGCTAATCTACCCACCTAGATCAATCCTGCCATTTCTTATTCCTTGTAAGATTTTCTTATTCAGCTTGTTAAATTCCCCCAAATTAATTGTTGGATACTATTTGAAATTGTAATGAATTATTGGAATAATCTGAGAGAATGAACTACTTTATGCCGTTGAGTTTTTTCTTCCATAAACATCCTCCATGGCCCCATCTATTCAAACCTTTTATGGGCACCAATTACATTTTGAAGTTTCCTCCATGAAGACCTCTGACATCTGTTATCAGATTTATTTACAGTTACTATATCCTTTTGTTACCCTTACAAATTACATATTTCTCAAATTCCATCTTATACTGCCTGTTGCGATGGGTGACAATGGTTTCCATGTACTTAGCATGTATACAGCCATGTGGCTGAACGCCCATCGATTCTGACTCTCTGTGTGTGGATTCCCTTGAATTTTCTAGATAAACAATCTTATCATTTTCAGATAATTTCAGTTTTGCTTCCCCTTTAGAAATTCTTGCACTTCTTACTTCTTTTATCTTATGATAGTGGCTCAAGTAAAAAATTGAGAGAAAAGAGCAATAGCAGACATTCTCCGCCTATCTCAACTTTAAAGAGACTTATTCTCTTTAAATAAGAGGAAGAGGAAAGGAGAGAGGTACTGAGTTATAGTTAGATCTGAATAAGACTTCTGGGCTTCTATCACACAGTAGGATGGCTATAGAAGACAACCATGCACTGTATATTTCAGAAAGCCAGAATAAAGGATTTTAAATATTTCTATCCTAACAAATTATGCTCATAAATAAAAAGTGAACAAGAAATCAAAGACAAATGTTTGAACAGATAGATATGGGAAATGGAAGATGGGCCTTCCATTGAAAAATCTATTCATGTCATTCACCAGATGAGCAGTGAAGATTCTGTATTTATTCATAATACATGCTCATAGGAAATTGGAAATAGAAATCAGGCCTTTTAACTTGATAGAGAGCAACCATAAAAAAAAAAAAAACTTATGACAGCACCAGAAATGGTAAAACATTACAATCAGTCTCCATGTTTGTTAACAATTTTTTTTGCAGGGAGTGGTATAGTGGGAATTAAACTCAGGGGCACTTGACCACTGACCACATCCCCAGCCCTATGATTTTTTGTATTTTATTTAGAGACAGGGTCTAACCTGATAGAAGCCTTCCACAATGTCTAATGAATCAAAATGTCACATGGTACCCTATATATATATATATATATATATATATATATATATATATATATATATATATATATAATTTTTATGTATCAGTTAAAAGTTCCTGGATGGGGTGGCACATGCCTGTAATCTCAGAGGCTAGGGAGGCTGCAGCAGGATGATTGCAATTTCAAGGCCAGCCTCAGCAAAAGCAACTAAGCTAAGCAACTCAGTGAGACGCTGACCATTTGTTTTCTCTTCTCTCACATCACTGTCATCTGGCCTCAGTTTTCTGTGCCAAGGCAGGGCAGTGACAAGCCTGCTCATCAGCCTGCAGAGAGTTCATGGCTACTACCAGGTACTGTTTTCATGCTTGGCTTTCAAGCAATGGTGAGCCAAGGGTTCCATCTTAAAGTCCTGAATCGGGAGGTGAACAGGCCTAGTCTCTCCAGTGTTGACACCCTCAAGCTTCTCCTTCTCAGTCGGGGCTATTCCTCTGGTCTGAAGTGTAACCCCACCCAGCCCGCCATTCTGTTCCCTAACCCGGGGCCAGAGTGGAGTAAAGGAAGGGTCTACATGGAACAGGCCCCTTCTGGGAGTCACATAGACAAAAGAGTGACCTTCAGGAGACATCTGGGAATCTCCATAACTTGGTCCCCCAAAGCAGAAAAGCAGGAAGCATTGGCAAAAAGATTGTCCCAAACCTTAATAGTCTATAATGTTTTCCATAGGCTTTTAAAAATAAATATCATGCTTTACTTAATTTCTATTATTATTATTATTTTAAATTGGTAGATGATGACAGATTCAAGTGCAGCTACTTTATCCTAGTTCCTCCAGTGGGGTTATGGCTCAGGTCTGGAGTGTCCCCCAAAGTGTGGTCCTCAGTGCACTGATGTTCAGAGGTGGGGCTCTTAGGAAGTAACTGGATCCTCAGGGCTCGAACACCACCAGTGGATTAACCCATTGATGCAGTAATAATCTGATGGCTTTATTAAGAGGTGGCTGAAACTATAGGAGGTGGGGCTTAGTTGAAGGAAGTGGGTCCCTGGAGCCCCACCCTGGAAGGGAATATCTTGTCCCAACCTCTCCCCTCCTTCCTTCCTTTCTCCTTTTCTCTCTCTTTCATTTCTTCCTTTTTCCTGGCCACCGTGAGGTAAGTAGCTCTGCTATCATGTTGCCTTCCACCCTGATGTTTCTGCCTCACCTCAGACCCAGAAACAGTGGAGCCCACTGACTGTGGACTGAGACCTCTGAAACTGTGAGCCAAAATAAACTTTCCTCATTTAAGTTGCTTCTCTCAGGTATTTTGTTACAGCAACAAAAAGCTCCCTAATATAAATGGTAGCATCTTGGCCAAATTTGATTTCCCAGTGTGGACACTAGCATTGATATAATCTATGAATTGTACTCAGATTTCCCTGGTTTTGTGTGTAGTGTGTGTGTGTGTGTGTGTGTGTGTGTGTGTGTTGTCTACACAATCTTCTCACATGTGCACATATATCCACCCTTGCCAAGATTCTAAGGTATATCACCCCAGGGGTGTCTGGTATTGCCCTTTTATAACCACATATACAACTCTCCTCCCCCAGTTAACTTCATAAAAAACAAAAATATTGTTTGGAATATAAAATGGGGCAGTGGTTGAGCCCTTTCTTATCAGACTAAATGTGTGACTCCCATATTGAATCCAGCAATGGTGCTCTTGTGTGTTCATCCTAGAGAACCAAACATTCACTTTCATTCAAAACCCCGTGACAGGGATCCCTGGCCCTGAATCCATGCAGCCTGTGCATTGATCCCTACCAAGAAGCAGCAGCAGAGCAGAGCTGTGGAGCCAGGAGCATGGGCCTGGGTGGCTGAGGTGCAGGTGGCAGCATGGGCCAGGTCTCACAGATCCCACCAAGCCTTTGTGGGCCTGGCAGGTGAGCCAAAGCATGTGGACCTATCATCCCTCCACACATTGGCCAGGCCTATGCACACACCTGCTCCACATAGCACAGCAGCTCCAGACCCCAGGAACCCCTCCACACCTGCACAATTCATGACCTCACCCTCCTAGTTCCTAAGAAGCAGGTGAAAATGGAAGGAAAGCAAACCTGAGTGGGATTCGGGCTGACCAATAGTGTTGGTACTTTACAAACCCTAATTAGCATAATTCTGGACCAATAACATGGGTATTTTTTTCAAGCCTTAATCAGCCTAAGTTTGGACCAATCACCTTGACCCAAGTGCTATACAGACTCCTGGACTGGCACCTCTAAGGGCAACCCCTGTCTTTCCCCTTTCATCCTGTGGGAGTTCTGCTTCTGTGCACACTTGAATAAAAACTTATTCTTATATTCTGACACCACTCAGCCTGGTCTCTGGATTTCTTTATTTAGATTCACGGGACAGGATGCTCCAACCCTGGAGGACAACATCCACCACTGATGGCTTACCACTCCTTGGCTGCAGAGGCTGCAGCTCATGCAGGCCCCACCTGCCAGGAGAAGGGGAGAGACTCCAGCTTCACTGACCCCTGGGTTTCCCAGAGGCTTTATTTGTAATAGTCAAAAACTAGAGACAGCTCCGATATCCTTCAGTGGGTGCATGGGAGAGCAAACTGTGGCATGCCCTCTCATGAAAAATGAACCACTGAACATAAAATGACTCATAGGAATCTCAAGGATATTGTTCTAAGTGAGAAAAATCAATCCCCAAATATGACATACTTTCTGATTCCATTACTATATCATTCTTGGAAAATGGATCTTAGAAATGAACACGGAGCAGCTTTTGATGACTTTTTACCCTGGCTTTGGAAAAGATGAGACATTCACAGCTACAGCCATCAACCTGTGGGTCCAGCATGGCCTGCAAAAGCATCTCATTGGCCACCTTAGCCTACTTCCTCTCTATTATCCCAAAGCTATCTAGTTCATGCCTACTCTGGCTGAGATACTAAAGAGCTACAAAGAAATCCAAGATCCGACTGTGGAAGTTAGTTTTATGCAATTTATCTGGATTCAACATGAGTTAGCTAAAATTGTCTTTCATGTGCCCCTTCCATGTAGACAGCTGGCCAAAAGAGGGATTCTGCCTGGGATGTGCAAAGCAGAGAGTCATCATGATTCTCTGTGGATACAAGCAAACACAGAACTGTTCTCCCTCCCTCTGCATCCACCTCTTCTTGCTGACCCCCAGAGGCCACGGCCTAGCAGAGGCTCCAGTTAAACTCTTCCACTTTGACCACATGGTCTGTCTGCATTCTCATGGGTAGCCAGGAGAGGAGATCACTTCTATATTTTTAACTCTGAATCTGTCCATCTCTGCCATGACTCCTACTGCTGCCCCTGACACACTGGGGACCTTTGGCTGGACTTCACCTCAGAAATGTTAATCTTCCACACTTTCCCACCTAGGCACTCCACCAAGCTTCCCAGTGTCCTCGGCTGACCTGCCCCTGTAGCAGTCAACAGCTTCTTCCCACCCACTTTCACCCAGCTCCTCCCACCATCCCGCCAGACCAGGTCCCTGGAGCGACTCTCTCCTTCTACATTGTAGTTCTGCTCTTCTCAGGAGCCTGCTTTGCAAACCTCATTAGGAAGAAAAGCCCATGACAGCCAAGAGACCACAGAGGACAAGACCCAAGAGGGGGCAATTTCTGAGGACAGGAGACAGATGATTCCAGGAGTCACTGAGATCGACATGTATGGACTGGATGTGAGCAGGGCATTCTGGAAGTGGGGGGCAGGGATGGGGTGATACACAGATACAGAGACTTTACGTTGTTCTGTTGTTCACTCGGTTACTCAGCAATCACCTGCTGTGTCCTCCCTACACAAAGCTCACAGCCCTCTGGCTCTGGCTTGCAGTCACATCTGATTCTCCACTCCAGGACTAGTGGCTGTGCACAGGAAGCCCCCAGGATGCCCACGGGAAAGCAGAGAGACCACGACATCCAGATGGAAGAATGAAATCCAAGCCTCTGGAGCCAGCAGCTGGTTTGCCTGGGACCAGGGAGGGTATGGAGCCCATGAAAATTCATGGTCAAAGTCATGACTGGAGGCTCCCAGAAAGCCTCCCAGATATCCTGGAGGAGGCTGGCCCTTCCATGGGCTCTTGTCCTTGTGTTGACAAGGGTCCTCCAGGGATATTTCAACCTGCATTTTGCCCTGTGTGGCAGGCAGGACATCTGTGGGGTGAATGCGCCATCAGTCACTCTCTCAGGTAGTCTTGAGAAAACCCCTCACCCTGCACCAGCTCTCTCCTCTGTCCCTTCCAGGTGAAGGAATCTAGCTGCCCAGAATCCCTGGGGAACCCCTTAGACCTGCCCTGGGGAACTTGCATTTGGTCTTTCGATCGCATTGCCTTACCACCAGAGCTCCACGAGTCCCAAGATCTGCCGGACGGACCAGCAAGATGCAGATCTAAGAGCAGAGAGGGAATCCATTCCAAGAAGCTGGCAGGCGGGACCCAGAGGTGCCACTAGTGTGAGTAGTAGCCTGACGTCTGGCAGAACTGAGAACCAGAAAGAGCTTACCTTTCCATCAACTCTGAAGGCAGGTAAAAGCACCCAAGCCCCAGCATAAAGAAGTGATCAGGCAAAAAGAGTATTTCATTTATTTTTTTATTTTACTTGGGCCTGGGTCAGGCCTTCTGTTCTAGTCTGACCTTTAACTAATTGGATAAGACCCACCCACATTAGTAAAGGGTGATCTTGCCTTACTCAGTCTACCAAATAAAATATCACTGGCATATATTTTCACAGAAACACTCAGAATGTTGTTTGAGCACTTATCTGGGCATTCCATGGCTGATCAAGTTGCTACATAGAAGAAACCAACAAAACTTGAATTTCACTATAATTTATAATCTACCATAATTCGATTTTTCAGTAATCCTGTGTTCTGGTTTTCTATTGCTAAATCACAATACACACCCCTCCTCCAAAAATAACAACAGCAACAACATGAAAACAATAGAAACAAGCTTAGTGTCCTCAAATGATCATTTTATACTGCTGGTAGTTGTGTGGATCAGGAAACAAAGGGCCTCTCAGCTGGACAGCTGGATTCTGAACTACAAGGCTTTAGCAGGCTGTGTGGACAGGCAGGGCCCCTTGCAAACTCCTCACTCAATCTTCCCAGCACCGTGGTCTCAGGTGGTCATACTTCTCACATGACCACCTGTGCAGGAGAAGGAAGGGGGAGGCCAGGGTCTAGGTCCCAGGCTGCCACCCCTTCACTTCTTCCTCATCCTCTTGGTTCAGGTTTTACCAAAATCTGAGGAGGTGGAGAGATGGACTCTGTGGGAGGGAACTGAAGAAAAGCATGAGGTCCAAGAGACCCTGCCCTCACCTGTAGAAAGTGGAATCCACCACCTGTGTTTTGTGAATTAGAAACCTCATCTGACCAGGCAGCCACAGGTTTGCCACCGAGCCAACAGGTCACCAGAGGGGGGTGTGGCATAGCACTGAGAACAAACATTAAACAAGCGTGGAGCAATGGGCAGATCTGTTGGAGGGATTTAGAGAATCAGTTACACTTTTTATCTGAGTCAACACCAATGGGTAGCCTGGCAGACCTATCAACAGGTTTGTTTTCTAAACACATTAGGAATTGTATTGCATTAGCTTTATAAATCTCAGTCAAGACTTGGCTGCAAAGAGGGCTAGTCTACAGGCTCTGCAGTAACATGATGTTAGACCTCCTTCCCACATGGGAGTGGACATGCTGCTGACTGGGCCGCTGTGCCCCTCTCATGGCCATACTGGAATGCAGGTGACAGTCTCTTCCTAGAGGAGAAGTGGGACCCCAGCAGGGGCACTATCCTATGGTTTGCTAAAAAATAAAATAAAATAAATATAAATTTTAAAAAGTCACAGCCAACATCCAGGACCTTTCACCTGCCCCAGCTGGCTTCCTCGGGATCACCTGAAGCCACAGGCACCTGAGCTGCCTCTCCATATGGATGCCTGCTGCAGACACCTGGTACCTGAGTCAGACTTGCCCACACCTTCCAGAGGACATGGTGGGCCAAGAGAGCCCCTGCCTCACTTGCTGTCCCTGTAACACAGAATGGAACGGGTCTTGTCACTCTCTAAGAAGGGGATTTTTTCTTTTTCTGGCTGCTTGCTCTGTGAGACACTGGACTCAGGAAGGAGAGGCAGGTTGGATTTTTTACCTCCTGTGTGGGCACCATGTAACGCTGGCGGGAATAGGCAGAGTGACTTGGGACTATGCCTCCTGAGGGGGTGAGTGAGTCACCAGCCAACAGGGCCCATCATGAGTTCAGAAATGGGTCATCAGCTCTGAAAACCAGGGGACGACAGGTTCCATCTCTGGGTGGACAGGGGCACAAAGAGTTGGGGAAAAAAAACCCAAGCACAAGCAGGTTCCGAGGTCAACTCCACGGGGCCCCGTCTCAAGTTCAAACTTTCAACATCAGAAAGGAGTGAGGCCAGCAGGCAGAGGAGGAGAGAAGACGTTTGGAGGGAGACAGGAGCCGCCCCAGTTCCCATAGAACACGTGATCAGCTGTCTCTTCCCTGCAGAGCCCCAGTGACCAAAAGCCACATGCAGGCCTCTTACCACACCTGGCTGAGCACCCAGGACTCTAAACCCAGTGGCTCCAACTCACCCAAGTTGGAGGGCAAATGACTTTTGGATCCCTTCTCCTGGGATCAGCCAAGATGCTGTGAGGTCACTGGGGGGCCACCCAGCCCCCGGCAATGGAGACTTTCCCTGAGGACATGAGGACCAGTCCAGCTGAGTTCTGCTGTGTCGCTGGGGTATTTTTAATCCTCTCCACTTAATCTGATTTTCAGTTGGCATGCTTTCAGGCAGAATTTTCCTATTAAAATGTGCTAAAATTGTGTCTGAAAGGCATGATTACTGTACATGGAAAACTCTTCTCCAAGGCCCTGGGACCCCTCAGGCTGCACAAGACTCCACAAGCACATGAGTCTGGTCAGTGGGTGAGAAGCTCTGGCAGAGAAAAGAGAAAAAGAAGGAGAGCAGGCCTTCGTTATTCCCTCCCTTGGGCCAGGCAGATGCAGGGGATGGTGGACATTCCAACTGACCCTAACGCTGCACGTTCTACCCATTCTTTGAAGAACATTAAAAGAAAATGCTGGAGTTTGGATGAGACCCAGCTGGACAAGCCATTCTTTTTTGATGTGGATAATAAGCTCCCGGCTAAAATGTACAAAGGGAAGGGTATTACCATAGCATTGAATCAAAGCAATGGAGTGAAAAGAAATATACACTCTGTGCTCAGAGACAGGTTCCTCATCCACCCTCAGGTTTTATGGCCAGCAAGAGAGCTGTCCCCAAGTGAAGGGCAGTTCTCAGATCACTCAGGTAACAGGTGGTTCTCAGCTCACCTGAGTGCAGGTGGTTCTCCGTTAGCCAGGTTAATAGATGATTCCCAACCACCCAGGCTCTAGGTGGTTCTCAGTCACCCAGGGAACAGTGTGGAGCTATGATGTCAGGTGGGGGAGCCAAACTCTTAGGCAGGAATAATCTGATAGCAGCCCAGCTCTCTCTGCCCTGCAAAGGATCACTATGCTCAATCTCTAATTTTAGAGCTCGGCATTTAAAAGGTCAAGTGCTTTCTAAAGTGTTTATTTTCTCTGCAGTGCTTGTGGCCTGATTGAAGTGACAGCCCTGCGCTGTTCCCTCTGCCCACACCAAGCCTGCTGCACTCTGCAGAGGTTATTTTTTACCTGCCTTGAAAAGGGAGTCTGAAATTAACAGCATTCAAGAACTGATTTTTTCATAATCTGGTTTCAACCTTGACTTCTGGAACCTTGAAAATATGTGGCCACTCAGGAAAAAGCACAGGTGTCCCCTTCTCTGCCAGGCCTTCACGGCCATGGGATTCACCTCTTAAAAAGGTACTTTCGGAAGAGAAACCCAGCTCTCCCCACCTGCATGCCATCAACCCCCAGGGCACAGCCTTCCTCAGGCTCATGGATTCTGAGCCCATCCTGCAGGACTCTCAGGCCACCTCTGTCCTATCTCTTGTTAGCTCCTGCTCTTGGTTTCCCTCCAAACTCCAGGACCCCCTCCCTCCTGCTGTAGCTCTCTAGGCTCTCCCAAGGGCATGGCTGCATGCCCACCTTTTGTTCCCCAAACAGAGGATTCTGGGGTCTAGTGTTCAACAGAAAATATGGAATGGCAGCTTCTGAGAGGAAGATCAGCCTCTGCTCAGCAGAGAGCTCTAGTCCAGAGAAGGCCAGCTCCATTCCCCAGGGCTCGAGGTGAGGTGAGAGATTACAGGAGAGAGAGGTGGAGGAAAGCAGTTCACATTAGTGATCAGAAAGCAGAGACAGATTCCAGCTCCAGACACAAAACATATCCCCCATAGCCATGTCCCCAATTAACCACTTCCTCCAGCCACACCCCACCTGCCTCTAGCCACCACCCAGTTAATCCCATCAGGGATTAATTAACTGATTGGGTAAAGAATCTCACAACCCAATCATTTCTCCTGAAACGTCTTTCATTGTCTCACGTGTGAGCTTTAGGGAGACACCTCATATCCAAACCATAACAGGGGGACTCACTCTTTTCTATGAAACCCACTCCCATGGTATCAGCATCAGCATTCACTCTGCCCTGTGGCCACTCACTTCTTGTTAGCTCCATGGCCCACCCTGTTGCATTGGGGGTTAAGTTTCCAACACGTTAAGCTTTGTGCATAGGGTGGGGTTGGGTGGTGCATATTCAAGCCATAGCATATGGGATGGAAGTGGGCCCTATTCCCCAGGAAAAGAATGAATCTAACTCTATTTCCATGCAGAGGTAAACCTCTAAACTGACCTGGAAGATGGAATGAAAGTCTGAGGACAAACCTGTGTGGAGACCACATCTGCATCTGCAGGTTCTAGGCCTTCATTTCCTGAACCTAATAATAGCATGGAGATCCCTGGCAAAGAATTAACTTCCCTTTTATTTCCAAAAAGTTCCACCCTTTGAGGGGAATCTTTGGAGTTTGAAATATGCACAGTTTGCCCCAAACCTTCTTAGACAAACCTCTTCTGTCACTCCCAGAGCACTGTAGACTGCTAGACATGTGCATATCCAGATCCTGGAGGTGGCTGGCTCTCTGTTATTGTTTTCTCTCTTAATGAGGAAAACAGTGCTATGCTTTCTGGGCCTAGGGCATTATTATTTTATGGCAACCAATGGCCAAAGTTTCCAGGTTTGCTCACAGTCACTTTTTTAAATATCATAAAACAGCCCCAAGCCATGGTGTACACATGTAATCCCAGGAACTCAGGAGGCTGAGACAGGAGGATCACACATTAGATGCAAGCCTCAGCAACTTAGTGAGGCTATAAGCAGCCTAGTGAGACCCTGTATCAAATAAAATATAAAAGGAGCTGGGGATGTGACTCAGTGGCTAAATACCCTTGGGATCACTCCCTGGTATCCCCTCCCCCCAAAAAAAACCCCACAACCAACAGTTATAAAACACATCATTTTGTAGGTTCCTTATCTATTTCACCTCACCAGGATATCACGGAATTCTACCAATAATTTAAATTCCTGGTACAGTTACATGACCAACAAGATCAACCAGACTTCTAGAAGTCTCCTGGAAATGTCAAGTGCTCTTGTTAGCTTTGTAGAAGTGGCATATGAGTCCTGTTTGAAATCGCAGTGGCTCAAACCCTCTGAGAACATCATTCACTTCCAAGAGAGGAGTGGCTGCAGGAAACCTGCTCCCCCAACATGGCTACTTTGGCTCTGTCTCGTTACCTCTTTGAGTGATACTGTGTATCTCTGGGGTGCCTCTCTCTGTTTCTGTGTATAGCAGAAGGAGTATATTCCATTAGCTTCCAGTTTTATTGGTGGGACTGAATTATTTATAGCCAGAGTCAGAGATGCCAAAGCAATTCACAATGTGTGGTGGGATTCCTCTGTGGTCCCACCCAGACTGGGGGTGCAGGCAAGAAGACACACAGTGGGGCAAAGATGTTCCACATGTCCTCATGCTACAGCCATAAGGGGATGCATAAAAACCATCTGAGATGTGTGTTAATTGTATGTGACCTCCAAGATCTGCTGAATCAGGTGTTCTGGGGGTGGGCACAAGAGGAGTGCTGTTGGTCCCCACTGGGTGGGCCACTAGCCACATGTGGAGAATCACAAGCCAGCAGAGAGACAGGGAACATTCCTCTCCACAGCCTGGATCATCTGGGGACAGCACTGGATAATAGTGCTAGGAATCCCACATGTCTGTTTCCCAAGGGCTCTGGAATCTCTAAGGCCCCTGACATGATCCCAGCAGCTCTCATACTTGGTCCAATACCCCACCAATAAATGATGAGGAATGATATAAAGTCAAGGTCTGTGGGACTTAGCTGGACTCCCAGTAGAATTACATATTTTATAAAAACAGATGACGAATTTAGAACAGGCAAAAAAAATCAATGGAAGCTTCAGAAATGTCAGAGTGTGGGACTATATAGGATTCATTGCAATCATAGGTATTACTCATATGAGAAATGGGGAAAGATTGCAAGAAACTGTGTAAGTCAGTTTTCATCACTATGACAAACACCTGAGGAAAGCAACTGAGAGGAGAAAAAATTGATCTTGGTTGATGAGTTCGGAAGCTTCAGTTCTTGGTAAGCTGGCCTAAGGCAGAAGTATCATGGTGGAAGGACATGGCAGGGGAATGCTCCTCAGTTCATGGCAGCTGGGAAGCAGAGCAGGGTTGGGGGGAGAGGTCAGATCAGGAATAAGACATATTCCCCAAGAGTACAGCCACCATGACCTGCTTCCTCCAGCCACACCCCACCTGCCTGCAGTCTCCACTGGCTCCCAGTGGCCCACTCAAATTATTAGTTCTTCAGAGGGTTGATCCACGGAGGAGGTGACAGTCCTCAGGATTCAATCACTTCCCAAAAGCTCTTCCCCTGGACATTGCTGCATTGGGGACCATGTCTTCAACACATGAGTTTTGAGGGGACATTCCACATCTAAACCCTAAGAGGAGACATGTCCTTGGTCTTTCCTGGCAAATGAGCCCAAGAGAATCTGTGCTGGACCACATCTGTGGTTGACAGTAACTTTCAGGGAGATGAGGTCACCGACTGATGGACACTGCCCTTCATCCTGCTGGTCCAGTAGAGCATGTTCGCAGGAAGCTTGCTCAGCCCACTGGCCAGGATTGCTCAGCCAAAGACGGGTAGAGTCGGAGCAGAGGAACTTGTCTCCTGTGCTCTTCACCAGCCCTGATGGGTCAGTCCTCTCTTGATGCTAAAATCAACAACAAACATTTATCCGCTCACACTGAGGTGAGTGAGGTAGGCAGGTGCCACTCACCTGGGGGGCTTTGAGTCAGGGTCTCAACTGTTGTTTCAGTAAAGGTATAGCTGGATTTCTTTTTTGGAGCAGGGTACTGGATTGAACTCAGGGGCACTCAACCACAGAGCCACATCCCCAGCCCTTTTTTGTATTTTATTTAGAGACAGGGTCTCACCGAGTTGCTTAGTGCCTCATTTTTGCTGAGGCTGGCTTTGAATTCTCGGTCCTCCTGCCTCAGCCTAATGAGCCACTGGGATTAAGGTATTCACCACCACCCACAGCTGTAAGCTGGATTTTAACTAACAGCCAGTGATACTGCAATTGAAAATAATAAATATATATTGAGTAACAAGAAATACATATGAGTAAGAAAAAACCTTTGTGTTTTCCCCCTTTATCAGGCACAGAAATACTATATTCTTCCATTCATATAAAATTTCCAGAAAAATCAATCTGTTAGAGACAGAAAGTCACAATTGTCTGGTGCTGTCAGGCTGTGGGCGAGGTGATTATTACAATGGGTAGAGGGCTTCCTTTAGGGATAGAAGCATTCTAAAGTTAGATCGTAGTGATGGTTGCACAACTCCATAAATTTACCAGAAATCATAGAATTATGCACTTGAAATGAGTGAAGCTTATGGGAAATAAAATATATCTTGTAAAAAAAATTAAGAGAAAGAAAAAGAAAGAGTTGTTCACCAGGCCATAGGCATCTGGGGCCCTCACTGGAACTATGTGATCTGTATCCAAGGCAGCATTCTCTAGCTGGCTGGAGGACCCTGGCTGTTGGCAGGAGGCCTCAGCTCCCTGCCCTGTGGCCTCTGTGTAGGGTGGCCTGAGTGTCCCCACAATACGGCAGCCGGCCTCGCCAAGAGCCAGGGATCCAAGAGAGAGAGACCACGCTGGAGATGGCAATTTCTTTAGTAATCTTATCTAGGGAATTACACACCATCACTGTTCACAAATAATTAAACTCAGAATTTTCCGGGGCTCTCCAGAGAAACAGAAGCTATGGAATGTGGTCCTATAGAAAGGGATTTATTTGAAAAAAAACTAGCTCACATAATTTGTAGGTGGGCCAGCCCCACAATCTGCAGGATGAGTCAGCAAGAGGGCGACCAGATAGTCAATCATGTACCCCAGACCATCTGTGAAGGCCGAGAACTGGAGGAGCCAATGACGCAGGTCAGTCCGACAGTCAGAAGGCTCTAGACCTGCCTTCAAGTTGGAACACTGGTGTTTTTCTTTTTTTTTTCTTCATTTTTTTGGGAAGAACTGATGCTTCAGTTCAAATAAAAGAACTGATGTTTCTGTTTAAATTTAAAAAAAAAAAAGAAAAAGAAAAACACCAACATCCCAACTTGAAGGCAGCCAGGAAGGAGGAATTTCCTTTCACTCATGAGGAGGTCAACCCTTTGGTTTTATTCTGGCCTGCAACTGATTGGACAAGACCTAACCACCTTGGAGAGGGCCCTAGGCTTCTCTCAATGTACTCTTGAAATGTTATTCAAAAATGTCATTCAAAAACCACCCTCACAGGCACCCAGAGTAATGTTTCACCAAATACCTGGGCTCCTATTAGCCCAGGCAAGTGGACCCCTAAATCAATTCTCACACCCTCTCCTTCTCTACATCAGCATGGACTGATAACAACTCTACGCTCCCACACAGGTATTTACCCACCCATCTTCCCCCATGTCAACAGAGGCCTTGTCACTCTGCCTGTGGTTTCTGGAACCCCCCCAACCATTAGTTGTCCTTCCTACCACCACACACAACAGTAGAGCCCTACTGGGTTTTGCTGAGATGTTTAAAGATTTTAAATAGTAGGAAACATTATTCTTTCCCTTCCAGAATGTTCTGTGTCAAGAACCCTTAGCCAACACTCGGGCATTTGCGGTCTGTTATCAGTGATCAACTTGGACATCACACCTACAGGGCCAAGTTCATGGCTCCCAGTAGGGCCAGAACTCTTCACTATCATGAGCTCCATTAAAGCATTTTCTTATACTATCCTCAGAGAGTGGACATAATTATTCTTTCTGAGGCTACACAGGTCCAAAATCACATTTCATACTGGACCTTGAGTTCCATTTTTTCTTAGTATGATTTATTTGGGGAACAATCTATTTTTAAGGGAAAATAAAGAAACTGTTATTTTTTTTTTATTTTTCAACATTATTAAAGAAGATTCTGATGTGAATCTTCTCCATTTTTTTCTTGTAGATAAACCTGCTTTTTAAAAAAGTTTCTGAAATTTTATAGGTTTATTTAATTTACTTAACCAGGAAAATCACTGGAATCCATGTAAGGATGTGCCTTGACTCCATGAGACTGTCAGGTCAGGTCTCTCTTGCACGGGTTCCTCAATGACCCCCTTGACCATCGGTCCCTCTCTCCATGTCAGACTCCTGATCCTCGGAGGTGGCATCTGGAACCTGGCATCTCTTGTCTTCCTGTTCATAATTCCCACTGGCTCTTTCTGCCTTCTGCTTTGTGAGAGTTTTGTTCCATTTCTCTTTCAAGACAGAGATTTGGGCTTCATTTATTCCTCTGCCAAAGTCTTCAAACTCAGAATCCATGTGTTTGGGGCTCATAAAATCCTTTTGTGATATGAACTCATCTCCTCTTGTTCTTACCCAAGTTCACAAACTGTCCCTTCTGTTTTGCCTGAAGAGATACCACAAATCTTCATTTCTCTTCCCCAACCTTTATCCTTCAGTGAAAAACCTACCCAGCACCATTGAAATTGCTTTGCCCACCCAAAGCAGTAAGGTGCCTATAGAAGAGGGCGTGGGGAGCCCCAGCTGGGTGACCAACCAGGAGCTGTTCAGGGAGGTGCTGCTGTGGGAGGCAGAAGGGCCAGTCATTCCCCACAGCAGGAGCGTCCTTGCCAGCCCCTCTCAGCCCACATGAAATCCTTGGGCCAAATTTAGGGCCGGCCTCTTCCCCTGTCTCCTTGGAGGACATTACCAGGTGCCACTTTCTTCTTCTTTGTTTTTCATTCTTTTTTTTAAAAAAATGGTTCTTTTTAGTTATACATAACAATAGGACTTATTTTGACATCATGATAAAAGCAAGGAACAGGTTTTGTTGTAATTTAGTCCTCAGTACTTTGCCTTTTCCTCCGGCCTCCTTCCCCGATTTCCTCCCCTCTACTGATCTTTTTACTATTTATAGATTTCTTAAATCAGTGTGTTGTGGGTATCCAAAGGTGATGAGATTCACTGTGGTATATTTATATGTGAACATACAGTGAATCAAGTCAGATGCATTCTGCTGTCTTTCCTTATCCCATCTTGCACCCTTCCCTCATTCCCCTTGTCTACTCCACTAATCTTTCTTCTATTCTTTTTTTAATCTACCCACCTCCATTATGAATTAGCTTCCACATATCAGAGAAAACACTTGACCTTAGACTTTTTAGAACTCGCTTATTTCATTTAGCATGGTGTTCTCCAGTTCCATCCATTTACCAGCAAATGCCATGATTTCATTCATCTTTATGACTGAGTAATATTCCATTATGTATTGTGAATTATGCTTCTATAAACATTGATGTGGCTGTGTCCCTGTAGTATGCTGATTTTAAATCCTTTGGGTATTCACCAAGGAATAAGATCACTGGGTCATAAGGTGGTTCTATTCTTAGTTTTTTGAGGAATTTTCAAAACTTTCCAGAGTGGTTGCACCAATTTGCCGTCACACCAGGAATGGAAGAGTGTACCCAGTTCCCCACATTTATTGGCTACTTGCATTCTTGATAACTGCCATTCTGGACACCTTCTTCCAAGTGGACCCCTGGGTGCTCCACTTTATCATGAACAGGAATAAAACGTACCATTTGGGGACAGCTTTGCAGGGAAGCGACCTACCTACTCTTCAAAGTGCCAGTATTTGAAGGGATTTGATAAATTTAGCCTTTGGTAGGAAAATCTCGTAAGCCTCAGCTTTCCACATTTTCTCAGAGTACTTTGGCTTCTGAAGACACAGCCTCCACAGCCCCAGACCCCGGATGCCACCCTATAAATCAGTGTGATTGAGTGTCATTCTCTCTAATTTGGATCAGGCTCCTGCAGGGCTCTGATTACAGGAGGAAGGAAAATGTAGCAGAAGACAGTTATTCTGGGAAGCCAGGGTCCAGGGAGAAGGAGGGGCTCTCCCCAGGGCTCTGCAGAGGAGAGAGGTTCCTCTCAGCACTCCCCGCAGCGTTGGATCACAGGTGGGCCACCCCAGGACAGGGTGTGCTTCAAAAGAAGACCTGAGAGGTCGTGCTCTGGGCTCCAGGGGTGAACAGTGGTGTTTTGGTGTTCGTTTTCTGAGGTTCACAAACAACAGAGAGGGTCCATCTGTAGCTTAGCCAGAATACAACCACATCCCCGCCCCCCAGAAGATACTGCTGACTCTGTTCATCTGATTATCATCCCACTAGAGGGGTTTGCTGTAAATCTGACAATAAGTGAATCGCATTGTGCCCTTCTCTGACCTTCCAGCCAACCATTGATCCTCTCCCAGAGGAGGGAATGTTTGGGAGTATGTGCCAAACCAACATTGTGCACATTGTCACAATCCTTGGAGAATGAAGGCAGACAGAGCCAGGCTGTTCATAAGGCATGAAACATGTCCTGAGCCTTCCCAAAGCAGTCAGCTCGCTATGGAGGTCTGTGTCCACTTATTCTTCTGCCTGTGCAAATTGATGATCTTCAAGAACCTTGAAGCCCCTTAGAAGCTCCTGTGGGGCCTTCAAGAAGCTGACCACAAGGTGTGTGTTGTTAACCAGGCCTTGGGAGATCTGCAGGACACAGGTTCACATCCTGATGTTAAGCCAGGCACAATGGTGCACACCTGTGATTCCAGTGACTCAGAAGGCTGAGCCAGGAGGATCGCAAGTCTGAGGTCAGCCCCAGAAACTTGGTGAGACCCTGTCTTAAAATAAAAAAATAAAGAATGATAGGCATGTAGCTCAGTGGTGGAGTACCCCTGGGTTCAATCCCCGTGTGCTGCAGGGGTTCAGACTCTGGGAAACAGATTCGGAAACCGGGCATTTGGAAGAAGATACAAGGAACAGTTGGGGTGGTGGTCCTGCTTTATTTGAAGGTGGCAACAGCCCCCTAAGTCTAATAGGCCTTTTTTAGGTGCAGGGCAATCAAGGAAGGACCGATGCCAAGGGGTGGTATAAATCAGCACATGATCACAGGCAGATATTTACGAACTTGAGTCCAGATGCTGAATCAGGGGGTGTATGACTTGACTCCATAGCTGGCCGGACATCTCAGTGAGGGAGCCTAACCATAGCCATCTTGGGCCTGCCCCATACCCTGGCACTGCAAAATAAATACACAAACATCCCCATGTTATGAATTTCAGTAGAGTCAGGATTGTGAACATCCTGTTGTGAATTGGGGTGCATCTCTCGCCTCTGCTGTCCATGCATGCGAAGCTCTCAAAGTTCATGACAAATATGCATCTCAGGTGGTTTGGTTTGGAAAAGTTTACCTCTCCAGGAAGTAATAGCTTTTCCAGAACCTCACCCTGGCCCAGATGTTCAAAAGTCCACTGAGAAGTTCCATGTACTACTTCAAAACATGGCATGCTTAGTTTGATTGTTTGACAGAGATAAATAAGCTTGCCCTGCCTCTGCCTGCTGTAGTCCAGGTGATGGTGGTGTCCACCAGGGTCTGCTGGTGCACTCAAGAGGAGCATGCACTGTGGATTCTTCTTTACACCTGTATGTGCGCAGGAAAGGAGTGTGTGCAGAGCTGGAGGTATGTGGACGTCCTCCAAGTGGGAACCACTATGTGACTGGGGTCATCACGGAGACCATTTTTGTATTTGCACAAAAGAGAAGGAAGAAGAAAGATGAACTAGCAAGAGCCTCACTCACCTGACCACTTAGCTAAGGGCACTTGGGGGAACCCCACACTTTTCCTCCACCAGTCACTTTCTGATTCTGGTGGAGGAACACAGGATAGAGTGGTATCTGAGTGAATTGATGAGGTAAGGGAGCTTGTGCTCAGTTAAACTGCATTTGGCCTGAGTGGGCCTCCATACTTCAGCCATGGGCCCACAGGAGGATCTGCTACCTAATTAGTATGTCAGTTAACTGAAAGCCTGACTTAGGAGTATAGAGAGGTCCCGACTTTGACTTCGGTGGTTCAACTTCTCTTTGGCCGAGGCATGATATAAGGACTGTTGGGTGTGGTGTCTGTCCGTATGATTTGGGAGATGGATTAATCCAGTGTATCCCACTAAGTATAAGTCTACAGGCCCTTCCACATGGCAGGAACCTCAGAGAGGATCACCTACCCCAGTGGCCTGGACTTCCCACACGAATCTAAGTTCTCCCTGAAGACTATCAATAGGAAATCTCCAACTCCGCAAAAAAGGACAGATTCTCTCTACTCTGACAACCAGCAGTCAACACAGAATATTTCTGCAACCAAATGTGTGTGTGTGTGTGTGTGTGTGTGTGTGTGTGTGTGTATGGGGTGGGAGTGATCTTTCACATGAAGCATAAAATCAGTTGTGCAGAGGACACTATCTGGCCGTGACACCATCTGGGCTTCTGATGCAATTCTGACACTGTCGACTGGAACAGAGCATCAGATGCTGCAGGTTTGAGGACTCAGTTCCCAGACCCCCACCCTCCACTTCAGACATCAGTCCCAAATCCCTACCTGTGACACATGCTGCAAATCGGGGTTCCCACAGCCCTCTGCTCAGTTCAATTAATTTGCTAGAGAAGCTCATGAAACTAGGGAAACACTCCCTTACATTTACCACTTTATTATAAAGGATGTTGATGAACATGAAGCATATTGATGAACACCAAGTGAAGAGATGCGTCAGGCGAGGAACAAGAAAAGGAAGAGCCCCTGTGCCACTTGAGAGCTATTGTCCCCCAAAACCTGAGTGCATGTATGGAAATTTCATTACACAGGCATGATTAATCATATCATTGGCCACTGATATAATTTCTTAGGACCAGCTCCCATTGTGAAGCCACCTAAAGACCCTTGGTCACTGGTCAAGTCATTATCACATAAAAAGACACATCACTTTGAAGATTTCCTGGCATTTGAAAGAATGGGTTTTAGAACATGACAGAAGAAAGATTCTGAGATGTCCTCAATTTAATGACAAAGGCCAGAGGATGGAAGGGGGAAGAGATAGGGTAATTAATGAGTTAGAGACTCAGGCCCAATTAAGCTGATACAACCTTGACTTAAAGTCTCAGGTGGCCGTCCAGCCACCAGGTGCCACCAGTGTCCAGACCATTAACCCTAACCAATCCAGAAGAACCAGACTTCACACGGGACTTTGCTCCTGTCCAGAGCCACTTTGCATCCATCGCAGGTTTAACATGAACCATTATGTCCCCCACCAGTATTTCCATGATAAAAGTGCTCTGGGTGGCCTTGGTTCAGCACAGTGACCTGCTCCTTTTCTGGCAAGCATCTGTGGTGGCTCAATAAACCCTCTCATTTCTGGGAAGCCTCACTCTCAACTAATATGAGACCAAACAAAAAAACAAAAAACAAAAAAACAGTGCTTTTACCATTACGTAATAAATGCAGAGGAGAGGGGGGGTTGATCACCTGTTCCTCAAGCTGTGCACCATCTTATTTCGGTTTGGTCTGCGGAAGGCTTTGCAGCTTTAGCCTAAACCATGACCCAGGAGTCAGAAGAATGGCCAGCTGGCCATGGAGTCATTGACACAGAGGATTCTCCTCTCCAATCTAAAGTGACCCTCCTGCCCCTCCCCTGCTCTCCTGCAGTGTGATTTCCTCAGGACAGAGTCTCATATGTGCAGCTGGCTCTGGACAGGCACATGGACAGATGTCTTCACTCTCACGGCATGAAGACAACCCAGCCCTGAGGCCACATCCCCACAATCCCCATGTGTGTCCTCTACAAACCCGTGTTCCCCTACCAACCTTTGCTGGAAATCAAACTGCCTTCCCCAGCATGGGAAGCTCAAGAAAATTACAGAAAGAGTAATTTAAGTAGGATTAAAATGTTTACATAGGAAATCAAGTGTTCTGTTCCTATCAAGCCACTGATGTCCCCAGACTGTACTGAAAGAATAGCTCTGATATTTCCACAGCACCTAGAAGCTGGTCTGACCGGTCCTCATGTGAGGTTGGTTAAATGAGTGTGATTCTGGCCACTTTGTTACAACAGCTTACTGTTTCTTTTAAAGAAAACTTTCTTCTGGATATCTTTTTCTTTTCTTTCTTTCTTTCTTTTTTTCTTTCTTTCTTTCTTTCTTTCTTTTCTTTTGGTACCGGGAATTGAACTTGGGCTCTCAACCACTGAGCCACATCCCCAGCCCTATTTTGTTTAGAAACAGGGTCTCACTGAGTTGCTTAGCACCTCACTTTTTCTGAGGCTGGCTCTGAACTCACAGTCCTTCTTCTCAGCCTCCCGAGCTGCTGGAATTACAGGCAGGTGCCACCACACCTGGCTCTTCTGGATATCTTAAGGCACCTTATATTCATTAAGGCACCACTCCCTAGTGAGGTACTTATCATTCTGCTCTTCAGATTAATGCAGATGATGATTAAAGCTTAAGGGAGGCTGTAGCAAGATTTGCTGGCCGGCAGTGATACCCACAGGCATCCTGAGATTGGCTTCCTTCCCTATCAAACTGTGAGCTAGTGGCCCAGCCAGGATGAAGCTTTGTTTCCTCCCAGCACCACCCCCAGCCCCAATCCCAGCATGGAGGAGGTTTTAAGCCAGCATCAATTATGCCTCTCAAGAAGTTTGAAGAAATGAAAGAGATCCTCCAGGCCTGGAGGAGAAAGGCTGGTGGCCAGAGGCCCACCCAGGAGGCTGATGCACCTCTGTGAGTCTTGCCAGTCTTCCCATCTTGTAGCTTTACCTGCAAAGTTCAGAAGATGGAGATCTTAAAGCCACATGACTGTGTTATAGCTAGAAAAGAAGCCAACCAGGGCAGAGGGCTGCATGTGACACAAGGGACCCTTCTGATGAGCCAGGAAGATGGGAATGAAGGAAATCTGGCAATTCAGATGAAAAACCAGACAGTAGGAGAGGCAGAAGACATTACCTAATAAACTAGGTGGGAGGAGGAGGCCCGTCAGAATGCTCCCTGCTCCTCCTTAGCATCTCAGCTGCTCGCTCAATAAGTGGAAATAAAAGCCCTCTGAGAAGGCAATGATTTGCTTAGAAAACACTAATTTAAAACATCTTGCAATTATTGACACTATCATTACATCTTGGCAGTGCCCGTGTATTATCACCTCCCCTGTGTGTTTGCTGTGAGAAGAGTCTCATTGTTCATGAGGGAAAATAAAAGTCCCAGGATAATGTGCATGGGATACATGCCTGGTGATATGAAGTTGATTTCCCAGGAAGAAGGAAAGCCTGGATGTCTATTGTCATCTACCTTGGTGGCCTGAATGTTCTCTCTCTCTCTCTCTCTCTCTCTCTCTCTCTCTCTCTCTCTCTCTCTCTCTCTCTCTCTCTCTCTCTCCTCTGGGCAGCCATCCAAATGATTCATATTAAATTCTAGCTATGTTCAGCACAAAAGTCATCTAGCATCAGAGGATCAAAGTTGCATCAACCAACAAGCGCTGGGGAATTAATAAGCAGTTAAAATTAGGTCATGGCAGAGCAGTGGCTTTTGATGAATTAAGTTAAATTTAGCTGCGGGTTTGCTATTTAAAGATCAGTTACAGCACCCTTTCCTGTAGCCACAATGAACACACAACAAAGTATCATGTGTCTGATTAAATGTTTAATCATCACTGTTGGCCCCTGCCGACTGTGGTGGAGACTCACGGGTTCCTTGGAGCGGGTTCAGCTCTCAGACAGAGCAGGAGAAGGCATCTGAATTCCCACCTACAGAGCCTCTCAAAGGCTCTTTCTCCCTCCACTCAGGCAAATTCTGTAAAGTTATTTTAATCACTTTTATAAGCATTCCGTCCATGAAGCACTTCAGTCTCCAGATTCTGACCTGGCTCAACGTTTCCAAATTCTTCACCAACTTAGAACAAACACGGCTTCCAAAGTGGCTTTTGTTTGCTTGCTCTTTCCTGCAATTTGAAAAGCACACCCCTCAGCAATGTCAGACATGGCTCCCTTCTCCTGGTCTGTTGTGACACTTGTCAATACCAGAATGGAGACTCAGCAGCCCTAAGAAGATGGAGTCGGAAGCCCATGGAGGACGATCTCTCCTGCACACGTGCTTGCAAAAAAACCTGTTACCAGTGGTCTCTGAAGACCACAGCCCCAGAGGCCACCACAGCCTTATGCCAAGGGCACTTCAATAGGACAGCCACCCAGCAGCTGCCTGTTAAACTTTGGACTGACTCCACCCTTGTTATTGAGCCTCGCTGCCAAGGATAATTTTTTCAAAACAACTTACATAACCTGCCCTGTTTTACCGTTGGAAGCCCTTGCCTTCCTCCTCTGCCTCTCCGAAAATGCTTAGGACCCATCACGACACACATGTTCCAGACAGCAATCTGCTCATTCCCAGATAAAACCATTCCACTTTTGAGATCCATGTCTTCCATGGTTCTTTAGGTTGACCATTTCCCCATGAGCTAAAGACTTGTTTTTATTAGACTCGGGGTGGTTGTGGTTGAGCCCTTGACCTTTGTGCCTAGTGGTCATCAATTCTTTTTACCTCTGTGTCCAGACTTGGAGCTGCCCATGAAGCCAAAGAGGATCAGGGTGTTCTGCTGGACAGAGCTGGGGTGGGTTACCATGGGCCCACAGGTGTCCCCCTCAGTCCCCTCGGGCAGCCAAGCTCACCCACACAGACTGATGGATTGCTGAACTCCCAGTGTCCAGAACTGAGAATCCACCATGGGAGATAATTCAGTAGAGGAAACATTGAAAACCAGTCAGGAGGAAAGTCTAACCCAAGTTCAACACAAAGTGCCCAGTGGTAAACACACCCTGGGTGGGGAGAAAGGAGTTGCCCTTGGTGGGAGACACCAGCCAGGGGAACAGCTGAGTCTGAGCTTGGGGAAGTCAGGGAGAAGAAGGCTGCCCCTTGGACAGGAGTCAGCTGGAGCCAGGCAGGGCCAGGCAGGGCCAGCCAGTGGGGCTGCCCACTTTCTCCAGAAGGGGGCCATGCAGGGCTCCAGGCAGAGCCAGTGTTTGCACAAGGCCTTGGGAAGGGGAAAGGGTACCCTAAATTGTCCCTCTCTGTGGCCCCAGGAGCAGCCTGAATTTATCAGCAAAGCCAGAGAGGAGCCCCAGGGGAGTTTTCCCCATTCCTCCCCATGCACTCCGGGCTCAAGGACATTCGCAGGCTGAGAATCACCAGAATTCAGGTGTCATCCACAAAAACCAGCTGACCAATCACCAGATGCAGCCACAGCAGGACACCAGGACAGGAGTGGGAGTGACTTTTTATATGCAGATTTTACACCATTTGCTTCCTATTCTAGGCAAACAGTCATGCTGGGCTTGGTCAGGAATTTAAAGGTAATCAACAAGCACCCTGTTGCCAGGGTATGGGCCAGATACTCTGAACAGATCCACATGTGTAATTCTGTAGGTTCCCATTAAAGAGAAGGCAGGAGGATGACTTAGTTGGTCACCCTTGTGGCTCTCTGTGATGCAGTATGAGCAGCAGCACTGCAGGGCTCAAAGTGGGGAGCTCCTGAGGGGCTCCAGCTGATTTGGGGAGCCTGGGCATTTGCTCATGTTCAGATGAGACAAAGATAACTCAAAAGACAATTTCAGACCTGGGAGTGATTCAGTGACCTTCCCTTGGCTGTCTTGCTATCTTCTCTACATATCATCAGCCATCATCTGTGCTGGATTGATTCCTCCAGAAACCAGTCCTGATAACCTCCAAGTGCAGGTAGCAGATTTGGGAGGTTATCCAAGGAGCCCTGTGTGGGGTGGGTATAGGAAGGGCAGCAAAAAATCTAGTTGCCCTCATGGTCAACCGGAGTGGGACCCCGCTTGGGAACACTTGAGTTTCAGTGTGCAAGCAACAGGGCAGGTAGCAGGGCATGGGGACATATAGGCCATTCCCATGGTGGCTGGTGGAAGGCACTGTCTGCAGGTAGGGCATTCATTCTCTCCACATTCCAGTCTGAATGGTTGGGCAAATCAGATACTGGAGGCCAGAAAGAACCCAGCCCAGAGGTGCAGGTGCTGGAGGTTGACAGTAAGGAGGCTGGCACTCACAAGGCACCTCAAGCTCCAACACCCAAGATTTTATTAGCAAGAGGTACTTTTTAAAGGTTTAGACGTGTGCCCTCCATCATGAGAAATAGAAAGAAAAACCTGGATTGGAGTCAGAGGTTGTTTTGAAGGTCCATTCAAAAAGTCACTTCTATTCATGCTCAAAATCCCAGCCATGTACATCCTACACATGGTAAGTACTCAGATGATCCTCCTGGGTAATGACATGTGCCCGGGAACGTGCAGGACCTGGACTGCAATAAGTTACTGCCCTGTTAGGACAGAGAGTGCCATGTTATTATTCACCTCCATCCAGGTTAGATTGCATTATGATGACCCTGTAAGTTGTATTAGACCACTGGTCTGAACCACCTGCAAATGTTTCTTACAGTGTGATCCTAACCTTCTCTCAAGAAGTGGGATCTACATTCTGTCCTCTTGTGAGCTGAACTGTGCTCCAAGCCCCAAATCCATACATTGAAATTTTAACCCTGAAGACCTCAGAATGGGACTGTATTTGAAGTCGTGTCTTTAAATGAAGGTTAAGCGACCTTAAACTGGTATAACCAGTGTCCTTATAGGAAGAGGAGATTAGGACTCAGATACACATGGAGGGATGACAGGGAGAAGACAGTTGTCTACAAACCAAGAAGAGAGGTCTCAGAAAGAACCAACCCTGTTCACTGCTTAATCTCCAGAACTGTGAGAACATTAGTTCTTTTTGTTTAAGACACCTGTTATGTGCCACTTAGCAGCCCTGGAAAACTACTATGCCTCCCCTTAAGCCTGAGCAGAACTTTGTCACCAATTACCTAAACCAACAGAATGCAACTTCCAAAGATAGCTGGGGAAAATGTCATAGTTTCCCCTGGTTTGCCATCTCTCCTGGATACTTGCAGCCAGAACTTGGCTGCCATGCTGAGGAAGCCCCAGCTAGCCAACAGGGAGAGATGGCATGTATAAGAACCGAGCCATCAGCCACCAGCCAGGTCCAATCACCAGACACATGCATGAGTGAAGCTACAGGAGATCCCAGCCCCTTCCCAAGTGTCTTTTAGTTGAAGTCCCTTCTGAATTCCAAACTCAACAAATCCATGAACATAAATAAACAGTTGTTGCATGCTGCTGTGTCTTTAGGTGATTAGTTATGCAATTCATTGTAACTGGAGCAGTCCTGAATAGGAAATAGTACAATTTTCAACTTGCTATTTAGATAACCAAGATGAGAAGCTCAAGGTCTTTCAAGGTCATACAGCTTGAAATGGTAAAAGAAATTTCACTGTAATTATTTGTTATCAAATGCAAATCACAAGACAGATAATATGGTAAGCCATCAGGGACATAAAGATGACCCTGGGGGGAGCCTCTTTGTATCTGTGCCTATGGTAACCACAAGTCATGGGCATTTTTGCCCAAGTTCTGTGTAAGTAGATATATGGATACATTCCAAGAAGTAGCATATTTATTTAAAATTTCACAAGGTAGTACATCATTTCCCCCACAAAGAGATGTCAACAATTCACTCTGCCCTCAGCACCTGTGTATACGTGAGCAACAATATGGGGCATATGTGTTTTTCCTTCCCCATAATTGCAAAGCTTTCAGATCTGATGCAATTATCTTTAAAACATCATATAATATACTTAACAAGAAAATGTTGAATTGTAACTTCAAAACCTGCTTTATTCTCCTCACACCATGGAAGGCTAGGAAAACAGCAATTATGCCAACTTCCTTTTTCTTCTTCTTTTCTCTTTATCTCCAAATTCTTGCTAACTACGCAATTACAGTCAGTCCTCTGTATCCATGAGCTCTGCATTTGAGGATTTGACCAACTCAGATTGAAAATATTTGGGAAAATAATTTTCATTCATATTGAACATGTGCAGAGTTTTTCTTATCACTATTCCCCAGATAATGTGGGATAACAGCTATTACAGAGCACTTACATTATATTGTGCACCACAAGTAATCTAGAGATTTTCTAAAGTGTGAAAAAGGATGTGCAAATGTTTTGTGAAATTACTACATCATTGTTTACCAGTTTTCAATTATTTTAATTGTACAAATTTATGGGGTATGGTGTGATAATTGGTCATACATGTATAATGTGCACTGATCAAATCAGGGAAATTAACATTTCTGTTTCCTTGTCATTACTTTATTTTTGAGCTTTTGAGCTCTTCTTTTGTAAATATCTTTTAAGTGCATAGCATGCACTTTTGAAAATACATGGATTCTTGGTACAGGAGAAGGGAATCCAGGAACCAACTTTCCATGGATACTAAGGAATGGCTGTATCTCTAAATTGTCATGTGATAGTAGTTGCATTCTGCTCTATATTTGGAATTTCCACACAATCCAGCCTTCATTGGACACTTACATGAATTCTGTACCCACCTCTCAATTTCCCAGTTTATCTCTTCAGTTAGCACCGGTCCAGCTCCAGGTGCTTGGTCAGCAGGACTCTGGTAGGGCATACCATGGGTCCTTGTTTGCTGGTCTCCTAATCCTGACAAGCTGACGCTCTCCATGTAGCCACATCATGCCTGCAGGCCTTTCCTTGGAGAGCTAGCTCCTCAGGAGCCATTCCTTTCCTTGTCTTTGCCTTTCATGGAGAAGCATGCATTTGATATTTTCTTCAATCTCAAGCATGACTCTCTGTACGTGTTCTTCACCTGTCTCTTGTTGATCAATTAATTCTCAATTTTACTTTTGCCTGGGTCTTTGTTGGCTCTTTTTTGATTATTGATAGTCTTTATGTGGAGTATCCACCACAGTAGACCAGATGTGGCTGAGGAACATTGTTAAGAAGAACCTAGGGCAGTGAGTCAGGTTCATGTGAATCCTGGATCATGGACATTTTGCCAAATTTCCAACCCTGGGGGTTGTCTCGGCAAATCACCACACTGCCTGGTCACCAGCCCTCAGGATGGCCCCAGGGGCATTCACTCTACTCTGGAGCCGTGGCAGAGCTCTCCACCCACCACAGAGCAGCCTGCCTCCTCCAGAGATGTCTGTCTGTCTTGGCTCCACCCAGTCCTGGCTCCTTAATCCTTCATGTTCCCAGGGCCACATGAGCCCCAGTACCCTCTTAGGTCTGCCTGGTCTCTTCCACCTCCCACTGTGGCCTCCACCTTAGACAGCTCTTTTCTTCAGCTGTGAGTTGGAGGTGTGGCAACATGGTCGTGTCATGGAAAATGGAGTTCTCTCTACTTAGAGTTCAGTTCTCCTTTGGAGGTCTCCTTATTGTTTGTGGTTGGTTTTACCTGATTCTACCACCCTCAACTGACAGATCAGGACACACCCCTCTTTATTCTCCAGGTCACTGAGTTTCAGTGTCAAACATTACTTTTTAAACCTTTTTGCAATTGAAATGCAATGTGATGTAGAAAGCCAAACATCTGAGCAACTTGATGCAGTTTTGCAAACTGATGATATTCATGCAACCAGCATCTTGAACACAAAAAGAACTTCAATAGCACCCCAGTTCCCATCCCCCTTCATCCAGAGGCTTTTAGATATTCAAATTGTCCACAGACACATACCCCCACTGAGCTACATCGCAGGATTTCATGCAGCATTAAATGCTTCAATACACCTAACCTACCCAATGCCATGGCTCTGCTTTAGTTACATTAAACACACTCAGAACACTCCTATTAGTCTCCAGTTGAGAAAAATCAACTAACACAAAGCCTATTTTATAGCCAAGTGTTGAATGTATCATGTAATTTGTTAACTGCTGAATTAAAAATGAAAAACCAGAACAATGGAATGAGTATGCCTTTGACCAGGGTAGTTATTAAGGTGAGAATTGCCCAGGTGAAGCAGCTCAGGTCACTAAGCAGAGGAGGTAGATAAATTCAGAATCACTCTGTTATACTAGACTAGGCTTGTGCTTGGAAGGTGAAGGAGCAGGCAGCAGGGAATGTGCTTATGTACCTACAGTGTCTTCTGACGCCACCAGCTCAGGGCTCTCTCCCATCACCAGAAAGAAAAGGAGCCAGGGAAGGGAAAGAGAAAGGAGGAAGGAATTTCAGATGGGGGAATTTAAATATTCAGCCCAAGAAAGCTCCTGACAGCCCCAGCCCCACACCATGAGGAATTCGGGACCAGAGACACTGCTGTTGGATTTTCAGGGGTAGGTGGGGAACTTTCCACATCCTAACTCATTCTCTTCCATTCACAGCTCCCAAGTCCTGGGGAGTCTCAGCTGGGCATTGCTACTAGTAAACCATCTGGAGATCCTGGGACTTAGATTCAGTGGTGAACGTCAGATACATGGTTTTATTCTCAGATGCCAGGGACATTCAGGGAGGCAAGGGTGCAGTCCAGCAATGTGTGCAGATGCTTGACGGCCATGGCACCGAAAATACCTGAGGCTCCCTGGAACCCCCGTCTCTGAGGTGAGGTCCGAGTGGCAGTAGAACCAAGCAGACGATGCAGGCAGAGATCAGAAGGCTGGAATGTGCCAGGCAGAGAGAACATAGTGCAAAGGCAGGAGGGAGCAAGCCATGTTTTCAGAACCACAGAATTTCAAAAATGCCTGGAATGCAGAAATGTAGAAAATAGGCTTTAGACTGTGTGGGTTCCATCAGAATAGAAACAGAAAGCACGCACTGTTCCAAATGGAATGATGACATGAAGACATTTCTAATTTAGAATGGTCTCAGGAAGGTTAGTGGCTGGGAGTCTAGATGCAGGGGCACCACACAGGAGGGTGGAGCAGCATCCAAGGAGGCAGCAGTTTACCTGGGCAGAGAGAGGGCACAGACTGGTGTTGGAAGTACTGCTGGCAGGACCCGGGACCTGACCAGGTGAGACGAGAGGGAGAGGTCTCCTGGCTCCCACTTTGGAGCTCTGGGGGCACCTGTTGGGTTGAAAGTGGAAAGTCAGCAAGGGAAATGGGACTGTCAGGGTTGAGCACCACTGTGGTGGTGTATAAATGATGGGTGTAAGGTCCGAGCTTAAGACCCAGAAGCACAAGCCACAGGCTGATTGCTGACCCTTGAAGCCACAAGCAGGGGCAGAGTGACAGCCCCAGGTACACTGTGATCTGAGAAGACAAGCAGCCCAGGGTGAAGCCTAGGAGAGCACCCACATTTAAGGAATGGAAAAAAAGATAGAAGCTTGCAACAAGTAAATGAGAGGAAGGAGGAGACGCTAGGGTTTGGGTTAAGGGACATCTTCTATCCTGCCCCCTCATGGGCATCCCTGAATCATACCTCATCTACCTTCCACCAGCCTCACTGGATGAGACCAGGGGATTCCAGCATAGTGTTTGTAGGGCAGAACCAAGATGGCTAGAGTTAGGGTCCCTCTCTGAGACTTCTGGCCAGCTGTTTCAGTACTTGGTCAAGGTTATAAACACCCTAATTCAGCATTTGGACTCAAGGCCACAAGCATCTGCTTGTGAGCATGCTCTCATTTATGTGACCTGTTGCCAATGTGCCTTCTTTGTTGGCCTGCATATTAAAAAGTCCTAGGAATGTGTCATTCAGCAATTTTCTAGTGGTGGATTAGTCACAGTGTACTCACACCAACCTCGATGGTGTACCCTACTACACACCCAGGCTGCATGATAAACCATGGCTCCCCAGCTGCAAACCATAGCATGTTACAGCAGTGAATACTATAGGCCGTTTAACACAATGATGAGTACTTGTGTATCCAAACATAGAAAAGAGCAAAAATACTAGGTGATAGAAATATTTCAGCTCCATTATAATCTTATGGGACAACCATCATGTATGCAGTCCATTGTTAACAGAGATATCATAAACAGGACATGGCTATAAAACTATTAACAATGGGGCATGTGGAATGGGCCTAGGAGATCTGAGGTGGGAAGGGAGATTCGTATCCACCACGAACTCAATCCTACTGTTAGGACTTTTAGATTTCCATATTCAAGAATCATTTCTTATGCACAGGAGAACCTAATTAGTATTAAAATGTGTTCTTAGAGTCCAAAAATTCACAGGATTTTGCACAAAAAAGAAGGTTCAGGCATCTATTATCCATACCTTTAGCTAAGCACTCATTAAAACACAATGTTCTTCTGTATCATCAGTGATGTTAGAAACACCAATCTAACTACTAAAAGTAAACAGAAGCAGTTTATGTCTTTATCGAGGTTTAAGGATGACAGAGAATGTTCCACTTCAGAACACCCACTGCTATAGTTTAAATCTGCAATGTCCCCTCAAGGCCCAGGTGTTGAAAGCTTGATCCCCAACCTGTGGCGCTATTGGCAGGTAGTGGGACTTTTAAGAGGTGGAGCCTAGTGGGAGGAAGTTAGGTAACTGGGGGTGTCCTTAAAGGGGATGCTCAATATGGGATCCTAGTCCCTTGCATTTTTTGCTTGCTGGCCACCATGAGGGGAACAGTCTCTTCCACCATGTGATTCCACCATGATGTTCTGTGCTGCCACAGACCCAAAGCTACAGGGCCAATGACTGTGGACTGAAACCTCCGAAACAGTGAACCAAAATAAACTTTCCTTCTATAAGTTGATTATCTCAGGTATTCTGTCACAGTGATGAAAAGCTGACTACCACACCTACCAACAGTCCTTGTGATAAATGCAGTGCCAAAGGTCTTGCTGCTGCACCTCATCCCTCTCCTAAGGCCTCTCTCTTACTCTCTCTTATTCCAAGAGCCTCCATAGACCTCCACTGCCCACACTGGTAAGTCAGTCTCTGTGAAGATAACCTCCTACTCTCCTGTCCATCATCCTGGATAATGAACCATAGAGACCAGCACTGAACACTCAGTCCAAACAGTTGACCAACAAGCAAGCAAAACTCTGGGCCTTCTCACAGTGGTAAGTGGACTGTGGACAGTGACAGTTTCTTCTCATGTGCCACAAATTCATTCCACTTTTCGGTGCCACTCCTTCTCCTACAACAAGAATGGCTTTGCTGAATGATCTCCTGGGGATAATCTTTTAACTCTTTCAATTAAACCAATTATTGACTTAAGGGTCAATGTTTGCTTACTATAATACAGAAGCTTACTTAATTAAAAAAAATTACCCTTGGCAACAGCCAGGGAGGACCTTCCAGAAGCTCAAGAAGAACTTCAAAGTAGACCCGTCTCAGGGCAAGCTGACCCTCAGTCATACCTACGTAGCCTCGGGGGTGACCCTGAGTCAGTAGGCCCAGCTAGGAGCACTCCAACTCCTGAGCCAAAGAATCAGTGAGACCATAAATGTTTGTTGTCTAAGCTGCTAAGTTTGGCAGTGACTAATTGACAACCAGAGAAGCCTCTCCAGTGACATTCTGTTTCCATTTTACCTTCCTCCCTTTCTCTTCAAGTTGGCTTCATTGTCCCTTGGGCACAGAGTCTCTTGGACTGGTCTCAGCTGGAGACTGTGTTTCCACTTGGTGTTACCTCCGGTGAGGCTCCTGCACTCTCCTGGGTGACCTGGTGGTGGGTCCCATACACAACCTGGTGTCGTCTCAGGGGGCCACCCGCTCACTCAGCACAAGGCTGCTATTCTCCGCTTGGCCTCTTGTCCTGGGTCACTGGGCCCTACCTACCGCCTTATTATCTTCTCCTTCTTCACCTCATGGATGCCAAGGCCAGGAGCTCTGTGGTTGATGGTGATCTGTCACCACCTGTGCATTTTGGGGTCTGCGGGCATGGCTTGTCACCAGGTTTTGTTGCCCATGTTGGCCACGGGTTCTTGATTTTGCGACCTCACCCCTCTCTTTTTAAATGCATGTGTGAAGTCTGGAGGAACCACCTCTGTGGTGCCCACCCTGAGCCTCTGGAATTGAAGCTCACTTGGCCCCTCTTCTGGGAGGCAACACCAAGGCATTGAGAAAAGATCAGGGTGATTTCAAAAAGCTCTTTCTAGGAAGGAAAGGAAGCCTACACTAGGGTTTATAAATATTTGGTGCTTCATTTTTATAAATGAAATGTAGTGCTCACCATGTGGAATCACTCTGCCTCTCATGTCCCTGAATACATGTAGGTCAGTGTCCATGACTTTCTGTCATGGACAAAGGAGGGGTTTGATGGTTGCTGTTGAGAATGTTACTTATCAAAAATTAGGTTTTTCTTCCCTGGTCTGTCAGGGTGGAGAGCCAGTCTCAGGACTGGCGTACACACAGGCAGATCAGAGTCCAGTTTGTCAAAGGTGTTGGTGCTGGAAACTAGAAGCAGCTGGTGCTCTATCCTAACTCACAGCTGCAGTGAGTGAGCACATAGACCCAGATCCCAGGCAGGGCCAAATGTCTGAAGGAGTCCATTCAGAGCTAACAGGCCTTCTGTGTTTAGTTGTTTATTTTGTGTTGTTACAATTCCTTGCTTCTCTTTGCTGGAGAGGCTTCATCCTACTGCGCTTCGGCCATCCTTGCCCACACCTCTCTGTTAATGGGCTTTGTGAGCTTGATCACATTAGGCTGCATTCCCTCCCACAGAGCTTTCCCAGTACAAATGGATGGGCCCTGAGCCTCTGATGGCCGAGTTTCACCTGACCTCGGGTTATCGGCTGACCTATATTCTGCCTGCATTTGTGAAATATTATCAGGTAAAAGAGCTTTGGAGAGCCAGAAAGACTAGGCAGGTGGCTCAAACCTTGGCAAAAGAGACAGCTTTAAAACCACACTCAAAAGCTAGTCAAGGTCCCCACAGTTTCCAAGGCCCCCAGTCCCCAGGCACAAACTAGAGCAGGATGTCTACATCTCAAAAAAGCTCCACGTGGGAAACCAGGGGTGAACATGACAAGAGAATGAGGCAGACATTCTCAAGAGCAATGAGATTATTATTATTTTTTATAATATGTACACATATTAGGCTTTTTTCTGTTGTTATAACAAAATACCTGAGGCAGAATATACTCTAAAAAGAAAAGAGGTTTATTCAGCTCACAGTTTTCAGGGACAAAAGTTCAGACAACTTGGCACTGACTCTGGCGAGGGCCCCTCTGGCGACAGAACCACATGGTGGAGAACAACATAGTGGAATCACATGCAGAAGAGATCACATGGTGGGATAGGAAGTCAGAGACCATGGAGAAGCCAGTCTTTCTTTTTTAAATAACAACTCACTGTCACCATAACTGACTCATTCTGTGACACAAGTATTAATCTCTTCTAAGGGCAGTGCCCCCATGACCTACTTCCTCCAATAGGCCCCACCTCTTCAAGGTCCCACCACCTCAACACCACCACTGAGGACCAACCTTGGGGGATGCTCAAGCCATATTCAAATCATAAATCATATGTTTTGCTTTTTAAAATGTTTATGCCTTTTGTAATTATTTACATAGATGAATTGGAGGTGTTTGCATTGAATGAATATTAAAAGAACTATGCCTTTAGAAATCGATGGGGAGAGTTCAAAGAGGCAGATAAACAAGACAGCCCCCCTAGGAGGCAACACATTAAAGACAGAAGGAGTTAACCTGAAAGTGTGGTGCTGTCATCTTGTGACTTGTCAAATGTTTGATCCCTGGCTACATTTTGCTTGCTCATGGAAAATAAGATATTTAGCAAGAAGTGTTTAGAGATGGAACATTTCAAAGTCTCCATCAAGATGGATGGAGGGATAGATAGATGGATGGATGGATGGATGGATGAATGGATGGATGGTTGTGAAAGTGGATGAGTGGTTGAGTAGATGGGTGCATGGGCAGGTAGATGGATGGATATATAAGTGGGTAGATGGATGGTTGGATAGACAGATGGGCAGATGAGTGGATACAGAGATGGATGGATTGACATGTGATAAAGAGATATGACAAAGAGTTAGTTGCAGAACCTGGGTGGTAGGGATATTGGTGGTGCCTATGCAGTTCTTTCAATATTTTTGCATATCTGAAATTCTCACAATAGATGTCAGGGAGAACACCTGTGACTGGAGGTCCCACATGGCATGACCCTGGAGAGACCTAAGGGACTCATTTAAAAGAAAGACTCCTAAGATTCACCCCAGGCCCACTTCAGAGTTTCTGAGAGTTGGACCTGGGAAATAGCACTTATCAAGCTCTCCCTGGGCTTCTGGAGAAACCTACAGTTTTAAAGCCACAATGCAGACGTCACCCTGGGGAAGCTCATCTGACTTAACCAGGAACGGCTCTGCCTCTCACCACACACACCCACAGCAACTGCATCAAGAGTGGCTCCCGGTCTCACACTCTAACCACAGGCTCCAATCCAGACCATCTGTCTCTGGATCAGCAGAAAGGTTAGAGTGTGTGTCTGGTGATGAGTAGGTGAGAGCAGACCCTGGAGCTCAGCAGTCACAGGTGGGGGTTAGTGCTGTGAGCGGCCTTAATGTGGAGTTCCTAGAAAATTCCAGACCACTTCAAGGGAGCCTGTGGCTGAGCCTACACAAAAGATGCATAAAGACATTAAATGCCAGGTTTGGGTCCCCACTCAGGAATGTCACCCTGTGTCACCTGCAGGATCAGCTGTCTAATTTTTTTTTCAAGTGCAAAGTGAAAGTATGGGACCTCTTTTAAAAAAAATTAGTTAAGATGGACCACAATACTTTTATTTTTATTTATTTATCTTTATGTGGTGCTGAGGATTGAACCTGGTGCTCACACGGGGTAGACAAGTGCTCCACCACTGAGCCATAGCCCCAGCCCCAATATGGGACCTCTTGTTCAAAGTTATTACAAAATTTCAAAATGTTTAAAGCAAAGCATGAAAGCACAAGATCTTCCTGAGCAGGAACACTGAGCTGCTTGCTGACTCTATCCTGTGCCCTGGAGCTGACTCTGGTCACCTGAGTTACAGAAATTGGCATTTGCCAAGCCAGTTAGTGGTGGCCTAAGTCACACAATGTATATTTTTTTTACATCAAAATGATATGTCAAGCTGTGCACAGTGGCACACACCTATAATCACAGTGGTTCAGGAGGCTGAGGCAGGGGATCACGAGATCAAATCCAGCCTCAGCAACAGCGAGGCACTAAGCGACTCAGTGAGACCCTGGCTCTAAATAAAATACAAAATAGGGCTGGGGATGGGACTCAGTGGTCGAGTGCCTCTGAGTTCAGTCCCCAGTAGCCCCCCCACAAAAAAATATAATATGTAAAAATATATATAATCACATATTCTGTCTAAAATCTCCAAAAGCAAAACTAGTTTTCTTAAGTTTCTGGGTTTGTGGACAGCTTGTTTTTTAAGCTAAGCATACTAGATGTTGGCATTTTAGTATCCATTCAGTACAATTTTATTCAACGCCAAGGATGTTTCTAGACTGTGGAGATACGGTGAAAAAGAAAGCGGACGTTGTCCAGGGAAGTCAACAGAGAAAACACACTCACACACTCACACTCACACTCACACACACATGTCCATTTATCAAACAAGTCTCTGGGGGCAGTTGAGGGTCAAAGGAAATCCAGAGTAGGCCACAAAATTCGAACACAAGGGGTTGGCATCAGGACTGTACAGGCTTAGAAACAGATTATTGGCTCTGTTGCTGTTGCCACTGTTACTATTTTGGATTTTATGTATTTACTTCAAGCCAGGGTCCTACTATATTTCTCAGACTGGCCTCAAACTCCTGGGCTCAAGCAAACTTCCTGCCTCAGCCTGCTGAGTAGCTGGGATTATGAATGTCTGGCCTCACCTCTGCCTTTAGATTTTATTTTGCAGTGATAATGTCATAGGCGGTCGCCCCAGGGGTGTGCAAAATCATACAAATCCCCATCTCCCTGGCCCTTGGGGTTTCAGCCAGAGTGATATCCACCTGCATTTCTGTCTAAAGATGTGATCTGGCCCCAGGGACTGGCAGAATTTGGTGAATGAATACCCCTAGCTCACTCCTTCTTCAGAAATCATTGCCCCAAGAATAGATAATGCTTGATTCTTAAGACTTATGGGAGGATGTGGTGCCAGACCCTCGTGGTCTGACCTGGGTCTCCACTCTTCACCTCTCACCCATCTCAATTCCAACACCCGCTCTCCACATTGTTGATTTTTAAATATACATGGAGACACAGTATTTATACATGTTTATGAGGTCCAGTTTAGTAGTTCAATACAGTGTGTAATGATCAAATCAGAATACTTAGCACTTCTGTTTTGTCAATTGTTGATCTTTTCTGTGTTGGGAACTTTCATGCTCATCTATTAATTTGAAATATATCAAGGATTGCTGGAGCCAAAATTTACAGAGAACCCTAACTAATGTCCTGGTTTGTGCCCATCATCCAACTTCTTTCCATCCTCGTCCTCTCTGCCCTGAGGGGTGGAACTGGAGGTCCTTAAGTTAAGTGCAACAAGCCAGACACAGGAAGACAAATACCACACCTATTCCTTCTTTGGTGTAAAGTAAAAAGCCCTCAGGGTCTTCCCTCCTCCATGCCCACAAGGGGTCTCTGGGATTGCCTCTCCAATAAACGACTTACTTTCAAATCCTATCACAGGGTTGACTTCTGGGGAAGATGAAACAAGACGTGGTTCCTAAAGCACTCTGTGACAAGGACAGGGGAAAAAGGCTGAGGAGAAGAAGACATTGGGAGGGAAAGACCAGGGAATGGCGCTCTGGAAGCCAAGAAGGAAGGAATAGCCAGCCATGTGGAGCCCTTCATCAAGGCCAGCCGGACAGGGGGCTGATGGGCCCAGAGGTCTGACTGGAGAAGTTCACATCAAGAACATGGGTCAACAGGAAATGTAGATGGCAAGTCAGGTGGAGAGGACTCTTGGAAGAAGTTGTCTTGATCCTGGAGGACGGAGACGGGCAGTGGCTTTGAGGGAACATGGGGTAGAGAAAGGAATTGTCAGGATGGGAGAGATCTGAGCATATTTAGGTGTGTCTTGTCAAGATAAAACTGAACAGGAGAGGCTGGGTCCACAAAAGTGTGTGAGTGTAAGCATATTTTCTCTGTTGACCTCACATTGGTTGTGTGAAGCCTGGGGAAGGCGAGCAATGCTGGGGTCCAGAAATCAGGAGAAGCAGAGAGGATGACATCACAGAGGTAGACAGATGGTGGAATAAGTAACCTGGCCATGTAAACATGGCCTTCAAGTTATGCAGGAAAGAGGAAAACAGGCTCAGTGCTCAGAATCCATGGGCCATCAGACCCTGGGCCTCATAAATCTACAAGCATTGTAAGAAAGATTGTTTTGTGTTCAATGTTTAAAAACCTAGCATTCACAGGGGTTCTGGGACTTAGGGACAAGTACACAGCACAGATCTGGGTCCCCCCCTTTTAGCCCCAAAGGCCTGTGTTCTAGGCTTAGAGGTGACCAGCTGGACCTTGGGCACAGTTCTGTTATCTCCAGCTACATGACATTGGGCCAGTCAACTCTCCCACTTGGGGCTCGGTTTTCTCACTTTCCTGCTTACCTTATTGGGTTATCAGGAAGATCCAATTACAGAATCCAAACTAGTGTGCACGCACATTAACCAACGTCGATTCAACTATTCACAAAACCAATAGGTCCTGAGGTCTCAAGGGCTGTGCCAAGTGTCTGGCATGGAGCCACCCACCCCAGAAATCCATAAAGTCCAGCCCCTTAACTCATCTGAGGGACAGATACACAGCACTAGTACCCATGTGGAGGCAGTGACTAAGGTCTTCCCAGGGAGTCTGCAGACCAGAGTGGTTGCTTGACTATGCAGGAGACAGAATACACAGGAAGGGGACATGAACACTTCAGTTTATATATAAAAAAGCACCTTAACACGTGGTGGTTTAAAATACTGTTTGATTATTTTATGACAATGATTGTTTTATTATTCTTTCATAGGGTCCTGGAGCGGACTGTGTTCAGTGAGGCAGGTCTTGCTGCCTTCATGAAGTGGCAGGCATGTGGAGGCTGAGGCTAGACTCATGCAGAAAGCCCCCTCGCTCTTCTGTCCATGGATGGATGGTTCATGCCATCAATGGTCTGGGACCTCCATGAGGGCTGTTGCCTAGAGTATCTGCACATGGCCCTCCAACGTGGCCTGGGATACTCATGACCTGTTGGCCTCATTCTAAGAGTAAGCATCCCAGGTGCTAGGGGTTGAATATTTGTTCCCTTCAAAATTCATGTCAAAATTAGCAATTTAACACTATTAAGAGGTGGTACATTTAGAAAGTGTGTAATCCATGAGGACACCACTCTCCTGGTTGGGATTATTGCCATTATAAAAGGGCAAGCTCAGCCCTCCCTTGGTGTCTATTGCCTGTTAGCCTTCTGCCATGGGGTGCCATGGCAAGGAAGCCCTTACCTGATGCAGCACCTTAATCTTGGACTTTCCAGCCTCCAGAACTGTGAGCCAAAGACATTATGTTCATCAGAAAGTCTCAGGTGTTGATAAGACAGGAGGCAAGAACCAGGAGCTATATCAGCTTTATTAATCTCCCTGGGAGCAACAGCATCATTCCCCTGTACCTGTTTGATGGTCATTCACAAAGGCAGGTCAAATTCAAGGGAGCACACACAGCCTCCATCACATGAAGGGAGGAAAGTCAACATGATTATGGCAGTGGACTAGAAGTCCTAGCTTCAGAACTCCACAGAACTTACAATCTTTAAATCCAGTTTGTAGAACTGGCTGCACTAAATATGACTCTTCTCCTCCAAAAAAGGTACTCACTGTAGATCCTCCTCAAAGCCCAGAAATTAATCTGTTATAAGTAGCCTTGGCTAGACATCATCTTGGCTTAGGGGCTGGCAGTTAAACCTTGACCCTGTCAGAAGCCTTGGGCCAGTGCAGGCTTAGAAAATGTGACACTTCCAAAGGAGAGCAATAATTCTCAGAAGTAGATCTTAATTAGAAAGAAATCTATGAATTACCTGGAAAAAAATTTAAAATGATCCTAAGTAAATTCAGTGAGATGCAGAATACAAATTAATAATTCAAAATAGTGAGAAAAACAATTCAAGATATGAAAGAGAAATTTATCAAAAAGATATAAGTGATTAACATGAGCCAATCAGAAGTCTTAGAACTAAAACTTTAAATCAATGAAATAAAAAATATAGTGCAGAGCTTCACAACAGACTCAAATAAGTAAAGGAAAGAATTTCTGAATTCTTATAAACAACAATGGCGAGGATGTGGGGGAAAAGGCACACTCATACATTGCTGATGGGACTGCAAATTGGTGCAGCCAATATGGAAAGCACTATGGAGATTCCTCAGAAAACCTGGAATGTAACCACCATTTGACCCAGCTATCCCTATCCTCATTCTATACCCAAAGGACTTAAAAACAGCATACTACAGGGACACAGCCACATCAATGTTTATAGTTTCAGAATTCACAATAGCTAAACCCTTAAACCAACCTAGATGCCCTTCAATAGATGAATGGGTAAAGAAACTGTGGTAGATATACACAATGGAATATTTCTCATCATTAAAAGAGAATAAAATTATGGCCTTTGCAAGTAAATTGATGGAGTTGGAGAATATCATGCTAAGTAAAGTTAGCCAATCCCAAAAACAAAGGCTGAATGTTCTCTCTGAGAAGTGAATGCTGATCCGTAATTGGGGTGGGGGGATGTAGAATGGAGAAACTTTGGGCCAAGGAGGAGGGAGAGGAAGGGAGGGGACATGGGGGTAGGAAAGATGGTGCAATGAGATCAACATCATTACCCTAGGTATGACTGCACATGTGGTGCAACTCTACATGTTGAACTACAACCAGAGAAATGAATAGTGTGCTCCATTTGTGTACAATGAATTGAAAAGCCTTCTGCAGTCATGTATAACTGATTAGAACTAATAAAAAATAAATTAAAAAAAAGAATTTCTGAATTCTAGGACAGATCTGTTGAATTAACCCAGTCTGGCAAAAAAGAGGGGGAATATTGGAAAGGATAAAATATATAAGATTTATGGGACAACATTAAGTGAACAAATATTCCCATTATGAGAAATTCAGAAGGTGAAGAAAAGAGAAAAAGCATCGCAAACTTATCTCACAAAATAATAGATGAAAAATTGCCCAAATCTTCAAAGAAATCTAAACATCCAGTTACAAAAAATCTCAAAGAACAACAACTGGATTCAACCAAGGCACAGTATAGTTCAAATGTCAAAGTACAAGACAAAGACAGCATCCTAAAAATAGCAAGAGAAAAAAAACACCAAATCACCTACAAAAGAAGGCCCATTAAACTTATAGCAGATTTATCAGCGGAAATCTCATAGACTGGAAGAGAATGGAATTATATATTCCAAATACTGAAAGAGAAAAAAATTGCCAACCAAGAATTTGTTGTATTTTAGGGCCTCCCTAAGGGGCTCAGGCTGGCTTTGAACTCATGATCCTCCTGCCTCAGCCTCCAGAGCCACTGGGAATACAGGCATGAGCCATCATGCCCTGCTCAACCAAGAATATTGTACCCAGCAAAGTTATCATTCAAAACTGAAGCATATATAAAACTTTCCTAGAAAAACAGAACCTGAGTGAGTTCCTAATCCCCAGACCATCCCTGTAGCAAATACATAAGGGAGACCCACACTAGAAATGAAGGGATGAGAACTATCATAAAGAAAACATGAACATGCACAACTCACAGAAGAACTGGTGCATAAAACAGGAAGAGAAACAAATCTTAGCACCACAGAAAACTACCAAATCACAAAAATAAATAGTAAGAGAGGTGGAAAGGGAAAAAAATATAAAACAAGCAGAACACAATTAACAAGGGACAGGAGGATATTTATACCTATCAATTATAACCTTTAATGTAAGTGGATTAAATGTGCCAATCAAAAGACACAGCCTGGCTATGTGGACCAAAAAAAAAATTCAAATATGCACTTCCTATAAGAATCATCCTTCACTGGTAAAGGTCCACATTAACTAAAAGTGAAGGGTTAAAAAATATATATACATCACTTAAATAAAAACCAAAAGAGAGCAGGAGTAACTATGTTAACATCAGATAAAGTAGACTTTAACTCAAAACCTGAAAGATTGGGAGGCTGAGGCAGGAGGAGAGCAAGTTCAAAGCCAGCCTCAGCTACTTAGCAAAATTCTCTCTACATAAAATATTAAAAAGGACTGTGGGTGTGGCTCCGTGGTTAAGCACCCCTGGGTTCAATCATCCCTAGTACCAAAAAAAACCCTGTAAAAGATAAAGATGGTCCTTCTATATTGATAGAAAAATAAATTCAGCAAGAAGATATAACAAATGCAAATAAAATCATTTATGCACCTGACATGGGGCCACTCACATATATAAAGCAAATATTATTAGATCTAAAAGGAGAGGTTGACTCTAATACAATAGTAATAGGGGGCTTGAAGACTCCGCTTCCATCACTGGAAAAATCATCCAGACAGAAAATGAATAAAAACTCATCCATGTTGAACTGCACTATAGAGCAAATGGACCTAATGGACATTTACAAAACCTTTCTTGCAGCAGCAACAGTATGCAGATTCTCCTCATCAGCACTTGCAACATTCTCCAGGACAGATCATGCATTAGGCCCAAACAAGTCTCAATTTAGAAAATTTGAAATCATCCCATGTATCTTCTCAGACCACAACTGAATAAAACTAAAAAGCAGCCACAAGAAGCATGGGAAGTATAATGGCACATGGAAACTACATAATGTGATCCTGCATGACAAATGGACAGTTGAAGAAATAAAGGGGAAATCAAAAGGCTTCTAGAAAAAAATGAAACTGACCCAAAATAAAGTCTGTGAGCTACAGGAAAAGCAGAAGTAAGAAGGCAGTTTATAGCAATTGATTCATATGTCAAAAAAGAGAAAGATCTCAAATAAACAAGTAAACAATGTACCTCAAGTACACAGAAAAGCAAGAACAAACTATGCCTAAAATTAGTCAAAGGGGAGAAATAATAAAGATCAGAACAGAAATAGATATAATTGAAACTAAATAAAATTCTATAAAAATAGATCAATGAAAAAAAAGTAATAGATTCTTGAAAGGGTAAACAAGATTGATGAGTCTACAGCTAAACTAACAAAGAAAAATGAAGACCCAAATAAATAAAATCAGAAAGAAACAACTGATGCTACAGAGATACAAAAGATCAAATAAACTAACATCAATTCTTATATGCAAAAAAAGGAAAACCTAGAAGAAATGGATAAACTCCAGAACATATATAATCTACCAAAATTTAATCCGAAGAAAATTTAGAGACCAATTACGAGTAATGAGATTAATGCAATCATTAAAAATCTCCAATCTGAAAAAAAAAATCCAGGATCTATGACCTCATTGCTGAATTTTACAGAGCATTTAAGAAGTTATTCCAATTCTTTTCAAACTATCCCAAGGAAAAAAATCAAAATAGAAGAAATTCTGCCAAACTCTTTTTATGAGGTCCACATTACTTTGACACCAAAACCAGAGAAGATATGTCAAAAAATAACACTAGAGACCTGATCCCTGTTGAACACAGATGTAAAAGTTCTCAGTAAAATATTAGCAAATTGAATCCAATCATACAATCAAAAAATCACATGCCATGATCAAGTGGGATTCATCCCAGGAATGCAAAGATGGTTCAATGTATACAGATCAACAAACCCCATACAACACGTTGAGTGAAGGACCGAATCCACTTGATCATTTCAAAAGATTCGGAAAAAGCATTTTATAAAATTCAGCATTCCTTTATGATAAAAACTCTCAACAAATATGTGTAGAAACAGCATATCACAAAACACTACAGGCTCTCTATGAGAGTGCTTTCTCCAAGATTGGGAACAAGGTGGGATGTCCCTCTTCACCACCCTTTAATATGGTACTAGATGCCTCAGCAAAAACAATTACAGCATAGAAAGAAACACAGAGCACCAAAATTGGAAAGGAAGATATTTAACCATCCATATTTGCAAATGACATGATTTTATATGTAAGAAAATCAAAAGAATTCATCAAAAAGCTATTAGAACTTATTAAAAAAATTCAGAAAAGTTGCAAGATATGAAATCTAAAGACAAAAGAGCAGGATTTTTATACACCAATAAGAAGTTTGCTAAAAAAATAAATTGACAAAGCAATCTCATTTACAATAGCTACAAGATTAAGTAAAATTTTTAGAAAAAAACAACATTTAACCAAGGAAATGAAAGCTCTCCACTGTGACAATTATAAAACACTGATGAAAGAAATTATAGAGGATGCCCCAAAAAGTGTTGAGATATTCCCCTCATTCATGAACAATAAGAATTAATATCATTTGAAGGACCACACTACTCAAAGCAAACTATAGATTTAATGCAATTCCCATCAAAATACAATGATTTTCTTTACAGAAAGTGTGTCAAAGTTAGCTATGCATATGGAGAAGATTGAAACTGAATCCTTTTCTCTCATTGAACACAAAAATCAATTTAGAACAGATCAAACACCTAAATGTTAAACCTAAAACTCAAAAATTACAATAAGAAAGCCTAGAGAAAACCTTCCAAAACCCTGAGATAGGCATGGTTTCTCATCGAGGACCAGAAAGGCATAGACAACCAGAGCAAAAATAGACAAATAGGATATATTCTATATATATAGTGCAGCAAAGGAAACAATCAACAGAATAAAGAGAAAAACCTTCAGAATGGGAGAAAAGATTTGCAAACTCTTCATTTGAATAAAAAGGTTTATATCGAGAATAACTAAGGAAGTAAAAAAGCTGGACAACAAAACAACAAACAATCCAGTTCTAAAGTGGGCTAAAGAACCCACTTTCAAAAGAAACATGCAAATGGCCAAGTTCATGAAATGCCCAAGCTCACTAATCCATCAGGGAAGGACCTGCAAATCAAAAACCACAATGAGATTTCATCTCACCCTGGTTAGAAGAGCTACCATCAAATGGACCAAAAAATAACCAAGACTGGCAAAGATGCAGAGAAAAGAGTATTCTCAACCACTGTGTGTGGGAACTTAAATCAGTACAGGCAGGCACTGTGGAAAACAGCTGCAAGACTCATCAGAAAACTTAAAATGGAACCACCCTGCACTATGTTGCATAAGCATGAAGCTTTGAGAAGTCTTTACTTACCCAATGATTTAGGAATCTTAATTATGATAGTGCTCTATGAAGTATCAATGTCTGGTCATTCAAGTTCCTCTCTTTGTTCTTCATGAAGAATTTATAATTGAATTTGGGAAAAATGGTAATTTTATGATAATCAAAGTCAGTCCCTCCATTTGTCATATTTCTTCACTTATTGAGGTCTTCTTTTATATTTTTCAATAAATGCTTGTAATTCTCTTCATAAAAGAGAAAAAATCTCTAAGAATTTAAGCCATCATCACTAGGCATGAATAGTTCTCCAAGGTAAGGAACATGGTGATGAAGAAAAAAGTCTAAATGCACCAGACACAGAGCAGAGCTGTAGAGAGCTCTGCACAACACACATGCAGACACCCAAATACCAATTTAAGTACACAAAGATTCTGTGTAAAGACATGCAGCCAATACACACATTTGTAATGATGGCAACCAATATTTGAAACTCAAAATGGGTCTGAGGTCGGCTCTGATCATTGGCTCTTCCTTTCCTATCCAAGAGGCAATTCAGGTGGAGAGACACAAGCCCAGGGAAGGCATTAATGATGACTATGATGTCAATAATGATGCTTTTTATGAACCTACCACAAATGTCTTGCCATGGTGCATTTGGGGCCTCTTGTGAGACAGAGCAAGTGAATGAAGATTTGAAGAAACCTTCAGCTTCACTGGAGAAACTCAGAACCTTTCTTTGCCCCATGCTAAAGATCTGGCATTAAGCCATTTAGTCCCCATTCTCCCAACCACCACCCCTTTTTTTCTTTTGTTTGAGACAGTCTCCCTATGTTGCCCACGCTGGTCTCAAACACGTGGGCTCAAGCAAGCCTCCTGCCTCAGTCTACCAGGTAGCTGGAACTACAGGCATGCACCAGCTCACCTGGTTTAATCCCCCCAATTCTTGTGAGATGGGTGTTAGGATAGGTAGATAAATGAACACGGTAAGACACAAATAGGCCATGTGACTGGCATGGGTTCCATGGCAGAACTGGAATGTAGGTTCAGTTTTATGTGGCTCTTAGCACATGCTCTAACCCCCTCTCAAAGAACAACAAAGAAGGAAATCATTTATTCATTCCTTCACTTACCCAATTTCTTTTCAAACATGCACTGAACATACACGGGAGAAGACTCCCTTATTGGTTCCTGATTAAAAAAAAAAAAGTACAATGTGCTTGCAGGGCACAGTGGCGCATGTCTGCTGAAAGAATGAACAAGGCTCGTCGTGGGAGAAAATGCCCGTTTATTGAGAAACAGCTCTGTATATTTTTAGAGCTAGGGGTTATGACAGTTGAACAGTTTAACCGTTTGACTATTGGCATGGAGTGCTTTCTGATTGGTGGGTAAGGATCATGTGAGCCAGCAGGGCTCACCACTGGATGGCTCTTCTCAGGGGATGGGGAAGTTAGTCCTTGGAGCCCGGGGCAAGTCCCAACACCTACAATCCCAGTGGCTAAGGAGGCTGAGGCAGGAGAATCGAGAGTTCAAAGCCAGCCTCAGCAACAGTGAGGCACTAAGTAACTCAGTGAGACCCTGTCTCTAAATAAAATACAGAATAGGACTGGGGATGTGGCTCCATGTTCGAGTGCCCCTGAGTTCAATCCCTGGTACCTCCGTCCCCCCAAAAAAACTACTGTGTGCTTTATTGGGAGACAAAACAAGTGATTGAAGCTTCCAACACCCAGCCAGCCAGCACTCCACTGGAGCAACAGAGCCTTCCAGACTCCTTTTGCCTGCTATTGAGTTACAGAGCTGCCTCCTCCTGTAATGAGTTCTTACTCTGGATGGCAACAGGACAGGGCATGGAGAAAGCCAACAGGTCTTAATAAAGCACAGACCAATCTCTCCCCTGCAGAGAAAAACAAAAAGCTGGGAATCACTCAGCCAGGAAGTCAGACATCAGTGGTTAAAAGCCTTAATAATAAGAACTGGCTGTTGTTGAAGATTTACTTTTTGTCAATCTCTGGGCTGAGCCCATCTAATTTTCAGAACTCTGTGCAATAGGGACTATTATTATCCTCTGGTTTACCACTGAGGAAATTAGGGCTTAGCGTGTTAATCTGCCTGGGTCACACAAATAAATACAGGATTGGAATGTAGGTCTCTCTGATGGAGCTTCCCCCGCCCCCACAACATCAATGCTACACACACTTTCCCAAAGGCTGAAGAAGACCAAGTGATAATGACATCCCTGGGCCACTTAAGTCTTGGATCGGCTCGATTATTTCTAAGCCACAGGCAATGACCCACTTATTTCAATACATATTAAATCCATAGACTATTCAGCATGATCTAAACAAAACAAAAAAAAAGTGCAAGATTCTCAGCCTGTTGCAATTTATCTTAACAATGTGGATCCCAGAGTCCTGCAATCAGAACTCATTTGTTTATGGTGTTTCCATTTTTTCCTGCTGGTGTTTCTCAAAAACACATACTGCAAAGGGCTGTGCTAGGGAGGTTAGGTACATGGTCACCCCAACTGGATGAATGGTTCCTGAAGCAGCAACCCACCTCCCCCACTCATTTTAGAACCCCAAAGGGTCACTTCCCTTCCTGGGAGATCCAGGTTTTGAAAGAAGAAGATGAGGAGGGAGACCTAACCTGAGCTTAAGCCCTGAAGTGGTACCAGGAGAGAATGAATGTCAAGTGTCAAGTGCAGGCAATGTTCCCATGTACTACAGCTGGTGGCTGCACCCTATCACCACACAGGATCTAAATGCATTTGTTGAAAGGAGCCTTTGATAAGATGCTTTAGTGCACAATTTTGTACAGACTTGCCCAAAACAGTGTCTCCAGAGCCTTGAGGACAGAGACAAGCAAACATCATCTGTGACTTTTTCACTCCATGTCCTTGTGCTGCTCAGAAAACACACATTGGTGGTGCCTTATCGGGACAGGCTCTGAGACACCAGGTCTGCAGGGTCCCTTCCTAGACACCCTCCAGATTCAATTCCTGGAAACTGGTGCTCCAAGGAGCCATGAGTTCAATGGTGCCTTCCTCAAGCTTTATTTACCCTGAAGCTGGACCCCCCACACCAGAAATGGAAGGGAGTTAAGGTGTGTCCCACTCCATTCTTGACAGCTCTCTCATGTCACTGGGAATCCTCAGTGATCTCTGGGGAAAGTGAGCAGACAGGGAAGATAGTGTGCAGCACATAGAAGAATAAAGTATAGCTTATGACCCAGAATCCCTTCTTCACCAGCAGAAGATAAGATGCTAAAAGGAAAGCCACTAGGGAGAATTAAAGTCTCCTGTTCCTACTAAGCTTCTTTCACGTGCCCTGCTTCTCATGCTGTGTTTTACACCTTTTGAGGATTGTACTCAAAAAACTGGAGAAGAAAGTGAAGTGTACTAGTTCATTTGTGCTGCTGTAATAAAATATCTGAGACTAGGTTATTTATGAGCCACAGAAATGGTTTTCTCATAGTTCTGAAGGCCAGGGAGTCCATGAGCAAGGCACTGGCAGAATAAGAATCAGTGACATATTTCCTCTGCTTCCAGGATGGCACCCTGAACCCTGTCACATCATGAGGTAGAAGGCAGAAGGGCAAAAAGAGACAAACGCTTTATGAAGCCTGTTTGACAAAGGTCTTTCCCATGTTCACTGAGGGTTCACCATTATGACTTACCATTTTCTAAAGTCTCCATGCTTCCCACCAGCACACGGCCTTCACTGTTCAACATGAACTGGTGGTGTGGGGCGGGGGGCATTCAGACCATGGCAAGAGGTGAAATAGCAGTCAGGCCATTTTTATTGTGACTTGGCTGGCTATTTCCAATGTGTGTATGGGAAAAGCTCAATGTGTTGGTGGTGGTAGGAACTTGAGCTGGAAAGAATGTGTGACTTTTGCTGAGGGGGTGAGGGAGCTGCAGTTCTGGGTCCATCTTGAGAAGCAGTTGCTGAGTCCCTGTGGGCTGGGTTTGTGGGCTGAGCAGGGGAACAGAGAGGCCAAGTTCAGAGGGCAATGATGGCTGCTGGAACCCCAGCCCTAGGAGGGGCCATGGCAGAGTGGGATCAGGAGGGCCTCACCACTCCACATTTGCATGGCAGTCTCAGACTTTCCTGGACACAACCCTCATGGGGCCTTACTCTACCACCATCCACCCTGCGATGTGGGCTGTTTGTGCTTCTCCCTGCAGGAAATGTGGCTGTCTGTGGCACACCCCATCTAGCAACCATTTCACTGTGTATCCCCAAGGGATCCCAGGGTTCTTGACCCGCAAAAGGCTTAAGGTGGCTTTTTCCAGCCTTAGGTGGCTGGACACCAGTTTCCCTTTCAAACAGACCTAGCTGATCACCGGAAGTGCAGTTGCCTCTGGCATTTCAAAGGACCCTGGTGGTGGGGGCACGGAGCGAGGTACAAGACTCTCTCTCTCTCCCAAGTTGGCATTCCTGAGAAGGCTGTTGCTTCTAATTTAAATTCTCATTTCTTAATCTATTTCGAGGTCCTCTCTGGATTTTAGGAATGTTGAAACGTGCCAGTTGTAAAGCCCCAAGTACAGAATGGTCAAGCTGGCTAGGGGAAGGCTGCTCCAGAGGAAACAAATCACTTGTCAGGAGGAGCCTGCAGGCCTTTGAACAAAAACTTGGAGAGGCCGGGGAGGCTAGTGGGTGTTTGGACCTCGCCTGATGCAGAGTACTGAGATAAAAGAGGCTTGGAGGCTTCCGAGCAACTACATAATGCAGAGCAAAGTCAGCCTTTTAAATGAGGTTAAGTACCCCAAGAGTGACAGTAAACATACAGGCAGCTCTTTAAGTGGAAATGAAGTACATTCAGTCTTGCCATAAAGCTGCAGACTTGAGCTAGGCAAAGTGATTCCATTTGGGAGACAGCAAATTAGAACAGAGGCTCAAGAGCCTTTAAGAGGAACCCTTCAACCAGGAAAGAAGAGGGACGGGGGAGGGGATCGAGGGACTCATTGATTATGGCCAACTTGGAGAAGCACATTGGCACGTGGAGAGTTAACAGCACCCTGAGGTTTGTACCCTCTCACCTGCCTCCACCTTTTGCAGCAGAGCTCTGTCACGTCACTGGGACAACAGTCTGATGTTATGGGCACGTTTACTTCTGAGGATTTTCCACATGTTTAAAGATATTTTGCAAATTGTTCTAAGAACCTCCATGAGGCTCTCTCTACACTCTTTTTAACCTCTTAACATGTCAAAAAAACATTTCAAACTCTAAATCTCCGAGGATCCTGTGAGGCATTTCTGAATTTGATTTTTTTTCTTTCCAAGAGGAAAATCAGTAAATTAAAACTGTATTAAGCATCAAAGAAAATGCCATTTTTCCCCCCTTGGGTTAAAGACACACAATCAAGGCTGACTTGAGAGGCTGGCAGGGCTCCAGTTGACTTGGTCAGAAACCAAACCCCAAAAAGGTGGGAACTGAAGTCACACCCCCTCTCCTGCTCTGCGGAGGTGAGGGAGGTGACTGTTTGTCCTCCAGGTCAGTCTTATCCTTCCCTTTGCTCCCTGTCTCTTGACAGAATGGAGATGAGGGAAGAACTTTCACACGCAGCTCTACTGCCAGAACTCCCCCAGGGCCAGTGGAAAGATGGTTTCTCTTCCAGAGCTTTGCAAGATGATGAGACAATGAGCCAGGGAGGAACTGGATTTAACGTGTTTAAGGATAAAGCTGTTAAAGATTTTCAAATTGGAGTCTGATATCCTGTATGTATAAAAAAGCCACTGGCTTATATCTACTCAGAGCATGAATTCCCAAGGCAGTAGAGTCTCTCTCTCTCTCTCTCTCTCTCTCTCTCTCTCTCTCTCTCTTTCTTTAAAGCAAAAGTAACTAAGTATTTAAAAGAGTTTAAAAGTGGCCTGAAAATTCATAAACTCGAATTCAAAAATAAAACTCATTCCATTCTAAAATTAGAAGGTGGGGGGAAAGTCCCTGGAATCCAAAATAAGTTGTTCAAACAAGTGTTCATATTGGATCGAGACTCTGTTTCCAATTTGTTTTATTGATCCTTGATGACCTCTGAGAAGAAAGGGCTCATTCAATTTCCCCTCAGTATAGGTAACAAACCAGGTCCCAGAGAGAGGGGACAGTCCTCCCAGAACATGTCACACATCGAAGGACAGGGGGCAGGGCCCCGGAGCCTCTTCCTCTCTTGGAATGCAAACTGTGATTCTGGGAATGTAAATTGTGTGGATGATAATTTCATGCTTTGGCTGTGGGAAGAAGCATTTGGGAAATGTGCCTCAGGCATATTGAGTTTATTGAAAAATGAAGAATGTCACATGTATAGTTTGGCCACCTACTTGGCAATGGTAACTTCATATAGCATTGTTGTTTTTCTATGGGACCAGAATGCTAAATTTGATAGTCAAATAGTTCTTGGAGAAGTTTCAGGGAGAAACATCTATATTCTATACTGAGCCACTGTCTGAAGGGAATAAAAACAGAATATTCTTCTAGAAGGCATAGAATTTTGGCTAGGGCAATTCTGTTGAAAATCTGTTGAGATCCTCAGGCATGAGAGTTAAATAGCACACTAGTGTCCAGAGCAAATTGTACATGGCACTGTGCCTGGTTCCCCCTCTGCCCTGCTGGGTGCTGGTTGAGAGCCCGATGGATGCTTCTGGGCTGGGGGTTGGCAAGAGCCAATGCACCGATGTAGTGGGAACAAGCTGTTCTTCTTCACTAAGCCACCAATCTTGGATTTCAGTACATTTGTGTATCTTTTTCCTTTGGAAATAGAATACAATTTATTTATCAATTCCTCCTCACATTCCCAATCTGATTGCCCAAAAGCCCAACAAGTCAATTCTCATTTGAGTTTGTAATTCCCTGATTCTGGGTACTGTGAATGTTTATTATCCACCTGTGTTTCATTTCCTGTGAATTGTCTACTTATTTTGTATAATTTCCCCATCCATTGTTTGCACAGTTCTCCTGGTTTTGTTGGAATGCTTCAGACATGGGGGATACTGTGTTTCATTATTTGCAAAATGTCCTCTCCCTCTTTGTTCCTTGTCTTCTCCAAATGTTTCAGAGTAGCTACTCTTGTGCTCTTTCTTTTGCATGAAAATTGAGTGTCAGTTTGTTCACTCTAATTGAAGACATTTTATTTGGATTTTGATTGTGATAAATTAATTGTATTATTTGGAAATAACTGAAATCTTTGTAAGATATTTCAAAAGACAGTAAGTCTTCCCATTTATTCATATTTTATATATTATATTTAGCATATATATATTAAGAGAATAAATATACGGTTTCTTCTCTTGGTCCACCAAGGGAGAAAATTGTGTCAATATATTTTCTGATATTGAGCCATCCTTATATTCTAGGAAAATACCCTAATTATTTATTAAGTTTTATTTCTTTAATATACAATTAGAATCAGCCAGTTAAAATTCTATTGGTGATTTTCCTAAGTAGGATTGTTTCAGTCAGCTTTTTCACTTCTGCGACAAACAGATCTGACAAGAGCAATTAGAGGAGGAAAAGTTTATCTGGGGACTCACAGTTTCATAGGTCTCAGTCCATAGGTAGCTGACTCTGTTCCTTGGAATTCGAGGTGAGGAAGAACATCATGGCTGAAGAGTGTGGTGATGGAAAGCAGCTCAAGATATTGAAGTAGGAAGCAGAGAGAGACTAAGTTTAGCTCATAAATATAGATCCCAAGGGCACGCCCATCCACACCCTACAGGCTGTCATAACCCAATCATTTCACCTCTAAATCTCTTACATTTTCTCACACATGAGTTTTTGGGGGACACCTCACATCTAAATCATAGCAAAGTTCACAAATAAAACAAGCCTGATGTTTTTGTACTGTAATCTAGTTTGGATTAAGATTATACCAGTGTGTCTTATTCTCCATTAACTGGAAAACATGTATAAAATGTAAGATGGGTCTTACTTATTCTTTGCAAGTTTGGTAAGCCACACATGAGGTGCGTGGGGGGGAGTACTAGGGATTGAACCAAGGGATATTCAGCCACTGAGCAACATCCCCAGCCTTTTTGTTTTTGTTTTTTTTTGGATTTTATTTAGAGACAAGGTCTCACTGAGTTGCTTAGTGCCTTGACTTTGCTGAAGCTGGCTTTGAACTTCCTGCCTCAAACTCCTTAGCTGCTGGGATTACAGGCATGCACCATGGCGCGTGGCACTTGAAGTGATTTGAGGGGAGAATTCTCACAATAAGGTGGATATTCTCGTGGGCTTACAGGCTACTTTCTGTTATTAGTCTACCCTCCACTTCCCTGTGTTCTGTAATTAGTCTACCCTCCACTTCTCTGTTTTCTGATTTGGATTAAGAGTCCTCTAAAGGCCCATGGGTTGAAGAGTTGGTCCCCACACAGCCAGGGTGGTATTGGGAGGAGGTGAAAGCTGTAAGAGGTGGGGCCTTATGGGAGGAAGTTAGGTCATTGGGGGTGTGGCCTTCATTCGGGGTGTGGCCTTCATTAGGGGTGTGGCCTTCATTGGGGGGTGGCCTTCATTAGGGGGGTGGCCTTCATTGGGGGTGTAGCCTTTCTTAGAGGTGTGGCCTTCAAGGAAGTATTGGACCACAGCTCCTTTCTGTCTCTCTCTTTGCTATCACCAGATGAGTGGCTTTGCACCACCCTGTTCTCCCCACCAAGATGCTCTGCCTCATGGCCACAGGTACAAAGACAATGCAGCCAGCCAAACACAGACTGAAATTTCTGAAACCATGAGTCAAAATAAACCTTTCCTCCTTTTAATGGATTTATCTCGGGTATTTGTTACCAAGACAGAAGGTGAATGCTTACCAGCTTTCAGTTGTGTTTGTTCCTGAATTTATGTATGACAGGTTTACCTGTTATGATCACTTAACTTAATGCTGTATTATGTAAACCATGAAATAATTGGAGGAGAGTTTTTATTTCTGTGAAGACTAAGTTGAATGCTTTAGTAGGAATAGATAGGATTGAATCACCAAGATCAATGACTTAGAATTGAATGTGCTAATAGTGGGTGGGTGCCAGGAATCATAAACATCTATGTGCTTGCTACTCAAAGTGCAGTCCATGGAACAGGAGCCCCAGCATCACCTGGAAGTCTGATAGAAAAGCCAAATGTCAGAGTCCCCTCCACATCTACTGATCAGAGTCTGCCCTGTTACAAGATCCCCAAGAGATTTACATACACTTTAAAATTTAAAAAGCTCTGGTTCAAAGGTGTTCCACAATCAGATTACAGTAAATGTCTTAGTATTCTCCCTCTGTGGAAATTGTTGATAGTGAATTATAGGTATGCCTATATAAGAAAGATGATCCAATTGACAAGCCTGTTTTCAAATAAAAAATTCTGACACTACTTTAAAAGACTGGTGAGTGGATGTATGTTTTTGTCTTTTTTTAAGAGAAAGAGAGAGAGAGAGAGAGAGAGAGAGAGAGAGAGAGAGAGAGAGAGAGAATTTTTTGATATTTATTTTTTAGTTTTCAGTGGACACAACATCTTTATTTTATTTTTATGTGGTGCTGAGGATCGAATTCAGCACCCCATGAATACCAGGCAAGCATGTTATCGAGCCACATCTCCAGCTCCTGTTTTTGTGTTTTCAATGAAAGTAAAATGTAATGACATTGTATTATAATTTCTCCCCTTAATGAACTTTTTCATTTTTCATTATTGGATGCAGGTCTGGACTGTGTTACATAAGAGAGATTCTTCTCTCCTTCCTATTTCCTTGGATTAGCACCATTTTCATCTGAAGTTTTAAAAGTACTAGCATAGAGTTATGTTCAATTCTAATCTTTTTTAATAATGCAGATATGGACAGTTTTTAATTTCTAATGCTTTCATTTTTGTCTTATTGCTGTTTTGTATTTTTTTGTTTTATACTTGTTCAGAGTAGTCACAGATTTGTTTAAATTATGTTTTTTCTCAAAGTACTATCTTTGGTTGTTTTTGTTTTCTGTTTCTCTGATTTTTACTTTTACTTTATCATTTCCTTACTTCCACTATCTTTGGGATTCTTTTATTATTATTTTTTCTCCCTCTCTTATTTTCTAACACCAGGATTGAAAGCTACCAGGGTTCCTCTAATGATTGCTTTGTCCACATCCTCCATGATGTGGGACTCACACGGGTGTTTATTTCCAAATCCACAATGCATAGAGTTACTTTTAGATTTCTTTTGATTTCAAAGGATCTGCCTGTTGCTATAACAGTTTATATAAGACTGGGAAATTTATAAAAAAAGAGGTTTATTTTAGCTCCCAGCTCTAGAGACTGGGAAGTCCAAGAATGTGGTGCCAGTAAGGGCTTTATGCTGCTATAACTCATGGTGGAAAGTGGAAGGGCAAGTGGGCGTGCATGAAAGAGAGGGGCCATGAGGGGCAGCCTTCCTCTATTGCAACCTGCTTTCATGGTAGCTAATCCAGCCCCACAAGAGCTCACACACTCAAGAAAGGCATTCACCTGCTCATGAGGACTCTTCCCATAAACCAGGCATCTCTCAGGAGATCCCAGGACCTTGCAACACACTTATACAGGGGACCAAATTTCTTTTTTTTTCTTCCTATTTTTATAGTATACATACTGGTGAAATTTGCACACATTATAACAATATAATCTGGCCACTCTTATTTCCTAGTACTTACCCCTTCCTCCCTTTCCTTCTCCCCACTGGTCTCTTTCCTCTACTAAGGAACCAAATTGCAGCATGAGCTTTGTCAGAGGCAAACGACATTTGAAACCATAGAATGTGTATTTTTAAATCTTGAAGTAGAACAGTTTTCTAGCCTCTCAATTTCATCTTTTTTTTCTTCTTTTTTGCAATCTCTTTGGAATGTGACTGATCTAATTTTTTAATTTTGAAGTTCACCAAGATGTTCTACTTTAGCAACAATTTTAGTACATGTTCTATTGGTGTTTGAAAAGAAGATACGGTTTTCTTTGGCATAAAAGAAATGTGTCTGCATGTATGTATTTACACATATGTATAGATCAAGCTTGTTGATCATGCTATTCCAGTTTTATCATCCTTTGGTGTCTCACAGCATTTACCAAAAGAGACAAAGCTGTCTTTTCCCCCTTCAGCTTGTGATGCTACAATATAGAAGATATAGAGCTATTGCAACCACCTTGTGACCTTGAGGCATCTTTACTCAAAGTTCATTCACTCACCCCTCTTTGGTGCATTCTTTTGTTTTTGTTTTAAGAATCCATCCTAGATGATCCGGGAGTGATACAGTGCCTGAATCCTTGCCAATATCTACTGCTTTCCCACTCCTACTCTCTCTCCATTCACTGACCTTGGACCTGACCTTCCCAAACCCTCCTGCCTTCAGGGTATCTTCTGCATTTATTTTGTTCCAGATTGTCTCTGGTGGGATCAGATCCCCGTCTGCCTCCTGTCTTTCAGAAATCATTACAAAGCTCTGATGTCAATCACTGAATTTTTCATTTCTCTGCAACATTAAGGATTTATTCTTTTTCATTTTTTCTCTTTTTTCTTTTTTGTTGTGTGGGAAATATGAATGAAATAGTGGTAGATTTATGAACTCAATCACTCATCACAATTCAATTTTAAAAAAATTTAACAGTAAAGTCAGTAATTCATTCTTTAGACATGTACGGGGCAATAATGGTCTCCAAATGATCCCCTTAAGGTTCAGGAATATAGTGATTGCATTTCTGCCCTTCCCCCCTCCCTCCCTTGGGCTGTTTACATTCCTTAAGGTGTTAGGCCTTTTGCTGAACTATTTAAAATATGCAGGATCTTCTAAGAAGGTCCCCAGCCAAAAAACAGAGGGAAAAGTAGAAATATGCGCTGCACCAGAGGCTCGGCCAGTGGGGCATCTGATTGCTGCTCAACCTGGGTTTGCATGAGTGCCCAGGGGTGCCTTACTCCCAGCAACCTTGTCCCAATTCCTAGACAACATTTTATGCAAATAAAAACTTGGTCTCACAGGCACATACCAGGCAGATTTGTTTAAAGTAGAGAATGTACCAAACTCAATGACAGAGCCACTGGAGTCTGTACCCCTGGCTCAGGCCCATGAGGTCAGCTTCTGGGCTCCTGAACAAAATTCCCCCCCAGATCCTACAGGATCAGGGCTCTGCAGCAGCGCAGCTAAGTGATTCAGGAGCTCAGATCCAAAGTCCACCCTCCCATGTTACCCAGTGCCAGCCCTTGAGATGCCATCTACAGACCCCATGTCCTTGACCTTGAGATGGTGAACTAGCGCTGTCAGCTTTCTAGTGCTGTTTGGATGACTGAATGACATGCACAGGGATGGCATTCCATAGGCCATGATCTTTGTTCTCATTGTGACCCTGGAGGACCTGTCTCTGTGACCAGCCTCACCTTCTGAAATGAAGCCTAGAAGCCTCGTCATCAGTGGGAGCCAGCAGCAGCTCATACATGGCCTGTCTTTTCTACAGATAACAGTGAAATGAATACACAGGTCACACTGCCTGACAGGCTGTGTATCTAGCTCATGCTTCACAAGCACCTATGCTAATGCTATGGTGTGGCTGTGAGAGGTCCCCAAAAGCTCCTGAGCTAATGCAGGAGAAGTGATTCCATCATGAGAGCAGTAACCTACTCAGTGGATTAATCCACTTGATGGGTTAAAATCAGTCAATGAGCATGTGCCTTGGGGAATTATATATTTTGTTCCTGCTCATCTCCCCCATCTGCCCTCTCAACCTCCCTCCTCTCCACCCTCTTCTTGGATGCCACTAACTGAGCAGCTTTCCTCCACCATGCCCTTCTGCCATGATGTTCTGCCTCTCCTCAGGCCCAGAGCTAGGAAGTTATGAAGTTTCCTAATCATGGTCACAGCTTACACGGGTGTGTTTCTGTTGGTACCATCTGTTTGTGCATACAGGTGGTCCCGCACTTACAATTGCTCTACTTAACCATTTTTTGATTAAGAACAAGACCATTCTATTTTTCACTTTCAGGACATTCATTGGAGAAATCATATGAGATCCTCCATACTCTACTATAGAGTGGGCTTTGTGGTAGATTGTCTTGATCAACTGTAGGCTAAGAATCCTGAGCAAGTTCAAGGTAGGCAAGGTTGAGCTGTGATGTTCGGTAGGTTTATTGTAGTGAGTGCACTTTTGACTTTGGAAATTTTCGATATACTATACTATGGATTTATTGGGATGTGGCCCCATGATAAGTGGAACAATATTTCTGTGTCTATATATACAGAGGCAAGTATGTATGCAGGTATTTCTACGTGTGTATGTGTGTTCATGTTTTGTATGAAGACATACCTGTGTATAGGTGTGTGTGAATATGTGTATATCTGTAGGTAAGTAATGTGTGTAAGGCTGTATGACGTGCACTTCATCCTGCATGCATGTATATCTGTCTTGGGGGTACAGTCATCAGGGCAGAAAGATGAGTGTCTTATTCCTCCAGTCCGTCCTAACTCTCACAAATTAGTCAGTTAACAACAAAAAAAAAAATTCAGCAAAAATCATTGTCAAATACAGCTATGCTAAGACTCATCCCCACAATGTCCAAGGGGATGTTCCAACTGGCTTCTCAGGGTTTGCATTAGCATAAATATTACATTAACAGGACTGCTTAGCATGTGCTTATCTCTCAAGAGACTCCAACACAATTCTTGAAACACACAGGCTTGACAAATGTGGATCACATTTAAATAATATATCAAGACAACTCAGTTCAGTGACTGACAGCCAGGGGGGGAGGGAGGCCCAGACTATAATTTATTCTTAAAGAATTTATTACTAAAATATTTGTGGACTAGTTTCCTAAATTGCTTTATAATCTATATGGGGAATTATCCTTTAAACATATTCCATAAAATAAATGTCCTTTTAAAGCCATAATCAATTTTATTTCCATCTCTTTCATCAATTCTCCAACTTGGCATAAGCTCTTCTTTCCTCCCAAATTAGTATAAAATTCAATTATGACCTAATATTTGGTACATCGTGTAATTGGAGAAGCTGCTTAGAGAAAGCTAAGCAGAAATGTATTTACTTATTATTATGTTTATTAAAAATTTGGTGGCAAAGGCTTGCTAAGCCAAGGAGGCATATTTTAATTGTGTGTCCAAGATCCTCATACACAATAGGCAGGTTGCGTGGAATGTCACTGTCTTGTCAGTATTTTCACAGACCTGTTCACTTAGTATGAGATATGTAGCAATAGGTGGTTTCTAATCCATCACGGTATCCATTCTTGTTCACTTGAAAAAAAAAAAAACAGAACCTACTTGAGCCCCTTCAGGTAGGATGCACAAGAGGCATTGACAGGGCTTGGAACACCTTTCGGAAGCCAGCTGCCCACTCCCCTCTCCCCAGGGAAGGCAACACATGAACGAGGTGATCTGCACCCCCGATGCCATAGAAAACTAATTCCGTATCTTGGCCAGCAAAAACAACAGTTTCCCCTCACCTCTGCATTCCAGATGCTGCCAGGGAGCCTCTGATCCCCAGGCACATGGGTCACCAGGATGATGCAGGTGTCAGCCTTCCAACCTCAGGAGCAGGCCAGGTAGGTCACATGCTGATCATTCTACCCACCCTGACCTCATAGTAGGTGCCACAGCTGACACTTCCTGTGTTATCAAGAAATGCCCACCAGGAGACCACACTCTCACAAGGACACTAACGTCACCCCTAGGAGGCAGTGCTAATTCTAGGCAATCTAGAACCTTGGGTGTCCAAAGTGGTAGTCCCCAGCCACAGATGGCCACGGCATAGCTGAACTGGCTGATTCTGAACTGAGACATATTCTAGGTATAAAATGCACACCAGACCCCAAAGCTTGGGTACAAAAGCCCCTCAGTTGTTACACTGATTACACATTGGAATTATAATATGTGGGGTTTACAGGATTAAATAAAGTCCATTATTAAAATCAACTTTATATCAGCAGAACTGATAGATAAAATGTATTATGGATGTAACAGTAAAATATTATTTGTCTTTAAAAAGGAAAGAAATTCTGACATATATTACAATATGACTGACCCTTGATGATATTGTGCTAAATGGAATACTCAAAAAAAAAACAACACTGAATGATTCTATTTATGTGAGACCCCCAGAGTCCCCAACCTTGACCCTCACCCTGATTTAGAAGAGGTGTGTGTGTGCGTGAACAAATCAGAATCAACAATACACATGTCAAATGCCAGGTATCTTCCCGTTGCGTGCCAGCTAAATAAAATGTTGCTTTTGATGCATAATCTTTTAAAACTAAAATTGTACTTATTTTTGCTAAATAAGTAGATTTTACTGCTCATGTCCAGAAAATAATTATGTGAGATTATGTGTTAATCAGCTTCACTACAGTAACCATTTTACTTTTTATATGTATCCCATAGCATCATTTGGTAAACCACAAATGTACACAATAAAACATTTTTTTACAATATTGTTTTGAACATATATTAAATTTCTGTATACATTTGGACCTATCTCAAGTCAACTGCTTGGTTTCATTTTTTCCTGCCAATTCTATTCTGTTGGGTTACAGTAGTATTATATTGTTTCTATCATATTTTATATTATCTTACATTACATTGTTTTACCTTATTATATTGTTTTACTTTAGATAGAGCAAGATACCCAACTCTATATTCCTTGTCTAAAATTTTCTTAGCAATTTTTACATATTTATTTTTCTTTACTAAATTTAAAATACTTTCTGCTAATTCAAATAAAACCTATTAAAATTATACAGGAAATTGCATCACCTCTTTAAAAGAAATATATAAAAATTATTAATGTTTTCAGTATATTATAAATATAAATAATAAATGTAAAATTTATAAGATGTTTGCACATGTATTTATCAAAGATTTGTGTTTTTAGGCTCTAAGCACTACTCTTCATAAGCCCAGGATGCCTCTCCATGTATTCAGTAACTAGTTTACACCCTACAAAGATATTTTATATCTTTCTTCTGGTGTGTTTTGCATATTTTGGGTGAAAAAAAAAGACGTTTTTAGAAATTTTATGTTTGGGGAGATATTTTATTCTCATGAGAAAACTAGTTATTTAAAAAGAAAAGATCTCATTTTTTTTTTCGGCATGCTGAATTTGTTTCCAGCCACTTCTTTCTGTATTTTAATTCTGTTGTTTATTTTAGCAAAAGCCCTTAAGTTTTCTTAACATATGTTCTTATCATCAGTAAAATAAAAGATCAAATTACCTGGACTTCTGAGGTTTACTTCACAAGATAAAAGCTCCTTAAAGGCAGGATTTTTATTTAGTTCTTCAATGACATATCTCAAGCTGGCAGGCTGGGCACATACTAAACACCTAGTACTCAGAAAACTCAGTAAGTACTATTCATAAGGAAGAAAGGAAGTGCTGAGAGCCATAGCCAGAACAAATGGCATTTTTGGTTGAAAGGTGACGCCAGCAAGACATTGAGATGATAATGATGATGTTAAGATGTGCATTCAATTGGATATTAGACCCCTGCTGTCCGCCTTGGCCTGCTACTTTGGAGCTCTTGTGGGAACTCCCGGAGAGTTCCCATTGGTTGGGGAAGTGTGGTAGGAGGAATTTCCTGAGGAGAGATTTCCGGTTGGTGTGGTGTGTCCTGGGAGAAGGCCACGTGTGTGGCGTTCGCGGGAGTTTTGGAAACAAAGTTTGTTCCTGCATGAGTGGCTGCTGATTTTGTGCCCAGCCAGACTGCAGCAAGGAAGGAAGGAAGAGATGGAGAGGAGAGAAAGGAAGGAAGAGAGGGAACAAAAGAGAGAGGGGCTCCATATTTCACTGTCCACAGCCATGTTCATCTTTGGGTTTTAACAAGTCTCTTGATCATACATAGACAACAAGCCATGGGGCCATCTTGGTGCCTGGCCCTTGATATCCAACCTGGATTAAGGACCCTCATGACAGCCTCTGGCATCTCCAGCTGTTACCACTAACAAAATAGGTCCCTGCCCCCAAATTTCTAGACCTGTGCCTTCCTCCTTCAGCAATAACATGGAACAGAAGCTGGCACCTGCTGAGCACCACTCTGTGCCACCCAGTGCTGGGTGAATGCCTTGGATACTCTGTCCTGCAAATGTCCTCAGAGCCTGTGGTGGGAGTTACTCTGGTTCTTAGGCCTGTCTTCCTCTCACTCCTGGTGAACATTTTAATTGGAATTAATGGTCCCACAGAGGAAGCAATGCTTCTTTAACTAGGAAGCACACCACAAAAAGTAGATTTTGTTCCACTGTCACATTCTCCAAGTTAACCCGACCTGCTTCACCAAAATTGCTTATTTATTTATTTATTTTCTTTAGACAGAAATACTAGCCTCAGTAAGACAAAAATTTCTTCTGTTGAGTGTAACCCAAAGTAACACTGTCAGTTCTGAAATCATTTTCAAAAGTGACATTTTAAAACTCTGAGAATTCCTCAAAAAATTGAGCATAGAATTTACCACATGATCCAGCTAAGAATTGAAAGCAAGGACTTGAGCAACTATTTGCACTCAGCCTCATAGCAGTATCATTCACAATAGCCAAGAAGTGGAAATAAAACATGCCCATTGACCAATGAGTGGATAAATGAAGTGTGACATAGACATAAGCAGAATATTATTTAGTCTTGAAAAATGGATTGGAACTTGGATGGATGCCACAATGCAGAAGAACATGGAAGATACTACTGTAAGTGAATGAAACTAGTCACAGTAGGACAAACACTGTGTGATTCCATTTAAATGAGATAACTAGAGTAGTTAAATCTATAGAGACAGAAAATAGAATGGTGAGTACCAGGGAATGGGGGAGAGATGGGGAGTTGGTGTTTAATAGGAGCAGAGCTTCAGTTTGAGAAGATGAAAAGTGCTGGAGAAACATGGTAATGGAGTAACAATGAAATAACATGTACTCAGGGCCACTGCTTTGTATGCTTCAAATGATTCAAATGGCAAATTTTATGTCATGTCTATTTTACCACATTGAAGAAATGTTTTGACCAGGACAATGTGCCTGGCACCTCCCAGTGACTCCTGCAGGTCAGTGTTAGTTCAGAAGGAAGCAGTGTAAAGCAGAGGTTCTAGACCCAGGCAGCCTTCCAGCTCTGGTCTCAGAGTTTCTCAGCACGGAGCCTCCCTGATGGCCAGTGGATGGTAAGTGGGCGTGGTGACAAGACACAGAGTAACCCCTGGGATCTCAAGTCCTGGGGATTACTGACAGCTGGTTCTCTAGATAAGAGAAACCCACTTCTCTGATTGTTCTGTATCTAATTTCCTTTTAACTTTTAGATGCAACAACTATTACAACCTTGGATATTTCATGCCTTTCTCAAAAGCTACAGTAACCAAGAGAATGAGTGCTGGTATGAAGAGGGACAAATAACTTCATGAAATAAAATGGAGAGTCTTCACACGTATCGTCAAAGGGTTTCCAACAAGAGCATCAAGACAACCCACTGCAGGTGTCGCAGGATGATCAGAATGAAGTGGAGCTCCTACCTCCCCCATTTACAAAGGCAACTCAAAGTGGATCATCTAACAAGGGGGAGAACCCAAGCCACAAGACTCGGAAACCCAGTAGGAATGAATCTTCATGATGGTGGGTTAGACAATCATTTCTTAGCTATCCACAGAAACATAGCAATGAGAGAGAAAAAAGTATAGATTGGAGCTTGCCCAACCACAAACTCTTGTGTTACAAACAACAGCATCAAGGAACTGAAAAGACGGTGATCAGAATAAGATATGATGTATCGGAGACACCCAGGACTGACATCTAGAACACATGGAGAACTGAGATCCATACATATACACACGTCTATTTAGCATATACAGCATATACATTTTATATATGGATCTGGCACTTCAGAGAAAGAGAAAGGTGGGATGCCAACCAAGAGATGAGTTGGGGTCAACTGTCTGTGACACTAGGATCACCAGGCAAAGGAGACCTGAGAACCCAGCATTTCAAGAATCAGTGGAAAAGCAGTTTGCTAATGTGAGGATCTAGGAGGAAGAAACAAAAAGAAAGCCAGCCATCAAAGAAAGTGAAAGCAGAGCATCTAGAGATGCATGGAGTCTCACAGCAGGATGGGTCCTGATGAAAGGTGTACTGTGATAGAGTAAGGTGAATACGATGAGGGAGAAAGGGGATACCTTAGAAGGTACAAAGCTTACCATATGTACACTACTTTTTAAAATTTGCTCCATTTTGTTTTAAATGCCAGTTACATCTCAATATATTATTATTTTTTTGTACCAGGGATTGAACCCACGGGTGCTCCACCTCCAAGCCACATCCCTAGCCCTCTTTATTTTTTATTTAGAAACAGGATTTTGCTGAGGCTGGCTTTGAACTCACGATCTTCCTGCCTCAGTCTTCCAAGCATCTGGGATTACAGAGGTCTACCAGCATGCCCAGCTCACTACATCATGTCCCACTTGTGGGTCCTAATGACATTTTGAAAAACTTACTGTGACAGGTTGCCTACCATGTCCGCAAACCATGCGTGCAGCCACCTCGTGCCTGGGGGCTTCTGGGAGCACTGTCCCTGTGTGCAGGAAAACCTCCAGAATTGTCCCTGTGTGCAGGAAAACCTCCAGAAATGCAGGCTGCATTCTCTGGCTGCAACTGGTGGAACAAGAGAAGGCATATGCAGAAGGTGAGTGGACATAGAGGGTGTGCCCAGGGAGCAGTGGCTCCGTGGGAAAGACCATGTGTGTTCAGGCTGTGCCCTCCAAGGACAGGGACCCATTGTGGTGTCCCTCCATTCAGAGAGTCCTATGACCTATTTCCCATGGGGTGCCTGAGTCTTTGCAGGAAGGGAACATTGCTGCCACTAGTGCATATTTATCGCTGCCATCCTCAGCCTGGGGATAATATAGGAGCCTGGAGGCAGATGTCCCTCCATCCTGGAGAGCCCTGCATCCCTTCTGTGCCTTGGTGGTCTCTGCTTCAGCCCAGGCACCAGCTCAGGGCAGAGAGGGAGGCAGCTTTGGTCAAACTTCATCACATACAAAACCAAACCAACAGAACAGAATGAGGAAGAATACAGGAGCACTCTCATCCCACCCTCATTTACCACCTGCACAGAGAAGGCCAAACTGCTCCTGGCCATCTGCCGTTCTGAATCTTTTTTTTTTTTTAAGCTTAGAGAACTTTTCAATGATTCATTGAGAAAGTTTTTTTGAGAAATTGAAGAGCGGTGGGTACAGGCACCCTTTGATGCTGACTTGATGGTTTACAGGTCACACACACACACACACACACACACACACACACACACACACACAAAATGTCCTAAGTAGAAATAAGAACAAACAACTTGGGGACATATTTCAAAAACGGTTCTTCCAGGTTCAGCATTGCTCACCAGGCAAAAAATGAATCATTAGGATCAGAGAACATCACTTTTAATTTTCAGTTATATTTTATGGACTCTGTGAAAGTCAGAGTGTTCTAGCAAGTTCACATGGAAATGTGTTCATGGGGCATCCAGGAAACAGTTCCAGGAAACATCACAGTATGTTTTCCTTCCTTCCTTCCTTCTTCCTGTCTTCCTTCCAGGAAGAAACAATTGATCCAACTAAAGAGAATGGGGAAGGGCTTCCTGGAGGAAGGGATTCTCATTGGGATCTGCAAGATCATCTTCATGAGGAAGGGAGTTGCAGGGTGTGTAGGGGAGCATTTCAGGCCTAGAATAAACAGAAGGAAGCAAGAAGACTCCAAGGACAAAAGTACCACCATTGATGAAAGATCTTAATTGGCTTATTTTCAATTCTAGAATCAAGCCATGCTTTGTTCTGCAAAATACAGTCCTGATGAGTTGTTTGGTTTTATAGATAGAAAAGAGGAGAAAGAAACAAAAATTAAAAAAAGAAAAAGAAAACTCAGGAGATGGAATCTTCATTTCAAAATTACTTTCCTGGTAAGGCAGGGACGGGGAAGAGAACAATAGGAAAATAACTGGTTTGTCCACATCAGGTTATTTCAGGTGGATTTTCATGTGAGGATTAAGGCAGAGAGAACTTCAGTATCATGCCAATTGAAACTGCTGGTCTGGGGAGTTTGGCTGTTATCTCTCTGATCCTGAGTTCTTGGAAAGTCAGAGAACAGCTTAGTTTCAGCCTGGTGACAGGGAACTTTAGCAGGAGTGACTCCATTTTGATTTTTTGACTGGTCTGAGGGGGCCCAGGGCAGGAGCCTCATCCAAAACAATGGCCTCCTGTTATTTGGTTGTAACAGAAGTTCCAGGGCTCCTGTGGGATTATGGAGGAGGTTCCAGGCAGTGTCCTGGGTGGGCAGGAGAAGCTGCATCACAGGTAATGCCTCTGCCTGCAGGTACTGAAGCACACCTTTATGGAGGCAGTAGCCCTGGGCTCCTGGGTAACGCAGACTGCAAAGCCAGTCCAACCCCAGCGTGGCGTGTTTCACATTGGCCGGGAACTACGTCCCTGCCTCCTCATTGTCACATGACATCTCTGTTTTCTGTATTCAGAAGTAAAAATAATGGAAGAGAGGTGACAGGTGTCCCACCACTGACTCCTGGGAATGAGGCTTTGCTCCACCTTGGTGGAGCAGCAGAAGCAGAAAGCAACTGAGCCCTGGTCCTGGCATTCTAGCAGCTCATGAGTGAAATGTACCTCAAGTTTGTAAAATGTCCATTTCAAAAGGTAAATTCTGGTAGAGAGAGAAGATGGGAGGGGAGGTGAGGGGGGATAGTAGAGAATAGCAAAGGCAGCAGAATACAACAGACACTAGTATAGCAATATGTAAAAACATAACCGATGTGATTCTGCAATCTGTATTCGGGGTAAAAATGGGAGTTCCTAACCCACTTGAATCAAATGTATGAAATATATGTCAAGAGCTTTGTAATGTTTTGAACAACCAATAAAAAAAGGTAAATTCTGTTCCTTGGTTGAAATAAGAATGCATGCACTAATGTCTCCTTCAAGACCAATACAAAAGGTATTAATATCTGATATCTCTCACTCCCCCATAGGAGTGTTTCCCCAGGGACAGCCCCAGTGAACCCCCAAATCCTCATAACCCCTTCTCTGAATCTGCTGATGGGGGTCAGGACTTGCCACCCCAGAATATTCCACTTTGTTAAAATGGTCAAGAAGGTGTCAGATCTAACTGCTTCTTGTGGTGAGCCGCCTCTGCCACTTATGCAGATTATGGTCGCCATTACAAGATGGCGCTGGCTCCGCTGTGGTATGTGACAAACAACTCCTTATTTGGGAGAGTTGGCACATGGTTTTTCAGCACCCTATGAGAAAGTTCCATGTGCAGCTTCGCATTGGGGCTTGAGATGCTATATTAAGGCTGGGAGGGGCATCCAAGGGATAAGTAGAAGAAATATCAAGGGCCTGAATAAACCGCTGAAAGAAGATTCCCGAGTTGCATCTTCCTTGCGGGCAAGGGGTCGCGACAAGTGGTGCCGAGACCCGGGAACCAGAACTTTCAGCGGTCAGGGGTGGTGCACCAGTTAGTCCCAGGTAAGTGGGATCCGCAGCTCCTCTGTAAAGAAAGAGAGAGCGGGAAAAAGGTATTTGCTCCTCTGCAAATAAAGAGAGAGCGTTATATTTTATTGCAGCTGCAATGTGTACTTTCGCTTTTACTTTCGCTTTTGTTTTCTGTGCTTCTTTTGTTTTTTGTGCTTCTTTTGTTGTGTCATGGGTGCCGCATCTTCAAGTCCGCTTCTCCTGGCCCTAGATGGCCTGTTACGTTCCAAGGGACTAGAAGTAAAGCGTAGTACTTTACAGAGATTTTTACAGAAGGCAGATATTGCTGCACCATGGTTTGCATTTTCAGGCAGCCTTACTATACCTAGTTGGGATAAATTAGGCAAAGATCTTGACTTTGCTTCTGAGCAGGGCATATTAGAGGGTGGGGTGATACCCCTTTGGAAGATGGTCCGTAGTTGCCTTACAGATAGCAGATGTCAGGAAGCACTTACTAAAGGACAGGAAGTTCTAGAGCAATTACATGAGGAGAAATCAGAAACGGCAACAACAAAAAGTGAGATATCTCAGGAGGATGGGAGTGTGCAGGACGTGAAACAGGGGAGGAGACGATTGTATCCAGATCTCAGTACGCTGTGTACACCCCCATGCGAAAGTGGGTCAGAGGAAGAAGAGGATGAGGAGGAAGAGCTTGGGAGGCTGTCTCGTCAGCTAGAGAGTGTAGATATAGGAGAAGGGAACAGAAATAAACAGGGGCTCAGTATAAATGATCCTCCGGATCCACCACCATACGGTGGGGGTGTTTCGGGGAGAGCTTTCCATGCCCAAACATGGAGGGCTGTTAACGCTGAGATGGGCCTTTACTATGGATCCACCCACATGTATCCCCGGGAAAATCCTTAGAATATTATCCTGATGCTGTTGCAGCATTGGCACTTAAAGGGATTCAACAAAGCACTCAATTTTTCAGAAAATCACCTTCTTCTCTTATTATACCCTACACTGAAGCTCAAATTAATGTTTTGTGTGCTAATCTAGACAACTGGGCTATTCTATGTTCTCGTTTCAAGGAAATATTGATAATCATTACCCTTCTCATCCATTACTCCATTTTGTTCAGGAACATCCCATCATTTTCCCTAAAGTAACTTCAACCAGTCCAATTCCGGGGGCTGTTAACATCTTTACTGATGGTTCCAAGTCTGGAATGGGAGCTTCTGTAATTAATGATTCTCCCCCTGTCCAGCGTCAATTTGCTCCTGGAAATCCACAATGGGTAGAACTACAAATTGTTATTGAGGTTTTTAAGCAGTGTTCTTTTCCTTTTAATCTCATTTCGGACTCCATCTATGTGGTACAAGCACTAAAAGTCCTGGAGGCCATGGGAGCTATTAGTGATGCCCATAATGTATCTGCTTACTCTGATCAGCTTCAACAGCTTATCTGTAGCCGCACTGCTCCTTTTTATCCAATGCACATCCGGGCTCACACCTCTCTTCCTGGTTCGTTATCACAGGGTAATGCCTGTGCGGACTCAGCCACTAGAGGTCAGTTGATCTGCTTGGCCTCCTCCTTAGAGGGGGCTAAATTGTTTCACCAGAATTTCCATGTTAATGCATTGACGCTGCGCAGGCGTTTTTCCATTTCAAGAGCGGATGCTCCTCAAATAGTATTACAATGTCCCCATTGTGTCACGTTTCTTCATCCCCCTACTTATGGAGTGAACCCACGGGGGTTAAAGCCATTGGTTGTCTGGCAAATGGATGTGACACACATACCTGACTTTGGTAACCTCAAGTATGTTCATGTTTCTGTTGATACGTGCTCTGGAATTATTTATGCTTCTGCTTTATCGGGAGAAAAGGCACGTAATGCTGTTACTCATTGCCTAGAGGCATGGGCAGCATGGGGTGCACCTGCATCCCTTAAGACTGATAATGGACCTGCTTATACTGGCAGGCAATTTACATCTTTTTGTTCTACTATGGGAGTACACCTTACTCATGGTCTACCTTATAATCCTCAAGGACAAGGCATTGTTGAGCATGCTCATCGCACCTTAAAGGAAACTTTGCAAAAACAAAAAGGGGGAATAGGAGCTGAGCACACTCCTAAAGAACGCCTGTCCTTAGCTCTCTTTACCATTAATTTTTTGAATTTGGATATTCATGGTCGCTCTGCGGCCGATAGACATGTGTCCCCTCAGCCCTCTGTGATTGGCTATGTTAAGTGGAAGGATGTTCTTACGGGCCAATGGAACGGCCCCAACCCCGTGCTGACATGGGCACGAGGATCTGTATGTGTTTTTCCCCAGGATCGCACAGAACCGTTGTGGGTCCCTGAACGCCTGACAAGAAGAGTCTTGACATCAACCAACCAGCAACAAGTGATACCACAGCAATCCTGTGATGAGGATCTTTATTCTGCTAAGTGCTCTGGCTCTGGTGCTGGTGCCGATGGCACAGACGACACCAATGCAGTGGTGGGCAGTGGCACGGGCATGGCCAATGCCAATGCCGGTTCATGATTTAATGATTCCAGGAATGCTTCCCGCATCATCGGTGACTATTTGGCCGGGAATTGGTCCATGGCAGCGGAAGACATGATCCAGTCTCAACTGACTCAGATAGCTGTCTTGAATAGTACCCGTGTTGATCCCGTGACTTTGGGTCAATTCACAGATTGGATATCTTCTGCCTTTTCCTTTTTTAAAGAGTGGGTGTGAGTAGGCATTTTTGGTGCAATGTGTTACTTTGGTATGTTCCTCTGTTTGTGGTTTCTCTGTCGTCTCAAGGCCCGCAGTGCTCACGATAAGGCTATGATCATACAAGCTCTTGCAGCTTTAGAAAATGGCAACTCACCTCAAGTCTGGCTTGCGCATCTTAAACAGTAAATCTTTGACATGGTCGTTGCACCCCAAGTTATTATAACATTGCACTGGGATTGACATGTCTTTCCTCGTTATTCTTTTAGTGTTGGAAAGCCCTAGCACTCTGCCCGTCTTGCTACCATTGCACGCAGATGGGTTTCCACACTAGTGCCTTTGACATGGTCGTTGCACCCCAAGTTATTCTAACATTGCACTGGGTTCGACATGTCCTTCTTTTGTCTTTCTTCTAGTGCTGGAAAGCCCTTGCACTCTGCAGGTCTTGTTGCCATTGCACGCAGAAGGGTTTCCACACTGGTCTTTAGCTATGGCTTTAAAGCCCGTGCCTTTCTCTCAGGGTGTCGCCAACTTAATTGTGGTTGTCCTACAGAGGTAGTCCCAGCTACCCCCTTTTGTTCACCATCATCACGATACAGGATGCGAGGCAAGGCACTGCACTTGAGTGATCCCGCAGTGGACCGGGACCTCAAGGGGAGCATGTCCTATTGCATGCGGGTTTGACGTGTCCACGCCCCGCCACACGAAAAAAGGCATCAGCTGATATGGAGTCAGATCTGGGGAAGGCGCCTCCTTAGGACTGAGCCATACTATGCAGCCATTCTGCACAGTGGGATAGGACCTCTACTCTCGCCTGTATTGTTTTAAGAAAACAGAAAGGGGGAACTGTGGTGAGCCGCCTCTGCCACTTATGCAGATTATGGTCGCCATTACAAGATGGCGCTGGCTCCGCTGTGGTATGTGACAAACAACTCCTTATTTGGGAGAGTTGGCGCATGGTTTTTCAGCACCCTATGAGAAAGTTCCATGTGCAGCTTCGCATTGGGGCTTGAGATGCTATATTAAGGCTGGGAGGGGCATCCGAGGGATAAGTAGAAGAAATATCAAGGGCCTGAATAAACCGCTAAAAGAAGATTTTCGAGTTGCGTCTTCCTTGCGGGCAAGGGGTCGTGACAGCTTCTTGGGGTTTTCTTTTCTTTTTTGATGTCTCTGAATAAGTAAAATTAAACTATTAACATCAAATGTGATTTAGTTTTTTAATATATATTTGTTGATAAAATATTAACTTCAAATAAAATTCTCTCTGGTTTATCTCTTACCAATTTAATTGACAGGGTCCCATACACAGAACCTAAGAGGGTAGAAGAAATCCCCTGCTCCCCCAATGTTGCATCTGGATTGAACCTGTAACCTACTTTAGCCAGCCGAGTGTGGCTAGTGACTCTGTGCCTGGACTGTGCTGGATGCTCACAGAGGGAATGACTGCTCTTGTGCCCTTGAGACTCTGGAGCCACCCTGGAAGCAGGCCAAATCTTGCCCACTGCCTGTTGTTGTGAATAAAGTGTCATCATGGCCGGCCATGACCATCTTCTTGCACTGTCTGTGGCTATGTCACAACAAGAGAGATAGAAACGTGGGTGACAAGACCACATGGCCTACAAAGCTCAAATAGTTGGTTCTTGACAGGTAAGTTTGACAACTCCTGATTTGAAAAGTCGGTCTACCTGCTAGAGAGACTCCACAGAGAGGCCTTAGGACTACAGAGGGAAAGAGGCACAGCATTTCCCTGGTGATCAGCCCTGTTGCCATTGAACCACTAACAGGAGGGATCCCAAGGGGGACCAGCAGAGTTCTCTGACTAGTCCCACAAAACCCATGGAACTCAGAACAATGAAATAGTGTCAGTATGTCACTATGTCTTGGGCAATTAATTGCACAGCAGTGGATAACGGGGTGTCTTTTGGGGAGAAGGAGGACTAGAAATGGAGCCCACATGCTAGGCAAGCCCTCAACCAAGGAGTTGCACCCACAGCCTATAGTGGATAACTGGAAGATACTCACAAACTCACACACACACACACACACACACACACACACACACACACCCACTGGGCTGTGACCTTGAACTTGGAACAGAAAGTCAGCCCATCCCTGAAATCAGGTGCCAGGCCACAGTGGCATTGAAGCTGTCCACCATGATGGCATAACGGATCGCAGTTTTTCTAGAGAAATATCACTCATCATGAAACCAGCTACGGAACCACAAGACTTCTATTTCCTTCACCTCGTATGTCACCCCTGCTCTCTGCAGCAGTTGACCACACGTGGAGCTTGTGGGTTTTGGGCCTTTTTAAAGTGAATCTTATCAATATGAACACCCTAAAGACTGGGATGCTTCCCCAGGGTGAGCCCTCTCACTCCTCTTCACATAGAAGGTCCCCTCGGGTGTTCTCGCAGATCCGTGATTTTACTCTGGGTTTCTAGGATATCTTAAGGAAAGGTGCCCGTCATCTCAAAATGACCATTTTTCTGAAGACATGGTGCACTAGGGATCTAGCCCACGTTCTTAGTGGTATTTTCACTGAAAAATCCATCCGATTATGTCCTTTCTTCAGGGACAGCACAAATCAAAACAAGTGCCATTGGTCACAGTTCCTCAGTCACATCTGGAGAACAGGCTCCGTGGAGGGCCCTCCTTCCCCTGCAGTGGAAGGTCCTGTGGTTATTTGGGCTCCATGTCCCCATTAAAGGCTCTCTCTCCCCCGTCTCAGGTGGCATGCCCCAAAGATGCCTACGCCCTGGGACCTGGAACCTGGAATGTGTTCTTTTGGATGGCAGAAGAGACTCGGTAAGTGTAACTGGGGCAGGGACTTGAAAATAGGGAGATTGTCCTGGATCATCCAGGCAAGTCCAGTCAATTGTGTGGACCCACAAAAGCACAGAACGGTCCCTGGCTAGAGGCCTGGAGAGGGCAGGAGGGGAGGTCAGTCTGTTCAGGCTGCTATAGCAGAACAATGGAAAGGTATTTCTCACAGTTCTGGAAGCTGAGAAATCTAAGAACAAGGTGTCAGCACGTTCCACATCAGGTGAAAATCTGCTTCCTGATTCAAAGATGGCGCCATCTCACTGACTCTTCTCATGATGGAAGAGACCAGGGCGCTCTGGGGCTTTCTCTTATGTGGACACTGATCCCACCTCTGGGCCTCCACCCTCCACCTGAAGACCTCCCAAAGCCTCCACCTGCTCAAACTCTCATGCTGGGGGTTAGATTTCAATACCTGAATTTGGGGGTGGGGGAGATACATTCAGGCCACAGCAGGTGGCTTCAGAGAACAAGGATGCCAGTGACATCATGGGTTTTAGGATTCAGGATGGCACTGAGGAGGGAGCCAAGATAGGCCCCTGATCAGGGGACCTCACATGCACTTTCCAGCCATGCTGATCAGACATGCAAAGATCAATCAGCTCTTCTTCCGGGGAATCAGTCTCCCCATCCCTTTGTGGGGACATCCTCTCCTTCCAAGAAAAGCTAGGACTTCATGATGATTCAGGAAGCCCCCTTGTTCCTGGTTTGCATACAGTTATCTCTAAGAATTAATGAGTTTGTTGAGAAAAGATACAAAAGTAGTCCCGACCTCTCCTTTCCCAGGACACCCACATTTGAAGTGCCGGTCCACACTGACCTGCTCACCAAGCTGTTCACCATTCTGGAAGTTTCCACTCTATGCTGTGTATAAAGGCTTCAGCATTTGATCCATGGAGTGGTGGCTACACTATGGTCTAAGGAAAGGGCCCTTGTTCATGGACTGAGAGCTGATTCCTACGGCTCACAGGTGCTGTTGCCCAGATCACTGAAGGGTATTCAGCATACCAAGCATGGTCTGCTGGTGTCTGAGCACCCAGAAGAACTGTGACCAAAAGGAGATGCATTCTCCCTGTCCTCCTAGCCCTCTGCCTTCTTGATTTCCTACCCACTGCCTCCCACACAGCTCGGCCACCACGTGCTGCCCCGTGAGCCCTGCAGCAGGTGCCTTTACCCTCCACAGTGTGTCTTCCTCTCTCCTTTCCTCCTCTCTGTTGCCCCAAGAATCTGGGCAGAGCACAGGACCACATGGTCTGAGGAAAGCCAGGACCCAGCAAGGCACACATGTGGATCATCTTTCCTCATCACGTCCCATTGGTGAGGGTTCTCCAGAAACACAGAACTGAGAGGATGTACAGAGAGAAAGGAGTGAGTGCTGACGACCCGACTGCTCTATTAAGGAGAAGTCCCAAAATCTGCTGCCTCGGAGCCATAGGAGACCCAGAGAAACCTGTGGTGGTGTTTAGCTCAAGTCAAAGGCCTAGAACCAATGAATGACTCTCTTTTATTAACACACACATTCATGAAAATTATAGCTTGTTCAACAAAATAAAAATAGCTGTACTTATAAGAATTAAAAAAAATTTGTGCATCATAAAACAGTATTAAGAAAATGAAGAGACAACCTAAAGAATGGGAAAAAAATATTTACAAATCATATTCTATAAGGGTTTAATATCTAAGATATTTAAAGAATTCTTATAATTCAATAATAAAAAAGACAACCCAACTAAAAAGCAGACAAAAGATTTAAAATATTTATTTCTCCAAAGAAAATATACAAATGGCCAAAATGCACATAAAAGACATTCAACATCATACAGCATTAGAGAAATGCAAATTGAATTCATCATGAGATATCACTTTATAAATACTAGGCTATAATGAAAAGACATTATAAAATTTATGAGACAGAGAAACAGGAAACCTTGTGCATTGTTGGTGGGAATGTAAAATGGTATAGGCACTGTGGAAAATGGTATGATTAGTTCCTCAAGGCAAAAAAAAAAAAAAAATTGAATTATCAGATGACCCAGTAATTCCACTCTAAGGAATTCCACTACAAAAATTGCATACAAGAGAAATGAAAACACATGTCTATATAGAACCTGTCCATTAATGTTTTTAGAAGAAATATTCATAATAGTCAAAATGTCCATCAAAGGATAAAAAGATAAACTGTGTTATATATATATATATACAATGCAATATTTTTCAGCCATATAAAGGAAGCAGGATACAACTTGAATTAGACTTGAAAACACTACCATAAGTGAAAGAAATCAGTCACAAAATGTCATATATTGCATGATTTCTTTTATATGAAATATTCAGAAGAGGAAAATCCATGGAGACAGGAAAATCTACAGCTGCTATGGGATGAGGGAAGGGAGAAATAAAAAAAATTGTTACACAATGGATATGGGTGTATGATGAAAAAGTTTGGAAAACTAGAGAGAAGTGGGAGCTGTACAGCATTATAAGTGCACTAAATTGTATACTTTAAAATGGTAATTTATGTTATGTGTATTTCACCTAATTAAAAAAAAATTATAGCTTACATTTTTATAAGAACTCATTGTGTACAATGGCATCATCAAAGTTATTTTTGTTCTTTGAAAAAGCAAAAAAAAGTATATAATGTGTTTTAGTACATATCAATAATCCAATAACCAGTAGCTATTTTTGTAGTATCATTCCTTTAAAGTAAGGAAACTTGGTTCCCTATACATAATCTTAAGTGTTATAATATAGTAGATTTTGAGGAAATTATGCTGTCAAAAAGATTACAAAATAATATTATACCAAGAATGGTCAAATCTTATCCTAAGCCTTAAAATAGTCTAACAAAATTTGCATTTTAATTTGCAAGAGTTACAGCAAAACTTCAGAATTTGACCAACCAGCTTTATACTATTTATGTGACCATAGGCAATTTATACAACTGCTCTATAAATTTTACTTTCTCATCAATAAAATAGAGGCAATAATACCTAATTAATACAAATGTTCAATGAAAAATGTCCATTAAAAAGCCTGGCACGTAATTAAATAAAAGCGATAACCACAGAACCATACTATTACCCAATTCAATCTAAAATTCATTAATGCTTTAATAAAACTGTATTTACTCCCTACTACATGACAGGCACTGTGTTAGGTGCTGGAAAAGTCTAGATGACAGGTATTCTGATCAATTCAGTAAAGTGAAATTCAGTTGATTGAGGGGTTAGGGACAAAAAGGTGGTGAGAATATACACTGAAGGGGCATGGGTAGGAAAAAGAAAACAAAAGAATACAAAATAAACATCTATTAAATAATTCAGGGATTAGATTAATGTGAACAAACTGGCTCACATAAATTAAAGGAGGCAAATAACCTTATTTAAGCATTAGACAATTTAAATATTTTTAATATTACCTAAGTAAAAGATCTTTGATACATGCTCAGAATTTACACTTTGTAAGTATTTGAATCAGTTAAGCTTAAAGTTTTATATTCAAAATTTTATATTCAAAAATAAGTAACTGAAGCTTAGAAATGATTGAATTTCTTCATATAAATATTCATAACATTTTGGACTCCGACAACATCTTGGAATATAATTTAACACTGAATCACAGACAATGTGTAATGAAAAGTTCAGGTAACCAGGGTATTGACTGGAAAGGGTCATAAGTAAATTTGGTAGAATGAAAGAATCATTCTGTATCTTGATCAACATATTGATTACCAGACATATACACTTCAAAACTCCTTGAACAGTATGTTGAAGATATTTCCTTTTTATGATTTGTAATCTTATTTTAATTAAATACAGGCACCCACATAAACACACATACATTGAAATATATGTGAATGATATATGCATTAAAAAGTATATATATATATATTTTTTCACTCCTTATATATATATTCACTTTAATTTTAGGCAACTATTCCTCAGAGGCTACTTAAAAGTATTGAACTCTAGTTAATGAAATACATACTTAAGTGTTTGTGGATATAATATACAGATGTCTGCCACTTTAAAATGTAGCAAAAGTTAGATTGATGGATGGATAGGTATGTGATAAAACCATGAGGAATGAAATGTTAACAAAATCTAGGTAGCTGATATATAGCTTTTCATTGCACAATTCTTTTAACTCTTCTTTTTGTTTGAAAAGTTTGATAAGATGTTGGAGAAAAAAATCAGTTTAAAAGCTTTGACAACATAGAAAAAAAAGCTGATTATAAAATAGTAGTGATCATGCAACTCTACTTTTTGTTAATTTCTATTTGTGTACATATATTTATGTATGTTGCATATTCAACTATTCCCTCTTAACTAGAACCTTTCAATTCACTTAAAAAATACTTAAGAATGTCTGATCCCCAAACATAAAACCACAAAGAAGAAACTCCTTTAAAATCCCACATCACTTCCTTCAACTGCTACTAGGTCACTCCTGTCCCCTTCCAAAGTCACATTTCTTTTTATTCTTATTTGTTCTCTTTAGTTAAACATGACAGTAGAATGTATTCTGACATTGTATGTACATGGAACATAACTTCCCATTCTTGAGGTTGTACATGATGGGGAATTCACTGGTCATGTATTCATATATGAATATAGGAAATTGACGTCCAATTCATTCTGCTCTCTTTCCCATTCCCATTCCCCCTCCTGTGCCTCCACTCCCCCCTGTTCAATCTGGTGAACGTCCTGTCACTTCTCCCCACATACCCCATTGTGAGTCAGCATCCGCATATCAGAGAGAACATTCAGCCTAGCAAATGCCATATCAGAGAGAACATTCAGCCTAGCAAATGCCATAATTTCATTCCTCTTTATGGCTGAGTAATATTCCATTGTGTATATGTACCACATTTTCTTTATCCATTCATCTGTTAAGGGCACTTAGGTTGGTTCCATAGCTTAACTATTGTGAATTGGTTCCATAGCTTAACTATTGTGAATTGGTTCCATAGCTTAACTATTGTGAATTGAGTTCCATAGCTCAATGTGAATTGGTTCCATAGCTTAACTATTGTGAATTGAGCTGCTATAAACACTGATGTGGCTGTGACACTATAGTACACAAAGTCACATTTCTTAAAGAGGTAAGTACACTTCTCCTTTCCATGTTTTCATTTACTCAATATAAAATTAACACAAACTCCAGCAAAATAGCTTTTGCTGAAGATACTAATGACTTCTTTGTCACCACACCAAATGGACATTTTTCAATCCTCACCCCTGGTGGAATACAAAATATCAAATTTGTCTCCTCTTAAATTTAAAATAAGGGAAAGACAATATTTGGTATGTAAAACAAGCTTTAGAAAAAGCTGGGTGCCTATAGTTTCAGCTACTCAGAGGGCTGAGGCAGGAGGATTGCTTCGATCCAGGAGTTCTAGAATAACCTGGAGAATGTAGTGATATCTCATCTCAAAAAAAAAGTTTAATTTCATTATATGACCAAGTTTGAAAATAAAAAGGAGAAAACGTAGAGGCTAAAATTAGGAAAAGGGACCAGGGGATGAAGAAGAAAAGAAGACAGAACCATAGTTAAAATAGTAAACGCCGCTGGTCTATTTTCATTACCCAATTCGATAGTATTTTGAAATTCGAATGAACTCATAAACTATTGTCTACATTTCTTCAATTGGTTCAATCTATATCTATATCTATATCTATATCTATATCTATATCTAATCTATATCTATAGAAGCTCTGCTAAATGGTCTATTTACGTAGAAATTATTCTTCAAGTTACAACAATAATCAAAGAAGTGAGTCCCAAAGGATCAGACAAATCCAGCCTGGTATCAAATCAGTACAAAAACTATTTCCTAAGACTTTCATGGCACAGAGTACATAACACAGCAGCTCAAAGCCTTCCAAGGAAACCAGCAACTCTGCAGTAAGATCAGCCGTTAAAAATAATCCTGTAAAATGGAAAATAAAGGGAATTTCTTTGTAAACAGGAGCTTGGGCATGAAAGATGAGCTTCTAATTTGAGGCTAAATGTGCACAATTTGAACTGTATTCATTTTAGATGGTCATTTTTTATAATACCGTCACGTTTCTGATTTTGAAGATACACACGCAATGATTAGTCAAAGAATACTAAAGAACATTCTAGTACATACAAAACAGTACAAGTATATGTAAAGTTAGTCATACCAGAGCTTTCTTATTTTCCTTTAGAACTTCTCCACTTATCTTGGTCAAATCCCGAAGGTTCCTTTCTTTATTCTTGTTATCTACCCTCCCAAGCAAACAAATTCACTTATCCCACAAACAACTCAGCACCTCCCGTGTGGAGGCCTAAACCACCTTCATTGCCTGGGTGTAAAGAAACACAGAGGATGGCTAAAAGCAAACATGCTATGAATATTGGAGGATTTTATTTTAGCATACCTTTTCACACCAAAACCCTGTTTTTAAATGTTAAATTGAGTTTTTCACTTACCTTTAAGCTCCACTAACCAATGGAAGTATCACTGAATAAAATAGCATAACTTCAACTAGGAAGGAAACACAGAAGGCCTTCATCACAATCTAGACAGACACTTCTGAAAACCCAGAGTGACTGTTCAGCATAAAGTCTAGATTCAAAACTCGAATCCTTTTGGATCACAGACCTCTTTGAACATCTAAGTTAAGGAGCCTGTGGCAGGCAGCTTCTGATAGAGTTCCCAGCAATCCTCACTTCTCTGTATTCACAACCTTCCTCTAGTTGAGCTTGAAGTGGCGTTAGCAACTTTCTTCCAGTGAACAGAAAGTGGCAAAAGGAGGGGACAACGTTTTTGTAATTAGGTTACAAGACCGTGACTTCCATTTCCTAGCACTCTCTCTTGCCCTATTACTTGCTTTTCCTGATAAAGCAAGCTATGTGTTGTGAGATGTTCCATAACAAGGTCCAAGCAGCAAAGAAGCATGGGAGGCCTGAGTCCCACAAGCCACAGGGAACCAAATCCTACCAACACCCATGTAAGCTAGGAAGCGCATCCTCCCAGGTCAACATGAGACAGCAGCCCGAAAGAGGCAGAGCCAGAGAGCCCAGCTAAGCTGCACACAGACTCCTGACCCACAGAAACTATGAGGTAATAAATGTGTATGGTTTTAAGCTGCTGAATTTGGGGGTAATTTGGTTTACACCAACATAAAACTAACAAAATACCCTCTATAGAAAAGTACACAATATACAAACTCCGGTATACATTTAAGGGAATGTCCATCAATTGAATACCTAAGTAGTTCAGGCATTACAGATCAGGAAACTTGTGATATGAGAAACTCAAAATGATATGCATAAAAGACCTGTAGGAAATCATGCCATGTCCTATACCAAATGTAGAATACTTTCCTTCCTAAAGTATTATTAAGAAAGTTTATATTAAATATAATTGATATCATAATATAAATATTAATATATATCAATACATATTAGTATATACTAATTTATATAAATATAATGTAAATATTACCACAGGTAAAATAATACCAAAGTCAAGTAATGCCAAAACATAATATATTTCAAAGGTACTAAATAGGTATTGAAGATAAAATAGAGACAGTCAATTTTGAGATTTTTCTGTCCAGTTGGTGAGACAAAAACAAACACACACACATGTACACACACAAATATCCATCATAATGGTAGTACAAATAGAGATTTGCACACAGAATCCACTCCTGTACATAATATAATGACATTATTGAAGTTTAATTATAATCTAACTAGAATAAATACCTGAACTGTTTTTCCAAGTCCCATGTCATCACCCAGAATACACCCTCTTCCTTGGATGTAGTGTCCATAGAGAAACTGAGCTCCATCCCTTTGGTAGTCTCTCAAATACCTATTAATAGTATAAGGAATAGAGTCTCCATCTTCAGATAATTTAAAGGCATTAGCAGATGATGGAAATTTTCGGTCTGGGAAAAATGGTTTTTCCAAATCTTCATCATCAAATATAAAACTCCTGGAGCAAACTTTAGCAGATTTTACTTCTTGAAGTCTTTTAAGAGGTATTTTCCTTTCTTGAAAATCTGAATATAAGACAACAGCAAATGACTTGCCATTTTCATCCACTGTAATAGATTTTATGCTTGCTTCACAAAGTTTTTCATCATGTGGAGAAGGAGCAAGACATCTTTCTCCTGGAAGCCACCTGTCTACAATAATAAAGAAAAGAAAATTTTCAGATCTAGCTTATAAATAACATCTTATCCACTACCATGAAAAAAAAAAAAGAATCCAAAAATCTTTTTAAATTAACTGAGACAAAGTAAAATATATTTATGTGTAGATATTTTCCTAAAATATGTTATCAGATGTCCTATAATAAACAAAGGGCATATAATTCACTTCCTGTCATTCTTATCCTGATGATATGCCATAATACCCCTGGTGATTCTGATTCAGTACATATGGGTCATGGGCATCTGGTTTTATTATTTTGTTTCATTGTTATTGTTGAATTCAAATATGAGATTGATGCTCAGCCAGGGTGAACCACTGATTTAACTACTCCTACTGACTCACGAACATTATATATTATTCATGATATGACAAAGTTAAGATTGAGTAGGACTTGGTAAAAAGTAAGCTAAATCCTTTGGACAGCAATGTTTCTGTGGTTCATCTGTCTGCATCTTTTTAAAATTATTCCCACCTCCTTTCTCTGGAGACAGGTGCTTTTTTTTCATGGTCAATATTGCTGCTTCTAAACCACTGTTCCAATTGGTATTCAACTAGACAAGGGAAACTCCAATTACAGGGTGATGTCACAGCTTTGTCACAACCTTTTCCCTTCTAGGTTTCAAATAGTGAGGTTTTTAGGAAATTCTAAGTTCTCTAAGACCCTATTGTTCTTTCAGGAGTCTGATCTCTATATTTGTAAACTTATCCTGTGCTGAACTGTTTATTTTCCATCCTGAAGATACAGCACTGTGAATGGAGAGGAGTTCTTGATAAAGTATACTATTAGTACAATTTGAAAGGTACCAAATAGAGGAAGCTAAGTAAAAATTTTTCCAAATGGAATTTCTACGGCAAGAATCCAAAGTATTATATGACTATGATCACAAGAATATTAAGAATTATTTTTCTTACACATTTCTCATTAAGGTAAGTAGTTTCTTAGAGTCTTCCTAATGATCTCTAATTAGATTTTCATAACATCCATGATTATAATATGACGTTTATATTGTCTTAAGCAAGAATAACTCCTTATGATATTTTTCACCAATTGTTCCTCAAAAGTAAAGCCATAATTCCCATTAATTTTGGTGAGGAGGTTTTATCACAGCAATCATAAGTAAGCAGGGAAAACCCCATTTCTACTAATCTTTCAATCCAAACTGAGAACTGTTACACTATTCTGAAAGACAGAGTTTTAATGTGAAATTAACACTCTGATCTACTGTAAGAGTAAAATAGCAAATGGGTCAGTGGGTCTTGTTTTAACAATAGTGCTGTTTGAGAATTAAAACCTAGAGTTACCCTTACTACAACTCTTAACACATTGATTGATGTAGATTGTCTACCTAGCAAATGTCTTCTCCTTTTTAAGACTTAATTCTTTATCTATTGTTCAACATATGATTGAAGCACCAATTATTCACTAGCCATTGTATCTTATAAAGCAGAGAAAAATTAATGTAAAAAATGATGACTTGTCTTTCTGCATCTGATTAACTGGGATCATTTATAATTAACTTTTCAAGGTAGAAGACAATTAGTCAACCCTTAATCCTCTTTTTATATTACTCCCATATCCAATCCATCAGAATCTTTCTGATTCTACTTCAAAAATATCACTTTCCTCCATGCCACCATCACTCTAAAGCAAATACTAGCCTATTGTAATATCTGTATTAAGTCAGATATTAGCTATTTTTTGCTAACTCTAAGTTTTGCAGGCCATACATTCTTTAGTCACTGTAAGGCAAAAACAACTGCAGATAATAAACAAATGGGGCTGAGTTCTAATAAAACTTTATTTACAAAAGGAAGTATCAGACTAGATTTGGTCTGTGAGTGGGTAGTAGCTTGGTGACCTTTGCCCTAATGCACATCACCATCACCTTAGCAACCTAAGCAACATCCTGTCTCAACATGAAATTTCAAAGAAAAAAAAAAGGGAAAGGGGTCTAAGAAGTGTGTCTCAGTGGTTCAGCATGTGCAAAAAAAAAAAAAAAAAAAAACGTGAAGGGCATCACATAACTTATGGGTATCTTTCTGCTTCCTGAGTTTGGATAATTTCTGGAACTAAACAGATAGGGTCTGAGCTAGGGAGGAATCTCTCACTATCCAGACTCCAGAACAAACTGCTTCAATTGGGAGGATTTCCTGTTGGACTGAATGGAGGACTGAAAGTAATGCTAGACCATGATCTGTTCTCTCGCCCTCTTTGATTCACCCTCCTTGCTACTGGAATATGACAAGCAGGCTCCCACCCCTGGGCCCCTAAGCTTTCTGTTCCTTCCACTGGCACTTTCCCTAAATAGCCAAGTGACTAGATTTAACTGCAAATGAGCATCCCAGTGACCATCTCTGCTCTGCAGCTTCATCTGTTTGCTTTTACCTGCAGACTCCTATAGGCACACGTGTGTACATACTAGAGGACCCTGAAGGGCAATGTCAACAATATCAGCCCTCAGAGTTCAGGCTGGCACTGTCTTCGTGAGACTTACCCCTCAATTCCTCATCTATTTAATGAGATAAACACCTTACTCAACGGAAAAGCGAGTCGATAAGCAATCAGAAAAAAACACTCAATATGTGGTAAGCTACTAATTTAGGGACAAGAATACCTCCCCGACGACTTGTGGCAGCATATAAACCCCTGCCTCAACACAGCACGTATTAAAACTGTGCACTAAAAGTAAGCGAACTAAACAAATATCGCAACCTTCGCCCCTCTCCTTAACGACCCCCCTGCCCGGCACCAGGCGTACACTGATGAAGAATGACGTCTAGGCACCACGTGGGCAATCGCATAAAGCTCTGCAGACACCCGTCTAATTTAACAATCACAAAAACTCGGCACTGACGCCAAGTTCACAGACGGGGACACTGCGCCAGGTGGCTCGGCAGTGCTGCAGGGAGTCTGACTGCAGAGTCCAGGTCCACCACCCTGAATAGCTGAATGGGTCCCAGCCCTAAACGGGTTCGGACTGGCAGCTGTCACTCCAGGGAGCAAAGCGCTCCGCTTCGGCCAGGGGGGGGGGGCGCGGGCGCGACGCCGCAGGCAGGTGTCCGCCGCGGCAAGCGCGGAGCCCATACCTTTGCGGGCGGATTCCGCGCGCGACCTCGGGGCCTCCAGATCCATCGGGCCGGGGGGCGGGGCCGGGCAGCCCAGCGGCACCGAACCCCTGGCGGGCGGGCGGGCCAGCTGCGGCCCACGCCACCGCCAGCCGCGCTCCGCGCATCGCCCCCAAGCCCCTCGCGGGGCCGGGAGAGGGTCAGAGGGCCCAGCCGAGCGGGTCGGCGGCGTCCGAGCCGGGGCACTGGGTGAGGCTGGCCAGGTGGCGCTCCCCTCGTCGACGCGGGCCCCGCCGCCGGTGGGGAACCGGAGGTGGGCACCGGGTCCCAGCTAATCTCCCCCTCAGGGTCGGGCTTCCCTCCACAGCCCACCGCCACTTCCAAGCCCGACTGAGGAAATCCCGCGAGAATAGGCTCGCGAGCTGTCACTAGAGTATCGCGAGAAGAAGACCTTGGCTCCTGGGGGCGGGGCCAACCTCCGGACGTCCTCTCCCCAGGAGACGCGGATCCGAAAAGCCCGCGGGAACTGCAACTATCGCGGGGTTTGCAGTCGCTCTCCGTGCTGAACCGGCTTTGGTGCTGAAAGGAATTGGAAAAGGCTTGGGGACTGGGGTCGGGTCATGGGTGGTAAGGAGCCGGGCAGCGACCGCCTCCCAGGACGCGCGGCCTCGGGTGAGACACCTTCGGGTGAATCGCAGCTGCGGCCACTGTTGCTGTCGACAGAAGGCGGGCGTAGGAATGCCGCTGAGTTCTCGGCGCTCCTCTCCCGCGAAGGCCGCCGCGGGTCTGCAAGCCCAGGCCCGGGAGCGCGGGCCCGCGGACCTCCAGACCCGGCTCCGTCCGCAAGGCTACTGCCCGTCCGACAGCGCCCAGACGCCGTGGCGTGAGCCAGACACGGTTGCTGCCCGTGCTGAAATGGTTTCATGTGCTGTGTAGTACTCCTGGGTTCAGGGTGGCCCAGATAGCCTGGATTCAGTTCCTGCTGCTGCTGCTGCTGCTGCAACCAATCACCACCACCTTCCCCCCCCCCTCCCGCTCATTTCTTATAGTTTTGTAGGTCAGAAGTCCTATGAGGGTCTCTTTAGGTTAAAATTAAGTATCAAAGGACTGCATTCCTTTCTGGAGGATTTAGGAAATGTTGTTTGCTTGCCCTTAGCAGTTTCCGTCTACCGGTTCATTGCAGCTGGGAAAGAATCTTTGATTATTTATTTATTATTTTTTTTTTGTGGTGCTGGGGATTGAACCCAGAGCCTTGTGCATGCGAGGCAAGCACTCTATCAAATGAGCTATATCCCCAGCCCAGAATCTTTGATTTTTAAGAGCTCACCTGAATCCAAAATAATCCCACTTCCAGATCTGCACCCTTAATCACATCAGCAAAGTCCCTTTGCTATGTAAGGTCTTATATTTATGGGTTCCATATATTTTTGCAGAGGATCATTATTCCGCCTGCTGGTAGGGCCTCAGGAAAACTATTTTGACTACTCATTCTGCAAATAGACTTCTGTTTGGCAGGTATTAAAAATTAGCATGTTTTAATAAAATGTTTCAACAATACTTGTTGCTTTCCAGCAGATAAACGCTTTAAGTGAAACACTAAATCATCCATCATGTGTAGGATGCTGACCAACTGGAGCCCTCTGTGCTTAACTGCCCTGCTCCTAACAATGAAGCTAATAATGAAAATGAAGTCAAAATGATACTTGTAAGAAATAAAATGAAGAAGTAAAACTCCAAAAACAGTGCCTGGTCACCATAAGCGACATGTGCATTTCTACTCTGATAGAATGCATCCCCTTGAAAGCTTTGTTGCCGCACGGCCATGGGTTCAGCTTAGTATTTTAGCTAATCATTGATAGTACATTGCTAGATTAGGTTTCTAGACTAGATTCTAACCTCCGACACCAGGTACTGTAGGATGTATTTCACGTATAGCTAAGCAAATTAAACTGATTATAATTGTAACTTCAGACTTTTAACATGCATCCTGATATTGGAAATTGTAAAATCTAGAAAATACGTCTCTTGGAATTGATGGAGTGTATCTGTTTTACTCAAACTCTTCATGTCTCTAAAATCAAAATGACAGATGGAAGTTTTAGTCAAGCTTACTTTTTTTTCCCCACAACTACCAGAGAAGTTTGACTTTTTCCCCATTTAAATAATTAAGTGTGTGATACATTGATTTAAGATGTAGATCTTACAGAGCTGCCTTGTAACTAGAAGCTACAAGACAATTATAGACATAAATTGTGATTTAAATGAAAGAGATCATCTCATTGGAGGAAAACCCTTGTAACTAAAGGAGAGAAGGTTTCCTAATTTTCTGAGCATTATTTAGCCTCGCTGCCATGGTTACAACGTATAATAAAGCAGTAATCCTTGTGACATGGAAACATCTTAGTGAGGCATCCTCAAACATTCCCTCTCCAACTATCCTCAGCATTTTCTTTTTCCTTTCAGTACTAGGAATTGATCCCAGGGATGTTCTACCACTGACATAAACCCCCAATCCTTTTTATTTTTTATTTTGAGACATGGTCTTGCTAAGATGCTGAATCTGGCCTCAGCCTCCTTAGTAGCGTGAGATCCTGTCTCAAAATAAAATGTAAATAGGTCTGGACATGCAACTATGTAATAAGAGCATATTTAGCATGTGGAAGGCCCTGGGTTCAAGCCTCAGCAGCAGTCGCTGCCCTAAACCCCTCCCCCTCAAAAAAAAAACTACAAAAAGAAAAAATACAATGATGACAACATATACATTTCAAAAAGAATATTGCTTGAATATCAAAGAGACTCTGAAGAAAGATGATTGAACCCTCTAATATTTTATTCAAAAAATGTTTCTCTTCATGTTTATACTGCAAAAGTTTAAATATATGTGTTTGTGTGGTTCATAGGTCTCCAAAACCATGAATTAATTCAACAAAAGACTGAAAGGAGAAAATATTAAAATATTTAAATCTGCAGTTTTGTTTCATGCAATATTTCATGTCATGCCAGCTGATTAGCCTAGAAATTCTGCAACAAAACACCAAGAACTGGGCTGGGGACTCAGCTTAGTTGGTAGGGTGCTTGCCTCACATGTACAAGGCCCTGGGTTCAATCCCCAGCACCACACACACACCAGAAAAAACTACAGGTTGAAATAGTTTCATAAAGATACTCAAAATGCCTGGCCAAGCTTTCAAAAAAGTGTGAAGTACTCATGGGCCATAAATAAGGGGGGAAGTGAAAGCTAGCTTGTTAGGTGGCACTTCTCCCACACTGTCCTAGAGGCATTTGGCCATTTTGGTTACCAAAGGGTCTGAATGTAGCAGTCTTGTGGGGGCAGAAGACATGGTCTTAAGCCCACACAAGCTCACACATGGGGGATGTGAAACTCATTCAGATGGTGAAAGTAATATCCTTCCTGAAATGATGGGCTGAAAGGAAAGTCTGGGCCGTGGAAAGAGAGAAAGTGAAAAAGAGGGACTTGTCTGTCTGGACGGGAATCTTTTTTAGGGGTGATGTTAATTTTCCTCAAATAGATGTAAGATTTGAACTTACACAACCTGCATGATCAGGCAAACCCCAAATCAAGATAATAGATTTCTATAATGCCAGGTTAATTATACCCAGGTTGCTAGAAAGGAGGAAATAGATCCATTCTACAGGGAAACACTAGAGATTCCTCAGACATCTCAGGAGAAAAGTCCCATCAAACAATTCATGACAGATGTGGTGGCGCTTGTCTGTAATCCCAGGGGCTTGGGAGGCTGAGGCAAGTCCAAAGATCGCAAGTTCAAAGCCAGCCTCAGCAATTTAGGGAGATCCTGTCTCAAAATAAAAAAAAAATAAAAATGGTCTGGGGAGGTGGCTCAGTGGTTAATGCCCCTGGGTTCAATCCCAGGTACCTCTCCCCACCAAAATCACAACTCTAAAACTGAAACACACAGAAACAAGCATCATGAATAGAGAAAATAGGCATCAGAAATAGAACCCTAATAATTTCAGTTAATAGAAGCCACAGGTAAAAATTTTTAAGTGTCATTAAAATAGTGATATTTTAAAAACTGAACTGAAAACATGGGAAAGGAAATAAATGGCACTGTCAAATACCAAATAGGTTTATTAAAGAACTTGTAGAAATGAAAATTTCAATGTTTGAAATTTAAAACCCAATGGTAAGGTAAAGAGCACATTAAACACGCCTTAATATAAAATTGTAAACTGAAAGATCTAAAGAAATGACCCAAAATGCAGCGTAAAAAGATCCAGAAGATGGAAAACACAAAAGGAAGGCAAGAAATAAAACAGAGGATAGAAGGCAAAAGTCAAAAATACATCTGAGTTCTACAAGTAAGGGGAGACCAGGGGAGAAGTGGGTATGTTCAAAGAAGTAAGACCTGGTGTTCTTAGACTGAGGGTGTATAATGAATTCCATTGTCGTTTTGATTTTAGAGACATGGAAAGGGTATCTCAGTAGTTAGAGACACTGAAGCAGAATTTCAGAAGAAAGTAAAAGGAATCTTGAAAATGATCATTGGAAAAGTCAGATTTCCTTTCTTCAGTAAAACGACAATTTAACTGACAGTAGCAGACTTCTTAGTGACAGTGATGCCTGGAGACAAAGAGACACCAGCCTCAAAGTGCAAAGAGAAAATAACTGCCAAACTGGAATTTTATAGGAAGCTAACTTTTAATCTGGGGAAAATAAGAATATTTTTTCAGGCAAAACCAAAACATATCATCGATGCACTGTCACTACAGGTCCTTTTTAAGGATTTTGAACTTGAGAGATTAGAAGTGTAAGAAGGAATGATTAGCCTGATCAAATTGATAAACAACCATTGACTGTATGAATTAACAAGTTGTAAGTTCTTGGAATAAGTTAATTTGGATGTATAAAAATATACTAAAATTCAAATACATCACAATAATGGGAAAAAATGTGATGACAGCGCTATGGCTTCAGTATGAAATGTCCCCCAAGTCCCCCTATGTTAGAGTTAGTCCCCAGCTCTGGACTGTGGGGAGGCGGTGGAAACTTTAGAGGCTGAGTCTAGTGGTCATTGGGAGTGTGTTCTCCATGGAAAAACCAGGATCCCAGCCCCTCCTCCCCGCTCCTATCCTCTCTCTGCTTCTGGGTCACTGTGAGATTGGAAGGTGCTCTCCCATGCGCTCCTGCCAGGACACACTGCCTCATTCCCAGGCCCCAGAGCACTAGGGCCAACCAGCCAAGGACTGAAACCTCCAAAACTGAGCCCAAACAAACATTCTTTCCTTTTAAGTTGAATTATCTCAGGTAGTTGTTGTGGAAAGCTGACTCACACAGACAGTAAAAGAGTCTAGGATGTGTAAAATGTCAGATGAGACAAAGCAAACTCTAATGCAAAAAGTTGAAGAGGTATAAGAACAACATAAATAATGATAAGAGGTGTTTCTATTTTTGTAAACTAAGAAAGTAAAAAATGTTCTCAACTTACAACCTAAAAATGATCTCCAAAAATATGAAAGCTGTCACAATTTCAAGGGGAAACTGATTAGTCCATAATATGATAGGAATTTTTAATATACTTCACTAGTAATTATCAGATTAAGAAGAAATGTAGATTTGAGCCAGGCACCATGGTACACACTTGGAATCCCAGTGACTCGGAGGCTGAGGCAGGAAGATTTCGAGTTCAAAGCCAGCCTCAGCAACTGTGAGGCGCTAAGCAACTCAGTGAGACCCTGTCTCTAAATAAAATACACGAAAGGGCTGGGGATGTAGCTCAGTGGATAAGCACCCCTGAGTTCAATCCCTGGTATCAAAACCAAACAAAAAAAAATAGATTTGTACCACACAATTAATAGACTTAATCTAATGTATGTATATAGCATACTCAATCTTATTGTCAGAATAAACATTTTGTGAGCGTGTGTGAACATTTATAAAAACTGATCATGACCTGTGTATGTCTTAAGGCAAATCTCAGTGCTAGATTTTAAATTACATATATCAGAAAGAATGAATTATAACTGCCATTATTCACAACATAATTATCAGTCATATAAAAAACAAGAGATTATGCAGATAAATTCTTAGAAAAGGGGAACTGATTGTGGATACATGGCAAATGATAAGTCACTGTGTTTCTAACACATTAGCAACACAAGTTAGAGAATATAATTTTAAAAAGGAACTTTTATAGTGGTAATAAAAATAAAGAAGAATAACTGTGATTATCTAAAAATATGTGCAAAATGTTTATAAAGGTAATAATAAAATTATATTGGAAACCTAATAGAAGAGATATACTACATTCATGATATAACAACTCAATATGAAAAAGACTTCACTTTTCCCAAAATTAATTTATAGTGTGATTCCTTGCCAAATTACTGACAGCTTTCTTTCCCTAGACCTGAACAAGGATATTTGTTAAAATTATATGAAACATATAATCAAGGCAACTTTGACATCAGGAAGGAAATGAAGAACTGTTCAACAGATATTGTTGGAATACCAATGTTATACAGGGGAGGCACATGGGACTGAATTTTTCTCTACACTGCACACAAAGTTGAGCTCCAACTAAATTTAAAACTAAATGCAAAACCATTTAAAAGATTTAAATTTAGTGAGATATTTGTGGTTTTGATTTTTGGTGATATTGGGGATTGAACTAAAGGTCTCATGTGTGCTAAGCAAGCGCTCTATCACTGACTGGCTCTTTTTATCTTATTTAGAGATAGGGTCTCACTGAGTTGCCTAGCTTGACCTCTAACTTGGGATCCCTCTGCCTTAGGTCCCAGGTAGTTGGGGTTACAGGTATGTGCCACCATGCCCTGTTTTGTAAGATTTTTTTTAAACCCAACAAGTTCTTTTCACAACACTCAATAAGACCCTCTCTCTAAATAAAAATACAAAATAGGGGCTGGGGATGTGGCTCAGTGGTTGAGTGCCCCTGAGTTCCATCCCTGATACCTACCCCAAAAAACTACTAGAACAATTATGCCGTCAGTGGGCCATGCAAAGAAGTCGCCTTAGCATGCATGACTTTAATCTAACTCTTTAAGTGAATGTGACTGTATTTTATTGTTTGCATGTCAAAATTTGCATGTCACTGATGCATATGTGGTTATGTTCAAAGCATTCCTTTTGGCATACTTTTGCTTTATTTAACAGAAGATTCTAATTTAATAACAATTAAATGAAAAGTTACAAACATAAGACATTTATAAAAGGCCTATATCATGTGTGATTAGCTTACTATGAAAACAATTAAAATGGAAAACTAACATATCCATATAAGGACATGCTACCCAACTTTGTTAGCTTTAAAGAAATAAAGATAGGTTTAAAATTTAAACGTAATTCAATGAATTAATATTGCTTTAACTAAGTACAAAAAAATACAGCCTTGATTACAATGATATTTTTAAATGCCAAAACTAACTTTTAGAAGCTAAGTTGAAAAATAAGATATCAGATAAGCTACTGACAATTTTCGGACTAAATCCCTCCTATATGTTCAAAAGCACTATAGCATAGAAAATTAGCTAATGTAAGTTCCATAAAAAGACTTTTGCCCATCTAGAAAAACACAAAGAATAAAGTGGTCTCCAAAAATCCATTACACTTTCATAATAGAATCTTTTCCCCCAAAAAAAATTCTGATCAAAGTAAGGCGAATCACATTTGAATAATATCAAGAAAATGCACAAAAATGTAAATTTGCAATATTTTACCAGCTTCCAGTAAGTAGGATAGGAACATCATCTGGACCATATTAAAATCTGTAGAGTGGAAGTGTTTTCTATCCTTATTCTGTACTCCCCGAATAGTCTTTAGATCACATGACCTTCAAATCTAAAATTCAGTGTAATTTCTAATGAAGAAGATAACTTTTCCTTGAATTATTTTAGGCCATATCACCTCATTTGTGGTGACTTTCTTTGAATTTTTATTCTGAAATCCTTCAGCAAGGCAAATTATTTCCAAAAAGAAGCTGTGTAGGCAGTTTAAAATTTTTAAGTTTAAATTTTAAAGTCTGTCTATATACTTTGTAAAAGATGGTTGGCAAAGTTTTACTTTTCAAAAAGTTCCCCAAACAAGCAACACCTTTGAAATAAGGGTAAAACCATGAAATAAGGGTAAAAAGTACTTTTATGGTCATTACAAGATGTGCAAACTTCCATTGTTTATTCTGAATACAAATTTAATCTTATACTTCCTTCATAAAAATTATTTGATCACTAATTCATCACTGTATTAGAAACTGAGATGGTGGTGTCTGGACACTGGAGGGTTTAGATATAAATTAACTCAAGGAGTTAATTAAAACAGGGAACTATGAAAAGCATGTTAAATATACGTGAGTTTATTTTTAAACTGGACACTTTTTTATTATAAAGCAACTCTTTCACGGGAACTGTTCCCTCCAATTAATGCGTAGATCATTTGACAGAACGGTTGAAATATCCCACACCACTTTTGCACAGTGAAAATGCAAAACCCAAAGAATTCATATTTTCAAGACTGTTAACACCTTCTCAAATTTCAATAATTCATTCAATTTCTATAGAAAAACACGAGCTCTATTTTTCTTGCTGTTAATTATTTATATAGCTCACTTTTACAAATAGGTTTTCAATATCTGAAAGCGTGCAAGAATTTCACCCTCTGAAGCACTTTCTTCAGTTCTTCTTGCATTACCAGTGACACCTCCATCAGGCCTTCTGCAGCTGTGAATTGTCCTCGGGCTTTTTATGTTTACAACTTGAGAAGATCTGTCTTTCCCTTTTCTATCGACCTTTCCATTGGTTGATACTTTACTGACAGGAAGATTCTGTTAGTTCCTGAGACTCGAGTCCTCTGAATATTTGCATGCCCCTTGAAGGTGCATGCAAATATTCGTGAAAACTGCAAGAGTTTCAGATGGTAGTTACTAGAAGCAAACAATGTGATGCGGTGGCAGAGGCTCACACACAGCTGAGTGTCATTAGAAAATAACCATTCCTCAGAGCAAAAGGAGCCTCGGACCACAGCAAAGACTGCTAAGGAAAGCCAGCCCCCGTCCGCCTTCATTTTGTGTTTTAGCTTAACATTCCCTGATACAAGTGGCTGCTCTTGAGGTAGGAAAAAACATTACCACTACTTTCCATTTTGGGGTACTTTAATTATTACACAAGGTACATATCACAACTCTGAAGCAGTATGGTACAAATCTGTCATCTGCGCTACCCCTGCAAAACATGTGGCCTCTCCAGGTCGGTGGGGAGTGAAGAGCAGGATCTATGGGAGATACACACAGGGCTGCTGCCTGTGTGACAAGGACTAGGATGGGTCAGGGTCAGGCGTGGGTGTCTGAGCCAATGATCATTTACATTGTTCTCTTCCTGTGTGTTTCCTCACATTTCATATAACATCGGACCATTTAAGTAGAACTAACTCAGTTTAATGTCGAATTCCATCAAGTGTCTAGTTCTTACTTTTCTCCTATAACAATTTCCTAGCTATTGAGACAAATGACAAGATAATTATTAATTTTAGAACATTATGGAAGATTTAGCAGTCCCCAGAGTATTTATCAATCGTCCATTCCATTTAATGAATATTTATTGAGCATGCCTATCACATGTAGGTGGCTCTATTAGGCACTAAAAGTACAGCCATAAACACAAAGGTTATGGTCCCTGCCTTCATAAAACTGAAATTCAATAACAAGTCTAAGATTTCAGCTAAAACACAGATTGCACAGACCCATGCACAGTTAAATAAGACAGGTTGCTATTTGGGGAATAATTTTCATATTTAGATCCATTAGAGGAAAATTTCAGAATATCAAAGATAAAACTTTCTGAAGGCTTTCAGTGAGAAATAACAGTTCACTCACAAATGAAGGGTTACTATATTCACTTGAACCACTTCACAAACTTCTGCAAGAAGACAACCTCTCTTAGGGGTGAAGAGAAATCTCTGAAGCTATAATTTTGCACTCATCTGAACAGTCATGTAAATGTGAGTGAAATAAAAATGATCTCAGATATTGAGGCCCTCAAAATATTTGCCAAACTCATCTTAAAAGAAACACTTGACTACTATAATACTAGACTTTCATACCCCAGCTTCAGTAATGGATAGAACAACTAAACTGGAAAAGCAATGAGGAAAGAGAAGACTTAAACACACTGCAGACAAGTTGGATTTAACAACTGTATGCAGAACAGTCCACAAAACAACAGAATGTACACTTTCTCAAGTGCACATGGAATGTTCTCTAGGATAGATATATACATGTTAGTCCACAAAAAAGTCTTCATAAATTGAAAAATATCACACAATATACCTCTTTCAATGACAATGGAATGAAACCAGAAATCAACAGGAAAAAAAATCAAAAGTCAACAAACTGTGAAAATTAAACAATATATACAGTAGTTTATAAAAGTAGCAACAAGGGAACTTAGAAAATATCTCTTTTTTTTAGAGTAAAAGCAATTTATTTTATTTTTAAAATTTTTTTATTGGTTGTTCAAAACATTACAAAGCTCTTGACATATCATATTTCATACATTAGATTCAAGTGGGTTATGAACTCCCATTTTTACCCCAAATATAGATTGCAAAAAAAAAAGAAAATATCTCCAAACAAATGAAAACACAACATACCAAAACTTTTAAGAGTTGCAGTAAAAGCAGTGCTAAGAGGGAAATTTATGGCTATAAACACTTAAATAAAAAATCAGAAAGGCTTCAAATTATCAATTTAACTTTTCACCTTAAGGAACTAGAAATATCAGAACAAACTAAACCCAAAGGGAAGAAAATAATAAGGATTACTAGAGCAGAAATAGGGAGTAGAAAAACATTTTTTAAAAAAGATTAATAAAACCAAGAACTGTTTCTTCTAAAAGGTCAACGAAATTAATAAACTTTTTGTTACAATGACTAAGAAAAAACATACTAAAATAAATGAAATCAAAAGTAAAAGTGGGCACTGACTACTGATTTCTCAAAGAAATAAGAAGGATAACAAAAGTACTTTGAACAATGAGGTACTAAAAAAATTTGGATAATCTAGGTGAAATGGACGAATTCCCAGCAAACACATAACTTACCAAGAGCGAATCAGATATGAAGATATGAGTAGACCTATAGTTAGTGAAAACACTAAATAAGTAATCAAAAACCTCTTAACAAAGAAAATTCCAGAACCTGATGGCTTCATTGCTGAATTCTACCAAATATTTAAAGAAGAATTTAAGCCAATCCTTTCCAAACTCTTTTAAAATATTGAAGAGGAGAGAATACTTCCCAATTCATTCTGTAAGGTGAGGATCACCTTATATCAATGCCAGACAAAAACACTATTAAAAAAAAAACTAAACTAAAAAACTCTAACAGCCAATATCCCTTATGAATATTAATGTGAACATCTTTGATAAAATAGCAAGTAACCAAATATAACAACATATTCAAAGGATTACACACCATGACCAAGTTGGATTTATGCCTGGAATGTAAGAATGTTTCAACATGCAAAAATCAATCAACATAACCTATTACATAAACAAATAAAGAGAAAAAAACCCACGATTGTCTCAATTAATATGTAAAATGTATTTGACACCTTTTTATATCCTTTCATAATAAAAGCAATCAACAAATTAGGGCTAGAAGAAAACTACTTCAGCATAATAAAAGCCATTTATGAATAACTTATAGCTTAAAGATCACATTTAATGATGAAAAACTGAAAACTTCCTCCAAGATCAGGAATAAGGCAAAGAAGACTGCGTTTTGCTACTGCTACTGAACATAGCACTAGAATTCATAGCCAAAGCAATTAGGCAAGGAAAAAGAAAAGACATCCAAATTGGAATAGGAAAGATAAAATTATCTCTGTTCACAGATGATGGATTCCACATTTAAAAAAAAAAATGGCTGGGCACAGTGGGACAAGCCTGTAATCCTAACAGCTCAGAAAAAAAAAAATTAATAAAACCAAGAGCTGGTTCTTCTAAAAGGCAGGAGGATTTCGAGTTCAAAGCCAGCCTTGGCAAAAGTAAGACACTAAGCAACTCAGTGAGACCCTGTCTCTAAATAAAATATAAAATAGGGTTGGGCTGTGGCTCAGTAACCAAGTGCCCCTGAGTTCAATCCCTGGAACCACCCCGCCCTCCACCAGCAATGAATAATCTAAAAAAGAAATTAAGAAAATAATTTATTTTATAATATCATACTCCTTAAATAAATTTAACCAAGAAGGTAAAAGGTTGATACACTGAAAACTATAAAATGTTGCTGAAAGATATGAAAGAAGACACAAATAAGTGTGAAGAAATTCTATATTCATAAATCAGAAAACTTGAGCAATCTATAGATTCAATGCAGTCTCCAAATCCAATGCAATCTCTGTGGATATTTTAACAACAATTTTTTTTAGAAACAGAAAAATCCACTCTAAAGTCCACAGGAATCTCAAGAGAGTCTAAATAGCCAAATTAATCATAGTAAGAACAAAGTTGGAGTTCTCTTGTTTTCTGATTTCAAAACTTACTACAGAGCTATGATAATCAAAAGCATGAAGACAGACATACAGCAGTGGAATGGAGGAGAGAGGCCAGAAGAAAAGTTTTGCCCAGATGTTCAAATTACTTTGACAAGAGTACCAAGACCACCCAGTGGAGAAGCACAGTCTTTTAAGAAATGGCATTGGGAGTGCTGAATAGGCCAAAAAATGAAGTTAGACCTTTTTTATCATATATAAAACAATAATTTAAAATGGAGTAAAGACCTAAACCTAAAACCTAAAACAATAAAACTCTTAGAAAAAAATTCAAGGGAGAAGTTTCATGACATTGAATCAGATAGTAATTTCTTGGCTATAAAACAAAACTCACAGGAAGCAAAAGAAAAAAGTAGATAAATTGGACTTCATTAAAATGAAAAGCTTTTGTGCCCCCAAAAGGCACTGCCAACAAAGTGGAAGAGCAATCAACAAAAGAAAGTATTTCAAATTATATTTTTAATAAGTAGTTAATATCCAAAATGTATAAAGAACTCCCAGAATTCAACAATAAAAGTAAAAATGGGCAAGTATTGGGGTAGGCATTCTCCAAAGGCATTATGCAAATGATCAGTAGGCATGTGACAAAAACAAGTCAACACCACTAATTATTAGATGTGTTCATCAGCTTTTCATTGCTGTGACCAAAATACCTGACATAAACAACTTAAGGGAGAAAAGATGTATTTGGGCCCATAGTTTCAGAGGTCTCAGTCCATGGCCGGCTGTCTCCATTGCTTTGGGTCTGAGATGAAGCAGAATATCCTGGTAAGAAGGCATAGTGGACCTCACGGGAGTTGGGAAGGGGAGAAAGAGAACCAGAGAAAGAGAAAGGAAGAGACCAGGGACAAGATATAGTCCCTGAAGGCATGCTCCCCAGTGACCTGCTTCCTCTAACCATGCCCCTCCTGCCTTGAGTTTCCACCCTCCACCTTCACAATAGCCTGTTCAACTACTAGTGGATTTTCTGCTAATGAGGTCAGAGCCCTCACAATCCAATCACTTTCCACAAGCCCCACTTCTGAACATTACTACACTGGGGACAAAGCCTTCCATACATGAGCTTTTCAGGAACACCCAAGATCCGAAAAAAAGCATTAGGAAAATGCAATTCAGAATCACAACAAAGGCTGTTAATTAAAAAGATAAATAAATGAAAAGCTGGGCAGGGTGGCCCATACTTGTATTCCCAAGGACTCAAGAGGCTGAAACAGGAGGATTACAAGTTCAAGGCCAACAGGGTAACTTAGTAAGACCCTGTCTCAAAATAAAAATTTAAAAACTAAAAAGGCCTGGGGAATAGAGGTCAATGGTAGAGAGCCCTTGGGTTCAATAAAATAACAATAACAATACACACACACAAAAAAAACAAAGTTTGGCAAGGATGTGGAGAAATTGGTTCACTCTTGCATTGCTGGTGGAAACGTTCAACAGTATCTATCGTTGCCATGGAAAATGGTAGGGTGGCCCCTCAGAAAATGAAACAGAAGTATCACATGACCCAACAATTCTATTTCTGGGTATATACTTCAAGGAACCAGAAGAAGAGACTCAAGTACTTGTCCATCTGTGTTCGTAGCAGCATTATTTATAATAGCCCAAAGCAACCCAGGTGTCCACTGATGGGTAAGTGGATAAACAAGATGTATCCTACACATATAATGGAATATTAACCCCCAAAAAGGAAAGGGATTCTGACTCATAGCAGAATCTGGAAGAACCTAAAGGCATTATGCTAAGCAAATCACAACTGTTAGTCCAACTATACCAGCTACCTAGAGTTGTCAGGTTCTTAGACCAACTATAGCAGCTACCTAGAGTAGTCAGGTTCATAGAGAGGAGAAGTGGGGTTGCCAGGGACTAGGAGAGGAGGAAATGGGTTACTTTTTAATTAGTACCGAATTTCAGTTTAGGAAGATGAAAAATTTTCTGAAATGGACCGTAGTGATGGTTTTCCAAGAATGCGAACATACTTAATACTCCTCAACTATACTGGGAAGAAAAGGTGAGAAAATATCTTTTAAATTTTATCATTGTCTACAAATGTAAGGACCCAAAACAACAACAACAACAAAATGACAAAAATATAGAAAATATATACACACAGCACCCACTGAATTACAAAACACTAAATTAAAGGGTAAGAGACATTTAAGACAAAAAGATCAGAAAGGTGGAAGTCAAGAGGATTAAAAAAAACATACGAAGGACATATAAACAACATGATAAAAAGCAAAGTCCAGCGTATCAATTTGAATTTTAAATCTAACAAAAGAGAATTTAGAGCAAAAACATTATAAAGGTAAAAATCAATGGTATACAGATGTTACAACACACCAGGTCAAAAACATAAACTTGGAGGTTTAGCAAAGTTTTTGGAAAATAAGATCAAATTTTTTTTAGGTCACTAACACTACAAGCAATATAAGCAATGATCATCTAGAAAATACAATAGAAAAAAAGCTACTATACACAGCAATAGAAAATCTACAAAGTATCAGTAATGAAAAAAAAAAACAGGTAATATCTCTATGAGAAATGTTTTGAAACCTTATTACAGACATAAACACCTAAATAAATGGAAAAGATATTTTATCTTCATAAATAAAATTATTTTCAGATGAAAAAATACTGATTTTCCCCCAAATCATGCATAAGTTCTACAGTATATCAATTGAAATTATGGGTGTTTTTGAGGACCTCAAATACTAATTTAAAAATATGTGGAGAGGAATAAAGATCCACAAGGAGCTAAATCTAGTTGGAAAGAAAGAATAAAGAAGGGATATTTGCTCTCCCCAAACTTGAGATGTACTTTGGCCCTACAATGAAGGAAGAAGTAATTTAAAAATTTAAAAAGAAAATGTTATGGTACTGTTGCAAAAACAGACAAAGGAAGGAATGGAACAACACAGACCTCAGCTGGGAGGCTGATAGGTGACAAGGTGGCACCACCACTCCCTGGGGAGAGGACACACTGTGCACTGCATGGTGGTGGGAAATGAGTTCACCATCTGAAAAAAAACCCGAATAGATCTGCATCTTACACCACACACACACACACACACACACACACACACACACACACACACATGGGTGCACATACTAAAGACCTCACATTGATGGTAAACTGTCTAGCTAAAGCAGAAACAGGGGGTGACTTCATGTCCCTGATGTAGAGAAGAAATTCTTAAGACACAAAGAGCATACACGAGAAGATGGAGAATTAATTATTTGATTCCATCACAGTCTTTTAATGAAGGACAACCACGGCCAAATTAAAACCATTGTATTGATATTTAGGGGCTGTACAAGAAAGCACTTGCAAATCAACAGGACTTTTAAAAATGGACAAAGAATATATGTCAGTTTACATGAATGGGAATCTGAATGGCTAAAGAAAATATGAAGAATGTCCAAACTCATTAAATGTCAGATAAGAGTAATTTAAACAAATTCACAAGTTGTAACTAGGCATCCATGAGATAAGCAAGCCCTTGGAGGTCAGATGAGACCAAGTGCTGGCAGGTGTCTAGGATCCCATGTGCACTGCTAGTCAGAGCTGCCTGGTACAGCTAGTCACATTCAGTGGCCATTCAAATGTGAATACACTCAATGAACCAGCCATCCCTGACCTGGATATACCTATCTTATAGGAATTTTCTCACACAGGATTCATATTCTAAGTTGCTGTATGTGGTAGCAGAGCATTAAAAGAAATCTTTGTGTGCCCTGGAGGAACAGGTGAGCAAAATGTGAACGGTGCATGCTACAGAATATCTGCAGCTTAAAGTAACCCACCAGATGTCCACTGAGCAATATCAGCAGGTTTTAAAAACATGGTACTAAATTAAAAAGTCAGAAATAGTTTGCCTACTAAAATATAGTGGGACACCAAATCTAGCAAGAATACACAACAGTTGGGTGCAGCTTAACCAGGCTGTGTTCTGAGATGCACTGTTAGGCAATTTTGTCATTAGTGAACATTATGGAGTGCACTTCCACAAACAGAGACAGCTGTGATGACACTGGCGATAGAATCTTCTGGAACTGCCATCCTATGGGTACTGTACTGACTGAAAGGCTATGCAGGGCGTGACTCTACATTTATGCTCTACAGCAGAACCATCGTGTATAGAGAGATGGAAAAGAGAAGGCAAATGGTGAAGGGGCATGAGATGAAAAAGAAATAAAGAGCTAAGGTGCTTTTCTTCTAGAACCCTAAAGATCGGGTGGAAGGAGCTAAGGAATATAATTAGCTCAACCTTCTGCTCCATGATCAATTGAGAATATAGATCAGATATGATCTTTGTACCTGATGGCTGTGCCGTGTAATGGAGAAAGATGGCACGAGGCACAATCAACTGTACACTAAGAAAATACCGAGGGATGTCACCCAAATATAGGGACCATCAGAGACCAGCATCATCAGGAATTCTGAGAAAACAATAGGACATTCTGACTTTTTTATTTGGCATTGAAGAATGGTTATATTTGAATGTATACGTAAGGTACAATGTTATTCATTAGAAAAGTAAACTTCAAGGAGAGTCAGAAAATAGACTATAGAAAATAGCGTTTTCCTTTTGTTGAAGTATTTGCAACAAGAAGGCGATGAGCGAGAGAGTTCTCAGAGGATCTTAAAGTTGAGGCTGAGTCCAGTTACTCCAAAGCCAGTGGAGATCCCACTGTGGGTTCTGTAGCAGGAGAATGACATCCAAGGACAGAAGGTGACTGGGGATGCTCCCGGTGGCCTGCTGATGGGACCCACCAAGGCCATTTGACTAGTGGCTTTAAGAATTCAACTGGGGCTTTCCCGTTTCCTCAAACTTCCATTTGACTGACTAGCAGATGAGAGCTGCTTCTAAGAAATGGTGAGAATAAGTCTGGGAAAATCCCTGGAGGCTGAATTAAGCTCTGTGTGTTCTTGGTTTCTTTCTGCTCTGGTAGCTTTATTAAGTTTCTGTTCCCATCTCCACTCTAAGACATTACAGCCTTTATTTTATGGTTTTCGATTTGCAAATTCAACACTTGCTTTGCACAGTAGGTAGGAAGACCCAGCTTTGAGCAAGGCTGACACCAGATAAGCCACTAGACCAGCAGTTGCCGCAACCGGGCAATTCAGGGAGGTAGATATGGAAGAGCCAGGGTCCTGAGTGCCAGGGCTCAAAGCAAGGTAGGTGGGCACCCCCAGAAAATCCTGGTACTGAAAGCAGAGGAGAGCAAGCACTCTGGATCACGAGGCTCTAATCTAAAGCAGTCAGGTTGCCCTCGATCATGTTCAGTTCTACAATTCAGCAAGCAACAGAAGGAAAGAAGTTAGCTCCGTCACCCCATCTTCTCTCATCACTCGGGTGCGAATACAAATGTAACTGGAATGTTCTTTTCTCCTTGCTCAGTTTCTGTATGCAAAGATTCCTCCACTAGGAACCCACAGCCCTTAAATCCCCTCATCTCACCAGAGGTCCCTACAAACTAACCTCTGATATTTAGACATGTTTCCTGTGTCCTCCTCACCTGATCTCTTTTATCTTTGCTGGTGAAACTGACTGCCAATAGCAGGCACAGCCTCATCCCAGACCTTACGATTGGTAGCGAGTGAGGACATGGGCAATCCAGTGTTTCTACGACAGTTTTCCTCCTGTCTTGTCTCAGGGTGGGTTTGATCAGGAGCTGAAGTTCAGGTTCTTCTTCGCTGTTATTTCAGTATGGAGCACCGCTTGCTGGCGATCCTCCCAGCTCACTTTCCAAGTTGCTCTCTCAGCCCTATTCTCTGTTTGACTACCACTTGTCAAAGGCCTTACGGCACCCACCTATTCAAAATATCACCCCATCACTCATCCAGGGCCGGGACCATGGATCCCCAGGTGACTTCCCCTGTGTCACCTCCTCTCTTGGCTCTTCTCCAAGGGATGGGTTCCAAATCTAGACCACTGACATCTCTTCAGGAAAAAAGGGAAGGGGGAAACAGGTGGGTCTTTGTGGCTCTTGATGGCACCCTGATGTTACCTTTTCTATGTTTACATCCTTCTCCAGTAAGCACCACAAGGGATTTTGGTTATTGATTCCTGCTGTTATGGATGCAGCATGCAGAACATGCCTGGACATCGTAGGTACTTGTTGAATAAATTAATCGAATATATACAACAATAATTCGTTTCTAATAGGTAAATATTCAAGAAGAATATTAGATAAAATTGTTTTTGGCAAACTATTCATTGTTGAATTAACTTTTAAAAATTGTTTTTGTGTTTGTAGACGGACAGCATGCCTTTATTTTATTTGTTTGTTTTTACGTGGTGCTGAAGATCAAACCCAGTACCTCAAGCATGCTAGGCAAGCACTCTGCCACTGAGCCACAGCCCCCTGTTGAATCAACTTTTTTTGTGTGTGTACCAAGGATTGGACTCGGGGCACTTGACTACTGAGCCACATCCCCAGCCCTGTTTTGCATTTTATTTAGATACAGGGTCTCACTGAGTTGCTTATTACCTCACTTCTGCTGAGACTTGCTTTGAACTCCCAATCCTCCTGCTTCAGCCTCCTGAGCCATTGGGATTATAGGCGTGCACCACCACACCCAGTGCTTTAATTATTTTCTTTATTACATATGGCAATTCTCAAATGCAAGGTGCTATACAACCCAGATTATATATTTTATTATTCCTTTTTATAATTGAATTATGTCTTTCTGGTCCAAAAATCTGTATGCTATCTCTATAAGGCTATCCCCATCCTCCACCCCCAGTATCCAGTGAACAGGTAAATTTCAAAAAAGACTGAAATGTTACCGTAAAACAAATATTGTACACAAATAGTCAAATGGTCGTAATTAAACATTTTGCTTTCAACCTAGAAAGAGTTTAAGGAGCTAACTTATTAATTGTAATGCTTTTATACTAGCTTAATTTGTATCAATGTGAAACCTTCAAATGTGATTTTCCCAGATATTTATAGCTTAAATTAATTAAAATTTTCACAGTTCTTTACAGACTATTTTACTTCAGATTTCCCTCACTATTAATTGTTGTGAGAGAATTAACTGAAATATTAATTTTTATAAATCACATTCATTTTTAGGTATTCCTAAAATACATTATTACCCTGAAAGTAAATAACTAGCTGTCTAGATAGTTTCAGACTTTAACCAATTATAAGTACAGAAGAGTATATTTAATTAAAAATGACATAACAGATTATTCTAAGAGTGGGGTATATCCTGCTGCTTGGAAAAGAATAATTTTAATGTAACATATTGTGTTCTAAATGAAACATTTCAGCTGACTTACAAGAAGACAAAGGAACTGAATCTCAGTGGTGTAACTCAGGTGGTGGGTATGTGCTGCATATTTTTCTAAGAAATCATAAAACACAGGACAGAGGTGTCCCTTAATATCGCAGCTATATTTTATCAAATCAGGAAGACTTTAGTTGATTGGATAAGGTCAAGTCTTGTTTGCATGCAGTGATAGAAAAGTCAACCTCAGTGGCCGTCACCGAGATCAAACATTTAGGATAGATTGAAAGAACTCTATTTGCAGCTCACAAGACATACCCAGGGGAGTTGAACAAGTTAAAAAACATTATGAAGAAATAATCAAACATATTTGGAATGTGGAACTTACACCAAACAAATGGCCTGGATGATTGACAAATTCAATGCCAAAGAGAAGAAAATGTGTGTGTGTGAGTGTGTGTGTGTGTGTGGGGGGGTGGTGTGGGTGTGCGTGTTGGGATGCCCAGGGTGCTGGGGAGAACAGTTTCAAATTAAAAGAACCTAAGGAATCATAGATAAAATGTAATACTTGAACTTTGATTTAAAGAAAGAATAACTATACAATCTATTGTTTAAAATATAATTAGAGAACAAAGAAGGAAATTTGTGTGTAGTCTGGATATTAGATAATATTATAGAATTATTAGATTTCTTAGATGTGTTAATAATATTGTGATTCTGTAGTGAAATGCCCTGTGTTTAGAAAATGACCCTGAAGTGTTTAGGGAAGAGTGTCATGAAGTCTGCAATTTATTTTAAAGTAGTTTCAGCAAACACATACAGATACTTGCATATGCACACACCTACCCATATAAGATAAAGTAAAATTAACCTTTTAAAGTTAATAAACATTTTAACATAAAGTAAATTAACATTTTAACATAAAATGTTAGATGGTAGGTATCTGAGTGATGTGAATGTTTATTGTCTTCCAAATTTTCTGTATGTTAGAAAATACTGATAATCAAAAGATGAAGAAAGCAAAAAAAAAAATTTCAAAGTTTCTCAAATGAAAGACAGAACCCTTTAGGATTTTTTTTTTAAGTTATTGGCAGACACAACATCCTTGTTTGTATGTGGTGCTGAGGATCGAACCAGGGCCGCACGCATGCCAGGCGAGCATGCTACTGCTTGAGCCACATCCCCAGCCCCCTTTAGGATTTTTTGAAAAGGACCTAATGAAATTCTTTTTATGAAAGATACAGAACGAAGCTCAAATTTTGAGCTAAACGCAAGGATGAACTGCACTCTACACACAATGCCAATGGCTTATTACTAAATAAAAAGCCAAGAAAATAATGGCAATTATCCCTAAAACCTAGGCAGTGGGTCTTACAATGCCAATTATCTGTGTTTCTAAGTATCATGTGTGCCCTGAGGATAATTAAAGGTGCTAAGTGGCTTAGAGAACTATACAACTTTAAGCTCACAGAGATGAGCTTGTTCTAAATGATTTTCAATGTCAGAGACCTCCAACTTACATAGAAAGGAGTCAAATGGAGTTCTGACTTAGTTCACAACCCGACTATCCTTGTAGGCAGAGGGGCCGAATGGCTGATTTACTGCTTCAGTGATAACACAATACCACAGACTGGGTAAGCACACAGAGATGACTTTACCTGTGTAGGTGTGGACCTCGCCAAGGGTGTGTCTTGGCATCTCTGGGACGGCACAGTAGGTGCAAAGGACTTTGCAGCCCAGGCAGAGAAACAAGCTTCCTGGCAACCTGGCCCACCTGTTAAACACGAGGGTGAAACATGAGCTGAGGAAACACCTGTTAATGTGGTGCATGCCTCTAATCCCAAAGGCTTCAGAGCCTGAGGTTAGGAGGATCCCAAGTTCAAAGGCAGCCTCAGCAACTTAGCAAGACCCTAAGCAACTTAGTGAGATCCCGTCTCAAAATAAAAAGGGCTGGGGATGTGGCTCATTAGTTAAGTGCTCCTGGGTTCAATCCCATGTACCAAAAAAGAAAAAAATATATATATATATGGTTTATGCAACAATTGTGTAATGTGCTATATATAGCCTACATTAGCATGAACAGTTTAAAATTAAATAATTGATGTTCAAGAATTTGAGTTATCCTTGCTATTCACTCTACAATTAAATTCGGTTACCGTTTTCTTTTCCATTTATCTCTTTTAAGAAAACTTTCCTTTCATCCAACTACACTGTATGTTTCTCTTTGTTTTCTCCCCTCACTTTAAATATATCTTTTGTAGATTTGATATGACATCCTGTGGTTCCCAGCAAAGCCTGGAAGCATCAACAAGCACTCAGCCATGGTCCCTCTGTTACGTAGGTGTCATATATATATCTCGGTCCACCTCTGTCTGCAGCTTCATCTTATTCTAAAGCTCCCTGATATAAGGACTGACAGTCAACTCCTTCTCAGGTGCCTAAATGGTCCAGGTCAGCCTTGAACCTCATCATGGGTAATACGCCAAGATCTTTAGGACATTTAGAAAGAGAAAACCTGCGTCGTGATAACACAATACCACAGACTGGGTAAGTCATAAAGAAAACTGTGGAACCAACCCAGATGCCCTTCAATAGATGAATGGATAAAAAAAATGTGGCATCTATACACAATGGAGTACTATGCAGCAATAAAAATGACAAATCATAGAATTTGCAGGGAAATGGATGGCACTAGAGCAGATTATGCTTAGTGAAGCTAGTCAATCCCTAAAAAACAAATACCAAATGTCTTCTTTGATATAATGAGAGCAACTATGAACAGAGCAAGGAGGAAGAGCAGGAAGAAAAGACTAACATTTAACAGAGTCATGAGATGGGAGGGAAAGGGAGAGAAAAGGGAAATTGCATGGAAATGAAGGGAGACCCTCATTGCTATACAAAATTACATATAAGAGGTTGTGAGGGGAATGGGAAAATAAAAAAGGAGAGAAATGAATTACAGTAGATGGGGTAGAGAGAGAAGAAGGGAGGGGAGGGGAGGGGAGGGGGGATAGTACGGGATAGGAAAGGCAGCAGAATACAACAATTACTAATTGGGCATTATGTAAAATTGTGGATGTATAACTGACGTGATTCTGCAATCTGCATTTGGGGTAAAATTGGGAGTTCATAACCCACTTCAATCTAATGTATGAAATATGATATGTCAAGAGCTTTGTAATGTTGTGAACAACCAATAAAAAAAATAAAAAATTAAAAAAAAAAAAAGAAAGAAACGAGGTTCCTTTTGGCTCAGTCTGGCCCAAAGTCAAGGGGCTGCTTCTAGTGATGTTCCCTTTCCTAGCAGAGACCCAGTGGTGCAGGACATCGCATGTACACATGTGTGTACTAACCTCTCTTCCTTTTCTTGCAAAGCTCACAGAATCCAGTCGTAGAGGCTCTGTCTGATCTAGTCCTAATCACTTCCCAAACCCCCCACCCCCAAACACCATGGTCAGATTAGGTTTCCGCCCTCTTCATGCCCACAATGGGAGTTAAATTCCTATGTAATTTTTTGAGGGGTCAGACCAGTTTCAAACCACAGCAGTCTGGACCTGCGGCAACCTGGTGTAAGTACTAGCCTCCAGTTACCTTCAGCTGAGATTAGATGCCCACCTTGCGTCCAAAGCCCACTTTTGATCCAGCTGTGTTCAGGGACCTGGTGCTGAGGTCAGGTTCTTGGGGGTCTCCTCCTCCTTCCCCTCCTTTCTTCTTCTTCCTTGTCTTTAATCTGAAACACAAGTAGAGACCCCTTAAATATCCCTACAGTGACAGGAAGTCAACGTCTTCTGCTATTTTGAGAGGTGAGCTTGGCCCCGGGGAGCGCTGTGCCTTGATAGATCAACATGCTCCCACAGTAGGTGGGGGGTCGGTAATGGAGGCGAAGACCACCTGGAGGAAAGTCCCCCGCCACAGCAACTCATTTCTGCTACGAGGGGATGTCAAAAGTAGAAGCCGGTTAGTCATGTTGAGATGAGCTCTTGCCAGGGAACTTGTCAACTGAGTCATACGAGAAGCATCTGAAGCCAACTTTCCAGAAGTTGCCAGGTCGGCTTCTCTTGGTCAGCAGTGCAGGGAGGCCACACACAGGTGTTCCTGGACTCCCGGGACCGTGGATGAATGGATAAGTCCCGCAGGAAAAACAGGGCCCCGGCCAAGGAGAACAGTCTCTTCTTGTTTCCTTGAAGAATGTCATTTTTTTCCCCCAGGTCCTCACTATGTCAACAACCTAGCGAAAAGAGGACATGACACCCAGGATAAAAGCAAAACATGAAGACTTACTTTATATACCCAATTATGATTTTGCAAATTCTCCGTCTTTATTTGCTAGATGTTTAGACCCAGGGCCTTTTAAAATTGTAGAAGTGTGGTTTCTAACCACCTTCCTTCCTTACCAAGCATCCTCCTCAGTCCCCATTCCTTCTCTCTGGTGTCCCTTCTGGTCACATCTTCTTGGTCTCCCTTCAGGCTCTTCCTCTGATTCCTCTGTGAGCACACCCTTGATCTTTCAGGGAAGCGCTGTGTAGGTGGGGCCAACCATCTTCACAGCCAGCGATTTGAAATCCTGCATGTGTACTTGAAGGCAGAGTTGCTCATGGACAATGGGAAATAAAGTGCATTTTCTAGTGAGTGCTATTTTGTGCTGTGGCTGTTGAATTGGTATAGAATTGGTATAGAATTGGTATAGGGAACAGACTGACAATTTGGGGGAAAAGACTCTGCTGTACAGTAAAATGCACAGACCTTAAGTGTTGTTAGGGCTTACATGAGATGTCCCCCAAAAGCTCATGTGTGGGACAATGCAAGAAGGTTCCTTAATCCAATCAGTGAATTAATCCCCTGATAAGGATTGACTGAGTGGTAACTGAAGTGGTGGGGTATGGCTGGAGGAGGTGGAAATTGGGGCGTGGCTTCGGGTTATATATTTATATCTGGCAAGTGGAGACCTCTCTCTCTGCTTTCTGATCACCATGTGAGCTGCTTCCATCTGCCACACTCTTCCACCATGATGTCCTGCTTCACTTTGGCCCCAGTGAATGGAGTCAGCTGTCCATGGTCTTAGATTCTGAAACTGTGGGCCCCCAAATTAACCTTTCCTCCTGTATAGTTGTGCTGGTTGGGTCTTTTAGTCATAGCAGCAAAAAAGCTGACTAAAACAAGTGTACGTAAAACTCCATGCACACTGGTGTGAGCACCACCCACATCAAATAGCGAACATTTTCAGAACTGTGAAGATTGTACGATGCTTCCTCCTGACTCTGTCACCAGGGATTAGCTTTGCCTGCTGTTAAACTGTAGGTGAACCCATACGGTGGGTACTCACTTGCATCTTGGGTGTATGTGGGATTCGTTCATGTTGTTACATGCAGCTATAGTCAGTGCTTTTTCATTGCTGTGTGGAATTTCATTCATGCAAACACCATCATTTATATTTACATCCTGTTGCTTGGGTGGTTAAAAAATATGTCATTTAAGGAGATTCAAGATGGCGGAGTAGAGAAAGGCTGCATTCCTACCTGCTCTGTGTCTCGGGATTCAAGAAGCAGGAATACTGCTTCTCAGCGAGGTGGGTGAAAGAGGGATTTCACTAAAACTCAATATTGGGCAGTCAGAGTGTATGGAGACTCAGAAATTTGGGTACATTAAACGAGGAAGAAAGACTACATTGGAGTCAAGCCCAGAATGGCAGCAGCAGTGGTCACAGCGCTGGTCAGCGCAGGAGTAGTGGGAGAAGGACACAGAGAAACAGATTTGATACAGGAAAACCTGAGATCAGAAAAGCAGCATGAACATAGCTGATCCAGAGGCTGCGCTGTGCACTGGTGCTAGAAAAGTGTCCTGCGTTCTCTGTTCCCTTTTTGAAATTGTAAACTCTGTTCTACTTTCCTATCATATTTTTTTTCTCTTAATTATGGTTACTTATTGTTTTTGTTATTGGCAATTGCTGACCCCACCATTCCTGTTTTTTTGTTTTTCATTTGTTTTGTTGTGTGTGTGTGTGTGTGTTGCAGATGTCACAGTAGGAACTGGATATTTATTTTAATGTATATTGTTTCTATTGGTTGTTGCTATTGTTTTTTCCCCATATCTATGCTCCAAATGTGGGTTCAACTAATTACATAAAAAAGGCACTATTCAAATGGAAGCCCTAGACTCCAATACAATAATACTGAGTGATTTCAACACACTTCTTTAATTAGATAGGTCAGCTAGACAAACCCAGTAAAGAGACTCTTTGGACATAAAAAAGCATCATAAATCAAATGGACTTAACAGACATCCATAGAATATTTCATCCAACAACAGCTGAATACACCTTCTTCTCAGCGGCTCATGGAATTTTCGCTAAAATAGACCACATTTTAGGTCACAAAACAACTCCTAGCAAATACAAAAAAATTTTTGATATAATTCCTTGCATCTTATCAGATTATAATAGAATGGAATTAGAAATCAACATAACAAAACCCTACAGAAACTATATAAACACATGGAAATGGAAGAATACTCTTTTGTATGATGAATGGGTGATTGAAGAAATCAAGGAAGAAATTAGAAAATTTAAACTCAAATGAGAAGAGTGACACAACACACCAGAACCTCTGGGACACTCTGAAGGCCACTCTAAGAAGGAAGTTTATAGCTGTGAGTGCCTACATAAGGAAATCAGAACCACCTCAAGGAACGTCCTAACGATACATCTCAAGGCCCCTGAAAAAGAAGGAAAAAATATTAAAACTAGCAGAAGGAAGGAAATAATTAAGATCAGAGCCAAAATTAATGAACTTGAGGATTAAAAAAAATACAAAGGATGAAGAAAAGAAAAAAAAATAAGATTAATAAGCTTTTAGCCAAACTAACCAAAAACAAAAGAGAGAAAACCCAATTAATAAAATTAGATATGAAAAAGGAGAAATCACCACAGACATCTGAGAAATCCAGCAGATCATTAGGGACTATGTGGAAAACTTATACCTCAGTAAATTGGAGAATCTAGAAAAATTTATTGAAGAATACGATCTTCTAAAATTGAATCAAGAGAATTTACAAAACTTAAACAGACCAATAACTTGTACTGAGATACAAGAAATAAAAAGCCAAGTGCAGGACCAGATGAATTCTCAGCAGAATTCTACCAAACATATGAAGAACTGAGGCCAATACTCCTCAAACTACTTCATGAACTGTAAAGGGATGGAACACTTCCAAATTCATTCTGTGAAGCCAGGATCCTACTCATACCATAACCAGAAAAGAGAACTACAGATATATGTATGTCCCTGATGAACTTAGATGCAAAAATACTTAACAAAATATTAGCAAACTGTGCTCAACGACATGTTAAGAAGATCATACATCATGCATGATCAAGTTATTTTTATTTCAGATGTGCAAGAGTGATTTAACTTATATGCACATCAATAAAAGTAATTCTTCACATAAATAGAATTAAGGAAAAAAATTAGTCATCTCAATACATCTAGAAAAGGCCATCAAAAACAATTCATGTTAAAAATACTGAAGAAACTAGGGATAGAAAACCTACCTCAACATCATAAAGACGATATATGAAAAAATCAAAGCAAATCTCATAGTAAATGGGGGAAAACTCAATAAAACATTTTCTTTAAAATCTGGGACAAAATAAGGATGTCCACTGTCACCACTCCCATTTAATACAGTGCTAGAAATTCTAGCCAGAACAACTAGGTAACAGAAGAAAATAAGAGGGATAACAATAGGAAAGGAAGAAGTCCAATATCACTCCCATACCCTATGCTTCAAAGATCTAAAAAAACTTCACCAAAAGACTGTTAGAGCTAGTAGACAAATTTGTCAAAGTGGCAGTTTACAAAGTCAACATACAAAAATCAACAGCTTTTCTATACACCAACAATGAACCTGCTGAGAAATAAATCAGGAAAATAATTCCATTCACAATAGTCTCCAGATAGAAAGAAAGAACAAATCCAGGAATAAATCTAAATAAGGAGGTGAAGGACCTCTACAGTGAAAACTATCACAGAATGAAGAAAGAGATAGAAGGAGACCTTCCAGTATCATGGCTCAGCAGAATTAATATTATTAAAATGGCCATAATACCAAAAGCAATATAGAGCTTCAATGCAATCCCCATAAAAATGCCAATGACTTTTTCACAGAACTAGAAAAGGCAGTCCTAAAGTTCATTTGGAAGAATAAAAGACCCCAAATAGTTCAAGCAATTTTAAGCCAAAAAAAGCAATGCCGGAGGCATCACAATACCTGACTTCAAACTATTCTATAGAGGGATAGTAAGAAAAACTGCTTGGTTATTGTCATAAAAACAGACACATAGACCACTGATGAAGAACAGAAGATGCAGAGGAAATCCTATACAGCCACAGTCATCTGATCCTTGACAAAGATGCTAAAAACATAAATTGGAGAAAAGACAACCTTTTAAACAAATGGTGGGAGAAAATTTTTGCTAGATACTCTTCTGACAGAGGATCAATATCTAGAATACATGAAGAACTAAAAAAAAAAAAAAAAAAAAAAAAAAAAAAAAAAAACACCCAAAAAGCCTGGCGTGGTGTCATACGCCTTTAATCCCAGCAGCTCAGGAGGCCGAGACAGGAGGATGGCCAGTTCAAAACCAGCCTCAGCAATTTAGTGAGGTGCTAAGCAACTCAGTGAGACCCTGTCGCCAAATAAAATACAAAATAGGACTGGGGATGTGGCTCTGTTGGAGAGTGCCCCGGCGTTCAATCCCTGGTTACCCCCACACACAAAAAAAAACCACCAAAAATCAAATAATGCAGTTAATAAATGGGTAAATGAAATAAACAGATAATTCTCAAAAGAAGAAATACAATTGACTAACAAATACATGAAAAAATGTTCAACATCATTAGCAGGGAAATGCAAAGCAAAACTGCACTGAGATTTCATCTCACATCTGTCAGAATGGCAGCCAACAAGAATTCAAAATAATAATTTTGGAGAGGATATGGAGAAAAACAACACTTTCACACTGTTGGTGGGATTCTAACTTAGCACAACCACTGTGAAAATCAGTATGGAGTTTTCTCAAAAAAAAAAAAAAAAAACAACAACAAAAAACTAAGCATGGAACCGACATGTGACCCAGATATTCCACTCCTGAAGAATTAAAGTCATCATACTAGAGCGATACATGCATGCCCATGTTTATAGCAGCACAATTCACAATAGCCAAACTATGGAACCAGCCTAGGTGTCCATCGGTGGATGAATGGATAAAGAAAATGTAGCATATATGAACAAAATAAAGTTTTATTCAGCCATCAAGAAAAAATAAATTTTGTCATTTGCAGGAGAATGGATGAAATAGAGATCATTATGTGAAGCGAATTAGGTCAAATTCAGAAGGTCAAGGGTCATATGTTTTCTCTCATACAAGGAAGCTAGAGAGAAAAAAAGGGAAAGAATGATGGGGTGGATCTCACGAAAATCAAAGAGAGATCAGTAGAGGGAAGGGACTAAGGAGTGGGAGATAGGAACGGGGGAAGTGCTGGGGAGTGAAATTGGCCAAATTATAGTGTTATATTGTGTGCATGTATGAATACGTAACAAAACATTCCCATATTTATGTCCAACTGTAATGCACCTATAAAAAATGAGGGAAAATATGTCATTTGTTGGGCATATGCGATTTATGAAAATAGACTTTATTTTTTTAGAGCAGTTATAGATTCACAGCAAACTTCAGGGAAAGTGTAGAGTTCCTACACACTCTTCTTTTTTTGTTATCAATCCCCCACCAGAGTGGTGCATCTGTTACAATCAACAAACCTACCTTGATACATCATTATCATCCAGATGGACTCCTTTATCATTATGGAATGCCCCTCATAATCCCTGATAACTGTTCTCGCTCTGAACTCTGCTGTGTCTGAAATTAATGTTATTCCTGCTTTCTTTTGATGGGTATTATTAGGGTATATGTTTCTTCATCTATTATTTTTCATCTATATGCATCTTTGTATTAAGTGAGTTTTCTGTCTTTTAATTGATATATGTAACCATTGACATTTAAAGTGATTATTAATATAGTTGGATTGATAGCTACCATATTTATTATTGTTTTCTATTCATTGACTTTGTTTTCTGTTCCTATTTTTGAATTCCATTTCTTTCATGCCTTTCAATGGTTCTAATTGAGCATTTAATAGGATTCCATGTTCCCTCCTTTCTTAAAATTAGAACTGTCCTAGAGTTTGCAATATACATTTACAACTAATACAACTCAGCTTTCATTTCTCAGCCATTATTGCTTCTGACATTTCTTCTGTTCCTTTCTCTTCCTTCCCTTTCTTGTTTTCCCATTATGCAAACATTAGCACCTTGTAAATCCTCACAGCTCTTGGATATTATGTTCCTCTCTTTCTTTTTTCTCTTATTTCTCAGTTTCAGAAGTTTCTAATAACATATCCTTAAGCTCAGAAATTCTTTCCTCATCTAGTCCATCAAAGGCATTCTTCACTTTCGTTACAGTGTTTTTATCTCTAGCATTTTTTAAATTCTTTCTTAGAATTTCCTTTTTTCAGGCTACACATCTGTTTTGTGCATGTTGATCTTTTCCATTAGAGTTCCTAGCATATTTATTGTGGTTGTTTTAAATTTCCTTTCTGGTAATTCCACTATTCCTACTGCTGAAGTTCGAATGAGTGTCCACCAAAGAGGACCACTTGTTAAGGCTTGGTTCCTAACCTAGGGCACCTTCAGGAGGTGGAAAACAATGGAAGGAAGTTAGGTCATTGGGGACATGCCCTTGAAGGGATATTGGGACGCTGGCACCTTCCTGTCTTTCTCTTTGCTTTCTGATTGCCATGCAGCCCCCTCCTTCCTATTATGATGTCCTGTGCTGCCACAGGTCCAAACCAACAAAGCCAAGCAACCATGGACTGAAACTACAAGCTGCAATAAACCTTTCTTCCTTTGAAGTTCATTATCTCAGGCATTTTGTCACAGTTACCAAAAGCTGACTAGCATACCTACCATCTATTACTCTGGTTGTGATGTTTGCCCTGTCTTTTCATACTACTTTGTACCTTTTAGTGCCTTTGGAGCAGAGACAGGTTTGAGTTGTCACTGTAGTGTGCCTTGTGTTTTTGTTGTTATGAAAAGTGAGCCATCATATACCAGGTAAAAGGAACTCTAGTTAAGAGTCCTTTAGTGGTGTAATGGTAAATTTTCAGGGGAAGAGATGCATTCTACAATCTGATGAATAGGTCTCAAGTCTTTTGGTGAACCTGTGTACCTGCGGGCTGCAAACTTCACAAACGCTTCTCAGCCCCTCTCCCATCTAAGATGGCACAGGGTGGCTAGCGTGGGCTGGAGTTGGGTATTTTTCTTTCCATAGGATGGCTAGGCTTTAATTTTTTCTGAGGGCAGGCCTTGTTAAGAAGAGAATACTTGGAGTTATTCCCAAATGGTTCCTATCCTGCTACCCCTGTTGTTTTCACAAGGGAAATTTTTCTCCAGTTTCACTCTGAGGACCTAGTATAACTCTTGATGCTCATGCCCACAAAAATGTGGGGTCCCCTTCTGAATGGGGTCCTCCAGAGTCTTTGACTCTCAGGCTTGTCTACACAGAACCTCCAGCAATTTATCAGTTATTGTTTAGGTTTTCCTACCTCAGGCTGGTTCTCTGAGAGCTTCCTGCTCTTTGGTTTGTTGGGGTAAGTTGTGATTCTTTGCATTTGCCTGACTTTCCAATTTAGGGGACAAATGATTTCCCTGTGATCTCACTTCTCTTATGTGCCTAAGAAGAGCTGTTGATTTTTTCAGTTGGTTCATCTGTTTTCTTGTGGATAGACAGTCTGACAGCTTCTCAGCTCTTTATACAATGGACCAGAAACCAGAATTTGTATTTACCAGTTGTTGTTGCCTATAAATGGGATTGTTGGGTTATGGGGTACACATGTAATGAATACTGCCAACAAGTTTTTCTAAGTGGAGGTACCAAAGTGTACTACCTTCAGCGATATGTAGGAGTTCCAGTTGCTCTGCCTCCTTTATTGGTTCTTGGAACTGCCAGTCTTTTTACTGTGCCCATTCTGTTGTGTGTGTCGTAGCATCTCACCGTGTGTGAGACTGACCGTTTTGAGCATATTTTCATTCCATGCTGTATTTCACACTTATTTAAGCCCCTTCACTTTGGACATATCTATCTGAGACTCTTCTTGCTTCCTGAGTTTAGCTCTAGTGTTGTTTGGCTCATAAGCCTTCTTACAAATCTTCTGTCTGTTACTATTATCCTGCTGTGTCCAGTGAATTCTGCTCCATATCCAGGCAACTGAAGCCTGTCTCTGCTCCAACTACCCATGAGAAAAAAAAAAGCCAATGTTTTGTTTTAATAATAACATGCACCCTAAGCTCTTGGGTTCCCATTAGGATAGACTCTTAGAAACCCAGTCAGATCCCCTGGCATGTCCGACTATGCCCAAGTCCTGCAATAAACATAGTTCCATCTTAAGCCGGGCTTTTGGCTACACTTAGGTAAATCACAGGTACAATTAAAAGATTTCAAGTTTTGGTTCTATGGATTTTTATTAAACAGAAAATACCAGGACTAGAAATTGACTCCCCTTGGTCAAGTTTACGGGTTTCTTCTGAAGGTCCATCTGAATTTGCAGACACCCCACCGCACCACATACACCAATCAAAATCTAGCAACCAAGTGACTCTCATCAACTTCTGACATGAAGAGACTGTCATTGTGAAACCACAGGCTGGATAAAGGCCTTTTGATAAAGTTATCTTGTGGTTTTTTTTTTTTTTTCGGCCACTAAATACATCGCTTTGGGGTGAATTTAGTTTTAAGAAGTTAATAAAAATCAGTAATAGAACTGGCTTAATGTAAAATGAGGTTGTTTCCAGTTGCAGTCTCCATACTTGGTCACCCCATTCAACTGAGATTCCCACCCTTTGAACAAACTAAAACCTACCCATTCCCCACAATTATGATAAAAACCATAAACATTACTAACAACATGCAGTGTCTATCAAACGTGAGCTGAAAGGAATAGAGGATACTATGAGTTTTGAACTTAAGCTGACAAAATCTTTTTAAAAGGTTGATTCTTGATTTAAAGACTATTATTGGCAATAAATTGCTCAAATTTCTTCTTGGTAGCATTGAACTAATCCTTAAGTAAAACTGAAAGAACTTGTTTCAAACCGTTAATAGTTGATGGATCTTCCTTCTTTTACTAAGTCTGGAATAAAACCCACACCAATCAATCATTATGCATCTTTGAACCATAGAAAATTGTTTTTTGAAAGGTAAAATTAAACCAAGGGTTTCAGGAGGTCTTTCTCAGCATGTAAATCCTGGCACTGGTTTCCCAAAGTGAGTTTTAAAACAGAGGTTCTCAATAATAACGTGCACCTGGGGATCTGGTTAAGATGAAGATTCTGATGCATTAAGTCTGGGGTGGGGCCTGAGACATCCCATTTTAACAAGAATGATCCCAGATGAGGCCTCATGATTCATGAAGACATAGCAGGGAAAGGCTGAAAGGTGATGCTAACAACGGGAAATGCAGTGCCCAGGGTCACATGACAGTAGGTCAAGTTCAAGTCCTGCCACTTGCCAGCTGCCATCTTGAACACATTTGCACTCTGATTCTGAGCTTGTTTCCTTATCCACTGGATGTGTGTTCATTACCTGCCTTACGTAGCTCAAAATACCGGGTTGGGGGGGGGATTCTTCTCACTTGCAGGTTTGGGTCTCAGTGGAGGCAGATGCAGAAACGCATGATGTGTATGGTACGTGGGGATGCACATGCTTGGAAGTACCTTAAATCTCCCAGTCAGTAGTGGTTCCAATAAATCAAGCACAGGGAGGCAGCAGCTCTGCACACTCATCTAGACGCTGGTCTGGTCCTGAACAGTTGGCATCATGGTGTGCTGGCACATGTCTCAGTTCCAGTAAGGTTTAGTTCCCTTCCCTCACCAAGAAGAGGTGGACAGGACCATGATTTTCCCAATCCCTGGGTCCTGCTCCCGATCTTCAAAGACATAAGATCAATTTCAAACTAACTCTCAGATACATTTGTGTAAATGGTGTATATCCTTTTTCTGAAAGAGTAATCCAGAACATTCACTTACAAACAGAAACTTACATTGCAACAGATGTTTTGCTTTTTGCAAAGGTTCTTGAATTCATTGACAGACCTTTGGCTAAACTGATGAATTAATTTGTTCAGGCCAGATTTCGAAAATCCTCTAATAATTCTTCCCTTTAGACATATTGACTTGATTTTTTGAGCTCTACAGCATGTGGTTTAAACGTTTTAACCTTTACTACTTTAATCAACTCACATTCATTTCAGGCCTGGATGATGACCAACTATTATTGAAAGATAATAGTTAACTGAAAAGCAAAATCTGATTTGTCAGTTAAATAAACCTGGGTATCTAAATAAGTAGAAATCAGTCTGTATCACTGAATTTTGAAATGCTTGGCTGCTTCAGTGTAACCCTTTCTCTTCCAAGGGTAGGTTGAAGATAAATTTCTGGGAATTGCTGCAAAGTTTGGACATGCATTTGGTTGCTATGCTTAGATATGGTTGATTTAGCTAAGCTGTACACAAGCCAGCTCTTAACTACATAAGTAGATTTTATTTGTATGTTAGACTCTTTCATTAATATATGAAGGTTAACTACCAATTTAACATGATTCAAATCAGGATTTAATACAAAATTGAGCTGAACTTTTAAATTTTATTTTGGTTAACCCACTATACTAAACTTGAGATGAACATTGCTTACAATAAATAAGTTTAAGCTCAAGTTTGGTAAAAAGTTTTTTTTTTTAAGTGCTTTATATAAAGCTGTCTGACTGTCTAGAAAACTTTATTTCTAGAGTCCAATTAGCCAAATTTCATGGTTTTTTTTTTTTTGTGTGTGTGTGTGTGGTTAATTCTAACAAGGTCACAAGAAAAATGCAGGGGATTGCTTTTGCTTATAATAAAAATGGATTGAGTCTGTCATTTTCCTGTTTTTTGTAAGCATTTTTATGGTCTAGAATTTACTGAGATTATTGAAGTGAAAAACAATCATAATTTCAAGAAAAAAAATGCCTTCTATTGAAAAAGCCATTTGATTATGACTGTCTCAATCTTAAATATAAAATAAAGGAAAAACACACTTAGAATAGCAGTTTGAGCGTGGATGTGCATCAATGCAGACGCATTTAAAACCCATATACAGAACAGGGTGCCAAAAATAGTCCAATGGAGGAAGAGCTGTCTTTTCAATGCCTTTTCAACAAATGGTCGGGAAATTGAATATCCACATGCAAAAGAGTGAAATTGAACCTTTAGGATCCATTATTACAAATAAAATTAACTCAAAATGGATGAAGGACCAAAAGATAAAAGCTAAAGTTGTAAAATTTTATAATAAAACAGAGGGAAACTTTATGTATTAGACTTGACAATGATTTCTTGAAGATGTCACCAAAAGCATAAACAAGAAAATAAAATGAATTATACTTCAACAAAAGTAAAAAGTTTTGCAAACCAAAGGTCACTACTTAGAAAGTGAAAAGAAAACATTAAAATGGGACAAAGTTTTTGCAGATCATATATCTGAAGAAGGAACAATATCTACAATATATAAGGAATACCTGCAACTCAACAACACAAACAGCTCAATTCAAAAATGGGCAAATGATTGTGGAAATATTGCTCCAAAGAGTACATACAGATAGTTAAAAGCAGAGGAAAAGACACTTAATATCCTTAGCCATTAGGGAAATGAAAATCAAAACCATAATGAGATATCCCTTCACATCATAGAATGGCAATTTTTTAAAAAAAATCATACTAAATGGAGAAAAAAAACTAAAGCCTTTTAGTTTAAATCAGGAATAAGACAAGACTGTCTACTCTCACCACTCCTGTTCAGTATAGTCCTTTTTTTTTTAATAGATTAGTGATGAATCCACACTGCTTTTTTTTAAGAGAGAGAGAGAAAGAAATTTTTTTAATATTTATTTTTTAGTTTTTGGCGGACACAACATCTTTATTTGTATGTGGTGCTGAGGATCGAACCTGGGCCGCACGCATGCCAGGCGAGCACGCTACTGCTTGAGCCACCTCCCCATCCCTCAGCATAGTCCTTGAAACTATATACAGGCAAGAAAAGGAAATCAAAGGGATACAAATAGGAAAAGAAGAAATCAAACGAACTCTATTTGCCAACAATATGATCCTTTATCTAGAAGACCCCAAAAACTCCACCCCAAGACTTCTAGAGCTTATAAATTAGATCAGCAAAGTAGCAGGACACAAGATAACACCCATAAATCAATAGCTTTCCTAGCCTCTAACAGTGATTTAGCCAAGGAAGAATTCAGGAAAACCATCCCATTCCCAGTAACCTCAAAAAAACTAAATACTTGGGAATTAATCTAACCAAGGAGGTAAAAGAGCTCTACAGTGAAAATTATTGAACTCTTGAAGAAAGAAATTGAAGAAGACCTTAGATGGAAAGACATCCCATGTTTTTGGATAGTCAGAATCAATGTGGTCAAAATGGCCACAAAATGAAAGATATTCAGATTCAATGAAATCCCCATCGAAATACAAATGGCATTCTTCACAGAATTAGAAAAAAATAATTCTTAATTTAATTTGGAAGAATAAGAGACCCAGAATAACCAAAGCAATACTATCCAAGAAAAGTGAAGTAGGAGGCATCATAATACCTGATCTAAAATTATAGTCAGAGATGTAGTAACAAAAACAGCATGGTCTTGGCATAAAAATAGATGTGAAGACCAATGGAACAGAATAGAAGACACAGACACAAATCCACAAACTTAAAGCCATCTGATGTTTGACAAAGTTGCCCAAAACATATTGCTGGTAGCAGGCCTTCCCTGGCCCCCGGGGCCCAGCCCCCAGTTCCTTGTTCTGCATGTCAAAGTGGCCAGCTCACAGGGTCGTGATGCAGGTTTGCGGTTTCATGTTTATCTGCCTCAGACATATGTGCCTCTTTGGGAACATCTTGGCCTTCTCGGAGCTTCCTGATAAGGGACGGTCACAGTAACCCAAGAGGAGCAGGTGTTATTTCTCCCCTGTTTTGGCTAAATTTCCACTGCAGTTATAGAAAGTATATAAGGGAACAAACTTTGATAATAAAGCGCACACATGCCTCCTCCTGGATGAAGAACCTTGGTGTCCTGTGTATTTTTTAACCCCACCGTCTCTCGCCGGACTTGGCTCCGTTAGCCGGACGTGGCAACATATCTTGGAGAAAAGACAGACTTTTTAAGAAATGGAGCTGGGGGCTGGGGATGTGGCTCAAGCAGTAGCGCGCTCGCCTGGCATGCGTGCAGCCCGGGTTCGGTCCTCAGCACCACATACAAACAAAGATGTTGTGTCCACCGAAAACTAAAAAAAATATATTAAAAATTCTCTCTCTCTCTCTCCTCTCTCACTCTCTCTTAAAAAAAAAAAGAAAGAAAGAAATGGTGCTGGGAAAACTGGGTATCCAGTTAGACCCTTCTCTTTCACTCTGCACAAAACTCAGCTCAGAATGGATCCAAGACTTAGGAATTGGACCAGAAACTTTACAACTGCTAGGGAAAAAAAAAAAACAAGAGGTCAACATTCCCTCAAATAGGTGCTGGTACTGACTTCCTTAATAAGACCCCCAAAATACAAGAAATAAAACCAAGAATCAGTAGGTGGGATGGGATCAAACTAAAAAGCCTTTGCACAAAGGAAAACGATTAAAAGCATGAAGAGAGAGCCTCCAGAATGGGAGAAAATCTTAGCCAGCTACTCCTCTGATAGGAGATTAATATCCAAAATACACAAAGAACTAAAAAAAAAGAAGTAGCATCAATCAATAAATAAGTATATAAATAAAATAACCCAATCAATAAATAAGCAATAGAACTACATAGAAACTTCTCAAAAAAAAAGAAAGAAGAAAAAAACCACAAATGTCCAACAAATATATTTTAAAAGTTCAACCTCTCTAGCAATCAAGACAATGCAAATCAAAACTACGATAAGATTTCATCTGACTCCAGTCAGAATGGTAATGTACGCTGTTGGTGGCACTGCAGACTAGTACAACCACTCTGGAAAGCAGTATGGAGTTTCCTCCAAAAAACTAGGGATGGAGCCACCATATGACCCAGCTATCCCACTCCTTGTTATTTTTCCAAGGGATCGAAAATGGACATTCTACAGTGATACAGCCTTCTCAATGTTCACGGCATCGAAGTTCACAATAGCTGAATTTTGGAATCAACTCAGATGCCCATCAGTAGATGAATGCATTAAGAATGCATTAAGAGTATACATATATACTCACTTATATATAATGGAGTTCTTCTACTCAGCCATAACAAAAAGAATGGAATTATGGCATTTGCCAGTAAGTAGATGGAAATGAGGAATACCATGCTAAGTAAAATTAGCCAAGCTCAGGCACTCCGAGGTTGAATGTTTTCTCTCATATGCAGAAGCTGGAGTGAATAAAGGAAGAGGAGAGAGAGGGATAGGAAAGCAGAAAGAACCAATTAAATATAAATTAATAGAGTAGAGGAGGAGAAGGTGCTGAGGGCCATTGCCAAGTAGGAATGACACATCGAAATGTCCTTGCCAGTGTACCCCATGTTAAATGGACTTGCCTTGGAAATTCGCTGTGACCTTGCATGTGTGTTTGAGAAAGGTGACCCTGCTCAAGGACCAGGGTGGATCCAGGTTTAGGGTGTATCCTGCAGGTTTTAGGAAGTATCTCACTCCTTGGGTTTAGGGCTTTCCCGGTTTAAGACAAATTTAGGGCGTTCCCGGTTTAAGACCGCGGCAGAACTTGGATTTCCCCAGAACGTGTTTGTACAGGGCCGGTGTGAGTTCGGGAATAAAGAATTGCTGTTTGAATCTACAAGGTGTGAGTGGCTCGTGATATTGTGCCCAGCCAGACTGCAGCAAGAAGGGGAGAGGGGAGGGGGGAATTTCTGTTTAGTTCTATTGCTCATTGATTGATTGGGTTATTTTATTTATATATTTATTGATTGATTGATACTAATTTTTTTTAGCACCATCCTAAGGAAAATAAGCCACACACAATGGACAAGACTTTATGGTTTCACTCTGTGAGTTACCTACAACAGACAGGTTCACAAAGGCAGAAAGGAGGATAGAGGTAGCCAGGGGCTGGGAGAGGGATGTGAAGAATAGGGAAATCTTATTTGATGGGTATAATTCCTATTTTGGACAGCTTTTTTTTTGTTAATGTCCTAGCCAGGCATGGTGGTGCATGCCTGTAATCCCAGTGGCTTGGGAGGCTGAGGCAGGAGGATTGCAAGTCCAAAGCCAGCCTCAGCAACTTAATGAGGCCCTAAGTGACTCAGTGAGACCCTATCTCTAAATAAAATACAAAAAAAAAAAGGTCTGGGGATGTGGTTCAGTGGTTAAGCACCCCTGGATTCACTTCCTAGTACGAAAAAAAAAAAGGTGTTGGAAGTGAATAGTTGGGATGATCGTACACCTAACACCACTCAGTTATATACTTGCAAATGGTTCAAAGGGTCAGTTCTACATGGTGTATATTTTACCACCATTAAGACACACATACACAGATTGGTGGGCTCTGTCCACAGTTTCTGACTCCATGGGTCCCGGATGGAGTGAGATAATTTACATTTCTACCAAGTTCCCAGGTGGTGCTCATGCTGTTGACCTAGAACCCACGCTCAAAGAAGCTTCTCCTAGAACCTGGCTCTCCTCTCCCACAGGAGAAGGCGTTCAAAAGAGGAGTTAAAAAAAAAAAAGATTGTGGGCCCACTCTTGACAGCAGGGAGTCGATTCCTGACACTCGGGGTTGAGAAGGATTCTTCAGTCCTGTCCAGGCTCCACGGGAAAGAGCTCCAGGACAAACACCAAGGTGCAGGAGCACAAATGCCACACGCCTGCCACCCACCTTCATCCTGTTCTTGTGTCCACTGTAGAGTGTGATCTCAGTCTTATACTTGAACTAACCCACAGAGAATCACATGCCTTTGGTGCAAGGCCTCAGCAAAAGTCAAGTCAAGATGGCTCGACCCTTGGGTTGAGTTTTTTGATTGTGGTTTTTTATTTGGGGTGGGGGGGATACGTGGAGGAGGAGAGAAGAGGACTGTAATAAAGAAAGGCACAGGGAGAAAAGCAACAGATTGCAACCATGTTGGAGAAAAGGAAGCAGGAGATAGAAAAGCATATGCAGAGATGCCTTGTGAATTCCTAAGTTAAAAGCAGACTATGGTTGGAGAACTGGGTGGAAGGCTAAGGACTGTGATGGGGAGCGGTTTTGAAGGACCAGCCCTGTTGCTGGCTCAGAATCTCTCAGGCATGGCTTTTCTTAGGCCAAATGCACCAGAAGCCGGCCTTGCATCTGGAATTCCAGAACTCTCCAGGTTTTGAATACGGCCTGGAAGATACATGTGGTCTACAGGCTGCGTTTTTGGCCACCCACAACTTTGGGCCACATTGAGAGGAGTCAGTGAAAGAATCAATCTGCTGAGTCAGAATAAAATTCAACACTTCAAAAAAATGTTATCCAAAGAGGCATTTGGACATGTTGCCATATTCAGCATGCAAGTGGTCCTATTAATAATAAACTCTTTAGACACAAAGGGCATTTTTGTCACACATTGTGTTCCGAGTTATAAATAGAGGATAAAGCAGCTGGAACTGTGAAGTCAGGAGTCCTACATTCTGTTGCTAGCTCATGCACAGGCCTAAGAAAAAGCATTCGCTCCCAATTCAGTTGAGCTTAGCAATATTTATTATGTATCTATGAAGCACTTAGATAAATGGTAAATATGATAATAATTTGGTAAAATAAGACCAAATCCCTGTCTTCAAAGTGTTTAAAATCTAATGAAGGGATAAGGAAATGCAAAAATCTATGAATGCAAGAGAAGGTATTGGAATGATGAGGGCAATACCTGCAAAGCTTTGGCCAAGATTCAACAAAACAGTCAGATGTCAGTTTCTCCATCTTCTGTTAGAATACTCGGAACGTGCAGTTCCCAGCACAAAGTAGGTGAATGAACTATCTGACCAGACCTAAATGGACTGCCAGTGACCTTCTCCACAAAGTATTCACTCTTAATTTTCACGATTACACCAAATATCTACTTCTGTGTCACAAAATCAACGTTAGATTAGTACAGTGCTATCGTGGAAGTCTTTTAGACTTAGGTTTCTCAGAAAGAGGATGAGCAACAACTTTGGTACAATCCACTAAAAAAAAAAAAAAAAAAAAAAAGATAGGGCTGAATTGTGGCTCAGTGGTAGAGTGCTTGCCTAGCATGTGTGAGGCACTGGGTTCGACTCTCAGCACCACATAAAAATAAATGAATAAAATAAAGGTTCATCAACATCTAAAAAAATTTTTAAAAAAAGAGAGGTTTAAACAGAAGAGGTGACTGAGAGAGTCTTGAATACAAATACATAACAGACAAGAATCAGTAGAGTTGAAGGAAATGATTTATCTCTGAAATTCACATTTGCTTCTACCAGAGAAGCAGGAAAAATTTCTTCTGAGAAGAATGTATGAAGAACGATGCATGAACCAGTTGCCAAATTTCTCTTAGCATCCAGTTTGCATTGCACATCCTCTTTGGCAGGCCGACCCTTTTTTGCAGAAGTTCAAGATGGAATGTTCCCGACAATCAAAATCCTCTCCCTGTGCACACTGGAGGGCAATTCCTGCAGCTCAGGCTCCATGTGCTCAGCAATATGGAGCCCATGTTGCGAAGGAACAGCAAAAGGAGTTGGGCGGCTTGGAATTTCTTGGCAGTAGAAAAAAAAATTTTTCTTTAAAGAAGCAACTTCAAGGCAGTGTTCTCAAAAGTTATGGGGGCCTAAAAGTATTTTAGCAATTTTTTTTTTTAACGGAAAAAGCCCAAGACGGATTCATTTATTTCTCTTCTACTGAAGGATGTCATAAATAGGCTATGGCTCTTCAGCTTAAGATGAGAAGTTGAATTTTACTAATTATAGAAGCAAACGTGGGAACACAGCTGGTGAACCTGATGTGGCAAAGAATAAGGGATAAAGCCAAATCAGGTCTTTGGGCAGAACATTCTGACACAATGTTGCAATACAGGATTTTGTGATCTGCCTCATAGTTTTTAAAATATAAATAAATAAATTAGAATGCCTTTCACTCTTCTGGACGAAGTATCAGTACTTCATGAATTACTATTTGACAACTCAATGGAAGCCTTAGTAGCTAACATGATAACATCATGGCTTACCATATCGCTTATTAGGTCATAAGATGACTGACCAAGTGTTCACACCTAAGAGAACTCTAGTTTCTCTGAACTTATATTGGCCTAACTTTTTTATTTCCCTCAAAGCAGACCCTGGAGTAAGGATTTGAGTACAAGAGGTTTATTTAGGAGGGAGAGACAAGAGCGGGGCACGTCAGGGTCTGGTGCAGGAGTACCCCAGGCGGGCCCGATGGAGGTCACGGTGGCAGTCTCTACACCAGGGGGGTCAGCAGAGCCTGCCAGTCGGGGCTGTCTCTGTTTGGCGTGTGCCTTTCTCTGTGTTCATCTGTTTTGGTGAACACACCATTGGTGGGAAAATGACAGAGGAGTTACTCGGGGCGGGAGAAGTCTCCAGTTAGGGGACATCATTAAGTCATAGCCCCTGCAGTTAACCAGACATTGTTTCTGTGACAAAACTCTGAGAAATGCTGCAGGACGCACTGCAAGGTGACCAAGCTCAAGAGTTGGGGGCTGGGGTGTTGCACACCAGTGCAGTCGGTGACCACGAAGGATGTGGGGTTGGAAGGGTTGATTCCCGGCTCTTCTGCCTCTGTGAGTGGGCAGGAGTGGCCTCGTGTGTCCTGAGCCAAACCATGCGGCTCCTGGCAGCTGTGGTGGCTCTCCAGCACCAAAGTGACAAGGACCAGATACCTGTGGAGGCACCAGCAGTACCTGCTACAGTGCTTTGCGTATAAATGTCATGTATCCGTCGCACCTCATGTCAGCTTGTTAAAAACTAGACATAATCGCACACTTAGAGAAAGTATCTGGCATTCCAAGATGTGCAGTGTGTTATTGTCATCACAAAAATGATCATAACAATGACGCATCAATCTAGAAAACAAGAAAAATAAAAGAATGAGCCGTTCTGGTGTTATTAGCCGCCTGCCACTAGAGCGAATACCTGAGATGTCCAGCTTACGAGGATCATGATTAAGAGCTTTCCGTCTGTGGCCACTCTGCTCTGTTGTTTGGTCCTGTGGCCTACCACAGAGGGGACCCTGTGGAGCAGAAAGCCAAAGGGCAGGAGGGAAAGGGACGGAAAGCCCTCTGACTTGGTCAGGGTGCACCCCATGATCCGAGGGCTCCCAGCCCTGAGAGGTCCTCCTCCTCCCAGCAGTGCCACACTGGTGACCGACCCTCTGCCGCAGGGGTGTTGTGGGGGCCGCTCCAGATCCAAACTAGGGCAATTCCCTAATGGGAAGCCGAATTGATTTTATCTTTTCAATAAAAGGATGACATCACTGGGGACTAGCAGCCCTGATGCTGAAGCTGGTAGCCATGGGGTAGACATTTTGGGGGCACAGGCAAAGACTCCTACTTAAAATTTCCTTCTGCCTTGTTGTTTTTTTTGTTTTCTGTTGTTGGTGGTGTTTTATTCCCTGTGGTGCTGGAGATGGAGCCCAGGACCTTGGCCTGCTAGACAAGCACTCTGGCACAGAGCTACGTCCCCAGGTATTTCTGCTTTGGGTCATTGTGCTCCCCAACATCAGTCAGGAAAAGCTCGGAGCCTTGAATCCTGGCTGAGGTAAAAGTGGAGGTCCCCGGGTTACCTGGGCCCCAGGTGATGCTCAGCCCTGTAGGCACAGCAGCAGTCGAATGTAGGCTTTCTCTTCTAAGATGTGGCTTGATCTGACTGACGTTAGCTACTATGGGGAAGATGGAAGGGGTTGGAGAACTATGGGGGTATTTCAGGGATCCAGGTGGGGTTCCAGGGTGGAGACCACACCCAAAATGAGTAGGCAGGACTTGCTGAAGGCTGGAATTGGGAGTGTGAAAGGAAGAGAGAAAACGTCCATGCCTTGGGTGCTGGGTGCCATGGTGCATGCCTGTAATCCCGGCAGCTCAGGAGGCTGATGTTGAGGGCCACAGCCAAGTCTGGATAAGCATGGCATTTTTGCTAGAATGGAGTGGTTGAGAGGTGACACCAGCAAGCCATTGAGATGATGATGATTATGTGAAGCTGTGTATTCAATTGTATATTAGACCCCTGCTGTCCGCCTCAGCCTGCTACTTTGGAGTTCTTCTGGGGAGTTCCCTTTGGTTGGGGAAGTGTCAGAGGAGGGATTTCCAGAGGAGGATTTCTGGTTGGTGTGTGGTGTGTCCCGGGAGAAGGCCGCGTGGGTGGCATTAGCAGGAGTGCGGAGAATAAAGGAGTTTCTGTTTTGAACCTACAAGGCTGTGTGGCGGCTCAGTTATTTTGTGCCCAGCCAGACTGCGGCAGGCTGAGGCAGGAGGATCACAGTTTCAGGGCCAGCCTCAGAAACCTAGGGAGGTCCTAAGCAACTCAGAAAGCTCCGTCTCTTAGTATAATACAAAATGGGCTGGGGATGTGGCTCGGTGGCTGAGCACCCCTGTGTTCAGTCCCCAGTACAAAAAAAAGATTCCTTGGGTTTCCACAAGGTCACTGGGTGATACAGTGCTGACATTTGCTGAAATGGGAAGCCCTGGCTGGGGTGGCGGGAAGGGAACTCGGCCCGTGGACGGTGACGTCCAGCAGGCGGTTTTCCTCAGCGCTCAGGAGCCTATCTCGGTGTCTCAGAGTTCATTACTGGGATGACTTCACTTAGAAGGAGCAGGGCACATATTTTAAATTGCTTGCCATTTGCAGGCTGAATGAAAATGTCCTCCAAAAAAACTCATATGTTCAAGTCCTAGCCCTTAGTTCCTCAAAATGGGACTGCATTTGGAAATAGGACTTTTAAAGAGGTAATTAAGTTTAAGTGAGGTCATTAAGGTGGGCCCTAATCCAATATGAATGGCATCTCTAAAAGAAGATCAGCAGGTACAGTAGCCCACCCCTGTAATCCCAAGTGAGTGGGGAGGCTGGGGCCAGAGGATAGCAAGTTTGAGGCCAGCCTCAGCAACTTAGTCAGGCCCTGTCTCAAAACAAAAAAATAAATAGAGCTGGGAATGGAGCTCAGGAATAAAGCTCCCCTGGGTTTGATCCCCAGTCTCTGAAGAAGAAGGAGGAGGAGGTGACTGAGGCCCAGAGACACAGTGTGAAGGCTGGGGAAGTCTCCGGAGCTGTCTGCTCTTTAGGACACCCAGGTGTGGTACGTGGTTATTGCAGCCCTAACAACCCAGAACCTTCATTTTGGCATTAAAAAAAAAAAGCTAAATGTTTTACCCTAAGATACCTGTTTTCAAGCAAAGTGATAGTTTGTTGAACTGAACTCTGTCTCCTCTCCCCAACACAAAACCAAACAAAACTGACCTCTCGGCGGAATTTTTTACTTTTTCCTCTGAAGGCAAAGCATTCGTTATTGAATAAATATTAGTAAAAATAATCTCTGCCTTTGGGGTTGCGTACTTTCCTAACAATTTCCTTACTTCCCACAGTGACTACTGGGTTGTGTCATTAAAAACCACAGACATACTGGGTCATTACGGAGATTTTCCCTTAACACTAAGCGGAGCCAGGATGCTGTCCTATTTTATGTCACTAAGATTGGAAGCTGACCTCTGCGATTCTGATCTGCACGGCTTCTACTAGAGGTCTAACCGTACAGTCTTTGACTAAATGTTCATATTCTGGAATCTTCTGAGATCATGTGACCTGCGGTATCAGGTTCATAAATACTGAGGAACCAACCAATCACCTCAGGAAGAGAAATCCAAGAATAGAAAACCTGTGTAGGAAACGGGTTATTCCTGACTACAGCCCACATGACCCTTCTCGAGTTTGGATCCTGAATGTCACTCATAGGCCCATGCACTAAAGGCTCGGTCCCCAGGGTGGTGCCATTGGGAGATGTTAAGAAATGGTCCTAGTGGGAGATCTTCAGGTCCCTGGGACCAGGCCTTCTAGGGGATTGTGAATCTGCAGCCTCCTCTGGCCTTCCCGTCCTGACATGAGCGGTTTCGCTCCACCACATGCTCTGGTCATGGTGAGCTGCCTCACCACAGCCCCCCAAAGCAACATGGCCACCAATCATGGGCTGCAGCCTCCAAAACTGTGAGCCGAACTGAATCTTTTCCCTTTATAAGTTGATTTTTCTGGGGGATTTGTTACAGTAACGGGAAGCTGACTCACATAAGCCTCATAGAGAATGTTCGAGGGAGTCTGTCAGGGAGCCGTCTGGAGCAGGGGCACCGAGTGGAGCGTGTCGGAGGGAGAGGCGGGCGCTCTTCTGAATCACCTTGTGCACTTGCGAGTCCTCTCTGATGGAGTGACACTTGTACTGTCCTTGCGGTGAGCCCTTGCTGAAGACCCAGGACCACAGCTGAATGTAAACAGCTCCCCTGAGTGTGATTTTCCAGATGATTCCTAATAACCACTTGCAGTGTATGGGGGTGGGTAGAGGAGAGAGCCCAGATCTGAACGTGCGACACTAATAACCTCTCACGGGGTGTATCTCAGGGTCCACTGTGTCCCCAAGTGTTCATTCACTGCCAGCCTCTGTGACTGTCTGTTATTTCGAGTCCTTGTATTTTATAAAAGGTAGGGTCATTTCTGTCCCTTCCTGAGAGCTTTAATTAAGATGCCAGCTTTCTTACTTTGCCAGAATGTTTGTTCCAGGATCGTCTATTAAATCAAGAGCTGAGGCTGGGGTACGCGCTGCTCATTTTAAACTGTTAATAATCGTCTCACAATGTGAGGAAGCCCTGAGAGGAAACTGCTCCCGCAAAACAGCTGAACCAAGGCTCAGGAATTCCTTGCTCCACCAAATGCATTTTATGACCTTGAGGACACCCTCACTTTGTTTCAGGGTCATTAACTCTCGAATCCACTCTACATACATGATCGGTGAGACTCAGGACCCCCAATGTTCAGGGACATTTTAAACAGGAATTGATTCTCTTTCAGCTCATTTTATTGGCCAGTTATCAATAGCCCTTAGCTCTGGTGCCCTGGGGAGAGAGGAGAGTGAGACTCCAAGCATTCTTGAGCTGATGAACGTGGGGCTACTTTGTGATGAAGCCTGAACTTCCCTTCTCTGATGCCTCTTCTGGTTCCTGAAGGTTCGCCGTCTTTCAGTTTAGATTGCTGGCAGAACATCAGTGGACCCACAGGCCCAGCTGATAAGGTATGGGATGTTTGCCCAGAATGCCCCTAACTGGTCATGTGTCAGTACGACATTTCTGCAACTTCACTGTCTTATCTACAGGCAGATGCAGAGAGTGGTTAGGAATTGCAGATTGTTATTCAAAGATCTACTACAGTGGGACGTGGTGGTGCACACCTGTAATTCCAGTGACTCCGGAGGCTGAGGCAGGAGGATCACAAGTCTGAGGCCAGCCTAGGCAACTTCGTGAGAACTTGGCTCAACATAAATAACAACAACAACAATAATAGAAAGAAAGGGGTATTTCGCACCGTTTATAAAAAAATCAGCTAAGCAGAGTGCAGACGTTAGACAGGCAGGAGGTAAGATTAAAATTTTTTCTTGGAAATCTATTATCATTCCAACTTTTCATCTTTTGGGACCACCGAAGGAGTGAGGTAAGAAAAGTGCCTGTCTCAGGGGAAATAAGAATGAACATTTTTCTTCATTGGAGTAATAGCCAACAGTTTTATTTTCCTAGAAAATCTAAGGAATCAAAATTGACAGAATGGACTCAGGAAAGGATAAAAAAAAAACCCTGGCTAATTGCACTGAAGATGTTAATGTTACCCTAAATGGTAAGGTATATGGGTATTGTCTGTGATGTACCCAGACTTCCCTCCCCCTCCAAATACAGACAATTTTGATGTCTGTGACTAGGCAGAGAATAATCGCACAGAGGCACGCAGCATCAGTCACTCTACCCAGAACCAATAATCCAAGATGGCGTGGTCATGTTCTGTGAGAAGACGTCCATACGTAGAGGTCATTTCTTGACCAACACCTGGAACTTTTGCTTTCTTTTCTTAGACGGGGACTTACTATGTTGCCCAGGCTAGCCTTGAACTCCTGGGATGAAGGGATCCTCCTGCCTCAGCCTCCCAAGTAACTGGAGCTATAGGTGTGTGATACCATTCTGGCTTAACCTGGGTCTTTCTAAAATTAGCCGTAGTAAATGTCACAAAATGAGTTTTTATTTGTGAAAGTAGTAGCCTATTATTGTCGTGGTAAAAGCCATGCATGAGTTCTAGGTGTTGAATTTAAAGGCATTCAAGATGCATGGGTTAGCTAAAAGCTTCTTGTCTTTTTGTTTGTTTAGCTTACTCCGTGAAGGTAAAAGATGTAAAAAATCTGTTCTGATTTTCTGTTTTCTCAAGGGACCTGTCTTATGGTGTCTGCACACTGATGTGAATTGTCGGAAGGCATGAAGGATGGATGGATGGGTGTTTACAAGCCTGTTCTGAGGGGAAGACTGGTGGCACTTACTCCAAGGAAAAAAACATTTTTACAAGTAAATCAGTCAAAATGGCAAACACACGGACAACATCTCAGCTACAGGGATTTCTTCACCCAGGAGACCACATAGATTCTCACTCTCTGGCAAGGTGACCTTGAGAGGAAGTGGCAGCTCAGGAGCCGCTGCCTAACCCTGCCGAAGGCCACGTTTTTGCAGAAACATGAGCTACGAGACGTGTCGAGCTTTATGTCTCTAGGTCTTCAAATCCCTAACTCTATAATTACAACTTTTAAAAACTCTTTATCCAGACAACAAAATTTTACAGAAGTCATGTTCCTTGGCTATCCTTGGCCTTGCTCAGGCAGGGTGGCAGAGTAAGTTCTTCCTAAGAATAACCCCCCGTAGATATTTTTCTGATTATTTTTGTTTCCATTGAGGATATTATCTGTGATGTTGCTTGAAAATCCTTTGTAGCTGCATCGTTGTGACCAATCCAGGTTTGAGGTATAATTCCAGGAAAGCATTTCCTTTCTGGCAAATTAGGAGTCTTCCTTATTTCAGTTGATGAAGGCCATATAACATGTGTTTTCCTTTTCACCTTGGCTGCCCGGAAACATTCCTCTGCTTCAGTAAAGTCAGAAAAAAGAGACCCGTACAAACACATAGAGCACATGTCTCTGCGTCTACCTAGCACAGAGTTGATGGAATATTTAGCAGTTAGTCAGTCAAGCCTCTCCATTTTAAAATCTATATGATTAAATTTGAAATTGCAAACTTTAACTTGTAACTTGTCAAGACATTCAACATGGTTGAGGGTACAGACGACTTGCTAAGACATTAGCTGATACAACAGAGATGGTAATTTTTATGTAAATGTCCATGATTTTGAAGCAAAAGTAATGAGATTTGAAAAATAAAATCTTAATTTGTGTCTGGTTGAAAGAAAATTTTTTATTTGATTTTTCATCTTACATTAATTCTTCCTATGGAAATCAACCTCTTTCTGATTCTGTTTAAAATTATTAGTAGTACATTCTTATATAAATAGTCCTTTTTAATACTAACATTGGTAAATTTAATATGTAATAATAAATAAATATAATCAACATCTTTTTTCTGCTCAGTTGAAAAATTGCTACTTTCCTTGAAAGGTGAAAAACGACCTTTTTTTCTGTGTCATTCCCGTTTCAACTTTTCTGTGTTTTACATTCCGATACCATGTGTCAAACCCACTCAGAGGATGACTGCACATTTATGTAGGAAAGGAGGGACACCCCACCCCCACCCCAATCATAACATTCAATTGGAAAAAAATATCCGTAAGCACCAAGGACACCAGGCAATAACCACTGCAACCTCAGGAAGGTTCTGGTTGTTTGAAGGATCATCGAGTTTATGAAATAGTGAATGCTATGCTTTTTGGGTCTCTATCTTCTGTTGCATTCCCCACTCTTTTCTCCTTTCCTGTTTCATTGGGCATGACACCTATAAGTCTCATTTCCCCAAAGCTCTCTCACCAAATGGTTTCCTATTGGATTTGCACCCCCCTGCCCTGGAAGACACTGGCTAGGGATTGGGGTCTGCCTTCCACCATTTTGTGTGACTATAACAACATACCCGAGGCTGGATACTTTAGTAAAGAGGTTTGTTGGGTTGTGATTCTGGTGATTGAAAAGTCAAAGAGCACGTAGAAGGGGAACTGTCCACAGGCAGAAAGGGCTGGCCTTGCTTTATAATTAGCCACTCTCAAGAGCACCGACCTAGTGGCGGAAGACCTGGCTCAGGCCCTTGAGGCAGCACTAATTCATTAAAGAGGGTGGAGCCCGTCCCTAAGGGACACCTCTTAAGGATCCTACCATGTCCCCAGATCAGCACACTAGGGATCCAGAGTCCAGCACAGGAACTTATGGGGGCCAGGCCACATACAGGTGACAGGTAACCCACACCATACCCAGAGCGGTGGGAAAGGAGTGTGTCCAGAACCTGCAACCCCTTCTAACCCATTTCCTGCCCCTCTGCCACACCCTCGTTGTGCAAACGGAGGTGCTCAGGCATTGTGCTGCACCCCGAGTGCCAGGTTGGTGCCTCTGCCCACGACGTTCTTCCTGGCTGAATTGCTTCCATTTTTTCACTCCGAATCTGTTCCAGCCTTCAAGGCCCAACACTCCTCCTCCACGGAGTCTCCAGGATCTTCCACATGCCACAGGTGGACTTTGGGAGCCCTTTACCTAAAACACCAAACTAGAACGCAAAGCCTGTCTAGTCTGGGCCACCGCTAATTAGTGCTGATCTGGGCCCCTGGCCTAGGCCTGTTTATGAGTTGAAGATCCCCAGAGGCCCGTTCTGACTTTGTCCCCAACCGGTCCTGCATTGACCTACTGGAAGAACATGGACATGTTAAAAATGTCCCAAAGGAAACAATGATGCGTCGTTAACCTGTCTTAAGGGTATTCTGGCACCATTTAAAAAGAAAACATAAACAGAGGAATAATCAGAAATTATCTTTATTTGAAACGTATCACTCTTGCTCAGGGCTAAGACTATGCATGGAAGCCCCAATGTGGTCAAGGAAGAACCACCCAACTGGTTGGAAAATTAATATTAAACAGGTAATAACTGAGAGTTTACCACAAGAACACGGCCTGCCTTCTGTCCTGAGTTGGGATAATCAGAAATGTAACTCTGGTCTCTAGGAATGTGAATGACTATTCAATAGAGTAACAAGCCTCCAGTGAACAAAGAAAACCGTGCAATACTTCCCCTCGGTGCAGAACTTCTAGTGGATCCCCTGCTGCCTGACTCTCGCCCATCCATTCATCATCCAGGGTTCACATCCTGGGGTTCTGCAGCCACGGCTCCAACCCACTGTGGACCCCCGTAGTAGAGACGTCGACAATAACCAGCAAACACGCAAGTGAGAGGTTGATCTGAGATGATGTCATGAAGAAAACAAAGTCAAATCCAGCGATAAGAGATTGAGGAGGGTATGCCCCAGGTGGTCAGGGGGAACCTCTACAAGGAGGTGACTTTGATGCTGAGACTTGAATGGCAAGATAAGAGCCATGGCTCTGCAGAGGGAAGGGCAGAGTTGCTCAGCCCCAGCTTTCTCTCTCCCTCCCTCTCTCTCTCTCTCTCTCTCTTTCTCTCTCTCTCCCCCCTCCCTTCTTTCCTTTCCACTAGGCCCCGCCCCTTAAAGGTCAACACTGACTTTTAACACTTGGGCCTTTGGGGGTCACTTGCAAACCACAGTGCTTGGCTTTCTCCCCCTGACCATCCTGCTTTCCTCATTCAGGCCTGACCAGTGTCCCTGGGGAGCACGTCCTTAATAAATCCCTCACGCGCAATCCTCATCTCAGAGAGGGCTCTGGGGACGCTGACCTTGAGCAAGCGCTTGCTATCCCAGGAACACAGACCTGGAACCTAGCAGCCTCTCCAGCAGCCTCCAGCCAAGATGAGCTTTCCTTGAATTGTCTCCATGCTTCTTGTCAGAAGGCAGAAAGAGCTGGGCTCCGCAGGTACCCCTGGAGTCCTGGGGACAGTCCTCTGGTTTCCTACGAAGTTGTCCTCCTCCTCTGGTGGCAAATGTGGCTGGCTGGCTCCGCATCACTACATTAAACAAGAGCAAGCAGTATCCAATGTTTAGATTTCCTGGAGCCTCTGGCTTGGAGCAGGCTGATGACTCATTCCCGACGAGCCCACAAAGCAGACCTCCAGCCACATGAAGGCCAGGAGCTTCCTGGTGGCTGGGGGGGGGGGTTTCCCTGTTTTATTTTTAATCTGACAGCACAAGCGAAGTTGGCCGCACCAATTAAAAGCAGTGAAGAGTTAATGTTCAGAACAGCCCCCCTGCCAACGGCAGCCTGGAAGTCATCAGGGCCATTTCATCTCCCAGAAGATTCATGGCCGGGCTAACCCGAGCCTTTCATGTGGGCCTCCGCCACAGTCCTCAGTACACCCACAGAAGGAATCTGGAGTTGGTGGGTACGACACAGTGCCATCCGCCTGGATCTGTGCAACGCAAGGGACGCTTCAGGCAGAAGGGTTCACGGCAGAGTCAGGCAGCCCTTGTCGCGGGGAGCTGTGAAGACAGTCACAGTTGGTGACAAGACTACCACTTTGCAGCCACCCACTGCTTTTTTTTTTTGTCTTTGCTCAGCTCCTGCCAAACCCCTCGTTCGCCAACACATAGTCCCTCTTCCACTTCTGTCGCTGATGTTTTCTCAAGCTCCGTCCCAAAAGCCTCCGTTTCCCCTTCAAAACTCGTCCCTCAAGAATTATTACCCCAGCCGCAGAAATTGCAAGCTGTCGAGTCACCCCCAGCATGCAGAAAGCCTGCAAACAAAGTTGGAGGGTGCAGCCCAACCCCGCCTGGCCCCAGGGCAGCAGCAGATGCACTGAAATCGAGAGTGTGTTCTGTGTGTGCGTGAACTTTTACAGAATGCTACAGAGAACTGGATTTAGACGGTGCAACCCTTCTATTTTCAGGACAGTGTATTTTTAGCTGAGGGGGGTTTTCAGAGGAAAGACATATCTTTATTTAGGTTTAAAGGGTATCATGCCTGTCGAAAGCAATTAAATAGTACACAGAGCCCTCAAAGAAATGTCCAAACTTGGTCTGGACGTGATTTGGGTTTTTGAACGAATATCAACTTGACAAAAGTTCCTTGTTTAAGAAATACATCCCAAAACGTGACTTCTGAAAAAAAAATGGAAGTTATTGGCTGCTCTGATTTAAAATGACTTCTTCTAGTTGTTGATTTAGAGATGTCATTTGCCATGTAATATCAAGTGACTTCACAGACTACAGAGCATGTAACGGCTGTGTGGAAGGGAGCCTTTAATGAGCCTTGAGTGAGGAAGACTTTATTTAACCTGTATATAGGAAGAGGTGCTGGTTGTGGCCCAGGAACCTCATATTTAAATGACAGATTTAAGAAACCGTGTGATAATTCTATAACACTGGACCAGGGTCGACATCAAGGACTAATTGTTGCTCCCATAGTCAATATACTCCATGGTGAATATTTCTTATTTCTATTATTTCTCTTTATGCTATCAAGTCCAACCAAGGCAAATTACTAGTCTGGTTGTCTATTGCAGTAAACCAACTATCCCAAACTCAGTGACATAAAACTGACCCCTTGCGCTCACGGATTCTGCGGGCTGAGAATTTGGAAGGGGCACAGTAGAGGCGGTGCGTCTCTGTTCCATGTTGTCTGGGGTCTCACCCAGCTGGGGCGGGAGGATTCTCTTTGTAAACAGCTTCTTCACTCACACATCTGGCTCCTGGGCTGGGGGGCTCACTGGGCCTGGTGACCGAGACACCTACCACTTTGTGGTCTTTCCCTGTGGCTTGGGCTCTTCACAGCAAGTCTGATCAGTTCCCAGGGAAAGCATCCTCCGGGAACATTCTAGGAGCCAGCATTCCACGAGGACCAGGAGGAAGCCGTGGGGTCTTTTGTGACGTAGTCTCTGATGCCATATAGAGTCACCTCCGTCGTACTTACGGGCTCCAGCACTCATAAGTCACCCAGATCAAAGGGAAGGAGTTACTGAGAATGGGGGGGGGGTCAAAGGATTTGTGGCCGAATTTTAAAACCACCACTATTAACGATTTTTTGTAAGATGGAACAAATATGAGTTGGATTTTCACACCTGATTTCCTCCATTCTTAGAAGGTACTCAACCTCTTCCATCCCTGCACAAATCCAGGGAGTGATCGCTGAGAGATAGGCACCAGCTCATGTTGGGGTGCCTCTGGGATTCATGAACCCCTCACTGATTCTAATCTGCTTCCTCTAAAAATCCACGTTCACAGCTTTATCAGAATATAATTTTTGTGATAAGATATATATATGGAAATGGTGCAATCTGAGACATTTCGACACAGGTGCATACCCCTGGAACCATCAGCACCAAGAAGAGAATGAATATGTCCAGCACCTCCCACAAAGGTTCCCCATGCCCAGGGCCTCCTCTCACTCCTCCACCCTCCTCACCCCCAGGGAGCTCCCAGTTGATCTGCTTCCTGTTATTAAAGATTAGTGTGCATCTTCTGGAGGTTATATCAATGGAATCACAGTGTACCCTCTTTTTATCTGACTTCTTTCACTTGGCATAATTATTTTGAGATTTATCCATACTGCCTGTAGTATCAACCCAATTCCTTTTATCGATGAACAATATTCCATTGTGTTGAAATCCCGAATTACTTTTTATCCATTTATTGCTTTCTCCTCTTCCTCTCCCTCCTTTCCTGGTGTGGGGTGAGGGGTGGTTCTGGGGATGGAGCCCAGGGCCTCACACACTCCGGGAAAGTGTTCTGCCACTGAGCCCCGCCCTGAGTCCTCCTTCCACTTTTTTTTTTAAATATATAGATATATTTTTAGTTGTAGTTGGACACAGTACCTTTATTTTATTTATTTTTATGCGATGTTGAGGATTGAACCTAGGGCCTTGCACGTGCTAGGCTAGCGCTCTACCACTGAGCCGCCACCCTGGCCCCTTCTTCTGCTTTTAAACTACCTTCACAGCCTTTTTGAGGCAGGAGGACTCTTCTGGTGCAGGTGGAGTTGTGCCCAATGAAGTTCCGCTGGGTGGGCCACCTACTGAATCATGCCTCCATACCTGGCCCTCCTCCCTGGCTCAGCTGGAATTCCGAATCTTCCCCCCTGGGGACACCTGTAGGAGACAGGACAGACATTCTTTAAACCCTCAGGAATTTCCTTTTCCTTTAAAGAAAGCGCAGTGGAATTCCAGGTCGGGGTTCTGTGGGATGGAATTTCTCTGCAGCGAGCACTTCTCTTGCACATACTGTCCCCGCCTGCCGTCAGTCAGTTGAGGTGAGAGCCACCGAAGCAGGTAAAGGGCACTCTGGGCCCTGGCTTCGCCATCTGCCACCCATCTGCCATCTCTAAACACATCATCCACTTCTACACCAGCTGCAGGAGCAGGTCCATTTACCCAGGGACCACTCTAGACATGAGGAGCATTGAGGACAGGGTGGTCCTTTAAGCCACACTGGGTGGCCTTCCTTTTTCAGTGTCATTGTTGCTGTTCTCCAGCCACGCCCCAGCCTCCTCCGGGGCCTTCCTGCCCCACTATGATCTGCCCAGGAGCACCCCCACACAGGAGTCAGGGATCCTTCTAGAAGCACATCAGGCATGGGCACACCCTACCCAGAACATGCCAATGGCTTCTACTGCAATTGGAGTCAAACCTAAGGCCCCTACAACGTCTCCCGGTCCATCCAACCTGCCCTATACCTCTCAGACCTTGTCACTCACCTGGCTGCCCCTTAGAACTGGCCAGTTGTCCAGGGCCCTGAACTTGGACGGTGCCACACGCGCTCTGCTGTGGTTACGGGAAGTTATTAACCATTTTTGAATGAGGGGCCCTACGTGCTCACTTCATTTGCATTTTGCGCTGGGCCTTGAAAACCAGAGTGGCTTCTGCCTCCAGCCACGTGAGCTTGGAGTCTGTCCTTAGAGGGACCAGGCACGCTCCTGCGTCAGGCATCGGTGGCTGTTGCTCCGTCCCTCTGCCAAGGGAGCTCCTGAGAGGTGTGCACATGTCTGCCTCTTAAGAGTCAAAATTAAATGACTCCCCAGCAGAGAAACTTCTCTGACCACCACATCCAGGGTCTCCGTGTCCCCTCGACGGTCATCTCAGACAGTGAGCCTTCCTTCCAGACACCTGTCTCCGCCTGGCTTTGTGCTATGCTGATGCTATGCTGATGCTCCCTGAGTTAGGCGAGATTATGTCCCAATAAACTAGTCCAGGAGAGCAACAGAGTGTTTGAACCTTCACCCGCCCAACGCACAAAGCCTAAGCCACCCACTCCTGGCAAGTTGAAGACCTGCAGAACAGTAACCAACCTGCAGTTGATTCTCCCTTCCTCCACGTCAGCTCCTTGAGAACAAGGACGTCAGGCTTGTTCCTTTCTGTCCCCATGGCCTGGGATATTTCTGGGCACATAGATGGTCCTCAACACATTTTGGTGGAGTTAATTTTTTTTTTTCTTCAGTCATAGGATCCTACCCGGAGCACATTGGAATCCCATGAACTTGGTTTTGAGAAAAGTTCATGGCCGTTTGAAGACAGTGTTTTCTGTTAATGGTGGTTACCGGATTTTTCTCAGACGTCCATAAATTCCTCTTCACCTTCCTCCCTTTGGCTTTCTGCTCCCCTCCTTGGTTTTTCAACGCCTCTAGTTCTGTTTTGAACATTCCACGTATGGAAACGAGGAAATTAGGGTTTTTTTTAAAACCTTCAATGGAAACACAAGATAAAGCATAGGAAGTACCGACAGGACCCTCGGGTCACCTTGAAGTGGAGCATCTGAGCTGGAGGTCTTGGCACCCGCCCAGCTCCCCTGACCGTCAGCCCCAGTCCCTGTGCCCACGGGCACCAGAGCAGGATGTGAGACCCAGAGGCACCTTGGAGATCATCAAGCCCAAGAAGAAGACAAGGAAGAAAATGAAATGAACTGAAAAAGAACAGAGAAGGAGGGGGAGGAGAATGGAAAGATAAAGGAAAAAGGTGCCTGGAATTATTCCGGCTCCTGGCGAGGACATCAATTTCTTCAGTGATTTCTTCATCAATTTTTAAGTGATTTTTTTCTACCGTAGCTCATAGAGTAATTATAATCTTTTGTTCTTGACCCAACTCTCCTTGTTGGTAGGCCCCCCTCCTGGGTTTCTATGTAGATTTGTTTGTTTGTATTGATTTTGTCAACTCCCGGGAACAATGACAACACAGTGGCTCCCTCCTGTGGCCCTGCCCTCCTGGCTCCAAGCCTCCCAAGCCCCGCGGGAGCCACCCTCCTGAGTCTCCCCTCCCCGGGGCTTTTAAATGGATCCCTTTTATGAAATATGTGACCTTCCTTCTCAGAAAAGCATATTGGTAAGTGTGAGCTGTTTTTAGCCGTGTCCACAGGTGTCACGTTGCAGGTGATCTTTCTGGATTTGCCCAGAAAGGGGAGCTGAGCCGGTACCAGGACCCCACCTCTGCGCCTCACTTAGAGTGGAGACAGCTCGCACCTTTAGCTGACTCGGGCCCTGAGGTGACCCAGTGCACAGGCACCACGGAGGGCCATCGCCACTCCCCCTGGCACAGGGGAGCTGAAGCAGGGAGCGACACGCCTCTTCCTGGATTTGCTTTTCCTGGACACCCCACCTGGGTTCCGAGCTGGGAGCTTCCAGCCACCCACTTCGTGGGGCTGCTGGCTCCCCCCCTGTCCAAACACAGGGCTTCCTGCCACCACGTGGCTGCGGATGGGGAGCTTCGAGTTTTTAATTTCCTAATGAGAACCACTGTAGACCTGGAAAACAGCTGTTATCCCAGGGGCCACGACACAACGTAATTCAATTGCGCGCCTTTCTGATTTCTGTCTTGTCCTTTGCAGTTTCCCACAAATCCAAAACACGTCTCCCCGCTCACTCTTCCTATCGCCACCCTCACGAGAGTCAGCACTGGGGGGACTCTCCCAACATGGAATGCTTTCTCCTCCCCCAATCCCAAGTGGGAAGTGACCGGATGTGGAGGGTCTCCTGCGTCTGTGATGGAAAGGACTCCGGGGCCATCAAGATGACCCAGTCTTGGGTAGGGTTCCCTCTTCCTCCTCTGACTCTGTTCTGATGAGCCGTTTGGAAAAGCGAAGGCTGAGGGGTCACAGTGGAAGAACCTGGGTATTTGGAGCCAGGGGAAAAGAAGAAATCTCTCCCTGTCACTGACCTGTTGTGTGACCTTGGACTTCACAGGGTCCTCGTTTGCTGGTTAAGATGAAGACAGACACCTCCTTCATGGGGCACGGAGAAGATGAACGGGGCTGGCATAGGTCACACGGCCGGTATGCAGGGTACAGCATGGCGCTCATGTCCTCGCCCTGAGCCCACTGCAGCCCCCCAGAATCACCACGCTCTCTCTCCACTCAGATCCGTCACCCTCCAGGAACAGATGAATCATCCCACACCAGCATTTTGTATATATCACATTTCCTTGCCTCCCTAACCAAGCCCACACCCCTAAACAACAACAGAACCTTCTGCGGTTTCCCAATGCCTTCAAGATGTCCAAGTCCCTGAAGTGGCCATTTAAGTTGAGCACTATTTAGAATCCATTCACCCCTGGCAGTGACCTCTCATCACTCCTGCCCCAGATCCTGACACCAGGTCAACTCATCCCTCTCTGAATGTGCGGAGTTCGTGCCAGGCTGGTCTCACCTCAGTGACCCACTTTCATGCATTCCCCTGTGCAGACTGCCCACCCCTCCTTGGCATGGGGAGACATTCCACCCCTTGTTTGAGGGGTGGCCCAAGCCCCGCCTCTCCACCCTGCCCACTTCTCTTCCCAGTGGCTGTTTAGTGCACCCTACCTGGCTTTGTCACCAGTCGCATGTGGGTGTGGCAGCCAGCACCCTGCAGAGGGACTGTAGAAAATGTTCAGAAGCACCACAGTAATGACTGCAAGCAAAAGTCGACTCCCCGTGACACTCCCGTGGAGAAACACCTCCATAACTGATTGGAACTCAACTCAGAATAATTGGCTTCCGTCCAAATTTAAAATATCAATAGGCAGGTTGGAGGGATCCAGTCGGGGGTTGGGTACTGCTGTTGGGGTGTGTGTTCATGGTTTAGCTTCTCTGCAGCCCAAGGGGAAAAGGGTCACCTCCACTCCCTGGTCCTTGGCTACTCTCAGCAGACCCAGCACCCCAAATCACACTGGGATTCAGGGAAGATCATGGAACAGACAAGGAGCCTGATCGTTGTTGACCAGCTTCCTCCCTTGAACTTCTCCCAGACTCTACACAGTTGAATCTTGGAATCAAACTTGCCAAGGGAAGTTGTCTGCGCAGGGCTTCCTGGGAGCTGGGGGAGGCTGTTCTGGCTGCGTTGGCAGTTAGATGACATGAAGGAAGGGGCTCTGTTTAAGCTCTAAACGTGGCTGTTTAGATTCCAGGCATTCTCACTACGAGTTACACCTAAACCTGTACTTGGACAAAGACCCAAAGATTATGCCTTAGTGCCATACCCCAAATATTTGGGGCTCTGTCAGATTGAAGTTTGGCCAGTCTCCACGTGCAATGGTGTAGCCTGAAGAGCACTGAAATTGAGGCAATTAAACACTGATACTTTGAATCCCTGTTCTTGAAAAGGCTGTTAGTTGGTGTCCGTTTTTCTGCGTAGCGGAAGGAGTTTTAAGTCTGACGTCTAAGAAGGAACACGTTCACCCAGGTTGGTAGAGGCCCATCTCTTCACGGTACAGAAGGTTGCCGGAAGTCTCAGGAGAAAGTTTCCACTGAGACTTCACAGGTGTATCCCTCCCAGTTTAGAGACAGGAAACCTGTTGTCACAGAGCCACAGTAGCCCCTGCAGTGGTGGAAGGGAGCCAGCCTGGCCTAGCAATCAAAAGATCGAGAACCAGCATGGTGTCCAGTTAAAGACGGCAGGTGGAACAGAGGCATTGGGCTTAGCAAGCAACCCATCCAGAGGGAGGCCATCAGAAGCCTTGGGAAGATTCGAGACCAATGAAACTGATTACATCCCACGTGGGTTGAGAGGAGATTGCAAGCTGGGCAAGGGTTTAACGGGGAATTCATAAGTGCATGGGACGCTAAGCAAAGGAAGGAGGTATAGAAGCTCAGTATCACCTGCAGGAGAGAGCTAAACATTATTCAGGAAAGGAGAAGTGTCCATCACACGCTGAGCAGGTCTGCCTTCTGGGCCAGTTGTAGGGCCAGTGTCACGTAGATACAAAACGTCTGTCTCTCCAATTGCTATTCTTAGAGGATGGAGAGGTGGTGGTAAGTGTGCATGGGTGTGGCGAGGCTGAGAGGAGAGAGGGGCATAATTTTCTTCTGAATTGGAAAATCAATGGGTGATGTCTAAGTGTGAAATATCAGAGGAGACTATTTTATTTAAACATATGGAAGCTGCTTCTGGGGAAAGTGAGATGGAAAGAACTGTCTCCGCCCCTCCCCCAAAAAGCTATATGGAAGGAAAGAGAAGGGCCCCTGGTGTCCACCAGGAATTAGTTCTGGGATCCCCAGAGGATTCCAAAATCCATGGATTTCACAGTGGTGAAATATGCACCTACACTTTAAATCATCTCTAGGTTACTTTCAGTACCTGACTCAAGGTCAAAGCTATGGAGACACTTAACCCATCCCATACAGACATGATTTTCTGGATTCTTTTTATCCGTGGGTTGTTTGAATCCATGGATCTGGACCCAGTGTATCAGAGGGATGACTGTGCAGACTCAGCGGCTTTAACAAAAAGACATCAAAATACAGCGGCCTCAGTGAGTCCCGCACAGGTTTCTTTCGTTTGCTATGTTCAGAAAGAAGCGATCCGAGGTGGAAAGGCACCTTTTATGATCCTCAAAATGGGGCTTCCACTTCTGGAATCCAGACAGCCCTTCTGGTTCTTGTCAGTCCAGTTGGGGGAAGGGCCAGCAGAGCCCATGTGCTCGCCTGGCAGGAATGCGTCCCAGAAGGGGGCACATGCCACTGGCCAGCACATGGGCACAGGACCCACAGGCTGCAAGGGGGCCTCGGCAGTCTGGGTCCAGCTGTTGGCCATGTCCTCACTGAGATCCTGCTGTCCTGCTACTCATGGTGACCATCGATGCTGGTACTTGACCAATCATCTCTGTCAAATCAGCAGAATTATTTGCTTCTTTCAACCAGGAAAACTTGTTTCAATTTAAATAAAACCTAAACATAAGAAAAGGTCCTTAAAGATCATCTTTTGAACTATTAAATAGATTACTGAAACCGAGATGCAAAGGTTCTGAAAAGGAATACATCTATCACCAGGAGGGTCAGCCCATGGGGTGGGGGCCGGAGGCCCAGGCACTTTTGGTGCTATACCTCAGGAACCATCATTTGGGGACACAGAGTGACTTTTCCGGTGTGGGTGTGTTATACATGCTGCAAATACTCACGAGTATCCCTGCAAGCCTATAATTTTAGGGTAAATGTTTCCAGAAAAATTTGTTAGACAGACTCTGAGATGGGGGTGAGGGTGTAGGAGGTGCTTGGGGGGCACTCGTGAGATCAACACCCGCGGGCACAGGGAAGGACACAGGATTGAGCAGTGGGGGAGGCAGAGTTCTGGAGGGGGAACCTCAGGGGCCCCGTGGCAGAGGGGGCCAGACCTTTCTATACCAGCACTGATCAGTCTTTACATGCAAACTGCCCCCCGGGATTGCAACCTGGAGGTGCAACCTCAGATGCAGCCGCTGCTGCCAGCCTGGTTCGTTCCTAGGGGCCCGACAAGTAGGGCCTGTCTTCAGGAGAACTCCCAGCAGCTCAGAGAGCAAGTCCGCCACTCTCCAGGTGACACATCACAACATCTACTCTGAGTCCAAGCAGCGCCTCTGGGTCTCTGTGAAGTCCATCACTTGAACCTGGACTCCAGCAGCCGCAGCTCTTGAGCTTCTCTTCAGGGCTGTTCGGTGGAGGCTGTCTCAACGGAGCAGGGGGTGGGGGGGCTGCAGCATGCACAGGTGCGATAGAGCTGAGGTTGCATTTTTACTCAAGGTTGGCTTCGGGGCAGAGGCTGAGAGCTAAAGGAAGGAGGACTTAGAATACAGGCCGAACAGAAAAGAACTACCTCATGCTTGATTGTCACCTTAGTCTTGTGCTAAGTCGGCATTTGTTGGGTAACAGATAAAGGACCCTAATTAAGAATTTGGGCTCCAGAATGAAATTAAGACAAGGACTTCAAATAGTCCTATTTCTGTCTGCCCCAGAGGGTTTGTTCCTGCCCTGGGTGGAGAAATGAGTGGGTAAGGCAGGGGGTCTGTCGAAAAGACTTCCACGGTCACTTCCTCCCTTCATTTGACAAACCCAGCAACCGAACACCTTCAGAGTCATACTATGTGAAGGAGCTCTGTCCCGCGGTCCCCACCTAATGGAGGGCAGCCTCGGTCATTTCTGTGAACTATCCTGTGTTCAAATGTGGTTGACCACATCAAATATCTCTGGCCAGGTGCTTGTCAGAGCACCTGAAAAGACAAGGGAATGGGGGGTCAGGGGTCACATAGCATTTTTTGTGCTAACCTGCCAAAAAGTATTTGAGCATATGTGCCAGAATCTGGCCTGAGACTTGCTTTCACTTAAACATACCTCCTGGGGCTGGGGTTGGGGCTCAGTGGTAGAGCGCTTGCCTAGTATGTGTGAGACATATAAATAAATTAAATATAGGTCCATTGACAACTAAAAAATAGTTCAAAAAATAAAATAAAATAGATATATGTTCTGGTGACAAGATGGTGTGGGAGAGGGGATGCAGATATCTACTGCAATCCAACTGCTTTAGGCTGCTGGTATTCTTGTAAAGAATTTGATACTGGTGAACTGCGAAATTAAAGACTCAGAATGAACAGTAACTCACCTTATTGCTAAGAAGCAATAATACCTAAAAAAATTATTAATAACATATTGATTGATTATGAAATTAGAAATTCAGCACATGATATATGATAACGCTAGAAAACTAAACTTAACCTGATTATTCTGTCATTTTTTTCCTTGTGCCACTTAAATGGTATCTGCTTCTAAGTTGGCCTTGGGTGGCTCAGCATATGTGTCAATCTGTGGAACAAAGAATTCCATGCACCTGTGTTGGAGTCTGTAAACAAGTCAGGATAGCGCCTGGCAAATGTTAGAGTTTGTAAACAAGTCTGGATGGCGCCTGGCATTTTGCCAGAGGGAGTGGTTAATGTTAAGGTCTGTAAACAAGTCTGGGTGGCGCCTGGCAAAATGCCAGAGGGAGTGGTTTGTGAAGTAACGCCAGCGAGCCATTAAGTGTAGAGATTCCTTATTGGCTGACTGCTGTATCTAGTTTATGTTAATTAAGATAAGCTGTGTGGAATGTATAAATACCTCTCCTGTCCTACAATAAATGGCTCCCACTCCTGCTGTATCAATGTACACAAGTTGTTCGTCACCCCCCGGTTATTTTGCTGCAGCCAGACTGCGGCACACCTGATGATCTGTGGCATGGCTCTAAGTATGAAAATCTGGAAGATTCTAATGGGAAAACATACAGAAAAGTAAATCCCGAGTCTTGCTTTGTGGTTGGAGGAGGAGCAGCTGGAGCAATGCAGTTAGACAATGCAGTGATGCCGTCTAAATGTTAAAAGCCAGAAGACTAAAAGGAGACGGAGGGCAAGAGCACCATCAATATGACAGGAGTCGGTAACTTCTGCAAAGAAACACCATCTCCCAATGTGCTCCCCTCGGGCAGGGCTTTCCTACTCCTGTCCCCAAGGGCTGGCTGACAAATTCATATCTCGGCTCATGAAAACTCAGTCGCCCTTTTCTGTTCTCTGACCGTCCTTCCACAGTTCCTTCCTTCTGCGTGAAAGCTGCAGAGTTGGCTCAAGTCTGTGGGCTGACATTCCTTTTACCAAACTCTCCTACCTTTGCCGCTGGCATATCTCCTGCTTTGTCCCCTTGAGGTCCCTAGTCCCATGAGCATTTACTAGGGATGACCTTGCAGTCCTGGAGGACCCGGGACAGCCCGATGCTCCTAGGACAGCTAGGCCAGGCCGAGGACTGTGCCAAGGTCCCACCTGTGTGCCTGCTCTAACCCTGAAGACTGAGGCGTCAGGCCAGGGACAGGGAGGCTGTGGAGTTTGAGTTCGAGACCAGGCCTGCAATTCCTGGCCTCAGAGTGACTTGAGAGCAGATGGCCTCCCGCCCTGGGGAAGCTAACCTGTCCATGGGAAAGCGTTACATGGCTTCATTCATCCACAACTTCTTTCCTAGCCCAGGTTTGCTCCGGGGATGCCTCATGTAGGATGTGTCCTGCTGAAGCAGAGGGTGACGTCCTCGACGTCTGGCCCTGAACCCAAGTCCCAGCTCTTCTCCCCTACTCTCAGACACAGTCTGTGGGTGCTGGGGGCCAGGCAGGCAGAAGGTGGATCTCAGGGGACATCTTCTCTCTGCAAAGAGCTGCTCAGATATGGATACCAACACTTGTTCCCTTTCTATAGATTCAGAAGGGGGATATTGGGGGTATTTGAGAAAAATATAAAGACAGAGGTCAAAAGCCAGTTGAATGAGAAGGTGGAACTAGTTTTGCTCCACAAGGGGGCTACGTAGGAAGGCTATGTATGGACACGTGCTCCCAAAGAGGGAACGTTGAATCTATCGCTTGGTGAATGTGAAGACTGAAAGATAACCGGAAGATGAAAACACAGGATCTTTCAGTGTGTTCTTTTGAAGATGCTTGTCTAGAAGTAGGATCACACGGAGGAGAAATGGCCATTTTGGAGCTAACAACAACCCTTCTGGGGCCAGGAGACATGGAGTCAGATGAACTCAGAACGAGATCTCCCTCTGGAAACCATTCCCGCTGCCCGGCTGCCAAGGTCACGCAGAGCTGGGGTTTGCTGCGGCAAGACTGTTTACACACAAGGACACACGCGCGGACAAAAGGTCACGGGAGGTTCTCAGTCGGAGTCTCCCAAGTCAGAAGACGATAAACATACCAACTGTCAGGGCTTTCAAACAAGCACATTTGGGCCAAACAAATTCTCTACTTTGGATACAGATTCACCACATCTCGTGGCAGATAGAAACAGGAGTGGGACAAGAACTGGTTCAAACAGAAACAACATGAAGTAATGATATTAACCCAAACAGGGGGGTGGACAGAACCCCCATCACATCTGAGCTGGAGCTAAAACTGGAGTAGCACCGCGAGGAGGGATGACATTCAGGAGACTCCTAAGAACCCAGAGAGAGGAACACATTTTCTAGAACATTCATACCATGGAATAAGTGGCCACTCTGAAGCCATGGAGAGAAAAAACATTTCACTAAAGGTTCCCATTAGGGAATTCATGACATGCCCATTAGTGAATTCAAGGTCAAATTCAAGGTCACAGACTCTGAAAATGTTTTTTCCCCCTCACCAAATATTTGGATATATTTAGTTGAAGTGCACTGTTGGCAAAAGCCAACTTCTACAGATGATGATAAAAGCATTCTCCCTGGGAGCGATATCTGCCTGAAATCCCAGAAACTCTGGAGGCTGAGGCAGGAAGATCACAAGTTCAAAGCCAATCTCAGCAAATCAGCAAGGCCTTAGGCAACTTAATGAAACCCTATCTCAAAACCAAAAATAAAAAGGGCTGGGGATGTGGTTCAATGGTAAAGTGATCAGGAGTTCAATCCCCAGTACTAAAAGAAAAAAAAAAAATTCTCCCAGGGAATTGTGTCTCAAATTTGTCTACTCACATCAGTCAGTCTGAATAAATATGGCAAGACCTGGCATCCTCCTGAGGCCTCTTTTGCTGGAAAGAAAATGCTTTTAAATGTCCTCAAACTCTTAGAAAATATACAGAACACTTGGCTCCGTGGAAGTCCTGCGTCCCTCTCTAAAACTCTCCCTGGGTCCTTTCTCCTGTCGTTGGGCATGAAAGATCTTCATAAATCATGCATGCAAATCTAACTGGCTTATCTCTTCCCGAACAAGTGTAGCAACTTATCTTTGAAATTCAAGGAAACAGAAAAGGACTATTTTTAATCTGGGGAGAACTGATTGCTCAGCGAGAACTACTTCCCAGGCCCTTCGAAATGTGGCCTAGAACCACTTTTGAGGGGGTCATTCATTTTATCGAAGTGATATACACCAGAGTCGGCTTCTCTCCTACTTTGTCATCAATCAGTCAGTCAGCAAGTGTGTGTAGGGTATGTGTGTTGTGTGTTATCTGCAGCTCTGCGTGAGGTTACGGGAGAACAAGATGTCACTGTGTATTAACGGGATGCCCAGAGCTTCCTTCAAGTCATTTTAACCACAGAATTGAAACGCTCAGAGAGGGGGAAGGAAATGCAGAATGACTTCAAGATCTACTTCATGAAAGCAGGCCATCCAGCATATATTTATCATTTGGCATCTTAAAATATTACACTCGGTGGTATTTCTTCTTTAAAAATGTGGCAACATGATATCATTGAGTTAAACTTAGCAAAAGTATATGGAAAATGCAACCAAAGAAAAGCAGTGGGAAATGCATTTTGTCTATAGTTTCCTCACATTAATTTATATGTTTTTACTGAAATCCTTGTGTATTTGTATTTTTAAAGCCCTAATTATAGTTTAGCACATTTTGAAACAACTCTCTGCACTCAAACCTAACCGGATTCTAGAGCCAGCCTATTTCACAGGTAGACCAAAAGTTTTCTTGCATGAGCATCATTTCTGTTAGATTAGAAGAGCCTGGAATTTATAATAAGTTATTTTAATAAACAGTTAGCTTTGCAATTTGACCCCCTTAGTTATTGCTGTTGGGCTGAGGATGTGGCTCAAGCAGTATCGCGCTCGCCTGGCATGCATGCGGCCTGGGTTCGATCCTCAGCACCACATACAAAGATGTTGTGTCCACCGAAAACTAAAAAAAAAAAAAAAAAAAAAAAAAAATTAAAATATTCTCTCTCTTTAAAAAAAAAATAGTCTCATAATTGTGACTTTTAAAGATAACATATGTTTATGTTTCTTGTGTGCATGAAATGGTAAAGAACATACTAACATCTTACACTCCTATCACCTAGATAAGTTTAATAGCATTTTAAAAATTAATTCACAAATTTTTCATGCACAATGAAAAATTCAAACAGTACATAAAGTTGTAAAATAAAAAGTAGTATTCTACTTCCTCATCTTCACCTGGTCACTCACCTTGATGATGATGATGATGGTGATTGGTACCATGGATTGAATCCAGGGGTGTTTGACCGCTGAACCACATCCCCAGCCATTTTTATTTTATTTTATTTTATTTATTTATTTTGAGAGAGAGAGAGAGAGAGAGAGAGAGAGAATTTTTTTAATATTTATTTTTTAGTTTTCAGTGGACACAACATCTTTATTTTATTTTTATGTGGTGCTGAGGATCTAACCCAGCGCCCCGCGCATGCCAGGCGAGCGCGCTACCGCTTGAGCCACATCCCCAGGCCCCTTTTGATTTTTTTATTGCTCAGTTGTTGAGGGTCTCACTAAGTTGCTGAGGCTGGCTTTGAACTTGCAATCCTCCTGCCTCAGCCGCCCAAGGTGCTGGGATTACAAGTAGGTGCCACTGTACCCAGCTTTACCTTGCTTCTTAACAGTTTCTTACCATTCTTTCAGAAAACATCTTTGCTCAGATACCAAAATATGCATCGCACACACACACACACACACACCACACACACACACACACACACAGGCATATTTCAAAATTTTTCATAGAATCACACAATCACCACCCATCGGGGCTCATCTGGCTCATTTTCACATTAGCTGTCTTGAAGCACTTCCTGTTTTTAGTACACATAGACCAATCTTGTTATCTCTAGCAGCTGCCTAAATTCAATTCTGTTGTAGTACATAAATCTTCATCCTACCACATATTTCAACAGCCCCTTATTGATTTGCATGTAAGGTTTCAGGGTGGGTTTTTTTTTTTCAATTAAAATAAAAAGGACTAGCTAAATACCTTTTTAGAGCTTGGCTTTAAGTGTATTAGTCAAGTAAATTCCTAAAAGTAAAAATTTTTTTTTAAATATGATTTTCTTTTCTAGCCTACCCTAACTTTTTATGTCGCTTATAATGTAGACTTTTGCTCAGATGCAGAAGCAGCAGCTCCGAAGGCATCAGGGGCATGCAGTGTGCTGGTCCATGGACTTCACAGTCAGGGAGGCGTGTCCACCTTGAAGATTCCACCGCAGTGTCCTGCCTTCTCCAGGGGAAGTAAGAAATAGGACTGTTTAAAAGTGGTCAGTACCTGATCAAACCTTCGTGATTAAGTCCCCCTGCCTGGGCGCTTTTGGCCACGCCGAACCTGCAAACACGGGCTGAAGGAAATTCCCACCTCTAGTCCCTCTTGAGGGAGATTTATGTGACCGTGTGGAGGCTGGACCTCAGCTGGATTCACTGAAGAAGATTTCTTTGGACAAAATAACTCACCGCTGTTCATCAGCTAAGCGGTTCCCAAGCCGTGTGTAATTTTACGAGACCTCGATGCTGTAGAATAGAAGCCAATTTTTACAATCTTGCTTTCATTAAATGCAGAACATTCATCCTACTGGGAAAAATTCGACTCCTTTTGCCAGGATGCACAGCGAGGCCAAACCTCCCGTGTTTCTGTACCACGTGTCAGATTCAAATGAGGCCTTAAGTCACTGGGGTTGGGGAGAGGTTGAGGGGACCGTGTCCTTAAAAAGAACAGAGGAGCTGATGTAAGATGGAACGAAAATTAATAATCTGGGAGACAAGAGAAAATCTGGACAAAGCTAGATTTTCTCCATAAATCAAGCCAGACGGATTTCCATCAAGGCCAAAACTTTTGTGATGTTTCTAAGAGAAGCAGACCAGCGGCCACCCTCTGACTTGGCCACCCGCTGAGTGGTCAAGGGGGAGAGGCTTGGTGCCAGCCTGGCTGTGCCCTCCTGGGTGGATTGTCTGCAGGACTTCCTGGGAGTCTGACAAAAATGGACACTCCCTGCAAGTCCCTTTCATTGAATCAGGAATGGGAAGCAATTCGTCCCCAGATTCAGGGTACTCTTAGGAAATGAACAGCCAGAATTTGGGTGGATGAAAAGGCAGGCAAAGAAAATATGGTCTGTGATATATTCCTGCCTCTAGAAGTTTCCCACTGAAAGTTGGTACTGATCTTCACTAGCTCACGGAAATAAAGCAATAAAGCAGAAATAATGAGACAGATGTGAGGCCGAACAGAATGGAATTACTTCAATTAGATGTTTCCTCGTGTTATTCATTTATCCTTTTAACAAATGTTTTCTGAGCACCTAGTCTCTAGATGCTTCTAGAAAGAGGCATATGAAGATGATGGACCATACGTAGCTCAGGCAGCGCTCTGCAGTTACAAAGGTTCCATCCCAACAGCCGGCATATAGAAGAACGGAGCAGACCAAGGGCAAGAATGCACCAGACAGAAGCTAAGAAACATGAACACAGCTCGGTTGTGAGATTTAACAAAAAATGAATATTCTAGAAGCAGAAAAAATGACTTCTTTGTTATGATAAGAGAGTATACCTTTTATTCCAAAATCCAAGAAGCATTCACAAAATTGACTACGCATTAGGCATATGAATTACACCGTATGAACCCAAGCTTAATGGGCTTAGATGAACTTTCAAACCTCTGGATCAAACTATACCTGAAGCCAATACAATTTGGGCCCTTTGAATATTTCAGCCAGGAAACCCCCGGCCTCTCCTTTTCTTAAGCCCAGCTTTCTGACCCTTGGAACAAGAACATTCTGATCCCAACCTTTGAAAATTCTATGCTCTGCCCAAGTATAAATCAAATGTAGAGGAAAGATCAAGATATTTTCAGACCAAGTTTGTGCCTATACTTCCTCTTCAGCGCCATGAACTTCAAGGATCTGAGACACAGTGGCTGAACCTGGGAGAGTAAGAAAAGGACAGCGCACGGTGGGGATGCTCGGCAATCCCAGAAACAGTCTGGGGGCCACGTGTTCAGGAGCGAAATCAACACCTTCCGACAAAATTCCTTAAATAACCCACTGCTGAAGATGCCTTTCAGGAGAACCCGCCAGAACCCACCTCGATGGTTTGGAACCAGCTTTTCAAAAAACAGAGATGTGCATGAAAAGTCTGCTCACCTGGACTTTTGTTGTCACCAACTCAAAATACCCCAATCAGATAATGCCCCCTCCAGAAAACCATGACCTGTGAAGACGTGTGATCACTCTCTACAGCTGCTCCAAAGAACCCCCAAACTCCCACTTCTCATCGTCCAACCATAAGCAACTTCTCCCCTCTCCCTTCCTATAAATTCCCCAAGTGCCCACTGGTGGGGGAAATAAGTTGGTGCTTTGCAGCTCCCAGCCACCTTGACAGTTCACCGCACAGTAAAGCTTTTTCTTTTTGCAGAAAAGGCAATGTCCCGGTATTGGCCGTGGTTTGCGGGACAGTGAGCCCTGTTTCACAGCAAGAAGGAAGTATTTCAGAAAAAGGATTTCATGTATTTGATAGCTTTTTTTTTTTTTTGAGAGTCGACAAATTTTAAAGATTCAACAAAGCCCATTGTGTCATAAAAAAGAAGCAACTACAAACTCCAGAGAAAATACAAAAAAAAAAAGCATTGCTTGAATCCACAGTGAACAATGTTGACATGGCCTGAGTAACATAGTCATTTTTTTGAATTTCAGTTTTTTACAATCAACATACTGCTGCAGCCCAGATAATGCTACCATTTCAGAATAGAATACAAACGTCACCCTAGACAGTGGGGAAGCTGTCCAGTCCACGTGACGGACCTGGGAAGTAGGAAGGGAAAAACAATAGGACCAGTAGCTCCGGGTCCAGGTGGGGTGGGATAACATGGCAGGAGGGTGTGACAGAGGAATGCAGCTCAGGGCAGGACGATCAGGAAGCAGAGAGAACGCTCCTCACCTCCAAAATATAAACCCCAAAGGCATGCCCCAATGACCCCTCCTCCAGCCACACCCTACCTACAGTTACCCCCCAGTTAATCCCTGTCAGTGGATTGATTCCCTGTTTAGATTAAGGCTCTCCTAACCCAGTCATCTGGGATGGGACCAAAGCAAGACCAAAATCCAGCTGGGCAACATCCAGCATCTGAGGCACAGGGCACGGTGACATTTTATAAAAGGGCTGTGCAGCTTGACCCCTGCAGACTTGCTGATGGCAGTGCACATGGCCTCCCTGGGCTTGTTTCTGAGGCTCAATCCCTGCAGCTTTCCTGGACAGACAGCCCGGTGTTCTGGCATCTCTTAATCCCGGGGGTCTCTGCTTCAGTTTCGGCCTCCTTCTCATTCCTCCCTGCATCGCCTTCTCAAGGGCTGCCCACAGGGACTCCGATCCTGCTGTACTTTGCCTGACTTCCCAGACCTTCCTTTGAAATCTTGGTAGATGCCTCTAGGACTCCCTCACCCCATCATCCTGCATTCCCACCAGGACCACGTGGTTGACCCCAAGCCCCGCCACCATCCTGAGCAGTAGCCAAGCCTATCAGGACCATGGCTGCCGCAGCCTGTGGGGCCCTGGGTGGCTGAGCTTGTTCAGATGACTTCTGAGGACCCTGTGCAAGCAGGCTGTCCCCATAGTCTCTTCTCAAAGGAATTTTTTATTTTACATACTTGAACCTAAGATGAGCGTGGTCTTGCCAATTCCTGAGATGCCCTCAAGTCATGGTTCTTATTGTTTTTTTTTTTTAAGTGACTGGCATATGTATATTTACTTGTCAGTATTTCTTTTTTTAATATTTATTTTTTTAGTTTTAGGTGGACACGATATCTTTATTTTATTTTTATGTGGTGTTGAGAATCAAACCCAGCGCCCCACGCATGCCAGGCAAGTGCGCTACTGCTTGAGCCACATCCCCAGCCCTCTTATTGTTTCTTGAAAGTAGTGGCTATCATGTCTTTAACAACACACCTTCCTTAGTTCCAGTTTGACTCACAGTTTTCTGATGAAACAGCAAGATTTTCAAAATTTTCTGCTTTGCTTTCTGTTCTTGATGATCTCAATCAACTTGGCAAAAAGCAGCCAACAGTACCCAGGTCACTGCCTGAATGCTATGCTGCCTGGAAATTTCTTCTGAAATTCAGCCTCACAGAATGTCTCAGGACATGGTCAAAATGTAGGCAACTTCTTAGCCAAAACATAACGCAAGTGGCCTCTGCTCCAATTTCCAATAGAGTCCCCCTCTGAAACTTCACGAGTTTGGTCTTCACTCCCCACAGTCCTATCACAGTTCTGCCCAGGTCTTGTGAGCTCCCACTGGAGATGCCCACGAAGCTCCACTTACAACAATCCGCACCTTTTCCAGTTTACTTCTCCAAACTCTTCAAAATTCTTCCCACAAATTCCAAAAAGCTCTAGAAGCTTCTGAACCACACAGATTAGTCACACCAACAACCCCAGTTCTAGGTCTCCATTCTGTTCTAGAAAACTTTTTTTTATTTTATTTATTTTATTATTATTATTTTTTAATCACTGTGACCAAAAGACCTGAAAAGAACAATTTTAGAGGAGAGAGGAGGAAAAGCTTATTTGGGGCTCACTGGTTCAGAGGTCTCAGTCCTTAGATGGCCGACTCCATGCTCTGAAGTGAGGCCGAAGAGAGCGGTGGAGGAAAACCACTCAGGACATGGCATCAGAAAGGAGAGAGAGAGAGAGAGAGAGAGAGAGAGAGAGAGAGAGAGAGAGAGAGAGAGAGAGAGAGCGCTGTCTCTTCACCACAGAAAAATATAGATCCCAAGGGCCTGCTCCCAGTGACCCACTGCCTCCTGCCACAATCTACCTGCCTGTCCATCCCGGTCACCCAGTTGATCCCTGTCAGGGTGTTGATGCACTGACTAGGTTAAGGGTCTCACCCTCTTCTCACCTCTAAACTTCCTGGGGTCGCCTCACACATGACCTCTGGGGGGGGCATCTCCTATCTAAATCATAACATTTGGTGATATGCAGGACAAGCCGGGACGTGGGGAAGAGGCAGGGGGGTGTTCAAAATGTCTCCACAACCAGTGCCACAGGGACACACCAGCCATCAGAACGGATGCCATCCATCACACCCCGCTCCCCACACCAAACTGCCTATTTAACAGCAGCAGAGCAGACACCACTCCCTGTTGGTGGGGTGCCAGCCAATGCAATCTTTCTGGATGGCCTTAGTTGTTTGCTTTTTTAGAAAGCTATTTGAAGCCAGGTGCAGTGGCACATGCCTGTCATCCCAGTGGCTCTGGAGGCTGAGGCAGGAAGATCACAAGTTCAAGGCCATCCTCAGCAACATGGAGGTGCTAAGCAACTCAGTGAGACCCTGTCTCTAAATAAAATACCAAATAGAGCTGGGGAGGTGGCTCAGTGGCTGAGTGCCCCTGAGTTCAATCTCTGGTGCCCCCCAAAATAACAACAAAGAAAACTATTTAACATACTCACTGAATTGGATTGAATATTGTCCTAGGTTAAAACATAAAAAGGATTGTTTGGCTAAGAGCTTTATTGAGATGTGATTCGCAGCCCCCCCTGGTGAACTCTTATCAGGTATTCAGTCCCATGCATTTTAGTGTAACCCCAAGTTGTGCACCCACCACTGCAGTCCATTTCAGGACATTTTTATCAGCCAGCTAAGAAATCCCCTACCCTTTAACTTCGGCCCTTACTCCCCCGCTCCAACCCACCCCCAGCAACCGCTCATCTGCTTTCTGGCTCTACAGATGTCCTCGCCTGTGCATTTCATAGATCATAGGATGGATGGTCTTTTGTAGCTGCATTCCCTTAGCGTGTTCTCAAGCTTTACCTGTGTCACCCTGCACCTCAGCGTTCCATTTCTTCTCGTTGCCAGATAATTTCCCATTGCACAGATCTGCAGCACTGTGGCCGATCATCAGCTGAGGAGCGCTTGGGCTGCCTCCCCCAGGGGCTGTCGTGAACAACCGTGCTCTGAACACTCAGGTACAGTGTTTTGTGCGGGCCTATGTTTCTGTTTCTCTAAGGGAGATGACTGTGGGTTTGCTGGGCCAAATGATAACTCCATGTTTCACTTTTTGAAACTGTTTTCCAAAGTGGCTGCACAATTTTACATTCCCACCTTCAGTGTCTAAGGGTTCCAATTTCTCCACATTCTCCACTAAATGATGTCATCTGACTCGATTGTAGACATCCTAATGGGTGAGAATTGATATCTCTCTGTGGGTATTTTTTTTTTTGATGGGGGGAGGTACTGGGGATTGGACTCAGGGGCACTAGTGAGCCACATCCCAGCCCTATTTTGTATTTTCTTTAGAGACAGGGTCTCACTGAGTTGCTTAGCGCCTCGTTTTTGCTGCGGCTGGCTTTGAACTCGTATCCTCCTGCCTCAGCCTCCTGAGCTACTGGGATCACTGGTGTGTGTCAGTATTATTCCCCACAACCAAAAGATGGGCTCTATAAGGTGCATCAGCAGACAGGGGGGAGAGCAAATGTGGTGTGGACGGACCATGAAATCCGACTCCACTATATGACAGAATAAAGTTTTAGACGTGTGCAGGGACACAGAGGAGCCTTAGAGACATTATGCCATGTGAAACAAACACAGAAGGATAAGTACGGTGTGATTCTACTACTTAAGGTTTCCTGAATAGGTAAATTAGCGGAAGAAGTAAGTAGATGAGAGGTCACCAGGGGCTGGCACGGGAGGAGAACGGGCAATTTCTGCTTCTTATTGGGTACAGAGTTTGTTTGTGATAATGAAAAGTTGTAGGGAAGGAAATATTGGGGATGATGGTTATACAAGAGTTTTAATATGATCAATGCCACTTAATTACATCCTGAAATGGTTACGAGGGAAAATTTATATGTTTAATGAAATTTAAATTAAAACATTTAAAAATTATAGACACACATATATAGGCCCCATGGTGAATTGGTCTGCCTTCCCTCACTGTGACAAATACAGGAGATAATCAGCTTTAAAGAAGGAGAGATTTATTTTGGCTCACACTTTCAGAGGTATTTTAGTTCATGGTCACTTGGTTCCATTGCCGTGGGGACTCTGGTGACACAGTACATCATGGTGGGACAGCACTACTTACTTCATGGTGGCCAGGAGAGAGGAAAAGGGGGCAGGTCCCCATATGTCCTTCCAGGACACAGCCCAGTGACCTAACTTTCTACCCCAAGGCCTCGCCTCCGACAGGTCTCACACCTTCCCAGTAATGCCACATTTGGGGACCAAACCACCTTAGGATATGTGCTAAGGGGCACAGTCAAGACCCAAACCTTAACAACTGGTCAGCAATGAAGGAGGGAAGTTTTCTCTTTTTACTTGAAACATTCCTCGGGTCCTCTCTGAGCTTCCTTAACATATACATGTCCTATCTTTCTAAGTCAACAAGGGTATTTATCAAAATTATGAGGTGGTTTTATTTTTCTAGTATGATTTTCTTCATTTAGGAAACCTGTGTTGCCAAATGATTTCCTAGCAGTTTTCTGTTTCTAGAAGTGGAGACGCTTTGTTGTCTTTTTGCAAATGTTGCTTGGATAAAATGACCAGAATGGGCACTTGGGATGCATGTATAAAACAAGTGACCACCCGTTAATCTTAGAGGTTCGTGTTCTGTTTAGTAACTGGAGTGTAATTTTTAGTAGTACTATCCCCTTTTAAATTTAGACAATATTTTTTTTTCCTAAATTTAGAGTGAAAAATAATTATTTTGCTTCCTGGGAGATGTGTGCACACGCATGAGTGCTAGTCCAAACGAACGTGTCTCTGCTCTGTAATGTGCACTCAGCTCTTGTGTCACGCTGGGGAAAGGGGAATGGAATGAGCTGACACTTTCACAGCACATACCAGAGCTACATATGGCATTGAATTAAATGGAATGTTCCAGATTCAGGGAAGCATATCACTGTTTACTGTAATTGTCTGTCTGGACCACAGATGAGCAAGAGCTTGGATAGGGAGGAAAAAACACAAAACCAAACCCCCTTTGTCTGTGGAATTGGAGGTATGGGCCTAGGCCCCCAGTCAGGGAGAACTGGCCCTGGGCATGCCTTTTGGTGGGTGGTAGGCTGGCCCTGCAACCTGCTTACCTATTTGTATGCATTGCGACTTAGCCTCCCTAATTCCTTTTAAAATATTCACCTTGAAGGCTGAGACAGGAGGATTGCAAGTTCAAGGCCAGCCTCAGCAATAGGGAGGCACTAAGCAACTCAGGGAGACCCTGTCTCCAAATAAAATACAAAATAGGGCTGGGGATGTGGCTCAGTGGTTGAATGCTCCTGAGTTCAAGCCAAGGAAAGAAAGAAAGAAAGAAAGAAAGAAAGAAAGAGAGAGAGAGAGAGAGAGAGAGAGAGAGAGAGAGAGAGAGAGAAAGAAAGGAAGGAAGGAAGGAAGGAAGGAAATGAATCGTGTCCTTGTACAACTAAAAAAATAAAAATAAAAAAATATTTCGACCATGAGAATTCTTTATAATAGTGAAGTCCAGAAACTAATCTAGGAAGAAAGGAACTTCCCCCCATTTGCTCATGCTTCTTGGTCTCTCTCTACCTGTTTTTTTGATCTGGAATTCAAACAGACTGTAACAGGACTGGCAAAGACAGAATCTTCCCTGGAGGGCAGAGAGGGGGGCCAGGCCAGGAGTACAGTTTTGCTTGGGTCCGAGACAGAGAGAAAGCTACAGATACCTCCTATCAATGAATATTGCCTCCAGGACATGAGAATAGCATATGGTACTTATCCTGCCTGAGATCTTTTTCCTTTCCTCCTCCTCTCCTCCTCCTCCTCCCTCCTCCTCCCCTCCTCCTCTTCCTCCTTCTTCTACTTCTTCTTCCTCCTCCTCTCTCCCTCTCTCTCTCTCTCTCTCTCTCTCTCTCTCTCTCTCTCTCTCTCTCACTAGGCCTGAAGCCAGGATTTTGCACAAGCTGAGTAAGAACGGGGCTACATCCCCAGCCATTTTTACTTTTTTATTTCGGGACAGGGTCTTGCAAGTTGCCCATGCTAGTCTCAAACTCGCCATCCTCCTGCCTCAGCCTCCCAAACAGCTGGGATTATAGGCCTGTGTCCCTGTGCCTGGCTCTTGAAGAGCATAAGCCTTTTCTTATTTCTGCTGCCTCTGGACTGTAAGCTCCTTGAGGCCAGGGATGTGTTCCAAGCTGTTTCCCCTGCATCTGGCACAAACATCGTCATGTTTCAAGTTAAAAGTATTTCACACAGTTATCCCGGCCATCAAATGATGCAGGGGGGGGGGAGGGTGGAGGATTACAATTTTTAAAATCCTCAAGGATAACACAGTCATTTCCAAAAAGAAATTCTACAGAGATGTGAAATGAAGGTCGGTACCACCTGAATTTTTTTCTGTGGGGCTGGAGCCGACATTTCCCCCAAACAAGAAATGAGGACCCTGGGACCAACGAAGAATGAGGATCACAAACAAGTTCAATTAAAAAATTTACCCTTAATACTCTTGGGGCTGGGGCTGTGGCTCAAGCGGTAGCGCGCTCGCCTGGCATGCGTGCGGCCAGGGTTCGATCCTCAGCACCACATACCAGCAAAGATGTTGTGTCCGCCAATAACTAAAAAATAAATATTAAAAATTCTCTCTCTCTCTCTCTCTCTCTCTCTCTCTCTCTCTCTCTCTCATCTAAAGAAAAAATTAAAAAAAAATTTAGAGATTCCTAGGATGTCTAGTGCAGATTTTCCAATTTTAAGATGTGTATCTAAATAAGAGATGAAAGATCAGCTCTTCCATGACTAAACATTTATAACCACATATTTTAAGTCTTATCTTCTCAGGACTCTTTACACGTCTGTTTGTATTGGACCACCAGCAGCAAATTCCTGCAGTTTTATAACCATGTGACATTGTTGTCATTGCTGTTAGCCCAGGCACCGCTACATCTGTTGGTAGAAAGACTAAAAGTATTCTCTCATGAGTCACTGAAACACAATTGCCAAAACCAATTAAACCAGGGCCAAATATGACAAGTCACCAGAAGACTTTGAGCAATTTACAATGTTTTTGCTGGGAAGGGAAATTAGATGAAAAAGAGAAGTCAATTTGCATAGCACTTTTTCCCTTTCTTTCTTCTTTTTGCTGGTGAGCTATGGAAGTTATAATTACTAAAATTCAGTGATACATCTTCTTTATTTTTGAATTTTTTTAAATATTTATTTTTCAGTATTCGGTGGACACAATATCTTTATTTTACTTTTATGTGGTGCTGAGGGATCGAACCCAGCGCCCCGCACATGCCAGGCGAGCGTGCTACCGCTTGAGCCACATCCCCAGCCCCGATACATCTTCTTTTTGATGCTTTTCTCACTGTGTCCAGAGATGTTTATCAGCACTTGTTGTGGTTGTTCCTTTCCATCTCTACATGATGACAGATGCCACTTGTTCCCATAGCTGGAGGGGCTAAGCAAGAACAAAGTGTATGAGAAACCGGGACTGGATTTTAGGTTGAACCATCAAGTACTGGCCATATATTTAAGAGGCAATAAGACAAAGGAGCAATGTCATTCTGCACATAAAACAGCCTTGGGGAAGGACATTCAGTTCAAATAAATGTTTGGGATTGAATTAGAGAGACAACCGGGGTGGTATTTGTCCATCCTCACTTCACCAAGTTCAAGAATAGTAACTGGGCTGGGAATGAGGCTCCGGGGTAGAGTGCTCGCCTGGCATGCATGAGGCCGTGGGTTCAGTCCCCAGTACTGCCAGAAAAAGAGCAGTAAGTGGTTGGCAGGACTTGTAGGAAATAGGACATCTCATTCAATGTAAGTTTCAGGAGGAAACAGTGTCAATTTATTACATCGTGGAATAAACAAAGTAGCTGACTCAATTTACTGTGCACTGTCCCACTGAGATCTTTGCAGCCTCATTAAAAATCGTTTCAACAAAATTGAGGTTCAGAGTATTTGTTTCCAAAATATTCTAAAAGTAGAAGAAAAGACGTGCTCAGTGAGACGCTCTGGTTTGAAAGTGTCTCCCAGAGCTCGTGTGCTGGAAGCTAGATCACCAATTGAACGGCACAGAGAGGCAAGGGGACGTTGAAGAGATGACCGGATTGTTAGGAGGAAGTGATCGGTCGTCTTGGGTCTGTGTTAGCTATAAGAGCAGGTTGTGGATGAGCAGGTCTGACCCTCGAGTTGTGTCTTGTGTATGCACTCACTTATGCTTCTTCTTTCACACCATGCTGGGATGCAGCCCTTGCCAGATGTGGTCACGTGATTGTGGACTTCCAGCCTCTAGAACTGTGAACCAAATAAACCTTTATTCTATATAAATTTCTCCTTTCCTGGCATTCTGTTCTAGCAATGGGGAACGTACTGAGACAAGAGTATCCATGCAGCTAGTGGCCACCACGGTGAATACCTGCGTGTGGCTAGTGCTGCCATATTGGACAGCATTTCAGTTGGACAGGGCTAATCCACAGGGTAGAGGACAGAGAAGGGAAGCCTCTTAGAATTTTCAGGCTCTAAGAGGGAAACAGAATGAGAAAAGCCTGAAGCCTTAGGTACGTACAGAAATGTCGGAGGAAAGCGGGACTCTCACAAGTCCAGAAAGGAAGGAGCTTCAGAAGATGGTAACAGGACAAGAATGCCACCTACAACTGGGGCCACAGCTGGAAAGTGCTGGGGAATTTAGTAATAAAAGGATCACACGTGGCCTTGGAACAGGTGGGACGGAGGAGTCAGACCCCAGATCATGGCGAGTTCAAAAGTGAGCAGGGAGCTAAGAGCCAGAGCTTATGAGTGTGACAATCTTCTACAATCAAATACATAAATTAAGGTGAGCGAATAGCCTAGAAGAAGGGGATTCTGGAGGGAAAGGGTACGTTCTGGGGGTTAAAGTAGCAAATTCTGTTATATGCACTTATGAACATGTGAAAATGAACCCCACATTTCTGTATGACCAGTGAAAACATTAAATATATATTAAGAGATTAACGTGAGGGCCACACGGTGCCTGACGCGTCCCACAAATAGCCCTATGGAAAAATGGGCAAAGGACTTGGTTGGACATTTCTCTAATGGCCAATGGGTATATGAAAAGAAAGTTCAACATCTCTAATCATCAGGGAAATGCAGATTAAAACCACAGCGAGATATCACCTCACACTGTTGGAAAGGCAATTATTTTAAAAAGATAAAAGACAGTGTGTTGAAGATGTGGAGAAAAGGGAGTCCTATGTACTTCTGTTGAGAATGTAAGTAGGTCCAGTCATTGTGGAAAACAGTGTGGAATGTCCTCACAAAATTAGAAAATAAGCTGGGCGTATTGGTGCATGCCTATAATCCAGCAGCTCAGAGGCCGAGGCAGGAGGATTGCCTGTTCAAAGCCAGGCTCAGCGACGTAGCGAGGCCCTGAGCAACTTAGTGAGATCCTGTCTCTAAAGAAAAAATTTTCGATTTCTGTACCAAAAAAAAAAATAAATTAAAATTAAAAATAGCACCATCATCTGATCCAGAATGCCCCCCTCTAAATACGTATCCAAAGGAAATGAAATCGGTAGCTGGCAGAGACATCTACTACCATGTTTATCTGAGCACCATTCACAACAGGCACAACCTAGGTGTGCAATGCTGGACGAATGTAAGAAAATGATCTTTAAAGAGTATTATTCAGCCTAAGAAGGAAGGGAATCCTAATGTCTGTGACAACAAGATGAACATGGAGGTCACTATGCCAAGTGACACAAACCAGGTGCAAAAGGACAAGCCTGCATGACACATGGAATCTGAGTCCAACTTCTAGAAGCAGGAGGTGGACCAGGAGCTGGGAGGGGGAGATAACAAAGTCTCGGTTATGCACGGTGGGACAGTCCCTGAGGTCTAACACACAGCAAGGTGACTGCATTGAACAAGACCCTATTTAATACTTGAACTTTTCTAAGAGAGTGGATCTTTTTTTTTTTCTCATTTCACACAAACATAAAATAAAATGGCAGTGATGTGAGAGGATGGGTGTGCTACTTAGCTTGATGGAGGTGGTTATTTGTCAATTTATTGTCTATCAAAGCATCAAGCCATACACGTTAAATATAAAAAACAAAATCAGCCTAAAATAGAAACTTATTTAAAATACCATTAATATTCCCCTTGTATTCTCTCTCATTCTGAAAGGGTCTATGTGTTCCAATCCTTCCAGAGAAGCAGAGGGAGAAGGAGAGAAGAAGATGAGAGAGTGCGGTGGAGATCACTTGGCACGTGGGGACCTCCAAGCAGAGGTATGCACTAAGGTGTGCGTCACAGGACGCACATCACACCTGCGCCAGGTGAGTCAGACATGCTCTTTCCCACGAGCTGGGAGCCGAGCAGACAGCTGGCGATGAAAACGACCTTTCTCCATCAATGAGGATGATCCAAGATGCTGACCTGAATCAGGCTCTTCCCTTTGTCCCCTGGTGGGACGGGAGCCACTGATGGATATGTTTCTCGCTGAACCGAGACTCATTATGCTGTGACCTTGCATAGGGACCTTTTGTTCAGCAGCAGAAGCGACGTGGGCAGGCTGGCCAGGGCATAACTGTCCACCTACCTCTTCATGAAAGTCCTTTGAGTCTTTTTTGGCTCGAGTTAAGTCATGGCAGCGGTTCAAGCCTGGCAGGCTCTACCCAGTGAGTGGAGGATCTGGCTGCAGAATCCAGGCTCCGACAAACCATGTTGCATTTATTTCACGCACACTGAAAACCCAGAGCTGACTTCAGCTGGTCTCGGGCCTATTTTCAGTCTCTTTTGGTTCTTTATTTGCATCAATTCTGCAAGAATAATACATACAATATTCTATTTGCAAACGTTTTGTGATCTAAAAATCTAAGCCTTTGTAAGGAGGATTCCCTGGAGCCACTGACACCACGGAGATCTTAAATCTGCCTTCGATTTGCATCTTCAAAATTTGTCATAGCAGCCGAGCACAGTGGCACATACCAGTATTCCCAGCGGTTTGGGAGGACAACGAGTTCAAAGCCAGCTTCAGCAACTTAGCAAGGCACTAAGCAACTCAGGGAGGCCGTCTCTAAATAAAGAGGTACTGGGGTTGTGGTTCAGTGGTTAAATACCTCTGGGTTCAATCCCTGGTACCAAAAAAAAAAGTTTGTCATAGGAGGCTATAGTCCCCAGGCCTTCCGTCATTCTTTGCCAAGAGCCAGAGGAAACATCAGGAAATAAAGCTATTAAATTTGGAGGGAAGCACTCAAAGCTGATCAAAAAAAATCTGTACCCAAGATAGTTCACAGGTGACGACATCCCTGTGGGACCGACAGTTTTACCTGGAACATTCTCTTCCATTTCAAGACTGGTTCTGCTCTTGAAGAAGCCACATGGTAAACGGAACCTTAGTTATGTGCCAGCTATTATTTCCTGGTGCTAGCAGTGAGCTAAGCCCACAGAACTGCCTGTTCTCCCAGACCTCTCAGCCGGAGACTCGGGAAACGTAACTCATGCTCACTCGCTTGGAAACTGCCCTTCGGAAATAAGACAGTTTGATTGCAATCTGGAACCATAGCGTCTTCCTGAAAGTCATTTCAGAATGTTAATATTTATCTTTGTTAAAGGAAAAAGTGAACATTTCCGACGAGAACTGGGGGGGAAAAATAAGCTGATATCGATTGATCATTTTTTATGTGCCAAGAGCTATCCTCAGCCGTGGTTCTCAAAGTATCTCAGTTTACCACGAGCTGGGAGCCGAGCAGACAACTGAAACAACCCCAAGGATTAGGTTCCATGTGGTTCTGTTCACAGAGGAGGAGTGGGAACTCTGGGGGATAATCAACCAGTGGGTTTATGGCCCCCGTGGTGGGAGCCGAGCCCGGCAGCCTGGGACAGGGAGACTCCCCTGACTTAGGAAAGTCCTCGGTACCCTCAGGTAGCAGAGCACAGGATGCAGGGGCTCTGTGCAGACAGGAGTAGAAAGAGCCTCTCAGGACAAGGAACAGAGCTGGACCATCTTCGCAGGTGAAAGGTTTTGGTTACCTCTTCAGGGCCATCAACAAGAAGGCCATCCACGCTGATTTCCACTGACAGCCATATTTGGGCAGTTTGGGGATGGAGGAGCTTTAGGATAAAGCAGTGAGAGAAAGAGAGGGACCTGATTCTTGGTGACCACAGTGTCCCTGGAGACCCGCTGCCTTTGGACTTCACAATGCGGAGGATAAGAAATCTTCCCATGGCTCCGCGCAGTATGCGATGAAGCTCTGGATTGCTACCGGAAGCTCCAACATCCTAAGAAAGTGCTAGCTTCTTCAGGGTCTGCAAGCCAGGCATCCCAGCCAGGGGCCCAAGGGAAGGCAAGGTGACGTTCAGAGACTCTGGGGCCCCAGTGACAACTAGGATGAGGCCAAGTCAACTAAAACCACAAGGTCTCGACCCAGGTCGGGGAACCACTCCGGGTTAGCCTGTGACCCAGGCATCGTAGCCAGGGCAGCTCAGCGGCTGGGCCACACTGCCCAATGCAGACGACAGAAACCAAAATCCCAGGGCAGCCCTCTCGGCCGGCCACAAGGTCATAGCCACCCCTCCCCCAGCTCTGAAGACCCAACTACCCTCTTGGGAAGAGCCAGGTGAGGAAAAGGAAATATGAAAGGTCCAATTACCCACCCACTCCCAACAACAGATTAGTTCAATGAGAGCAAAATTGAAATGCAAAAATTTGGTGAAGGACCGACATCTCTCGAGATCTGTGGGGGATAGATTCTAGGATCCCCACTGAGACCAGAACCTGAGGCTGCTCATCAAGTGCGTTATGTAAAAGTGGCATACTATTGTGCACCACCCATGCACACCATTCATGATACACCAAATCACCTCTGTATGACGTATCATGCCCGGTACAGTACGGACGCTATGTTACAGTGGTCTTGTATGGTTTAGGGAACAGTAACAAGGGAAAAGATCATGCGTATTCAGTAGAGACACATTTTTTTTTCCTACTTTTGATCTGTAGTTGGTTGAATTCCAGGACATGACACCCATGGGCACAGAGGAGCAGGTAACAACCTCCCCCTTCAACCCAATCTGTGCCACTGCCCAGCAAGGTGAGGACTCACACGAGGATTAGAGCCCTTTGGAAAAGAAAGATGCTAACCCTCTTTTTCTTGTTCTGCAACATTGTTTATCTGTTTAAGGCCCGTGATAGAAGGCCTGAGAATACAGCGGGATTTGCAGAAGAGGAGACCAACCCTGACTCTTGCTGATCACCTCCATTTTTCTCTGAAGAGAATGACAGATGTCTAACTCAGAGATGCCCTCTGTTCTCTGTTGGTCCCCACAGGAGGGACCACTGGTTCATTATCACGCTTTATCCCTTCTGAGGGGCCTTCCCAACCTACACTGCACGAGACCATCACCAATTGACCAGAGTTGGAAAACAAATGGAAAAGATGGGGCTGAGGATTTAGCTAGGTGGGGGAGCACTTGTCTAGCACATGCAAAGCCCTGGGTTCAGTTCCCAGCAAAAAATAAAAACCTATTTGCAAACACTAATTCGATGAACATTAGGAATGAAGAGTCCAAAGCTAGCTTGTGGAACTCAGATCTGCACTTCCAAGAACCGGATTTTCGTCCTGATCTCTTTCATCCCTGCCGGCCGGCCTTCCCTTCCTCTCCCTGCATCTTGTTCCCAGGCATGGTAAAACCCGGAGGCCCTCCTCGGGCTTTTCAACTGGTTCCAGAGTCCGAAGTAACCACTGTTTTTAAGACACCTCGCAGCAGCCAAAAGTTCCGCCTCCCAGGACGGGCTCCCTCCGCCATCAGTGTGGTTGCACATCTGACAACCATTTGGTGGCATAAGTGACGAGATCAGAACAAGAAACACAACCTTTTGTTGGCTTTCCTGCTGATCCACTGGAAATGCAGTTAGGCCCACAAAAGCCGATTCTGACTTGACTCTCAGCAACGCAGCGTCGGCAGGAGACAGTTCCCACCTTGGAGACGGTGGATGGCTGTGCACAGAGGGTCCCAAAGGGAGTCCTCTCTCGCACTAGCTCTGCCTGGCCACCTTTGGAAATTTCCCAGCATTCTTGAGAAGACCAGTTGGATGGTCTCAGTGGGTGATGTCATTTGTCCCCTGGGCCATTACTGCTCAAGGCTAGCAGGCCGCCAGGTCACAGACTAGTAGCAGCCCTAGGATCAAAGGCTCGGGGCTCTGCTTGGCCACATTGTGGCATCCACAGTTGGTTTCCTCCATTCCGCTCCTGGCTTTGCCCCTCGGTGACACCTGTGTCCTGTGTCCACATCCCAAGCACACAACCCTGAACACCTTTATCCGCTCCTCAGGCTCCTCCTCAGTTCTGAAAGCAGCGCACCAACTTGGTATAAGGTCTGGGAGAATTTCCCAGCGACACCAGCGCGTCCTAAGATCGGACGCAGGCGAGACAGAGTGCAGGGCGTGGCTTCGAGGTCAGACAGCCTGGGGGTCATCTAGCCTCCCCGTGCCTCTTGGGACAGGTTTCTCCATCTTTTTCAGCCTCTGGGTTGCCAGAGGAGGAAAAAACTAAGACAATTTAGCTTGATGATCTTACTTGGCTTTGTTTTCAATTTTAAAATCCGGCAACGCTTCATTCTATGAAATAGAATGAGTGTTCCAAAGGAGCCGAGCAGAGAGGTTGGTTTTGTAACACAGAAAAGTGCTGAAGAAAGCGGATGGGTCATTTTGAAGTACTTTGCTGCTGAGGCCGGGCAGGGAGGGAGCACAACAGACGGTTAACTGATCTGTGGACATGATGTCAGCTGAGGCTCCCTTTTCCAGGTATCAGGGCAGAGGGGACTCCATGACCCTGACGATTGGTAGTGGACTATTAAGTCTTGAATCCTGATTTCTTCAAAGGCCGGGTGAGCAGCTGCGGTGCTGCTTGGTGACCTGGAACCGGAACACCAGTGACTCCATTCTGACTTTAGCCTGGTCTGTTGGGGTTGGTGCAGGAGCTTGGTCCAAAACAACGGATCCCTGTAATTCCCAGTCAACAGTGTCCAATGCAGCACTGAAACCTGCTGCTTGGGTTGTTAGGGTAACTGAGCAAAAACAGGGGGAACCTTTGTTTCCATGGTTCGTGGCTTTCTTCTCCCCTCATCCCTCCTCACATACACAGGGAATATTCCAGAAAGAAAACCCTGGATCATTTCCTATCATCCTTCCTGGGTGGGAACAAGGGATTGCTGTAGGGACGAAGTAGAGTCGTGAAGGACACTAGGAGACAGATTCCACCTCTCGTGTCTGCTAAGAGCATAAATCATGCTTCTCAGGGCCTGGGGCTGCTGCAGGTGGTGACTGCTCTGCTGGACACTGACGGACACCAGAGGAGAGGGAGGCTTCCCTTCGCACCCTGGTTTGGTACCTAGCAGCCAGGAAACCTAAATCCAGGTGTGCTGCAGAGTTCTGCTGCGGGATGTTCTCACGGGCCTGGTAACCAGCAGCCTGAGCTGGAAAGGAACCAGGGACTTCCGGCAGGAAGGAAAAGTCCAGTCGCCATTGCAGCCTCCCACGGGGCCTCCACCCATTCTGCCTCCTCTGCCTCCACTCATGATTCCAAGGTGGACTTTCCATATGCACTTCCTTCCCCGTGTGCCCCGTGACAGTGCCCCAGCTCTGCGCCCCTTTCCTGGTACAAAAAAATGCAGGACGGGTTGGGGGGGAGGATAAGAGAAAGGCAAACTTGAAACAAACACATATAGGTATATACATAATATAACATTCTATATAATTGAGTTATATAATATGCTTCATCCTGTATGGCACAAAATGTAACAAGGCTACAAATAACCTACATACAAGTACTGTCGTATTATTATTGATCTCTAAGTGGATTTTCAGTGTTGCTCTCATCTTCTTTTAAAAGAGTACATACATTTAACTTTTTGGAAATGCCGAAGCTTGGTTAGATGGTCAGGCCAGTGGAGGACTGGAGACTCCGGGAACCCCGCGCAGGGCTGTGTGTACGGGTCCCGTACTCTCATAAGCTACACGTGGAGAGCTGGCCAGGAGGGAAGGGGATGTGGGCCAGCCCCACCCGTGGTGGAATCGAGGCCCAGGTTCTGAACAGTGTGTGCTTTCCACTGCTGAGAAAATCACAGGCCTGAGAACACTGGCTGGTGGAGAGAAGAGGGTTCTCTGGGCCCAGGGCTTTGGAGGTGTCAGTCCATGATTGACACGGCTGCGGGGGCCTGTGCGAGGTGCTTGTCACGGCGGGAGCATGCGGTGGAGCACAGCCATTCATTTTATGGTGGAGAAGCAAACAAGGACAAGAAAGAAGAAGAGTCTGGGGTCCTAATATCCCCCTTGAAAGCACACCCCCAACAACCCCCCCCCCGCCTCCCACTAGCGCCACGCTGGGGACAAAGCCCTAGGCACACTGGCCTTTGGGAGCACTGAAGGTCCCAAATGTTTCTGAAAGTGTGTTCCATAGAATACACATTTATGTTTTATAAAGAACCAGGAGAGAAGAAAGGGTTCCAAGTCCCCCCACAAAGAAACGACTGGGTGTTTGAGAAGATGGGAACGCTCACGGGTCTGATGGGATTGTTACAAATTAGAACATGTATCAGATTATCACACTCTGTTCCACCAAGATTTTCAACAAATAAATAAAAGTTTTTAAAAGGGGGGAATGGTATGAGGAAGCTTCTGACAGGGTCTGGCATGACAGATTTCTTTGCTTCAGGACTTCTGGAAACCTCTAGTGACGTGCACTATTCATCTCGAGAGGTACCATTAATGGCAGCTTCTCAACCCTACCTGACCTCAGAACCCCTCTGCACCTCGCGTCCCGTGAGACTTGGGTTCTGTGGCCCACAGACTGGGAAATACTCCCCAGTGCGTCCTCTGAGCATTTCTTTTCTCCATATGACATCATCTCGGGCGAGACAGAAAGCTTCCCTCAGCCTTGAGCAAATACGGTTTTCATAAATTCCTGTCTTCTTGATGTTTTCGTAAGTCACTCCCTGTTCCAAGTCAAACCTGGATCCAGAATGACAATTTTTCTCTCTGCCAGAAACCTCGCCGCATTTAGACGTTTATCCTTAAATATTTTCAGTTCCCTCAAAACCCTTCAAAGGTTAAAGGAAAAAAAAAAAAGCCAGATGAAGTCCTTACACTTAGATTCCATCTTCTGTTTTAAAATGTTTCAATAATTCCATCCACCCCCCCCCAATACCAAATTCATCCTTAGCATATTTTCCATGTGTTTCTGTGTTTTCTAGCGAAGTAGATACTTGAGGTTCCTCTCTGATTCTCAGGAGTCTGAATGTGGTGGACACTCGAAAATAATTGCTACAATTTCTGTAGCTTGGGCTCAAAGGAAGACCTTGGCCTTCCCTTACTGAGAGTGAAAAATGTCCTTGTCCTCTGCACGGGAATTATGAACTACGGTGACTGCGGTTTGCTGAGCCAGGCCCAGGCAGAGATGTGAGCCGGTGTTATGTCCATCCCAGGGTGAAACTTTCTTCTTAAAAAGTGAGCCTGGGTGGGGACTGGGGTTGGGCTCAGTGGCAGAGCGCTTGCCTAGCACGCATGAGGCCCTGGGTTCGATCCTCGGCACCACATAAAAATAAATAAAGGTATTGTGTCCATCGACTCCTAAAAAAATTTTTTTTAAAAAAGTGAGCCTGGGCTCACCAATTCCTTTCTTGACGCTGTGACCATGTGACTACTAAATTTTGTTCATCGGTTTATAAAACATTATTAAAAAAAAAAAAAGTCTAGACTTGATATGAACTGATGAACTGTAAAAAGTGTTCTCCAGCTGTCCCTGAGCATTCAAGGGGCGTTCATCACATTCCTCTCCATTGGTAAAAATCCACTTCCCACTTGCATTCAGTCCTTGAAGAACTAAGCATTTGGAAAGGGAAGCTCTTCTGATATTTGCAAAGCAGGAGACCACCTCCCCACTTTTTAACAAAATCAAATACGTCAATCCAACATCTCTGAACCTCTCCTGTGCGGAGGGGCCCTGCTATCTGCCTTAGGTATTTTCTTTTTTTTTTTCTTTCAACAGCTGGAAAAGTGGGTGTTCCTGCTTCAGTTGAACACATCGAGAAACCAGTGTTTCAAAAAGCTCATCAGGGGTAAAGCCACAAAGCAGGAGTTGATGGCAAATGCAGAGTTGAGGAATAGAGAGGGTGATGACAGGCAGAGGAGCCTTGGCCTAGGATCCTACGGGCCACCGTCATGGAGGCCACCACTTTCTCTTGCTGGGACTGGTGGCCTCACAGAGGCGCTGAGCGTGATCCCCGATCCCTGAGCGTGTCCGGCCAGCGTGGAGCACTCCTGGGCCTTGGAGCCAAGATGGGGAAGTTAGGGAACACATCCCTGAGACCCCAACTGCCCATCTGCTTGCTCCTTCAGGGATGGGGTGCTTCCTTGTGAATTATCAAGGCCTAAAATCACGGCGAGCTCCTTCCAGAAAGGTGTTGCTCCCCCCAAAGCGTCATCTCACGATGACTCCAGTTGTTCCTGTAGGATCAAAACGGGGTCCGGCATGTCGGCTTGAGATGAAAGGGAGCGTGTAAGACACCCCTCGTCTTCCCCCCTGGAGGAGCGACTGTGCCCCCTGATCTCTTTAAAATACAAAAAAACACAGCGAGAAAGAAAATGCTACTGGATGTGGGGACCTAAAAAGAGACTGTCCCTCTCCTCTGACCGGGGGTGGAGGCCGGGCGTTTTTCTCTCTTGCCTTCTCTCTTTCCTGCCTGCCCCTCCACCTTCTTTGTTCCCCGTTGGCCCTCCTGCCTTTTCTATGGCTTCCCTTATTGCTTTGCCAGAGACCAGCTGAATGCAGGACACAAAGGGACAATGAGGCTTGTTACCCGAGGCAAGAAGCCACCTGCACACATTCAGAGAGGCTCCTTCTCATGTGTCCCGCCAGTTTGTACCAAAGGCATGAACAAGGGAGGGCCACCTCCCAGCTCCCTAGGCCTGAGGGAGGGGGCCCTTCTGTGCTCCCAAACAGAGGAAGCCAGCAGGGAGGAAAGGCTGCTAATCCAGTCCCTCCCCACTGCAGAGAAGAGCAGGAGATCCATCCATCCTGATTCACCCATCCTGAGAGGCTAGTCGGGTCCCTTAGGCTAGAGTGAGAGGGCCCAGTCGTTGCTTAACACCCTTCTCCCTGTCAGCTAGGAAGTCCAAACCCTGGGAACGATTCAAAACAGTTTTGTCCCCAACAGGCAATGTTATCCAAGGAGACTGAGGCCCTTGGGTTTTTTTTCACCAGAGAATCCACGTTGTTTCACTTGCTCTTCCATCCTTCCTCTCTCTCTCCTTGCTCTTGCCGGCTCCACCCTTCAGAAGTGAAAGTGAGGCCATAACAGGCAGGAAATACTGCCCGGAGGCCTCAGGCGACATCCACGGAGCACCTGCACTTCCAGGTGAGGTCGAAAGGAAAGGGTCACATCGGGAGTCTCAACCTGATGAGAGCCATCGGGCAGCAAGGAGTCGTCCCAAAGTCACACAGCTGAGCGCCTGGAGAGAGGGAACGGAATTGTTCACACAGGGTGGATGAATGAACTGTTCATGCAAGAAACTGGGCTGCGGCGGACAGGGAGACACAGAGAGAGTCTGTCTAGCTTGCTCGCTTGGGCTTTTGGCAAGCGCGAAGCGCACCTGCGAGGCCCAATCAGGAGGCCTTTGTGCCCAGAGCAGGGGCAGGTGGTCAGGCTGAGTAACGGCATCTGCTCTCAGCACAGTCCTGCCCGGGAAGATGTGCTCCAGCGCAGGCCCCTGGCTCCTGTCCAAGGTGCTTGGTTACTGAGTTACCGAAAGGACTCCTTAATCAGGCAGGGTCAGCTGTAGAGTGACCCCAGAGATGGCGTGTCAGGGAGGCCCTATGACTAAGGTTCTTCCCAAATGATCGGAGATTAGGAGGGATCACTGGCTGGAGCCTCTGGGGTCCAACTCGTAGCCGGTCTTTAAAAACTTGTTGAATGAATTCAGAAACAGCCACAGCTTCAACCAGGACTGGCATGAGATTTGGCTACGCTGATGTCCAGAGAGTGCATTTTAGAAACTGCAAAGTCTTCCTTCCTCTTTCCACAAGCTGGAATAGAGCTGCTATGTTCTCTTTTTGAGGTCCTGGGAGTTGAACCCGGGGGCTGGTGCCTGCTAAGCAAGCACTCGCCCACTGAGCCACATCCCCAGGCCAACATTTTATTATGAAAGTGTTCGAATATAAAGGGAAGTTGAAATATTGTACAGTGAAACCTAGGTTTTACAGCAACCATCCAACATATTTGCTTTACTATATTCATCAATTCATCTTTCTTTCCTTCCACCAATTAATTCATTCATATATATATATATATATTTTTTTTTTCTTTTCTTTTTTTTTTTTTTTAGTACCAGGGATTGGACTCAGGGGCACTTGACCAATGAGCCGCATCCCCAGCCCTATTTTATATTTTATTTAGAGGCAGGGTCTCACTGAGTTACTTAGCTCCTTGCCATTGCTGAGGCTGGCTTTGAACTCGTGATCCTCCTGCCCCGGCCGCCCGAGCCGCTGGGATTACAGGCCTGCCCCACTGCGCCTGGCTTTACTTTTTGTTTATTTTCCTTTCCAACATTTTCTTAGGAAAATAAGTCCCTCTTGTTAATGGTCACAATTCTTGAGGTTATTTACATCTAAGTAAGTATAGCAGGGTGGCTAATTTGTCCTACAAGATACATTCTCCCTTCTGTCATTGTAAGAGAATTTTAAAGTTTGTGTCTGGAAATTTAATTTTAAAAGACTGCATTACCCAGGCTCCTTTGCAGCTACAGAGAGCCACCTGACTCAGTTCTGAGCAGCAAAATGTAAGAGGAAGTATCATGTGACAATTTCTGAGACTGTCACTGTCATAGGCCCCGCCATTCTGGGGCTTATGCCCAGTTTGTCTCCTGCTGACTGGACAGACGCTGCCATCTTGGACCAAGAGAGTGAGGACCGCAGCCTCAGGATGGCGCTGTGGAGCTGTGAGCGGGAGTACCTCTGGAGCCGGCATAGCAAGCCTCTTCCCTGCTTTCGCTGTTGCTGTAGGTGTCTTGTCACCTACAAGGAACCCTCATTCTAACCAAGACTTCAAAGTCAAGCAGTGTCAAGGGCTTATCATGAAAAGCAACGCACACCCCCTGAAGGCCTCCCCAGCCCCCAAGCTCCCCAGGGCTAATACTTTTCAACTTGTTCAGGTGGTCATTTCCACATTCCTGAACACTTCCATTCTCATTCCATTCTCACTTCTCCATTTACCCATTTTAGACACCATGCATTGACGGCTGCTCACCCAACTGGCACATGGAGCTGTAATGGCCCCCCACACTTTGGAGTGACAAGACTGAACTGAAACCCACCGAACTTGTTTCATACCCATTTTCATGGAATTTTCTTTCTTTCTATTTATTTTTTAGTTTTGTTTTGTTTTGTTTTGGCGGACACAACATCTTTGTTTGTGTGTGGTGCTGAGGATCGAACCCAGGGCCGCACGCATGCCAGGAGAGCGCGCTACTGCCTGAGCCACATCCCCAGTCCTCATGGAATTTTCTTGATAGCTCAGTTCTGGAGAACCAATATGGCGGACCCCCATTAAATGATATTTCTTCTTGGCAGATGAATGCTGAGCTTGCATAGGCCCATTGGGCACATTACTCTTCCTCCAGGTTTTGGAGACTCTAACCATCCTAGAGGGCACCCTAAAAACACGATCCATGCCTGGCCCAAGGAACCAAGCCTCTGTCAAGTTAAATTCAAGTTGAGAGGCAGAATGCCCAACAGGAACATGTGTGGAGGGTCACAGAGGGAAACTGTTGAAATCTTTAAGATACTGCTCCAAACATGCTGTTGGTCCAGCGCGTGTTCTCCTCAGAGAAACAGGAGGACACTTGGCTGAAAAGAATGGCAGCCCCATCGTGCATATTACTGGGGTAAAATTCATAAGAAGCACATGTTTATAAAGATCGCTTATAGCTTGGGGCTCTCAGATGGATGGGAAATAAGGATGGAGATAGATAGAAAGCATTCTCTTTTTAAATAGACCAATTTGCCTTCCCCACATTGTTCCAATCTGACTTTCTAGAGGGCAGTTTTCAATAACTGGATTGAAGATCTCAGGATTGCAAATCTGGAGATCTTGAAAGGTGATGGCATCCATTCTTCTCAACCAAAGCCACACCACAGGGCCCTCCATTCGGTGCTGGGGTGGAGCTTGGTGGTGGAGCACCAGCTGATACCTGTGAGGTGCTGGTGAGGTGGACCTCAGTCCAAGGGTGGAAAGAGGAAATGCAGCATCTCCACTCAGAAAAGAAGGCGGGAAAGAAAGGAGCAGAATCCCTCGGCCTTTTCTCCCCTTTCTCCATTGAGGCCTCAATTCCCAATGGAGAATGAAGTGAGGTCCCCACCCAGGAGGCCCATCTGCTTTGCTTAGTCTATGAGTCAAATTGTAATATCACCCAGAAACACCCTCCAGACATGCCCAGAATGTTTCAGCTAGGCACCCCTCGCCCACACAGAGCGACACATGGATTTAACCATAGGTGAGATCACTTCCTGGATAGAGAAGCCGTCCAGGTAGCTCTCCTGCCTTGTTTTACATTTACTTAACAGCTGCTCTCAGGCTAATCCTGAGCTGCAGATTCCAAGTACACTATTCCCACTCCTTATAATGGCCCAGCAAAAGGTCCCCAAGTACTAAGGCAGAGGAAAAAATAGAGGATGGAGGGTGGTGGGGTGCAGGCCCAGGGGCACCACCGCTCTGCAGTCTCCTGCTGTGTAGGTTTTCCCAGCCTCAGTTCCTGTGCCTGTGAATGGAGGTAGCAGTACCTGCTATGAGTATCTGCATGGGGACTTTGAGAAGCCAATGGACTATGGGAGCCAGGGGTCTCTGTCCTTGCACTGCACAAAGTCTCCATAACCCTTGCCCCACCTAAGAGCAAGCTCCAGGAGCAAGAGAGACAGGGCTAAATTCCCTTGCACCAGGACCCCCAGACAATTGCCTCAGGAGCAGTATGCCCTGCACCATGTGCTCATTAGCTCCTGTTCTAGGTGCTGGCCAGGTGTGGTGGTGCATACTTGCAGGCCCAGCTATCTGGGGCTGCTGAGGTCCAGGAAGGGGGATTGGGAGGAGCCCCAGGAGGAGGCAGGCAAAGCACCCATCACACAGGACAGGCACTAAAGACCCTTCCCACCAGCAGAAGTCCCAGGACACCCTGTGCAGCTGCCCACTCCCACCCCCTTGCCAGGCCTTTGCTGCATCATCTGTGGGATCCACTCCAGGGTCAGGGTGGAAGGCAAGGTGTGCCGGTGAGGTGTGTCCAGTTACATACCTGTTTCAATGAAGCCCTTGGATGCGGCTTTGAATTGAGCCAGGTGCTGGGCAGAAAGATTCCCAAGCACCACTTTGTTGGTTTCTTCCAAACCCATATTTGTGACGTAAATTTCAGACACCACACGAACAAATGGGACAGTACAGTAAGCCTCTGTCCTCACTGCCAGCTTCAAATGGCAAAGGGCACCTGTGGTGTCATCTGTAGCCCATACTCAAAGGCATTTATAATGTATTGCTTTTTAGAACAGTTTTTTGTTGTTTATTCTTTTATTTCAAAACTGTGCCTTATCATGCTCATTCTGACCTTCATTGGTTTTTAAGTTTTTCAATTAGTTATGCATGACAGTAGAAGGCACTTTGACACATCACACACAAGTGGAGTATAACTTCTCACTTTTCTGGTTGCATGTGGTGCAGAATCCCACCCGCTCTGCAGTTACATATGCATGTAGGGTAATGATGTCCAATTCATTCTACTGTCCTTTCTACCCCATGCCCTCTTCCTTCCCTCACGCCCTTCTACTTAGTCTAAAGTAACTCTCTTCTTCCGTAGTCCCCCCTCATTATGAATTAGCATCTGCATATCAGAGGAAAGAAACATTCAGCCTCTGTTTTGGGGGGGTCAGCTTATCTCGCTTAGCATGATATTCTCCAGCTCCACCCATTTACCAACAAGTGCCATCATTTAGAACAGTTTTGAGTACACAGGAAAATTGCAAAGATAGTACAGGTAGTCCCCACACCCAGCACCCGATTTCCCCTGTACCAACATCTTAGTGTAATACATTTGTTACAACAAACCAGTTGATATTGGTACTGTTAACCAAAGCCCAAGTTTATTCAGACTTACTGCTTTCCCCTTCTGTCTGTGAAGGATTCTATCCAGGACCCCATGTGACATCTGTCATCTTGTCACCTCAGCCCTGTCCTGGCCATAATTTCTCAGACTTGCCTGTTTCTGATGGCTGAGGAGCCTGGGAAGGAGGTTGGTGGAATGACCCTCCAGCAGCTGGGTGCCCCACTGGACTGGGGCAATAGGTAGCAGACAGTGCTACCACAGGCCCCCCTGGGCAGGCCGGGTCTGGTAGGCTCCCGATACTCAGGGAAAGTGGAGGGAAGTCCTGTCTAGGAAGAAGGAGAGCAGCAGGGTTCAGACCTCATCCTGCCCAGCAGGGGAGCCCAGGAAGACAATCCCCACCCAGCTAAGAAAGGACTTCTGGCTGGGCTTCTACTCCTGCCTGGGCTGATTATGCCCCACTACCAGGGACACTGGGCATGGCAACATGACTGCCTAGGGCCCCCCATGCTCTGATTACCTGCAATGGGCAGCCAGCTCTCCCAGGCCAGGAAGCCAGAGACATTCAGACCCAAGGAAAGAACCCAAACCCCTAGGCCACCAAAGGTCAGCCCTGGGGATTCTGAGAAGTCTGACAACCCAGCTCCTCCTGTCCCTACATCCTCAATGCTGGGCAAGCACCTCCTTGCCTGCTGGGCTTTCCTCGCTCCCACCCTCACCCTCTTCCACTTGAGCTGAAGCTGAGCCCAGCTGGCTGGCCCCGGCCCTGGAGCCTGCACCCTGACCCCTGAGTGTCCTGGCAGCTGGCCATGGTTTGTGTAGCAGCTGCTTCTCCAGGAAGGTTTTGCACCAGCAGGCCCTGGATGACAGTTCCTCTGGGAGGAAGCCTGTGGGTCCAGGCAGGGTACTGGCTCCCAGAAGCCCACACTGTGGACATATGGAGCCCTGACCTGGCCCTGACTGCTTGCCCATACCAGGGACAGTCACTCTCTTCCAGTAAAGGGGAGCTGAAGAGGGCATCTGGCTCCTGGCAAAGCCCTGCTCTGACCACCCAGATATGAAGCCTGGGGAAGAAACTCATGGATCAAAGGAGAATCTTCAATGGGTCTCCAAGCCTTTCTCTTATCTGTGGAGTGACCAGGAGCAGAACATTAGATTCTGAGTTGGCATGCCACCCCAGCCCAGCTGTCCCTCCAGGCTGCAGCTCTGCCCTGGTTGGTCCTGGAGCTATGTCTGTCCAGCCATTCAGGGGTTCTGACCAGGGGCATGCAGGGCACATGCTCCTCTGTGAAAAATGGCCCCTGACCAAACCTATCCTTGGGAAGCAGCCCACGCCCTGCCACTAAATCCTCTTATGTTAAGTTATGTGCTTGTCTTTTTAGGGACCATGTCTGCTTTGGGCAGCTGTAAGCTCCTTAATGACGATGACCACTGTGGCCATTTTTCAGGCATGCCCCCCCCACACACACCCTAGCCCTTGGTGGACACCAGCTGAGCCATGTGGTTCCCATACTTGGATTGCAAGTTGACATCCTTGACAACAGGTGACCCTGTTGGCCTTCTGGATGACAGGGTCAGGTGCAGGGATGAGGCTCAACCACAGCTTCAGTCCACACCTTTGACAACTGAGCTGCTGTAGGATGCCCAGGGCCGGGTGCTGGGCTCAGCTCTGGGGTCCTGCAGGACACTAGGCAGGCCACTGACCCCAGAGGGGGAGTTCAGGCTCAGCCAGCTCGCGTGCACAGTCACAGAGTGACTGGTCTCCACTCTGCCTGGCTTAGGGGCATGGGCCTGTAGCCCAGCTACCTAGGAGCCTGAGCTTGGAGGCTCGCTGGAGCCCAGGAGTTTGGGATCCACCTGGGTGATGCAGTGAGGTGCTTGCCCTCCTCCATCAGCCCCACCTCCAACTAAAAGTTGCCAGACTTGCAAGGCCAGCTTCCACTGCCCTGGTCCTCTTACCCAACTGGGCACTCCTGGAGGCAGAGGCCACAGAGAGGGGTGCCCAGGTCAGTCAGCTACTAGCTGGGCACATGTGGGCCCCTCCATCTGCCCCAGGGCCCTCTGAATCAGGGTCCCTTGCCCACCAGTGGATGGTAAACTTTGGGCAGGACACGTGAGTCCCCCTCCCCCTTGTGTGCCAGCAAGGTGCAGGAAAAACTGGTGCCTGAGAGCCTTCCATTATCAGTGACTGCGGAAGATCCACAACCTGCCTGGGTCATCCGCCCCTGCTGTGGCAGGACAGAGTGGCTTGGGCTGGCAGGGCAGGGACACCATGAATAAGGAGGGGTCAGAGAGCTCAGGAGGGGCAAAGATGGAGGTGGGGAGGGAGAAAAGGAGCTGCTCAGTGCCCAGTCCAGAGCCAGGCCACCCTCTCCACATGCCCAGGGTTGGATTTCTTCCCTAAGATACTCCGATACTCCTAACATGCAGTTCCACAGAATGTAGTCTCAGGGGAAATAGGTCATTGTGGTTAAAATTGAAGAAAAGGCACAGAGAGAGGGGTGTCCTTGCCTTCTGGGTGTGTCCTTGGGGCCTGGGGGGATGAGGGAAGGTGTGTCTACAGGCACAAAACCAGAGGTGGCTACAACCACAGGAAAGCTAGAGGCCCGAGCACACTCCCCTTCTCAGGAGGAGCCACATGCTGCCACCTTGATCTTGAGTTTCCTCCATTGTCCAAGCTGCCCATCTGAGGTGTGTGGCAAAGGAGGCCCCAGGACACTAGCATGGCCCACAGGAAAAGGGAGTGTGGGGTTTTGAGGGGCATTGTGGAGGGTTTGTACCACCAACCCACTCTCACCTGGAAGCTCAGGCTTTTGTGATGGAAGGGGAAACTAAGGCACTGAAGGCCAAGTAGTGGGTTTCTGCAGGAGTCATTCCCCTGACCCCACCACTGTTGGAGGCCTTGCCCTGCCTCCCAGCTGTCCAAGGAAGCTGTTCCCACCTTACTGGGAGGGGCAGAGTTCCAGAATCACCAAGTGCCCCCACAGTGAAGAGGAACCTGGTCTGACCAGGGGTGGAGACCCTAGACCATGGGCAGCCAGCGAGAGGGCCTGATGGATGGGTTGGCCAGGGGGCTTCCTGGAGAAGGGTGCTCCAGGAGGTTGGGGTGGCAGAAAGGAGGAGCTGGGTGAGCTGGGTCACAGCTGCTGGCACGGGAGTGGCCACTGGAGAGGCCTTCCAATGACTACTGGTACCTGGACGCCCGAGCCCATGATGGCAGCAGGAGGACAGCACAGCGCCATCTCTTCTCCATTGATTGATAGGGCCCATGGCCCCTCTGCCCTGCCCCCTCTGTGGGTATGGGATGGCCTGCAGTCCTGCGACAGCCATTCCACCTGCCTAGCGAAGGTCTGAGGCCCCTCGTTGGCCATAATCACAGGCATATTATCCATGCCCAGCTTCACTGGAGAACACCGGGACCATGAGCTGCAGCCTGGAAGAGGAGTGAAGCCCTTGGACATCAGTGCCTTCGCAGGAGCCTGGACACAATGGGGCCTCTGCTCCCCACAGAGCCACATCCGCCTGAAGCTTTTCCTCCATGTTCCATTCATAGAGGTCTTCACTGAGAAGTCATGATTTGAAGCCAACACAGTGAACCTATTGTTCCTGCTCTTCCTGGCCTAGCCTGGCCCCCAGGGCCTTCTACATTCCACTCACTTCCCCTCCTGAAGCCTTGCCTGCATCCCAGCTACAAATCCAGCACAGAACCTGCCTGGGCCAGCATCAGGGCAGCACTGGACCCCTGGGAACCAACCTGCTGCCCTGCTGCATAGTTGCCCTCCAAACTGGGTGCAGCAAAAACTCAGCTCCAGGGAGAGCAGGGCCCGGAGGAGCAGGGCCTGGGGAAGCAGGGCCTAAGGCATCAGGGCTCGAAAGGAGCAGAGGCTAGAAGAGCAGGGCCTGGGGGAGAAGGATTAGGGGGTGCAGGGCCCAGGAGAGCAGGGCCCAGGGTGAGCAGGGCCCAGGGGAGCAGGGTCAAAAGGAGCAGGGACAGGAGCAGCAGGGACCATGGGAAGCAGGGACTAAGGGAGCAGGGCCAAGGGGGAGCAGGGCCAAGGGGGAGCAAGACCAGTGGGAGCAAGGTCAGAGGGAGCAGGACCAGGGGTAGCAGGGCTCAGGGGAAGCAGGGCCCAGGAGAAGGATGGCCCAGGGGAGCAAGGACAAGGGAAGCTGGGCCCAAAAGAATAGGGCCAGGGGAACAGGGCCATGGGGAGCAGGCCCAGGGGATTAGGGCCAGAAAAGCAGGGCCCATGGGGATCAGGACCAGGTGGAGCAGGGCCCAAGAAGAGCAGAACCAGGGAATTAGGGCCAGGAGGAGCAGGGCACATGGGGAGCAGGGCCAGAGGGAGCAGGGCCCAGGGGACCAGGGCCAAGGGGAACAGGGCCAGGGGGAGCAGGGCCAGGGAGATCAGGGCCAGGAGAGCAGGACCAGGGGGAACAGGGTCAGGAGGAGCAGGGTCAGAGGAAAAAGGGCCAGGGGGAGAAGGGCGCAGGATGAGCAGTACCGGGGAAGCAGGGCTTGGCAGAGGAGGCCCAGAGGGAGAAGGGCCCATGGGGAGCACTGTCAGGGGGAGCAGGGCACGGAGGAGCAGGGGTAGGGAGAGCAGGGTTAGGGGGAAGAGGGCCCAAGGGAGCAGGGCCAGGGGGAGCAGGGCCCAGGGGAGCAGGCCTAGCAGGAGCAGGGCCCAAGGGGTTCATGGCCAGAGGGAGTAGGGCCCAAGGGGTTCATGGCCAGAGGGAGTAGGGCCCAGGGGAGCAGGAACAGAGGGAGCAGGGCCCAGGGGAGCAGGAGCAGGTGGAAAGAGCCAGGGGGAGTAGGGCCAGGGGAACAGGGGCAAGGGGGAGCAGGGCCAGGGGGAGCAGTGCCAGGGGAAAAGGGCTAGGGGAAGCCAGGTCAGAGAGAGCAGGGACCAGAGGGAGCAGGGCCCAGGGGGAACAGGGCCCAGGGCAGCAGGGTCAGGGAGATCAGAGCCAGGAGTGAAGGGCCAGGAAGAGTAGGGCCATGGGGAAAAGGGCCAGGGAGAGAAGGGTGCAGGGAGAGAAGTACCAGGGGGTGCAGGGCCTGGGGGAGCAAGCCCAGAAAGAGCAGGGACCATGGGGAGCATGACCAGGGGGAGGAGGGCATGGGTGAGCAGGGGTAGGAGGAGCAGGGGTAGGGGGACCAGGTGTAGGGGAGGAGGGCCCAGGAGAGGAGGGCCAGTGGGAGCAGGGCCCAGGGGAGCAGGGACAGCTGGAGCTGGGCCAGGTGGAAAAGGGCCAGGGGGAGAAGGGTGCAGGGAGTGCAGTACCAGGGGGAGAAGGGCTCAGAGGAGCACACCCAGAAGGAGTAGGGCCCATGGGGAGCATGGCCAGGGGGAGCTGGGCACAGGGGAGCAGGGGGAGGGGGAGCAGAGGGAGGGAGAGCAGGGCCTGGGGGAGCAGGCCCAGCAGGAGCAGGGCCCTGAGGGAGCATGGCTAGAAGGAGCAGAGCCCAAGGGAGCAGGATCAGAGGGAGCAGGGCCCAGGAGAGCAGGGCCAGGGTGAAAGTGCCAGAGGGAGTAGGACCAGGGGGAACAGGGCTAGGGGGAGTAGGGCAAACGGGAGCAGGGCCAAGGGGAACAGAGGCCAGGGGGAGTAGTGCAAGGGGGAGTGAGGAGCACGGAAACAGGACCAGAGGTTGCAGGGCCCAGGGAGATCAGGACCCAGGGAGAGCAAGGCCCAGGAGGAACAGGGCCCGGAGGAACAGAACAAGGGAGAGCAAGGCTTGAGGGAGCAGGGCCAGTGGGGAAGCAGGATGAGAGGGAGCAGGGCCCGGGGCAGCAGGGCCCAGGAGAGCAGGGCCACGGAGAGCAGGGCCAGGGGATATGGGCCAGGGGAAACAGGGCCAGAGGGAGTAGGGACCAGAGGGAGCAGGACCCAGGGGGAACAGGGCCCAGGGTAGCAGGGCCAGGGAAATCAGGGCCAGGGGAGCAGGACAAAGGGGAGTGGGTCCCAGAGTAGTAGGACCCAGGGGAACGAAGCCATGGGGGAGCAGAGTACAGGGGGAGTGAAACACAGGGGGGAGCAAGGCCCAGGGGAGAAGGGCCAGGATGAGCAGGGCCAGGAGGAGCAGATCCAGGAGGAGCAGGGCCTGGGGGAGCAGGACCAGATGGAGCAGGGCCCAAAGAGAGCAGGACACAGGGACAATGGGGCCCTGGGGAGCAGGATGAGGTGGAGCAGGGCCCAAAGAGCAGGACAAGGGGCAAGGGGCCCAGGGAGCAGGGCCAGGGAGAGCAGGGCCAAGGGGGAGTAGGACGAGGTGAAGAGGAAAAGAGAGAGCAGCTAAAGAGGGAACAGGGACTAGGAGAGCAGGGCTAGGGGGAACAGGGCCCACGGGAGCAGGGCTAAGTGGAAGAGGGACAGAGGAAGCAGGGCCAGGGGAGAAAGGCCAGGGGAAGGAGGCCCAGGGGAAGCAGGGCCAGGGGGAGGAGGGTCCAGGGGAGCTGGGTACATGGGAGCAGGAACAGGTGGAGCAGGGCCAGGGGAAAAAGAGCCAGGGGGAGAACAGCCCAGGGAGTGCAAAACCAGGGGGAGCAGGGCTCAGGGGATCAGGCCCAGGGAGAGTAGGGGGAGGGGAAGGAGGATCCAGGGAAGCAGGCTCTGCAGGAGTAGAGCCCAGAGGAAACATGGCCGGGGGAGCAGGGCCTAGGCGAGCAGGGGTAGGGGGAGCAGGGCCCAGGGAAAGCAGGGCCCGGGGATCAAGGGTAGGGGAAGCAGGGCCTAGGGGTTCCAGGGCCTGAGGGAGCAGGACCAGAGGGAGCAGGGCCCAGGGGAGCAGGGCCAGGGGGATTAGGGCCAGTGGGAACAGGGGCAAGAGAGAGCATGGGTCAGGGGGGGTGGAGCCCAGCGGGAGTCTGGCACAGAAGAGCAGGGCCAGGAGGAGCAAGGCAGTGGGGGGATAAGACCAGAGGGAGAATGGCCCAGGGGAGCAGGGCCAGGGGGAGCAGGCCACAGGGGAAGCAGGGCCCTGGGGAGCAGGGCCAGGGGGAGAAGGACCTAGCAGGAGTACGACCCAGGGGAGAAAGGCCAGTGATTGCAGGTCCCAGGGGAGCAAGGCACAGGGGAGCAGAGCCAGAGGGAGCAGAGCCAGGAGAAAAAGGCCAGGGGGAGCAGGGCCCAGGGGGAGCTGTGCCTAGGCGGAGCGGAGCCCAGGGAGAGCAGGCCAGGGGGAGCAGGGCCAAGGGAAGCAGGACCAGAGAGAGAAGGGCCCAGGGGAGCAAGACCCAGGTGAGCAGAGCCAGGAGGAACAGGTCCAGGGGGAGGAGGGCCAGAGGGAGTGGGTCCTGGGGAAGTAGGACAAGGGGGAGCAGGGCCAAGTGAGAACAGGGCTCTGGGTGAGTGGAGCCCATGGAGGAGCAGGGCCCAGGAGAGCAGGGCCAGATTGAACAGAGCCCTGGGGGAATAGGACCAGAGGAAGAACAGCCCAGGGGAGCAGGGCCAGGTAGAACAGGACCGTGGGAGAAGGGCACACAAGGAGTAGGGCCCAGGGGAGCAGGGCCAGTGAGTGCAGGGCACAGGGGAGCAGAGCCAGAGGGAGCAGAGCCAGGAGAAAAAGGCCAGGGGGAGCAGGGCCCAGGGGGAGCTGTGCCTAGGGGGAGCGGAGCCCAGGGTGAGCAGAACCAGGGGGAGCAGGGCCAAGGGAGCAGGGCCAGGGTGAGCAGGGCCCAGTGGGAGCAAGCCTTAGTGGGAGCCGGGCATAGGGGAACCAGGGCCCAGGAGGAGCAGAACCAGGGGAAGCAAGGCCCAGGGATGCAGTACTGGGGTTGTAGGGCCAAGGGGAGCAGGGCCAGGGAAAGAAGGGCCCTGGAGGAGCAGGATAAGTTGGAGCAAGGCCAAGGGAGAAGAGGACCAGAGAGAGCAGGGCCAAGGAGAGCAGGGCTAGAAGGAGCACAGCCCATAGAAAGTAGGGCCAGAGGGAGCAGGGCAAGGGGAGCAGGGCCAGGGAGTGCAGGGCCAGGGAGAACAGGGCCAGGGAGAGCAGAGCCAGGGAGAGTAGATCCAGGAGAAAAGGGCCAGGGGGAGCAGGGCAGGGGGAGAAATGGCCAGGGGGAGAAGGGCCAAGGGAGAGCAGCCCCCAGGAGGAGTGAAGCACAGGTGGGAACAGGGTCCAGAGAACGGGGCCCAGGAGAGCAGGTCCAGGTTCAGCAGGGCCCAGGGAGAGCAGGACACAGGGGGAGCAGGGCCCGGGGAAGCGGGCGCAGGAGAAGCAGGGAAAGGGGGAGAAGAGCCAGGGGGAGCAGGGACAGGGAGTGTAGGACGCAGGTGGACTGGGGCTCACTGGAGCAGGGCCAGGGAGAACAAGTTCCAGAGTAGTATCACGCAGTGGAGAAGCACCAGGGGGAACAGAGCCAGAGGGAGAAGGGCCAGGGGGAGCATGGCCAGGGGGAGAAGGACCCAGGGAAAGCAGTGGCAGGGGAAGCAGTGCCTCCAGGATCAGGCCCAGGGGAAGCAGGGCCAAGGGGAGGAGGGCCAGGGGAAGCAGGGCCCAGGGAAGCAGAACCAGGTGGAGCAGGGTACAGGGGGAGCAGGGCCCAGGGGGAGTGGGGCCCAGGAGGAGCAGAAATAGGGGAAGCAGGGCCTAGGGGAGCAAGAATGGGGGGACTAGGGCCCAGTGGAGCAGGGCCATGAGGAGCAGGGCCCGGGGGGGAGCAAGACCAGTTGGAGCAGTGCCCAGGGAAAGGAAGACCATGGGGAGCAGGACAGAGGATATAAGGGCTAGGGGGAGCATACGCTGCAGGTGTTAGGCCAGGGGGAGCAGGACCAGGGAAGCAAGGTATATGGAGAGAAGGACCAGGGGGAGCAGGGCCCAGGAGGAGTGAGGCACAGGAATCCAGGGCAATGGGGGAGTAGAACCAGGAGTAGCAGTGTCCAGGGAGTAGGGTCATGGGGAGCAGGGCCAGAGGGAACAGGGCCCAGAGAAGCAGGACCAAGGAGAGTAGAGCCAAGGGGGAGCACGACTCAGAGGGAAAGGAGCCCAGGGGGGAGCATGGCCCAGGAGAGCAGGGCCAGGAGTAGCAGGGCCCAGGAGAAGCAGGGATCAGGGCAAGCAGGGCCCAAGATAGCATGGCCCATGTGGAGCAAGAGCATGGGGAGAAGGGCCCAGGGGGAGCAAGGCCCTGAGTGAGCAAGGCACAGGGGAACAGGGCCCAGGTGAGCAGGGCCAGGGGGAGGAGGGCCCATGGGGAGTAGTGCCATGGGGAGTAGGGCCCAGGAAAGCAGGACCAGAGGGAGCAAGGACCAGAGAGCAGGGCCCAGGGGGAAAACGGCCAGGGGGAGCAGGGCTAGAGGAAGCGGGGCCAAGAGGGAGCAGGTCCTAGGGGGACCTGGGGCCAGAAAGAGCAGAAGCAGGGAGAGAAGGGCCCAGGGAACAGGACTGGGGATAGTAGGACCCAAAGAAACAGGGCCAGGGAGAGCAGGGCCCAGAAAGAGGAGAACCAGGGGGAGCAAGTCTCAGCAAAGCAGGGCTAGGGGGAGCAGAGGCCACAGGGAGTAGAACCAGGGCAAGCAGGGCAGGGGAGCAGGGAACATGGGGAGCAGGACCAGGGAGAGCAGGGCTCAGAGGAGCAGGCCCAAGGGGAGTGGGGACAAGGAAGTAGGATATATGGGGAGCAGATCCAGGGGGAGCAGGCCCAGGGGGAGTATGGCCCAGGGGAAGCATGGCCAAGGGTAGCAGGGCCCAGAGGAACAGGGCCAGGGAGAGCAAGTCATGGGAGCAGGGCAGGGGGAGCAGGGCCCAGGGAAGCAGGAACATGGGAAGCAGGAATCAGTGGTAGCAAAGCCCAGGGGGAGCGGGACACAGGAAAACTGATGCCCAGGCAGAGAAGAACCAGGGAGAGCAGGGCCCAGAGGAGCAGGGCCTGGGGGAGAAAGTCAGGGGAGCAAGTCAGGGGAGCAGGGCATGGGGAGCAGGGCCCATGGAAGCAGGAACATGGGAAGCAGGACTCAGGGGTAGCAAGGCCAAGGGGAAGCAGGACACAGGAAAACCGATGCCCAGGCAGAGAAGAACCAGAAAGATTAGGGCACAGGGGAGCAGGACCAGGGGGAAGCAGGGCCCTGGGGAGCAGGGCCAGGAAATGCAGGGCCCGGGGAAGCAAGACCAGAGGGAGCAGGGCCAAGAGGAGCAGAACCAGGAGGAAAAAGGTAGTGGGAGCTGGGCCAGAGGGAAGCAAGACCAGGGGGAGCAGAGCCAAGGGGGAGCAGGTTTTATGGGGAATGGAGCCCAAGTGGGGAGCAAGGCCCAGAAGAGCAGGGCCATGTGGAGCAGGGCCCAGGAGGGAATAGAACCAGAGGGAGAACAGCCCAGGGGAGCAGGGCCAGGCGGAGCAGGACACAGGGGGAGCAAGGCCTAGGGGAGCAGGGACAGGGGGAGAAGAGTAGGGTGCAGGGAGCAGGGCCAGGGACAGCAGGTCCCAGGGGAGCATATACCAGGGAAGCAGGGACAGGGAGAGAAGGGGCCAGGAGAAGCAAGGAACAGAGAGCAGGGAGGCCTACGGGGAACAGAGCCAGGGGATTATGTCAGGGGGAGCAGGGCCCGTGGGGAGCAGGGCCATGGTTATCAGGACCAAGTGGAGCAGAGCCCAAGGAGAACAGGACCAGGGAATTAGGGCCAGGGGGAGCAGGGCCCATGGGGAGCTGTGCGAGGGGTAACAGGGCCTGGAAAGTAGGACCAGAGAAGCAGGGCTCAGGGGAGTAGGGCCTAGGGGTGTAGGGCCAGGGGAAACATGGACAGGGGGAGCAGGGCCAGAAGGAACTGGGCCAAGGGACACAGCACCAGGGGGAGCAGGGACAAGGGGTGCAGGGCCCAGAGGGAGCTGGGCCCAAGGGGGAGCAGGACCCAAGGGAGTATGGCCGGGAAGAGGAGGGCCCAGGGGGAGCAGGACCACAGGGAGCACAGCCCAGGGGAGCACAGCCAGGGGACAACAGTCCCCAGGGGAGTGGGGCGCAGGGGGAGGAGATCCAGTTACAGCAGGGCCCAGGAAAGCAGGCCTAGAGGGAGCAGAGCCCACAGGGAGTTGGGCCAGGGGGAGCAGGGCCAGGGGAGCAGGGCCCATGGGGAGCAGGACAAGGAGGAGCAGGGCCTACTAGGAGCAGGGCCCGGGTGAGCAGAACGAGAGGGAGCAGGACCAGACAACAGGGTGAAGGAGGAGCAGGGCCCAGGGAATCAGGGTCAGGAGGAGCAGGGCTCCGGGGGAGCAGGAACAGAGTGAGCAGGGCCCAGGGAAGTAAGTTCCAGGGAAGAAGGGCCAGGGGAAACAGGGCCATGGGGAGCATGGCCAGAGGGAGTGGGGCCCAGACAAGCAGGACCAGGGGGAACAGGGCAAAGGAGGAACAGAACTCAGGGGGAGAGGAGCCCAGCGGGGAGCAGGGCCCAGGAGGACAGGGCAATGAGGAGCATGGACTGGGGGGGGGGCAGGACCAGAGGGAAAATAGTCCAGGGGAACCAGGCCAGGGGGAGAAGGACACATCGGGATTAGGGACCAGGGGAGCAGGGCCAGGGGAATTAGGGACCAGGGGAGCAGGGCCAGGGGAAGCAGGGCCCAGGAGAGGAGGGCCCATGGGAGCAGGACTCGGGGGAGTAGTGCCTAGGGGAGAAGGGCCAGGAGGATCAGGGCCCAGGAGGAGCCAGACCAGGTGGAGCATGGCCCAAGAAGAGGAGGCCTACGGGGAACAGGACCCAGGAGATCCAGGCTAGGAGGAGAAGAGCTCACAGGAAATAGGGCCGGGGGAACAATGTCAGGGGAGCACGGTCCATGGGGAGAAGGACCATGGCGAACAGGGCCGAAAGGAAGCAGGGCCCAGGGGAGCAGGGCACAAGGAAACCAGTGCAGGAGAAGTAGAACCATGGGGAGGAGGGCCCAGGGAGCATGGCTGGGGGGAGCTGGGCCCAGGGGCGCATGGTCAGGAGAATAAGGGCCCAGATATGCAGGACAAGGGGGAGCATGGCTCAGGGGCAGCAAGGCACAGGAAAACCAGGGCTCATAGGGAGCAGAACCCGGGGGGGGGGTAGGGATCAGGGTGCATGGCCAAGAGGGATCAGGGCCAGGGGAGCAAGGCCAGGAGGAGCAGGGCCGAGGAATGCAGGACCAGTGGTAGCAGAGCCCAGTGGAAGCGGGGCCCAGGGGAGCTTGACACAGGGAAACCAGGTCCCAGGGGGAACAGAACCCAGGGTAGCAGGGATCAGGGAGCAAGCCAAGGGGGAGCAGGGCCAGGGGAGCAGGGCCAGGAGGAGCAGGAAAACAGGAAAACAGGACCATGGGGAGCAGGACACATGGGTGCAGGGCTCAGGGGAGTAGGTAAGGGGGAACAGTACACAGTGGGAGCAGGGCCCAGGGTAGTAGGACCAGGGAGAGAAGATACCAGAGGAGCAAGGCCCATGGAAGCAGAGCCAGGGGAGCAGATCGAGAGAGAAAAGGGCCAGAGGGAGCAGGGCCAGGGGGAGAAGGGCCCAGGGTGAGCAGTACCAGGGGGAGCAGGGCCCAGGGAAGCAGGCCCAGGAGAAGCAGGGAAAGTCCCGGGGAGCAGGGCCTATGGGTCAGGACTCAGGGGATGAGGACCAAGGGGAGTAGGGGCATGGTTATCAGGACCAGGTGGAGCAGGTCCCATGGAGAGCAGGAAAGGGGATTAGAGCCAGCGGGAGGAGGTCACAAGGAAAGGTATTAGGGCCACAGGGAGCAGAGCCCATGGGGAGCAGTGCCATGGGGAGCAGGGACCAAGAAAGCAAGACCAGAGGGAGCACAGCCTAGAGAAACAGGACCCAGGGGAGTAGGGCCACAGGGGAGCAGGTTCCATGGAGCTGGGACAGGAGGGATTAGGGCCCAGGGGACAGGACTAGGGGGAGTTGGGCCCAGGGGAACAGGGACAGGTGGAGCAGGGCCCAGTGAAAGGTAAACCAAGGGGGAACAGGACCCAGGATAAGTGGGCTGGGGTAGCAGGGCTGACAGGGAGCAGGGCCAAATAAAGCAGGTCCCAGAGGAGCAGTGTCCAGGGAATCAGAGCCAGGAGGAGCAGAGTCATGGAGGAAAGGGCCAGTGGGAGAAGACCAGGGGACAATGGCCCAGTGAGAGCAGCACCAAGGGGAGCAGGTCCCAAGGAGCAGGCCCATAGATTCAGGGAAAGGGGGAGCAGGGGCAGGGGTATCAGGGAAAGGAGAAACAGGAAACATGGGGAGAAGGGCCCACGGGAGCAGGGCCCATGGGGAGCAAGACCAGCGGGAACAGGACCCAGGGGGATAAGGGCCTAGGGGGATCAGGGCGCAAAAGAGCAGAAGCGATGGGGAGAAGGGCCCAGCAGAACAGGCCCAGGGGAAGCAGCGATCAGTAGACAAGGGCCCAGGGGAGCAAGGCCCAGGAACGAATAGCCACAAAATTAGGGCCAGGAAGAGCAGGGCCCACAGGGAGCAGGGCCAGGGGGAGCAGGGCCCAGGAAAGAAAGACCAGAGGAATCATGGCCCAGGGGAGCAGAGCCAGGGGGAACAGGATCAAGGAGGAACAGCACCGAGAGGGAGTGAAGCATAGACGGGAGCAGGGCCCAGAGGAGCAGGGCACAGGGGGGAGCAGGATAAGAGGGAACATGGCCCAGAGGTGTAGGGCCGGGGGTGGGGGGCGGTGGGGACCACAGCACAGGGCATTAAGAACCAGGGACCAGGGCCAGGGGTAACAGGGCCCGGTGAACAAGACCCATGAGGAGCAAGACCAGGGGACCAGGGCCCAAGGGAAGAAGGGTCCATGGAGAGTAGGGCACATGGAAGCAGGGCCCTGGAGGACCATGGCCCAGGGGAGCAGGGCCAGAAAAAGCAGGACCCAGAATAGCAGGGACAGGGCGAGCAGGGCCAGGGGATTAGGGCCAGGAAGAGCAGGGCCCATGGGGAGAAGGGCCAGGAGAAGGAGGACACAGGGGTTGCTGGGCACAGGGGTGCACGGCCAGGGGGACAAATACTCAGGGTGAGCAGGGCCCAGGGTAGCAGGGACAGGGCGAGGAGGTCCTAGAGGAGCAGGGTCCAGGGGAGCAGAACCAGAGAAAGTAGAGCCATGGATACAAGAGCCAGGGGGAGCAGGGTCAGAGGAGAAGGGCCCAGGGAGAGCAGTACCAAGGGGAGCAGGGCCTGGGGAAGCAGGCCCAGGAGAAGCAGGGAAAGGGGGAGCAGGGCCAGAGGGAACAGGGCCCAGAAGAAGTAGAGTAAGGGGTTAAGTGACTGGGGGAGCAGGGCCCAGGGGGAGAAGGGATCAGGGGGAGCAGGGCTCAGAAGAGCAGGGCTCAGCAGAAGCAGGGCCCAGGAGAAGCAGGCCCAGGAGAGCAGGGCCCAAGGGAGAAGGGCCTGAGGGAGCAAGTCCCAGGAAAGCAGGACCAGAAGGAGTAGTGCCTAGGTGAGCAGGGCCCAGGGGAGCAGGGCTAGGGGGAAGACAGCCAGAGGGAGCAGGGCCAAATGGAGCAGGGTCCAGTGAAGCAGGACCAGAAGGAGCAGGGTCAAATGGGAGCAGGGCACAGATGGGGCAGAGCCTAGGGGGAAGCAGGGCCAAGGGGAGCAGAGCCAGGAGAATCAGGGCCTAGGGGGAGCAGGACCAGAGGGAGAATGGCGTAGGGGAGCTGGGCCAGGGTATAGCATGGCCCAGGGGAGCAGGGCCCAGGGGAGCAGGGCCAAGGGGAGCCAGACACAGGAGTAGCAGGCCCCATGGAGTAGGGTCAGGGAGAGAAGGTGCCAGGGGAGCAGGGCGCAGGGGAGGAGAGCTAGAGTAAGCAGTGCCTAGGAAAGCAGAACCAGAGGTAGCAGGGGCCAGTGAGAGCAGGGCCCATGGGAGTAATGCCAGGGGGAGCAGCACCCAGGGAAGCAGGACCAGAGAAAGCAGACCGCAAGAAGGAACAGGGCCCAGGGGAGCAGGGCCAGGGTGAACAGGGCCAGGGAAACAGGGCCAGAGGAGCAGGGTGCTATGAAGCAGGACCAGAGGGTACAGGACCCAGGGTGTGCAGGTCCCAGGGAGAGTGGAGCACAAGGAGGAGCAGGGCCCAGGGGAGCAGGGCCAGAGGGGAGCAGGGCCCAGTGAAGCAGGCATACAGGGAGTAGGGCCTAGGGGAGCAGGGCCAGAGGGAGTGGGGTCTGGTGAAGCAGAACCAGGGGGAGCAGGACCAGAGAGAGTATGGCCCAGGGGAGTAGAGCACATGGGAGCAGGGCTATGGGGAGCAGGACACAGGGGTTTCAGGGCCCAGGGCAGCAGGACACAGTGGTTGCAGGGCCCAGGGGAGCAGGGCTAGGGGAGGCATGTCCCAGAGAAGCAGAGTTATGGGAAGCACTGCCCAGGAAAGCAGGACCAGAGAGAGAAGGGCCCATAAAATCTGGGCCCATAGGGAGGCAGGTCCATGGGTAGCAGGAAAAGGTGGATCAGGGCCCAAGGATAGCAGGACCAGGGGATTAGAGCCAGGGGAACAGAGCCTATGGGGAGCAATGCCATGGGGAGAAGTGTCCAGGAAAGCAGAACCAGAGGGAGCACAGCCCTGGGAAGAACATGGCCAGGGGGAGCAGGTCCAGAGGGTGCGGGGACTGGGGAAGCAAAACCAGGGAGAGCAGAGCCAAGGGGGAGCAGGGCCCAGGGAGAGCTTAGCACAGGGTGGAGCAGGGCTCAGGGGAACAAGGCCAGGAGGAGCATGGCCCAGGTGAGCAGGGCTGGGGGAGCAGTGCTCAGGAAAGCAGGACCATGGGGTCAGGACCAGGTGTAGTAGGTCGCAAGGAGAGCAGGACCAGGGGATTAGGGCCAGGGGGATCAGGGCCCAGGAAAGCAGGACCAGACGGAGCATGGCCTAAGGGAGCAGGACCCAGGGGTGCAGGGCCAGGGGAAGCAAGACACAGGGGAAAAAGGGCCCAGGGGAGCAGGGTCATAGAAACCAGGTCCCAGGAAAGCAGGTCCCAGGGGAGCAGAGCAAGGGGGGAGCAGTGCCAGGAAAGCAGGACAAGAGGGAGAATGGCTCACAGGAACCGGGCCCAGGAGAGCAGGGCCAGGGGAATCATGGCCAGGGGGAGCAGGGTCAGAGGGAGCAGGGCCACAGTGAGCAAGCTCTGTAGAAGCAGGACCAGGGGGACAAAGCAATGGGGAGCAGGTTCCAGGGAGAGCTGAGCCCAGGGAGGAGCAGGGCCCAGGGGAATAGCACCAGGAGGAGCAGGGCCAAAGGGACGCAAGACCAGAGGGAATAAGGCCCATGGGAGCATGGCAGGGGGGAGTAGGGCCCAAGGGGAGTGGGGTCTATGGAAGCAGGGCCCAGGAGGAGCAGAACCAGGGGTAGAGGGGCAGAGGAGCAGGACTGGAGGGAGTAGGGTCCAGGGGAGCAAGGGCGGGGTGAGTGGGGCCAGGGGGACCATGGCCATTGGGAGCATGGCTCAGGGGAGCAGGGGTTGTGGGAGCAGGGTCCAGGGAAGCAGCACCAGGGGATCAGGACCAAGGGGAACAGGGCCAAGGGGGAGCAAAGCCCAGGGAGAGCAGAGTCCACGGACAGCAGAGCCCAGAGTGAAGCAGGGCCCGTGGAAGAATGGCAAGGAAGAGCAGAGCCCAGAGGTAGCAGGATCAGAGAGAGCATGGCCAAAGGGAGTAGGGCCAGGGGTAGCAGGACACAGGGAAAGCAGGGCAAGGGGTCGCAGGGCACCAGTGGTGCAGGTTTTAGAGGAGCAGGGCCCAGGGGAGCAGAGCCAGTGGGAGCTGGGCCCGAGAGAAAAGGTCTAGGGGGGCAGCAGTGCTAGGAGGAGAAGGGCTGAAGGAGAGCGGAACCAGGGTGTGCAATGCCCGGGGGAGATGGCCCAGGGGTAGCAGGGCAAGGCGGTGAAGGGCCAGGGGGAGCAGGGCCCAGGAGAAAGAGGGACAGAAAGAGAAGGGCCTGTGGGAGCAGGGCCCATGTGGAGCAAGTCCATGGGGAGCAGGACTCAGAGAAAGAAGGGCCCAGCGGGAATAGGGCCCAGAAATACAGGGCCACAGGGAACAGTGCCAGGCAGAGCAAGGCCAAGGATAGCAAGGCCAAGGTAAGCAGGGCCAGGGGGAGAAGGGCTGAGGGGGAGCTGGGCCCAGTGGGAGTGGAGCCTAGGGGGAGCAGAACCAGAGGGAGCAAGTCCTGTGGGAGTAGGACCAGGGGGGAGCACGATGAGAGGGAGCAGGGCCTGGAGGAGAGGGAGCAGGGAGTCAGGGCCAGGGGAGCTGTGCCAGGGGATTAGGTCTAGGGGAAGAAGGCCCAGGGAAGCAAGACCAGGTGGAGCAGGACCCAGGTGGAGCAGGGCCCAGGGAGAGTGGGGCCCAGGGAAATCAGGGCCCAGGAGGAGCAGAACCAGGGAGAGCAGGGCCCAGGGGTAGAGGATCGGGGGGAGTTGGTCACAGGGGAGCAGGGACAGTTGGAACAGGGTCCAGGGAGGGCAGGACCGGGAGAAGCAGAGCCCAGAGAGGAGGATAAGGGGGAGCAGGGCCCAGGATATCAGGACTAGTGGGAGCAGAGCCCACAAAGAGTAGGGCCAGGTGGTGCAGGACTAGGGAAGCAGGGCCCATGGGGTGCAGGACCAGAGGGAGCAGGGCCCAGGAGCAGGATCCATGCAAGCAGGGCCAGGAGGAGCAAGGCCCAGGGGAACAGGATCAGAGGGAGCAGAATCAGGGGGAAGAGGGCCATGGGGAGCAGGGCCAGAGCGAGCGGGGCCTGGAAAAAAAAAACCATGGGAGCAGGGCCAAGGGGGAGCAGGACTCAGGGAAAGAGGAGGCCATGGGGGAGCAGATCCCAGGTTGGAGCAAGGCCCAAGAGACCAGGGCCATGAGGAGCAGGGCACATGAGAAGCAGGGATCAGGGGTAGCAGGTCCCGGGGTAGCACCACCCATGTGGAGCAAGCCCATGGGAAGCAGGGACCACAGGGAGGAGGCCCCAGGTGGAGCAGGGCCCAGGGGTGCAGGACCAGGGGAAGCAGGGACCAGGAGAGCAGAAACCTGGGGAGCAGGGCCAGGGGGAGCAGGGCCAAGGGATTAGGGCCAGAAAGACCTGGGCCATGGAAAGCAGGACCAAGTGGAACAGGGCCCAAGGACAACAGGAAGATGGGATCAGGTCCAGGAGGATCAGGACCCATGGGGAGCAGTGACAGGGGGATCAGGGACCAAGAAATCAGGACCAGAGGGTGCAGGGCACAGGGGAGCAGGGCCTAGGGGAGCAGGCTTAGGGGTAACATGGCCAGGGGTCCAGGGCCAGAGGGGACCAGGACTCAGGGAGAGTGAGGTCTAGGGGGACCAGGGCCCAGGAGAAGCAGAAGCAAGGGTAGCAGGGCCCTGGGGACCAAGTCTTAAGGGAGTAGGGCCCAGGGGAGCAGGGCCAGTGGAGTAGGGCTAGGGGGAGCAAGACAAGTTGGAGCAGGACCAAGAGATAGGAGGATCAAGGGGAGCAGGGCCAAGATGAGCAGGGCTAATGGGAGCAGAGCCAACAGGGAGTAGGGCCAGGGGAGCCGGGCCCATGGGGAGCAGTGCCAGGGGGATTGGGGATGGGGGAAAAGGGCAAAGGGGAGAAGGGCTGAGGAACAGCATTACCATGGGGAGAAGATCCAGGGGAAGCAGGGCCAGGGGGAGCAGGTCCACAGGGAGCAGGGCAAAGGGAAGCAGGACTAGGAGGAGTAAGGTAAAGGGGGAGCAGGGCCCAGGGAAATTGGACCCCAAGGTGGAGCAAGGCCTAGGGGAGCAGGGCCCAGGGGGAGCAGGACCAGAGGGAGCATGGCCCACGGGAGCAGGGAAAGGGGGAGCAGGACACTTGGGGTACAGGACCCAGGGGAGCAGGGCCAGGGGGAGCAGGAAACATGGGGTGCAGGGCCAGGGGAGCATGGCCAGGTGGATCAGGACATATGGGAAACAGGGCCCAGGGGAGCATGGCCCAGGAGAGCAGGTCCCTGAAGACCAGGGCCCAGGGGTGCAGAGCCAGCGGGAGCAGAGCCAGGGAGAAGAGTGCCAGGGGGAGCAGTGCCAGGGGGTTAATGGCCCAGGAAGAGATGTACCATGGGGAGCAGGCTCAGAGGAAACAGGGTAAGAGGGAGCAGGGCCAGGGGTAGCAGTTAATAGTGGGAGAAGGGCCTGGAGAAGAGGGTCCATGGGGAGCAAGACCAGGGGGAGCAGGGCCCAGGCAGAGAAGGGCCCAGGGGGTAGTAGAGAACAGGGGAGCAGGGCCCAGGAGGAGCATGGCCCAAATGAGCAGGGCCAGGGTGAGCAGGGCAAAGGGATTAGGGCCAGGAAAAGCAGGGCCCCTGGGGAGCAGGGCCAAGGAAAGAAGGACAAGTGGATGCAGGGCCCAGGGGAGTAGGGCAAGGAGGAGTAGGTCCCAGAGGAGCAGTGTCCATGGAATCAGGGCCAGGGTGAGCAGAGTCATGGAGGAAAGGGCCAGGGGGAGCAGACCAGGGGACATGGGCCCAGGGAGAGCAGTACCGGAGGGAGCTGGTCCCAAGGAGCAGGCCCATAGATTCAAGGAAAGGGGGAGAAGGGACAGGGGTATCAGGGAAAGGAGAAACAGGAAACATGGGGAGAAGGGCCAACGGGAGAA